>NC_140325.1:2320663-2920663 GCF_964211825.1 Aythya ferina
AGTTCAAATCTAGGGGGGGGGGGGGAGAGAAATGGGGGGGTCATTTTTTTTAGGGGGGGGGCATCTTTGGGTCCCTTGGGTGCCGGGTGGGGGGACTGCGGGGGTGTCACCACCCTGGGGGGGGGCATGGGTGCCAGTGGGGGGGGTGCCACCTCCTCTAGATGGGGGGGGGACATGCTTGGGGGGGGGTCCTTTGGATGGGGGGGGTCCCTTGGGTGGGGGGGGGTCTCTTAGGTGGGGGGGGGGACACCCTGGGGGTGCCAGGCATGGGGGGGGCACCCATGGGTACCACAAAGGATGCTCGGGGTGGGGGGGGGCAGGAGGGCGTCACTCAATGCCAGGCTCTGGGGGGGGGGGTAATGGGGTCTGGGGGGTCTGAGGGGGGGTAATGGGGTTGGGGGGGGGTCTGGGGGTGTCAGGGGGGGCAAGGGGGGGTCCGCTTGGGGGGGCACCCATGGGTACCACAAAGGATGCTCGGGGTGGGGGGGGGGGGCAGGAGGGCGTCACTCGATGCCAGGCTCTGGGGGGGGGTAACGGGGGTCTGGGGGGGTTATGGGGGGGGGTCTGGGGGTGTCGGGGGGGGGTCAGGGGGGGGCCCACCTGAGCGGCAGGGCGCGTACTCGACGAATTTGGAGAAGTTGCCGATGGAGAGGAAGCAGGTGCCCACCGGGTCCCGGCCCCCCTCGTCCTTGGTGGGCCGCCAGCTGTACAGGGGGGCGCAAGCCTGGGGGGGGGGGCACACGGGGGGGGCACACGGGGGGGGCACAGCGAAATGAGGGGCACAGGAGGGGGGTCCGCACGCAGCCGGCCCCCCCAAAAACCTTGCCCCGTGCGCTCCGTGCGCCCTTCCCCGTGCGCCCTACAATCCGGGACCCCCCCCCCTCCCTATTTTTACGCCCCCCCCACCCCCAAATTTTTGTGCCCCCCCCCATTACCAGGATGGAGGCGTTGTGTGCCCGCACGGTGGCCCCGAACCACTGCAGGGATTTGAACTCCACGGGGTCGGGGCTCTCGGTGCCGTTGCCCCCAAAATCGTGGCTGCGGGTCCCTGGGGGAGGGGGGGGGGGGGCGCAAGGGTCAGCCCCCCCCCCCAAATCCTCCAACCCCCCCCAATCCCCCCCCAATCCCAAATTCCAGCCCCTGCCCCCCCCCCCCCCCCCAGCCCCCTGGTTTATGGTTAACCAGCCGGGCGCTGTGGGGTCAAGGCCATGGGGGGGGGGACACAAGGTGGGGACGGGCGCTGGGGACAGGCTGGGGGGCACCGGGGGGGGGCTGTAGGGTGGCACGGGGGCCATAAGGGGCTGTAGGGGCCCAGGGGTGCTGGGGACACGTCTCTGTCCCCGGCCCCAGCTGTGCCCGTTCCCATGCCCAGCGGTGTCCTTGTCCCCGTGCCAGGCCCCCGTGTCCTTGTCCCCGTGCCCAGGGGTGTCCCCGACCCCATACCCGTGTCCAGGTGCCACCCCCGTGCCCCGTCCCCATGTCCCGTCCCCATACCCGTGTCCAGATGCCACCCCCGTGCCCTGTCCCCGTTCCCTGTCCCCACACCTGGCCGTGCTCCGTCCCTACACCCTGTCCCCTGTCCCCATGTCCCACCAACCCCATCCCAGCGCCTGGCTTTGTCCCAGCCTTGTCCCTGTCCCCGTCCCTGTCCCCATCCCCCTGTCCCCATCCTCGTGCCCCCGTCCCTGTCCCCATTTCCCCGTCCCTGTGCCCAAGTCCACGTGTCCCTGTCCCCATACCTGTGCCCCTGTCCCTGTCCCAATGCCCCTGTCCCCATCCCCATCCCCCTGTCCCTGTCCCCGTGTCCCCAAACCCTTGTCCCTGTCCCCAACCCTATGCCCCTGTCCCCATCCCCCTGTCCCCATCCCCTTGTCCCTGTGCCCCTGTCCCCAACCCTATGTCCTCGTCCCCATTCCCTTGTCCCCGTCCCCGTGCCCCCATCCCCATGTCCCTGTCCCTGTCCCCATCCCCCTGTCCCTGTCCCCCCCCCCCTTACCGATGTGGTCGAAGTCAATGGGGGTGCACTCAGCGCCGGGGGGCCAGGGGCAGTGGTAGACGGCCCCCCCCTGGGTGACGTTGGGCTGGCTGGTGTTGGCCTTGGGGGCCCCCACCAGGATGCTGACACTGGGGGGGGGACACAGACAGCACGGTGACACTCAGGGGGTGGCCGTGGGGGGGGGGACATGGGGACATGGGGACACCACCCCCGGTGACACGGAGGGGAAATTTGGGTGCCCCCCCCCCCCGTGGGTGGGTCCCGCAGGCGCCTCTGAGTCAGCCCCGCTCCGGGGGAGAGGAAGCTCCAAAACCACCGGGGGGGGGGGGAAAAAATAACGGGGGGGGGCACGGAGGAGGGGGGGGGGGCGGCACCCACGGGGGGGGGCGGGGGGGGGGTACGGGGACCCCCGGGGCTTCGTGGGCACGGGGGTGTCCCAAAAAAGTGGGGGGGGGGGGCAAAAGCGGTGGGAGGGGAGGGGGCGACCGGGACACGGCTGAGCCCCCCCCACCCCCCCCCACAGCCGCCCCCCCCCCCGTCCCGAGGCCGTTCCGGCTCCGGTTACAGGAAACGCTCCGGGACCCCCGGGGGGGGGGGAGCCCGGCGCGGCGGGGGCCGGAGCAGGGTCGGGGAGGGGGGGGCTCAGCCCCGGCCCGGCCCCCCCCTGACCCCCCCCCCCAGCCCCGTCCCGGTCCCGTTACTCGCCCCCCGCTTCCCGGCCCGCCCCCGGGGCCCGGGCCCGGGCCCGTTCGTTGCTTCCCGGCTCGGTCCCGGTCCCAGTTCCCGGTCCCCATTCCCAGTTCCCGGTCCCAGTTCCCAGTTCCCGGTCCCGGTTCCTCGCCCCCCACCCCCCGGGGGCCGCTCCCGGTCTCCCCGGGCCGCTCCCTCCCCTCCCGCCCCCGCTCCCAAATCCCCCGGTCCCAAATCCCCGCTCCCCGGTGCCCCCTTCCCCAGCCCCCGGTCCCCCCCCCGTCCCCTCCTGGTCCCCCCCAGTCCCTTCCCGGTCCCCTCCCGATCCCCTCCCGGTTCCCCCCCCCGTGCCCGGTCCGGTCCCTTCCCGGTCCCCCCCTGTCCCCTCCTGGTCCCCTCCTGGTCCCCTCCGGTCCCCTCCCGGTGCCCCCCCCGGTGCCCGATCCCCTCCCGGTCCCCTCCGACCCCCCCCGGTCCCCTCCCGGTGCCCCCCCCAGTGCCCGGTCCCCCCCCCGACCCCCCCCGGTCCCCCCCTGGTCCCCCCCGGTCCCTTCCCAGTCCCCCCCTTGTCCCCTCCTGGACCCCCCCGGTCCCCTCCCGATCCCTTCCCGGTCCCCCCCCCGGTCCCCTCCGACCCCCCCCCGGTCCCCTCCCGGTTCCCCGTTGCCCCCCCCCCCGGTACCTCCGCGGTCGGGGCAGGTAAAAATCCAAAGCGAAGCCAAAAAGGGAGCCGGGAGCCCCCCGGAAAGCCGCGGGCCTCGACGCCTCCAGGTTAAAAGCGGCGGCGGGGGGCGGGGGGGGCACCAAAAACAACGGGAGCAGCACCGGGAGCAGCGCCCGGCACCGGCACCGCCACCGGGGGGGGGGCCCGGGACCGGCACCGGGAGCGGGGCCATGGCGGAGCGGGGCCGGGCTCGGCGCTGCCTCTCCCGTTCCCCTCGGAAAGTGGCCGGGGGGGGGGCGGGGGGGGGGCCCCGGCCGCTCCGCCCCCCCCCCCCCCACCATCACTCGGCCCCCCCCCCCCCCCGCTTCCCTCTCCGTGAGTCACCGGGGAGGAGCCACGGCCCCGCCGGGCACCGGCACCGGCACCGGGAAGAGGGATGGGGAATGGGGGGGGGGCGGGGGGGGCAATGGGAGATGGGGCACTGGGACACCCCCAGGGGGCTGGGATACTGGGAGCTGGGAGCTGGGACACCGGGAACTGGGACAAACTGGGGATACTGGGCACTGGGACACCAGGAACTGGGAGCTGGGACACCGGGAACTGGGACAAACTGGGGATACTGGGCACTGGGACACCAGGAACTGGGAGCTGGGACACCGGGAACTGGGACAAACTGGGGATACTGGGCACTGGGACACCAGGAACTGGGAGCTGGGACACCGGGAACTGGGACAAACTGGGGATACTGGGCACTGGGACACCAGGAACTGGGAGCTGGGACACCGGGAACTGGGACAAACTGGGGATACTGGGCACTGGGACACCAGGAACTGGGAGCTGGGACACCGGAAACTGGGACAAACTGGGGATACTGGGACACCCCAGGGGGACAGGGACACTGGGAGCTGGGATACTGGGCACTGGGACACCGGGAACTGGGACAAACTGGGGATAGTGGAACACCCCAGGGGTACAGGGACACCGGGAACTGGGACACTGGGCACTGGGAGCTGGGATACTGGGAACTGGGAGCTGGGACACCAGGAACTGGGACAATGTGGGGACACTGGGACACCCCAGGGGGACAGGGACACCAGGCAGTGGGACACTGGGCACTGGGACACCAGGAACTGGGACAAACTGGGGATACTAGGGCACCCCAGGGGGACAGGGGCACTGGGAACTGGGACACCAGGCACTGGGAGCTGGGATACCGAGAACTGGGAGCTGGGACACCGGGCACTGGGACACCGGGCACTGGGACAAACTGGGGATACTGGGCACTGGGACACCAGGAACTGGGACACCCCAAGGGGACGGGGACACTGGGCAGTGGGACATCAGGCACTGGGAGCTGGGACACCGGGACCTGGGACAATCTGGAGACACTGGGACACCCCAGGGGGACAGGGACACCGGGCAGTGGGACACTGGGCACTGGGACACCGGGCACTGGGACAAACTGGGGATACTGGGGCACCCCAGGGGGACAGGGAAACCAGGCACTGGGAGCTGGGATACCGGGCACTGGGACAATCTGGGGACACTGGGACACCCCAGGGGGACAGGGACACTGGACACTGGGACACCGGGCATTGTGACACCCTAAGGGGACAGGGACATCCAGGGGGACAGGGACACTGGGCTCCAGGACACCAGTCAGCAGGACACTGGGCACTGGGACACCCCAAGGGGACAGGGACACCAGGAACTGGGACACAAGGCACCAGGACACTGGGACGCTCTGCGAGGACGGGGACATGGGGACACCCGAGGGGGACGGGGACATCGGGAGCACCTCAGCGGGCTGGGGACACCGGGGACTGGGAAAACTGGGGGACACCGGGAGGACGGGGACCCTGTGGGGACACCGAGGCTGCGGGGATGGGGACGGGGACACCGGGCAGGGGGGGTGCACGGGTGGACGTGGGGACACTGGGGGACACTGGGGGGGGGGGACAGACACGGGGCAGACGTGAGGGGGACGGGGACGGGGACAGAGGCCTGGGGACGGTGGCGGGGAGGAAGGGGACACGCTGGGGGGGGGGGGGCCGGGGCCGTTTCCTGGAAGGAAGCAGCGGAAACGGAGCTGGAGCCGTTCCCACGCGGCTGCACCGGGGGTGGGGGGGGGTTGGGGGTGGGGGGGGGGCAGACCGGGACCCCCCCCCCCCCCTGGCACCAGGGACACGCGGGGACACGGCAGCAGCGGGGCCGGAGCGCGAGGGGAGCACCCATGGGTGCCCGGCCGGGGGCTGGTGCTGGGCGAGCGTGCAAATCGGCGTGCGAGGGGCCCCCCCCCCCACGAGTGTGCAAATCCGGGGGGGGGGGGGGGCGTGCAAAGCTGGGGGGGGGGGTGTGCAAACCTGGGGGGGGGTGTGCAAACCTGGGGGGGGGGCGTGCAAAGCTGGGGGGGGGGGGCGTGCAAAGCGTCCCGCTCGCTGCCTCCCCCCCCCTGCTCGTGCAAGGGGTGCCCCCCCCCCGACCCCCCCTGACCCCCCCCCCGGGTCCAAACCCCCCCCCCCACTGCGTGCGAGGGGCGTGCAAAGGGGTTGGGGCCTCGCACGCCTGCTGCGGGGCCGCCGCATTCCTGGGCCGCTGATGCAATGGCGCCCGGCACAGCTGGGCTGGGGTCGGGGGGACGTGGGGGGGTCCGGGGGGGGGGGGGGGGGACACGAGGGGGTCCCCTCTTGGTGTCACCCCCCCCGTTGTCCCCAAATCGGGCCTGGGTCCCCCCCCCTCCCTGCTTGGCGCTGCTGAGTGTGGAGCTCGCCCACGCGGGTGGGCAGAGGGGGTGAGAGCCCCCCCCCCCCATATGTGGGCACGGTGCCCCCCCCCCCACCACCACCACCCTGTGGGGACCCCACTGGGGACATTGGGGACAACAATGGGGACGTTTCCGCGGGCTGGGGGGGGGGAAGTGACAGGCGGGTGGCAAACAATGAGCTGGCGCCGGGGCCTTTCCTGCCCGCGCCGGCCTCTGCCCCCCCCCCCCTTGCACACGCGTGTGCCCTGGCACCCTCCGCTCGTGCCCCCCCCGTGTCCCCGTGTCCCCGTGCCAGGGGACCCCCAGGCTGCCCCCCCCCCCCCGTGCCTCAGTTTCCCCCTGGAGGAGCCTGATCCTGGACCCCCCCCCCCCCCTCCCCACGGTGCCATCCCCGTGGCCACCACCCTGAGGGCACCCATGGGTGCCACCCCCACGCCCCCCACCCCCAGGACCCCCATTCCCACGCCCCCCACCCCTATGACCCCCCCACACCCCCCAGGTCCCCCCATTGCCCCCCACCTCCCCACCCCCCATCTCCAGGCCACCCCCCTGCCCCCCCCCCCCCCCCACTATGCGCCCCCCCCAGCCCCCTTTTACCCCCCCCCAACCTCCCCAAATCCCCCCCCCCCCGGGACACCCCCAGCCCCCCCCCAGGGGATGCCAGCAGCGGGGTCAGGGTTTGGGTGCCCCCGGCTAAGTATGGCCAGGGCGTCCCTGAGTCACCGCGGGGCCGGGGGGGGGACAAAACGGGGGGGGGACAAAACGAGGGGGGGGGGGGGCCCTGAGTCACCGCCGCCGCCAGCCCCTATATAGCCTGGGCTCGCGCCGGGGCCACGTCACCCCATAAACCACCCCCCCCCCCTAAACTCCCCCCCCCCAACCTGGGGATGGGGCACCCGGCACAAGGAAAGGGGGGGGGGGGGGGGGCGCACAAGGGGTGGCCACGGGTTTGGGGGGGTGAATTTTTTGGGGGGGTGAATTTTGGGGGGTGAATTTTTTTGGGTTGAATTTTTTTGGGGGGTGAATTTTTTTGGGTTTGATTTTTTTGGGGGTGAATTTTTTTGGGGGTGAATTTTTTGGGGGTGAATTTTTGGGGGTGATTTTTTTGGGGGTTGATTTTTTTGGGGGGTGAGTTTTTGGGGGTGAATTTTTGGGGGGGTGAAAATTTGGGGGGTGAATTTTTTTGGGGGGTGATTTTTTTTGGGGTTGATTTTTTTGGGGGGGTGAATTTTTTGGGTTTGAATTTTTTGGGGTGATTTTTTTGGGGGGTGAATTTTTTTGGGGGGTGAATTTTTTGGGGGTGAATTTTTTGGGGGTGAATTTTTTGGGGGGTGAATTTTTTTTGGGGTGTGTGGGGGGGGTGCCCCGTGGGTGCCGGGTGGGGGGGTGCGGGGGCTGGCGCCGTCCCCGGGGGCTGGCGCGGGGCCCGGTGGAGAGCTGCAGCCCCGCGCCGGCTGCTTCCCAAAAAGGAGCTGGAGGATGAAGGCCCTGGGGGGGCCGGCGCACGGCCAGCACGGGGGGCCCCACGGCAAGGGGGGGGGAGACAGGAGGGGGCCCCCCCCACGAGGAATGGGGATGGGGAGGGATAGGGGAAGGTGGAGGGGGACGGGGACGGGGATGGGGATGGGGATGGGGAGGGACGTGGGGATGTGCGGAGAGGGGCAGGAGGGGGGACACGAGTGGGGACAGGAATGGGGACACGAGAGGGGACACGAGAGGGGACAGGAGTGGGGACATGGGCAGGGACATGGGGGTGTGCAGGGACAGGGACAGGGACAAGGACATGGGAATGGGCACAGGAACGGGCACGGACACAAGGAGGGACACGGGAAGGGACACGGGAACACGGGTATGGGGACAGGCAGGGGACACGGGGACGGGCAGGGACATCCCCAGGGACACGGGGATGGGGATGGGGACATGGGGACAGGCACAGACAGGGACATGGGGACAGTCAGGGACTTGGGGACAGGCACGGGGACAGGGGCAGGGACACCATGAGGGACATGGGGACGGACACGGACACCAACACGCCCAGGGTGCACGCGTGTGGGGGTGTGAGCACACGCGTGTGTGTGTGCCCTGTGTGAGGACACGTCCCCCCCTGTCCCCCCCCCAATTGTCACCTCCTCCACGTGTGCCCCCCCCCCTTGTGCCCCCCTCCCCAATTTTCACCCCCTGCCCCTGCTCCTCCTGCGGCGTGGGGCGTCCCCGAGATGCTCAGGACCCATCAACCCCCCCCCAGCCTCCACCCCCCTTCCTTTTTGCCCCTTTTCGCCCCTTTTTGCCCCTTTTCGCCCCATTCCAGCTCCCAGGCTTTGCGCAAAGCACCCCGAAATCCACCCCGGGGGCCTCGATTAAACACCGAGCGACCCTGGGGGCATTTTTAAGGGGTTTTAGGGCCGCGGGCAGCCAGCCACCCCCCCAGCCCTTATCCTGCCCCCTGCTTTTTGGGGCCACATGTTGTTTTTTCCGCCCCGTTTCCTGCTGCAGCCCCGCTCGCCCTGCAGAAGCCCCGCGGGCGAGCGGCCGAGCTCGGGGACGAGCCCCCCCCGACTCAGGGAGCTCCATCCCTCGTCCCTTCCCCCTCTGGGACATCCTCGGGGTGTCCCAAATTTCTCCATCCGTCCCCCACCAGGCCATAAACACGGCTCGGGGAACGCCCTGGCTTGGGGGGGGGGGGGGAGGAAGGAAATTTCTCCCCGCGGCCGCTGCGGGAAGCACCCGGCCCCGCTCGGGGAAGGAGCGAGGGTCAAAACAGGTAGAAAAGGGGCCCCCCCGGCAGGGAGAAATCCCAAAAACCCGGCTCCTCCGCTTCGTGTGGCCTCGCAGCCTGTCCGAGGTTTGGGGGGGGGAGCAAAGGTGCCAAAATTCCCCCCCCCCCGGGGGGCTCCACAGGGAGCGATTCCTGCAGGGCACCCCCTTGGAGCCGGGCTTCTCCCCTCTCTGGGTGCCCAGCAGAGCACAAAGGGGGCTCCCCCCGCAGCCCCCCCCGCTGTGGGAAGCAGATTTTGGAGGTCTCAGCCTCGCTGCTCCCCCCCCCCCCGGAGACTTCAAAGCCCCCCCAGCCCCTCGGCGAGGCCAGGAGGGGCGGCTTTATGGCCGGGGCCTCGCCGCTGCCATTTGCCCACGACCTTCATCCACCTTCTCTTCCTCTTCCTGCCATTTTTGGGATCGTTTTGAGGCTGGATGTGTTTTTTTTTCCCCCCCCCCAGCCTCCAGCAGAGCCCCCACCGCCCTCCCTCTGCCTCGGCTGGGCCGGCCGGCGGTGAATCACGGCGAGGAGCCGGCGTGAGCTCAGGCCAGGGGAATTTTTAATGGGAATCGTGGGTGCAGGCGGCGGGGGGGGACTCACCTCCTGCGGCTCCTCGGGGTCCCCGGCACCCAGCGGGGGTCCCTTGGGTGCGGGGAGCGGTGCCGGGACGCTGCCTCCGTCGCTCCGGGTGCTGGCGCTGCGGGGGGAGGACTGGGAGAAGTGGTTCGAGCACTTGGGGCAGCTCTGAACGGGCACAAAACCTCCCCAAAACCCCAAACCTTCCCCGAATCACGGCGGTGTCAGGGCAGGGCTTGCTGCTCGACGGTGGCGACCAGGAACACGACAGAGGGGGGGGAATTTATCCGTGGTGCTGCAGCCCAGCCCTTAAATCCCCCAGGTTCTGGCCAAATTTCGGGCCCTGGGGCAGGAAAACATCCCCTGCGTGCTCGCAGGAGCCGTCCCCAAAACCCCAGCAGCTCCCTCCCCTCCTCAGCCCACGGGAGCAGCGCCCTGCAAAAAAGCTTCCCAAGGGTTTCCATCCCAATCCCAAGGCTTCCCATCCCATTTCCAAAGCTTCCTGACCCATTTCCAAGGCTTCCCATCCCATTTCCGAGGCTTCCCGTCCCATTTCCGAGGCTTCCCATCCCATTTCCGAGGTTTCCCATCAGGTTTCCAACGGTTTTTCATGCCCCGGAGCAACCCCGTGCCAGATGGGAGCCGCAGAGCCCCGGGAGCCGGCTGCGAGGATCCTCCAGGCGCAGCCCCAAATCCCGGCCGTTCCCCTCCCTCCCTCCCTACCTCCTGGTGCCCTCGTTGGCCGAGACCCAGGCGAAGGGAAAATCGGACGCGGCGCCGGCCCCGCCAGCAGCAGAGGAGGCCGAGGAGCCCTGGGAGCCCTCCCGGTGTGCAGGGGAGGAAGGAAAACAGCGCCGAGCCCACGCCGGACACGTGGCTGCTTCGTCGTCGTGCTGCGGGGTGTAAATCGGGTGTAAATCGGGTGTAAATCGGGTGTAAATCGGGAAGGTTGAGCACCAGCTCCTGGTTTTGTCCCGACCCAGCTGGCTCGCTCGCCGCCGGAGGCGAAGCTGCAGCCAAGGGGTGCTCCCAGGGGGGAACGGCCCCATGGAAGGGGAGTTTGGGGTTCGTTGAGGGGTCTGGTAAATAAAAGTTTGGGGTGAGGCACCCCCAGAGCCGGGGGTTTGGAGAGGCTGGAGGTGTTTGGGGCACCTGGGGCACCCCACGGAGGTGTTTGGGGTGCCCAGTGCGCCCCGAGGAGGTCTTTCGGGTGCCCACTGCACCCCATGGAGGTGGTTTTGGTGCCTGGCACGCCCCAGGGAGGTGCTGAGGCACCCGCTGCACCCTGGGGAGGTGATTTTGGGGCACCCAAAGCACCTTGGGGAGGTGTTTGGGGTGCCTGGTGCACCCCACGGAGGTGTTTTTGGTACCCACTGCACCCCACGTAGGTGTTTGGGGTGCCTGGTGTGTCCCCTGGAAGTGTTTGAGGTGTCTGGTGCACCCCACGGAGGCGTTGAGGCACCCTCTGCACCCTGGGGAGGTGATTTTGGGGCACCCGAAGCACCCTGGGGAGGTGTTTTTGGTGCCTGGTGCGCCCCACGGAGGTGTTTGGGGTGCCCAATGTGTCCCGTGGAGGTGTTTGAGGTGTCTGGTGCACCCCATGGAGGTGTTTGGGATGCCCCTTGCACCCCATGGAGGTGTTTTTGGTGCCTGCTGCACCCCGTGGAGGTATTTGGGGTGCCTGGTGCGCCCCATGGAGGTGTTTGGGGTGCCCAATGTGTCCCATGGAGGTGTTTGAGGTGTCTGGTGCACCCCATGGAGGTGTTTGGGGTGCCTTCTCGCAGCGTGTTAGGGGCTGCAGCTCTTCCCCCCTTGCCCCTTCCAGCAGCCGGCCAGGATCCCCGGATCCCAGGATCCCCAACTGCTTCCAGTGAGACAAAACAAGGCCGAAAAGGTAAAAAAAAAAAAAAAAAAAAAAAAAAAAACGGGGGAAAAACACCCGTCATTCCCCATCCCCGACAAAAATAACCCGGCCCTTGAACCTACCCGGCTGGATCCACCCTCGGAGCACAACTCCCGGCAAGTGTTGCAACGCCGTTATTGGCACGGCCCCGAGCACACATGAAACTGCTCTGGAAACCACAGGGGAGAGATGTCAGGCAGAGCCTGAACCAGTCAGAGGCTTTAAAACGAGCGAAAAGCACACGAAAAAAATTAAAAAAAAAAAAAAAAAAAGAGCCCCAGAAATTCCTCCTTAACCCTTTGGGGGCTGGGTTCCCACCTGAGGGGTTCCCGCTGCTGGAAATGTCTCCGCTCCCTCTGGGAGGGCAGAGGAAAAAAGAAAGGAGCAGTTTTGTGGCCGGGGAGGATGGGGAGGGGGAAAAATGTTGGGAAAAACTCAGGAGGGAGTCCTGGTTCTCCACAGGGAGGTGTGGGGGGGTTAATCCTGCTGGTAAAGTAGGGAAAAGGGGGTTAGAGCATGGTTCTGGGGGAAAAAAAACGGTTCTGGGGGGAAAAATGGATCTGGGGGAAAAAACGGCGGCTTTGGGCAATGGCAGGTTAAATTTGGGGGGGAGAGCGAGCACCCAGGCTCTGGGGGAGGAGAGGAGACTCCCAAAAAGCGCTCGGCAGCCGCAGCCCCGGCCTGGCAGGCGAGGAATTAATTGCAGCAGCAGATCGCGGGGCCGGGCGGGACAGGGTCTGGACCTGACCTCTCCGTGAACCGCTGCAAAAAAAAGAAGGAAAAAAAGCAGGATTTCCCCCCAAAACGAGCCCCGCGGGGTCCCCGCCGCTGCCGTCGGTGTGGAGTTTGGTGTGTTAGGGGCGGCCGGCAGCCAGCGTGACACAGAAATTCCCCGTTTCCACGCGGAACGCCCCAAAATGCGCCTCCTCCTCACCTCCTGGCGCTGCCGGCGCTCCCTGGGGGGCTGCCCCCGCGTGGAAATATCCTGCGGGAGGGAAATGGAAAAAGGGGGGGGGGGAAGAAGGAATTAAGAGATTAATTAAGGAATAAAGACACCAAGGAATTAAGAAATTAATTCAGGAATTAAGAAATTAATTAAGGAATTAAGAAAACAAGGAATTAAGCAATTAATTCAGGAATTAATAAATTAATTCAGGAATTAAGAAAACAAGGAATGAATTAAGGAATAAAGAAATTAAGGAATCACGGAATCAAGGAATTAATTAAGGAATCAAGACATCAAGGAATTAAGAAATCAAGGAATTAAGAAATCAATTAAGGAATTAAGAAATCAAGGAATAAAGAAATTAATTAAGGAATTAAGGAATAAAGAAATTAAGGAATCACAGAATCAAGGAATTAATTAAGGAATCAAGACATCAAGGAATTAAGAAATCAAGGAATTCAGAAGGTAATTAAGTAATTAAGAAATCAAGGAATTAAGCAATTAATTAAGGAATAAAATTAAGTAATTAAGCAATCAAGGAATTCAGAAATCAAGGAATTAGTAAAGAAATTAAGGAACAAAGAAATTAAGGAACAAAGAAATTAATTAAGGAATAAAATCAAGGAATTAAGAAATTAATTAAGGAATACGTAAATTAATGAAGGAATTAAGGAATGAGGGAGGGGGAAGAGGCCCCCGGGGATGCCCCAGCCCTGGTCTCGGGGCTGTGCACAGGGTGGGTGTGAGGCGAGGCCCCCCCCCGGCTTCCTCCCCCCCCCAAATTCCATGGGTGGGGAAATCCTGCGAGAACCGGGGCCGTGGCCTGGGTTGTGCAAGAGTGCCTAAAATTAAATAAAATAGCAAAAAAAATAAATAAAACGGCCAAAAATTAAATCAAATGGCCCAAAATTAAATAAAATAGCCCCAAATTAAATAAAATTGCCCCCCCCCCGGCCCAAAAGCTGGGCAGTGCCCGCTGGCGCCAGGCTAGGAAGGCTCCTTCGGTGGTTTTTGGGGGGAAATAAAGGGGATTTGGTGCACGGGGGGGGGTTGGGGGTGGGAAGCAGTCCCCAGGTGTCGGGGGGGGGGCGTGAGGCGGTTTTGGGGTTACCTGGAGCCTTTTTCGGTCACGCCGGGGGGGTTTTGGGCATCCTCTGCTGCGCTGTCGCCGTCCGAGGATGAGTGAAGGGGACCTTGGGGACGGGCTGGGGGGGGCAGCGGGGGTCTGGGGGGGGGCAGGGAGGATCTGGGGGGCGCAGTGGGGGGGGGACAGGGCACAGGTAGGGAAAATGGGGGGGCGGGGGGGACGTTTTGGGGGGGCAGCAGCGGCCCCTGGGGTCACGGGGACAAAGTGAGGGTGAGGTGACAGGGACAGACCCCACAGCGCTCGGGGGGGGGCTGCTGATGACCCCCCCCCCCAAAAAAAATTCGGCTGTGCCACAAGCAGGGAGAGCACGGAGCATTTTGGGGGGGGGCAGGACACTCCTGGTCCCCGTCCTCGTGGTCCTCACCCCGTGGCGGCCCCAATTCCCCTGTCAACCCCCCCCCAGCACCACAGGACCCCCCCCAAACACCACAGGGCCCCCCCCCCACGACGCCAGGCACACTCACAGGGCATTATTTCCAACGTGCATTTCAAACCCCTCTCTAACACTTTTTCCCCCGCTGGCACTGCCCCCCCCCGGCCCTACAATGCCCCCGTTCCCGGGGGGGGCCCGAAAAACGTTGCCCCTGCCCCCTCCCCACCCCCCCCGACGTCGTCTTGGGTCCCTCGAAGTCCAGCTCCGCTCCGGGGGGGGGCACCGTGCCTCGGGGCTGGCTCCGGGGGGGCGCTGGGGCATAGCTGGGGGGGGCAGGGGGGAAAAAAAGGGGTGTCGGGGGGGGGCACACCGAGGGGTGCACCCCCCCGGGGGGGGGGCACGTCCCTTACCTGTCGCTTGGGAGGTGCAGCTCGCCCGTGGTGAGAGTGAGGATAAATGGGGGGGCGTCCTCCAGCTCATCCAGCTCTGTAGGGTGGGGGGGGGGGACACAAAAAGGGGACATGATGGCTCTGGGGGGGTCGCCGGGGGGGGCACGGGGGGGCTGTGGGGTCACTCACCTGCCTCCCAGTCCTCCTGGCACGGGGGGTTCTGCCACGCCGTGGGGGGGTCGGGGCTTTTCGGCTTGGTGCTGGGAGCCTCTGTGGGCACGGGGGGGTGATTGGGGTGTGGGGGGGTAATTGGGGTGGGAGGGGGGTCAAGGGGGGGTGATTGGGGTGGGCGGGGGGTCTGGGGGGGCGACTGGGGTGGGAGGGGGGTCAAGGGGGTGATTGGGGTGGGAGGGAGTTGTGGGGCTGTGTATTGGGGTGGGAGGGGGGCCAGGGGCATGACTGGGGTGGGAGAGGGGTCTGGGGGGGTGATTGGGGTGGGCGGGGGGTCTGGGGGGGCGACTGGGGTGGGAGGGGGGTCAAGGGGGTGATTGGGGTGGGAGGGAGTTGTGGGGCTGTGTATTGGGGTGGGAGGGGGGCCAGGGGCATGACTGGGGTGGGAGAGGGGTCTGGGGGGGTGATTGGGGTGGGAGGGGGGTCAGGGGAATTGATTGGGGTTGGAAGGGGGGCTGGGGAGGTGATTGGGGTGAGACGGGGGTCAGGGGAGGTGAATGGGGTGGGAGGGGGGTCGGTGGGGCGATTGGGGTGGGAGGGGGGTAATTGGGGTGAGGGGGGGGGTCAAGGGGGTGATTGGGGTGGGAGAGGGGCTGTGGGGCTGTGTATTGGGGTAGGAGTGGGGTCGGGGGGGTGATTGGGGTGGGAGTGGGGTGATTGGGGTGGGAGGGGGGGTCTGGGGAGGTGATTGGGGTGGGAAGGGGGCTGTGGGGGTTGTGTATGGGGGGGGCTGCGTACCTGGCAGGCCGTCGAGCTGGCGCCGGTCGGGGCAGGAGGCGACGTGGCCCCGCAGCTCGGCGCGCGGCACCCGGTGGCGGGCGTTGAAGGGGCAGGTGGCCAGCTGGCGGGCAACCTGGGGGTTGTTCTGCGGGAGGAGGAGGAGGAGGAGGGTGAGGGGGAGGAAGATGAGGGTGAAAAGGAGGAGGAGGAGGAGGAGGAGGAAGAGGATGAAGATAAGGAGGATGAGGAGAAGGAGGAGGAGGGAGAGGAGGAAGAGGATGAGGAAGAGGATAAGGAAGGGGAAGATGAGGATGAGAAGGAGGATGAGGAGGAGGAGGAAGATGAGAAGGAGGATGAGGAGGAAGAGGATGAGGAAGGGGAGGATGAGGAAGAGGATGAGGAAGATGTGGATGAGAATGATGAGGATGAGGAGAAGGAGAGGGATGATGATGATGATGAGGAGGAGGAAGATGAGGAGGATGAGGATGAGGAAGAAGACGATGAGGATGAGGAAAAGAAGGATGAGAAGGAGGATGAGGATGATGAGGATGAGGATGATGAGGATGAGGATGAAGATGATGAGGATGAAGATGATGAGGATGAGGATGGGGATGATGAGGATGAGGATGATGAAGATGATGAGGATGAGGATGCTGAGCCCCGTGCCGCCCCCCACTCCCCAAATCCCTCCCCCTCTGACCCTCTGGCACTTGACCAGGTGGTATGGCAGCCGCGCCGCCCGCACGCGGTGGCTCCTGTCGTAGGGGCACTGCACCAGGGCCTCGGGCTCGGCGGCGGCCTCCATGGCCGGGTCCCCAACGGCGGCACCGGCCCCGAGCTCCTCGCACCGGGCCCGAACCGGCCCCGGTCCCCGCCGCGTCGCCATGGCAACGCGGCCTAGCGCCCGCCAAGGCCTAACGGCGCCTCGCCCGCCATGGTTCCGTCGCCATGGCAACGCGGCCTAGCTTCCGCCGAAGCCTGACGCGTCGCCATGGCAACGCGGCCTAGCTTCCGGCAAAGCCCGAGGGCGTTGCCATGGCAACGCGGCCTGGGTTTCGCCGCGTTTTTTTTTTTTTTTTTTTTTTTTTGGGGGGGGTCCTCGGGGGTGTTATAGAGCCCCGGGGGGATTTGTGAGGTGGTGTGTGGGCTCTGGGGGTGTTATATGGGCCTGGGGGGTGTTGTATGGGCCCTACATGGTGTTATATGGGCCTGGGGGTGATGTATGGGTCCTGGGGGGTGTTACATGGACCATACAAGGTGTTATATGGGCCCTGAGGGGTGTTACATAGAGCTCGAGGTGTTATATGTGTCCTGGGGGGTGTTACTTGGGCCCTACATGGTGTTATATGGCCCTGGAGGGTGTTGTATGGGCCCTGGGGGGTGTTACGTGGGCCCTACGTGGTGTTATATGGATATGGATCGTGTTGTATGGGCCCTAGGGAGTGTTGTATGGGCCCTGCAGAGTGTTATATGGATCTGGGGGGTGCTATATGGGCCCTCAGGGGTGTTAAGTGGGCCCTACGTGGTGTTACGTGGAGCTGGGAGGTATTATATGGGTCCTGGGGGGTGTTGTAAGTGTTTCTGCATGGTGTTATATGGACCTGGGGGTGTTATATGAGCCCTACGTGGTGTTACGTGGAGCTAAGGTTTGTTATATGGGCCCTGGGAGGTGTTACGTGGGTCCCAGAGGGTGTTATATGGGTCCTGAGGGGCATTATATGGGCCCTTTGTGGCATTAAGGGGACCTGGGGGTGTTAGACGGGTCTGCACGCTGTAATATGGCCCTGGGTGGATCCCTGGATGACGTGACGTGGGCTTTGCGAGGTGTTGCACAGGCCTTGGGTGTTCCTACAGGGATCCCGTAGTGTTATACGGTCCTGGTCAGTGCAATATGAGCCCTGGCTGGTACTTTAGGGCTTTGGACCCTGCCACATTGGGCCTGCAGGGCGTTATAGGGCTGCGGGTGCTATTCTACAGCCCTGGGCGGTGATATAGGGCCGTGGCTGGAGTCGTTACGGGGCTGGGGCTGGATGTCACGTCACGTCGCGCTGCCGTCACCATCACATGGTGCTGGTGGCCCCAGCCCAGGAAGCCCAGGAAGGGGAAGTCGGTGCCGCGGGGCGGTTTGGGGACGAGGGGGGACGCGGGGTGTGGCCCCCCCACCCCAAAAACGCGTCGCCACCATGTCGCTGCCCTCCGTGTACCAGCACAAGCTGGCCGAGAAGCTGACCATCCTCAACGAGCGGGGCCGGGGCGTCCTCGTCCGCATCTACCACATCAAAAAGGTCGAGTTTGGGGCCGGGTGGGGGGGGTGCGACCCCAAAAAGGGGGTCCCGGGGGTTCTAATATTACCTGGGGGGGGTCCCCACAGACCTGCTCCGACCCCAAGACGCGGCCGTCCTTCCTCAGCGACAAGGCCATGGAGCCCTGCGTCAAGTTCATCAACAAGAAGTTCCCCACCCTGGACGTGAGGAGCAGCACGGTGAGGGGCCCGCCACGTCCCCCCCCTGTCCCCAACCCCGTGTCCCCCCCCTTCTGGGGTGTCCCCAAAGTGTCACCCTCGCCATATCCCCCCCCGTTGTCCCTTGCAGCAACACCTTGGCCCGGTGCACAAGGACAAAGGGGACATCGTGCGTGCCCTGGGGCCCTTTTACCACTCCTTCGTGGACGTCCTGGAGTTTAGGGTGAGTTTGGGGCCACGGGGGGGGGCGCAGCGCTGGCTTTTCGGGCTGGGGGGGGGACACACAGCGGTGACATGGCTCCTCGTACCCTCCCAGGACCACGTCTACGAGCTGCTGAACACCATCGATGCCAACCAGTGCTTCTTCGACATCGTGAGTGGGGCCCTCAGGGGGGGCTTTGGGGTGCCCAAAATGCTCCGGGGGGGGGGTTCACGGCTTTGTGCCCCCCCCAGCACGTCAACTACGACTTCACCAAGAACTACCTGGACCTGGTTGTCACCTACGTGTCCCTCGTCCTGCTGCTGGCCCGCACCGAGGACCGCCGGGTGCTGGTGGGCATGTACCACTGCGCCCACGAGATGAGCCACGGAGCCAGGTGGGTGGGCTTCCCCCCCCCCAAAAAAAAAGAAAAATTAAAAAAAAATCCCCTCGGGGGGTGGCCTCGGGCTTTGTCCCCCCCTTTCAGGGGTTGTCCCCATCGCCTCGTCCCCGCAGCGACCCCAGCTTTGCCCGCCTGGGCCAGATGCTGCTGGAGTACGAGCACCCCCTCAAGAAGCTGACGGAGGAATTCGGGCCGCACACCAAGGTGGGTTACAACCCCCCTGGGGAGGTCACATCAGACCCCGTGCCACCCCGTGCTGTCCCCTTTTTGTCCCCCAGGCTGTCACCAGCGCCCTGCTGTCCCTCCATTTCCTTTTTGCCCGGAGGAACCAAGGGGCCGAGCAGTGGCGCAGCGACCAGCTCCTCAGCCTGCTCAGCACCTCGGGGGCCATGCTGAGCCCCGCCAGCTCCGACACCGTGAGTGCCAACATGCTGGGGGGGCTCAGGGGTCTGGGGGGGGGTCACCCCGTGGGGCTGAGAGCGGTGACACCGTGACGCCTCCGTCCCCAGATGGCCTGCGAGTACCTGTCCCTGGAGGTGATGGAGCGCTGGATCCTCAGTGAGTCCCCGTGGGGAGCCCCCAAAGGGGGGGTGCGGTGCCAAGACCCCCACCCTGATGGCCGTGCCCCCCCCGCAGTGGGGTTCCTGGTGTGCCCGGGGGCCTTGGGGTTGTCCCCGCAGTGCCTGGAGCTGTGGCGGCTGGCGCTGCAGGGCTCGCTCTACCTCACCCTGCTGCGTGACGAGGTGCTGCAGATCCACAAGGTCACTGAGGAGCTGCTCGGGAGCCTCAAGGGGTAATGGGGAGGGGGTCGGGGGGGCTGGGGGATCGGCTGGGGGGGTTGGGGGCTCGGCTGGGGGCTCGGGGTGCCAGTGGGTGCCAGATATTGGGTGTATGGGGGGGATTTGGGTGCTCAGGGTGACTCTGGGTGACAGAAACTGGGTGTATGGGGGGGTTTGGGTGCTGGGGGTGCCAGTGGGTGCCAGATATTGGGTGTATGGGGAGGTTTGGGTGCTTGGGGTGCCTGATTCTGGGTGTATGGGGGGGTTTTGGGTGCTCAGGGTGACTCTGGGTGACACAAACTGGGTGTATGGGGGAGTTTGGGTGCTTGGGGTGCCAGAAGCTGGGTGTATGGGGGGATTTGGGTGCTGGGGGTGATGCTGGGGGCCAGAATTTGGGTGCACGGGGGGGTCCCTGTGGGATCTTTGGGGTGTCCCGTGCGTGGCACTGCCCGGCCGTGTCCCCCCCCTCGCAGCTACGGGAAGCGGGTGGCCGATCTGAAGGAGTGCAAGGAGCATGCTGTCACTCAAAGGTCAGGGGGCTCCGGGGGATTTTGGGGGGCTGGGAAGGGTCCCAGGGGGTCCCAAAGCTTTAGGGGGATCGAGGGGTCCCCACCCCATGAGGCTGTGATGTCCCAGAGATCTGGGGGGGCTCCAGGGGGGTGTGGGGAGGTGCCAGCACCCAGGGGTGGTCAGGATTCCCCCCAATTTGGTTTCAATCATTCCAATCTTTGCCACACGGTGCCTGGGATGTCCCGGGGGGGGGACAGGGTGGCTGGAGGGGCACTGGGGTGGCCCTGACCCCCCCCACCCCACAGTGGAGCCCTGCACCGGGGTCGGCGGGCGTACCTACGCGGGGCCGTGCGGGAGCTGGCGGCGCTGCTGGAGGATCAGCCCGGGCTGCTGGGTCCCAAGGTGGGCATGGGGGGGGGGGAACGGCAGTGATTTGGGGGCTGAGGGGGGGTGGGAATACTGCCTGTGGGGTTGGGGTTTAGGGGGCACGCTGTGGGGCACGGGGGGTGCCGGGGTGGAGAGGTTACGGGGCAGCCCCGGGCAGGGGTGTGATGGTGCGAGGTTTGGGGCAGCGGGGTGTGATTGTGGGGGGGTGTCAGGGCTCTGTCAGGGCGTGGGGGGGGGGAAAGGCCGCCTGTGGGGTCTGTGTGGGGTCTGTGGCAGCCCCCCGTGCCCTCTAAGCCCTGCTCTTCCCAGGCTCTCTTCGTCTTCATGGCGCTCTCCTTCTGCCGGGACGAGGTGAGCTGGCTGGTGCGGCACGCCGAGCACGTCACCAAGACCAAAAACCCCGAGGATTTCACCGACAGGTGAGCACGGTGCCATAGAGGGGGGGGCACGGACGGCTCGGCTGCCCCCTTTTGGGGCAGATTTAGGGCTTTTTGTGTCCCCGCTCTGACGGGCGGCCCCGCTGGCAGCCACCTGGCGGAGATGCTCTTCCTCATGGAGCAGCTGCGGAGCCTGGTGCGGGGGCAGGTGGGGGTCCTGCAGCGCTACCACGTGCAGTACCTGGCCCGCTTCGACGCCCTGGTGCTGAGCGAAATCATTCAGGTACCACGGGGAGGGCGGGTGACGCCCTGGGCTGGCTGCTGGGGGCTGATGGTGTCCCCTTTTGGGGCTGGCTCTGTCCCCCGGGGCTGTCCTGGCCGTCCCCGATCGCGTCCCCGTCCCCGCAGAACCTCTCCGTGTGCCCCGAGGAGGAATCCATCATCCTGTCGTCCTTCGTCAGCTCCCTCTCGGCTCTCTCAGTCAAAGGAGGTTGGGAACACGTCCCCGTGGCACGGCCTGGGGGTCTGGGGACACATCCTGGGGACTTGGGGACACGTCTTGGGGTCCGATGTCCCATCCTGCACCCCACCAGCAGCCCTGGCGCTGTGCTGAGCACCCAGGCACAGCCTCAGGGGGGGCAGTGGGGACACAGGAGCTCCTGGGGTGTCCCACGGGGTGGGTGCCACCACCCCAAGCTGGCACCCAGCACCCCCTGGCTCAGCACCTCCCCGTCAGGACCCCCAGCCCGAGGCTCAGCCCCTCCTGCCCCCCCCAGACCCTTCCCCACATCTCCCCACCTTTCCCTGTCCCCGCAGTGGATGACAAGGAGCAGTTCGATTTCACCCCGCTCCGCCTGGACTGGTTCCGGCTGCAGGTGCTGTCCCTGTCCCTGTCCCTGTCCTCGTTCCCTGCACCAATTCCTCTCCTCTCTCCCTATCCCAGTCCCCGTCCCTATTTCCATCACCTCCCAGTCCCTTTTTCCTTTACTTCCCAGTCCCCATCCCTCTTTCCTTCACCTCCCGGTCCCTGTCCCTATTTCCATCATCTCCCAGTCCCTTTTTCTTCCACCTCCCAGTCCCCATCCCTATTTCCATCACCTCCCAGTCCCTTTTTCCTTTACTTCCCAGTCCTCATCCCTCTTTCCTCCACCTCCCAGTCCCTATTTCCATCAACTCCTGGTCCCCGTCCCTATTTCCTCCACCTCCCCATCCCCATCCCTACTTCCACCACCTCCTAGACCCTTTTCCCTCCACCTCCCAGTCCCCATCCCTATTTCCATCACCTCCCATTCCCTCTTCCCTCCACCTCCCCGTCCCCCTCCCAGCTGTCCCCTGCACCCTGCTGTCCCCCTGACCCCCCCCGTGTCCCCCCCAGGCCTACACCAGCGTGGCCAAAGCCTCGTTGCCGCTGGCCACCAACCCCGACGTGGGCCGGGCCATGAACCTCGTCGTGTTCCACACCAAACTGCTCGACTCCCTGGAGGAGCTGCTGGCCGAGGCCTCCGACCTCTCGGAGCTGTGGTGAGCAGCCCTGCCCCTCGTGCCTCAGTTTCCCCAGAGGGTTTTGGGGTCAGCCAGGCTTTGGGGGGGGGGGTCCAAACCCCAAACTGGGTCCTGAGGCAAGCACGCGGCGGGGTGAGGGATGTGGGAAGGGGTGGAGGGGGTTTGGGGTGAGGTGTCAGCTCTGGGAGGGGCTGGGGAGGGTTGGGGGGCGGCTTGGGGGGGGACACACGTGGGTGTGGGGATGGGGACATGGGGATGGGGACAGTGCACGGGTGGTGTAGGAGGGGGGGGGTCTGCTCCTGGGAGGGGAGGGGAGGGAAAAAGGAAAAGGGAGAGAAAAGGAAAGAGGAAAGAGGAGAGAAAAGGGAAGAGGGGAGAAAAGGGAAAGGGAAAGAGGAGAGAAAAGGAGAAATGGAGAGAAAAGGAAAGAGGAGAGAAAAGGAAAAGGGAAAGAGGAGAGAGGGAAAAAGGAGAGAAAAGGAGAAATGGAGAGAAAAGGGGAAAAGGAAATAGGGGAGAAAAGGGAAAAGGAAAGGGGAGAAGAGGGAAAAGAGGAGAGGAAAGGGGAGAGAAAAGGGAAAGGGGAGAGAAAGGGAGAAAGTGAAAAAGGAGATAAAAGGAGAAATGGAGAGAAAAGGGGAAAAGGAAAGAGGAGAGAGGAGAGAAAAAGAAGAAATGGAGAGAAAAGGAAAGAGGAGAGAAAAGGAAAAGGGAAAGAGGAGAGAAAGGGAAAAAGGAGAGAAAAGGAGAAATGGAGAGAAAAGAGGAAAAGGAGAGAGGAGAGAAAAGGAGAAATGGAGTGAAAAGGGGAGAAGGAAACAGAAATCAGGCCAGCAGACCCAAAACACACCCTGCCCCTCTCTCCCCCCCCTCTGCCCCCACCCCTGCAGCTTCTACCCCCGCGTCGTGGAGAAGCTGTTCGCGGCGACCATGGAGGAGCCCTCGATGCTGCGCTACAGCATCGCCTTCCCCCTGCTCTGCAGCCACTTCTCCCGCTGCGTCCACCCCATGTGCCCCGAGGAGGTGGGTGCTGCAGCCCCGGGGGGGGACAGGGGGGCACCGTGGCAATTATTTGGGGCCGGGGACGTGGCTTTGGGGCAGCTGGTGGCGTGCTGCAGCCCTGACCCCGTGCCACATGGCTACGAGCCGTTTTGGGGCCAATATGGGGCCGTTTTGGGGCTGGTTTGGGGCTGTTTTGGGGCTGTTTTGGGGGCATTTTGGGGCTGTCACATCGTGGCTCTCCCTCCGCAGCACCCCCTGCTCCAGGCCGTGGCTTTGGGGCTGTGCAACAAATTCCTGGAGGAGATGGCCCGCCAGGCCAGCAGCTGCATCATGGACGCCTGCGCCGAGCACCACAACCTCAGCGAGCAGGTGAGGGGCTCCGAGCCCCCCAAAAGGGACTGGGAGGGACCCTAAAAGATCACCCGGCCCAGTACCCCTACTGGGGCAGGGACACCCCGATCGGGTCACGCAGGAGCACGTTCAGACAGGATTTGGGTGACCCCAAAGGAGGAGACCCCACAGCCCCCCCTGGGCAGCCTGTTCCGTGCTCTGACCCCCTCCCCGTGCAAAAATCTCACCTCATTTTTGAGCAGAAAGGAGCTTTTTGAGCAAAAATGAGCTTTTTTTGAGCAGAAAGGAGCTTTTTGAGCAAAAATGAGCTTTTCTGAGCAGAAATGAGTCCCATCTTGCACCCGCTGTCCCTCGTCCTGTCGCTGGGTGTCACCGAGCAGAGCCCAGCCCCGTCCCCCTGCCACTCGCCCTCCCCATAATTACAACCCTTAACGAGGTCGCCCCTCAGCCTCTCCTCCCTTAACTCTCCGCTCCCCTCATCATCCTCGGGGTTCTTTGGCCTTTGGGGTCTCCAGGATCCCTGTAGCTTTTGGGGACGGGACAGGCCGTGGGGAGCAGAGCTGGGGGGGCCGTGTCCCCGATTTGGGGACGGGGTGAGGGGGCTCCGATCATAAAGCCCCCCCGTTGTAACCCTCTGTCCCCCCCCCCAGCTGCTTCCCAAGCACTGCGCCTCCACCGTCAGCAAGGCCCGCAACAAGAAGACCCTAAAACACCCGGCCAAAAAGGGGGAACCCGAGCGGGACAAACCAGGGGCCGAGAGCCAGAGGAAGGACCGGACCCTCACCACCAAGTGAGAGCAGAGCCTGGGAAGGGGGGGGGGCTTCAACACGACCCTGGGGGGGGCAAAACAGGACCACGGCGAGCACCAGACCTCGAGGGTGGGCTCGGCGCGCCGTGGATGGGCACGGGGTGGTTATAGGGCCGTCCCCACGACCCTATAGGGCCGCGGGGTGGCTGCCAACGTGCGTTGTGTCCCCCCCCCCAGCATGGACAAGCTGCACCTGACGCTGGCCGAGCTGTCCCTGAGCCTCAACCACGTGCCCAACTTCACCGTCTTCGAGCACACGGTGACGCCGGCCGAGTACCTGAGCAGCCAGCTGGAAACTCGCTTCACCAAGTGGGTGAAAAAAACCCGAATTGGGGGCGCACGGGGCAGCGGGGTCGGGTCCCGCGGAGCTGTGAGCAGCCCCCATCCCATCCCGTCCCCTTTACAGGGCCATCGTGGCCATGGCGGGCTACAGCCAAGCCACGCAGGAGGTGGCCCGTCCCTCGGAGGTACTGGTGGGACTGGGAGCCTACGTCACCTTCCTCCAGTCGCTGGCTCACCTGCTGGGGCTGGACACGGGGCGCATCATCCGCGGCGTCCTCCTGCAGCAGACGCAGCCCCGCGACGCCGCCGGCGAGCAGACCCTCACCACCATCTACACCAACTGGTGGGCGCCAGCAACCCCCCCCCCCAAAAAAAAAATTGGGGTGTCTCCCCTCGTAGAGGCCCCAGCACCCCCAAAAAAAAACAAAACAAAACAGGGTGGCCCCCTTCACGAGGCCCTATAGGGTCAGCGTGGCCTTATAGGGTCAAGGCTTTGATTCCACGCAGGTACCTGGAGGCTCTGCTGCGCCAGGCCAGCATGGGGGCCATCGTGCTGGCCCCCGCCCTGCAGGCCTTCACCACGGTGCCCCGCGAGGGCGAGCCCTCCTTCAGCGCCGCCGAATTCTCCGACGTTTCGGGTGAGGGATGTGGGGACGCCGCCGGGAGCCGTCCCCCCGCGTCCCCCTCGCTGATGTCCCCTTCTCCGTCCCCGTCCCCGCAGAGATGCGGGCGCTGGCCGAGCTCATCGGGCCCTACGGGATGAAGTTCCTGAGCGACAACCTCATGTGGCACGTCAGCTCCCAGGTCGCCGAGCTGAAGGTGGGGACGAGGGGCCGGGGTCAGATTTGGGGTGCCAGGATCGTGTTTGGGGTGTCAGGACCTTGTTTGGGGTGTCAGGACCTTGTTCCGTGTGCTGGGGCCAGGGTCAGGGTGCTGAGGCCAGGTTTGGAGTGCCAGGCACCTGGTTTGGGGTGCCGGGGTCAGGTTTGGGGTGCTGGGAACAGAGCTGAGGTACTGGAATGAGGGTCAGGGTGCAAGGGGCCAGGTTTGGGGTGCAAGATGCCAGGTTTGGGGTGCTGGGGCCAGGTTTGGGGTGCTGGGAACAGAGCTGAGGTACTGGAACGAGGGTCAGGGTGCAAGGGGCCAGGTTTGGGGTGCTGGGGCCAGGTTTGGGGTGCTGGGGCCAAGGCTGAGGTACTGGAATGAGGGTCAGGTTGCCAGGGCCAGGTTTGGGGCGCCAGGTTTGGGGTGCCAGGACCTTGTTTGGGTTGCTGGGGCCAGGTTTGGGGTGCCAGGACCTTGTTTGGGGTGCCAGAGGCCAAATTTGAGGTGCCGGGGCCAGGTTTGGGGTGTCAGGACCAGGCTCAGGGTGCCAGGACCAGGCTCAGGGTGCTAGGACCGGGGTCAGGGTGCTGGGACCGGGGTCGGGGTGCTGGGACGAGGTGCCAGGACCAGAACCAGGACCAGGGACCAGAAGCAGGACGAGGGTGCCTCTGCCACGTGCCGCAGCGCATCGGGACGGGCAGAGCCACCCCCGGCGACCCCCCCAAACCCCCGGGGCTCGCTCGGGGCCGCGAGCAGCGGGGTGGCCGCGTGCGTCCCCCGCCGCCAGCGCCCCGTGTCCCCGGCAGAAACTGGTCAACGAGAACATGGACACGCTGGTCCAGCTGCGCTCCAGCTCCTGCAAACCCGAGCAGATGGCGGCCCTGCTGCCCCGGCTCACCTGTGAGTTTTTTTTGGGGTTTGGGGGGGCACCGGGGGGGGCGCAGCAGCCCTTTTTTTTTGCACGTTTGCACGCTCACCGAGCCCTCTCCTCGCCCTACAGCGGCTGACAACGTCCTGAAGAGGATGACCATCATCGGGGAGATCCTGAGCTTCCGTGCCATGGCTCAGCAGGGCCTGCGGGAGGTGGGCACCCCCTATAGGGTCACAACGAGCCCCCCCCGGGGCGTTTTTCCCCCCCCGTGTCCTCCTTCACCGCTGTCTCCCCGCAGGTTTTCTCCCACCACTGCCCCTTCCTCATGGGCCCCATCGAGTGCCTGACGGACGTGGTCACCCCCGACACCGACATCCAGGTGGGTACGGGGACAAGGGGTGTCCCCCCCCCTCAAGAAATGGGGCCGGGTGGCTCGTGTGGCACCCCGTGACCCCAGCCCTGAGCCTTCGTCCCCCCCCCCAGGTCACCCTCAGCATCTTCGAGCTGGCCTCAGCCGCCGGCATCCCCTGCGAGATCGACCCTGCGCTGGTCAACGTCCTCGCCGGCAGCAAGACGGGTACTGGGAGGGACTGGGAGGGACTGGGAGGGACTGGGAGGGACTGGGGGGTCCCGGGGGGCTGTCCCCGAGGTCCCCCCCCGTGTCCCCTGGCTATTGTCCCCTCCCTTTTGGCAGATGGCTCGTCCCCGGAGGAGGACTACAAGGTCGCCTGCCTGCTGCTGGTCTTCGTGGCCGTGTCCCTGCCCTTGCTGGCCTCCGACCCGGCGTCCATCTACAACACGGAGACGGACGGTGAGGCACGGCCCAGCCCTGTCTCAGTGTCCCCAGTCCTGTCCCAGTGTCCCCAGTTGTGTCCCCATGTCCCCATCCCCATCCCCGTGTCCCCATTCTTGTCCGCGTCCCCCACCCTTCCTGCGTCCCGTTGCCCCTAACCCCACACCTACGAGTCCAGGGCCCCCTCCCCGGCTCATTTACACCCCCCTGGCTGCATCGGGGACACCGGGACCCCACTGTCACCTGCTTTGGGGCCCGTTGTCCCCAACCTTCCCCCCCCTGTCCCCCCCCCCAGGCTACAACAACAACATCCACTGCCTGGCCAAGGCCATCATCCACGTCTCGGCCGCGCTCTTCACCGTCCACAACAAGAACATCGAGACCCACCTCAAGGAGTTCCTGCTGGTGAGGGCGGCTCAGGGGACCTCAGACGGCCCTAAAGAGGGGGGTGGGCACCACCTGGGGGTGTGGGGGGGGTCGGTGCTGAGCAGGATCTGCCCCCCCCCCCCCCCCACTCCCTCCCCAGTTGGCCTCCGTCAGCCTCCTGCAGCTGGGCCAGGAGACGGACAAGCTGCGCGCAAGGAACCGGGACTCCATCTGCCTGCTCATGCAGCTGGTGAGTGCTGGGGGGGTCTCTGAGGGTCCTGGGGGGGCTTCTGAAGGTCCTGGGGGGCTTATGAGGGTCCTGGGGGGGTTTCTGGGGGTCCTGGGGGGGTTTCTGGGGGTCCCAGGGGGGGCTATGGGTTGTATCCCCTCCTGCCGTGCCCACGCTGCTCCAGCTCCCCGGTGCCCAGCTCTATCCGGGGGGCTCAGGGGGGTCAGATCCTGCCCTGACCCCCCCCTTGGGGACCCGCAGGGCTATTGGGGTGGGGGCCACGCACCCACAGCCCCCCCCCCGGATTGGTATTCAGGGAGCAGAGCGCCCCGGCTGCAAAGCAATTTAAATGCAAATGCTTCGAGCTGGAGCTCGGGCACGGGGAGGGGGCACCCAGCTCATGGGGAGGGGCGGGGGGGCACGAGGGGAAACTGAGGCACCTTGGGGTGGGGGCGGCTGCTGAAGACGCGTCCTTTGTGTCCCCCCCCCCCAAAAAAAAAACACCCCAGATCGTGGCCGAGTCGTCCTTCCTGACGGTGGACATGCTGGAGAGCTGCTTCCCCTACGTGCTGCTGCGCAACGCCTACCGCGAGGTGTGCAGGGAGAATCTGCTCAGCAGGGTCCCCTCGCACTGACCCCGGCCCTGCGCCCACCCTTCTGGCCCCAAAAAACTCCCCTGAACCCCCAAAAACTTCCCCGATACCCCCAAAACTCCCCCGAGCCCCCCAAACCACCCCAAACCCTTCAAACCAACCCAATTCCCCCAAACCAACCCAATTTCCCCAAACTTCCCCAGTCCCCCCAAGCCACCCTGCTCCTTCCAACCCACCCCAAATCCCCCAAACCCACCCCAGATCCACCCCAGATCCCCCAAATCCACCCCAAATCCCCCAAATCCACCCCAAATCCACCCCAAATCCCCCAAATCCCCCCCAAAACACCCCCATCCCCTTGCCTCCCTCCTCCTCCCCTGTCCCCACCTTGTCCTCCCTTTCATTAAACTCTTTTTGTCCCCCACCCCCCCGTGCCTGCATCTGGCTCCTGGGGTGCCCTCGGGGCCCCAGCACCCTAGGGTGGGGGCCCAGCCCCTCTCCAAACCTCATGCAGGTCCCCATGGGGGTTTTGGGGGGGTCTGGGGAAGGGAGAGGGGCCGGGGGGGGGGAGTTATCAGCGATAACGGGGCTGGCCCCGTGCCTCAGTTTCCCCTCTGCCTTTCAGCCGGGGGGGGGCTGCTTCAAGTCCCATTTCTCCTTTTCCCCCCCCCTCCCCAGACCTCTCCGGGTGTTTATTTTTTCTCCCGTGCGGCGTCTCGGAGTGGGGGGGGGGGGGAAAAAAAATTAATGGGGCGAGGGAAGGAGGCGCCGGGGCGGCCGTTTCCATTCCGCTCACGGCCGCCGGCTCCGGGATGAGTCACCGGGAGCCGGGCACCCGCAGCTCCACGGCCCCGTCAGCACCCTGGGGGGCTCCGAACCCCCCCCCAGCACAACCCAAAAGCCAAAATTTCCCCCCCCCCCCCCCCCGAACCCCCCCCACCTTGGTGGCCCCAGGTGGCGAGCGTGTGGCCACCGAGGCCGCTCCATCGCTTCGTCGATCCCTTGGGGGGGAAACGGTAACGGGTTTTGGGGTGACCGCGGCTCCTTTTGGGGTCTGCCCCCCCCCCCCCCCGACTCCCCGAGGAGCCCGACACCCCCGAAATGAGCACCCGGAGCTGGGGGGTGGTTCCAGCGTGCTGCACGAGCCTCTTTTGGTGCTCATTAATCACGTTATTAAGCCCTAACGAGCTGCCCGCCGCCGCTCCGGCTTTGTCTCGCGCGCATCCCTGCCCACGGCTGCTCCCGCGCCCGCCGCCCCCCACCCTGTTCCCCTAATTTCCCCCCCCACCCCCCTATTCTGCCCCACAAACTGTGGGGTCCCCCCTCTTCCACCCCATCTCCCGGCCTGCCTCCCAGCCCCTTTTCTCCCCAAAAGTTTGGGGGACCCCCAAAAAAAACCCCCAGCAGGGGGAAAGGAGCCCCCAGGCCACGCAGCGGGCCGGGCGGCTCTCCCTGCTGCCCCCCAACCCCCCCCCCCCAGTGGGGTCCCAGCACCCAAGGGACACCCCAGAAAAGTGGGAGACCCCCCCCCGGGGGGCACAGCACCCCTCCTGTAGGGACACGAACAGCACCCGTGGGTGCTCGCCTGCAGACACCAAGAAGGGGGACGCCCCGTGGGCAGCCCCCCAGCGGGCCTAAGGGGGTGCTGAGGTGCTGGGACCCCAAAAAGCCCCCCCCAGGACCCCCCCCCCGGTGCGGGTGCTGAGCACACCTACGGCCTTACGTAAGGGCTTATTAATATTCCCCGGGGGCTGCGGAGCGGCGTGGGCTGCGGGAGGCAGCGCGGGGGCTGCTGCGCCCCCCCCCCAAGCTCATCGGGGCGCACGGGGGGCTCGGGCACCCCAAAATTTCTCCCCACCCCCCCCGGTGCGTGCCTGGAGCCCCCCGGATCCCCTCCATTGGGTCAGGATGGGGAAGAGGGGGCGCGGGATGGGGTCAGGGGGTGCGTAGGGAAGGGGTTGGGGTGGGGGGGAGCCCACCACGGGATGGGCCCCCCCCCCCTCCCCAAATTACCCCCAAATTTTCCGTTCCCAAAGCCGCCGTCGCCCCGTGGCCTGGCCTGGGAAGTGGGGTCCCTGCACCCAAACAGCCCAGCGGGGTTTTTGTAGGCCCTACAAGATGTCCGGATCCCATGGGGGTCCTGGGGTGCCCCAAATCAGAACCCCGTGGGGGTCCCCAGGTCTCCCCTGAGAGCTCTGTGGGGGTGCTGGGGCGCCCCCCCCTCCCCAAAACCCCATTGGGGTCATGAGGAATCTGTCCCAAAACCCCATGGGTGTCTTGGGGTACCCCACCTCAAAACCCTACAGGAGTCCTGGGGACCCCCCCCAGAGCTCTATAGGGTCTATAGGGATCCTGGGGTGCCCCCCCCTCCCCAAAACCCCATGAGGGTCCTGTGGAACACCTTCCAAAACCCCACGGTGGTCTCAGGGTCCCCCCTTCACAACCCCACAGGGGTCCTGGGGTCCCTCCCCATCGCCCTATAAGGATCCTGGGCTGCCCCCTCCCCAAAAAACCCCATCAGGGCCCTTCAGACCCCCTCCCACCCCCCCCCATGGGGGTCTCAGGGTCCCCCCTTCATAACCCCATAGGGGGCTTGGGGGGTCCCCCCCTCATCACCCTACAGGGATCCTGGGGCGCCCCCCTCCCCAAAACCCCATGGGGGTCCCGGGGCATTTTCCCCCCCCCCCCCCCCCTCCCTTTCCAACCCTGGGCCCGGTGCGGAGCGGGGCTGGGCGGGGTCCCGGTGCCCTCGCCCCCGCCCCCGGTTCCCCCCGCCCCTCCCCGCCCTCCCGCCGGTGCCGGGGCTCGGGGAAAGTTGCGGCGAGCCCCGGGAGCGGCGGCGGGGACCGGGAGCACCGGGGGGGGGGCACCGGGAGCGGGGCAGGACCGGGACCGGCACCGGGAGCACCCCCGGGTAGGAGCGCGCAGCACCCCCGGTGCTCCCCATCCCCGGAGACCCCCCCCCTTACCCCGGTTCTTTGCCCCCCCCGGTGCTCCCCATCCCCGTTATTCCCCCCCCCGGTGCTCTCCATCCCCGGTGCCCCCCCCCCCGTTATCCCCCTCCCCATTATTCCCCATTTCCTCCCCCCCCCCTCCCCGCGCATCCCCCCCGGTGCTCCCCATCCCCATTTACCCCCCCTCCCCTCACTCCCCCCTCGCTGCCCCCCATCCCCGGTGCTCCCCCCCCCCGTTACTCCCCCTCCCCATTCCTCCCCATCCCCGGTACCCCCCCCCTCAATTCCTCCCCCCCCCAATTCCCCCCAATCCCCGTGCGCCCCCCCAATCCCCGTGCGCCCTCCCCATCCCCGTGCGCCCCCCTCCATTCCTCCCCATCCCCGTGCGCCCCCCCTATTCCTCCCCATCCCCGCGCGCCCCCCCCCATTTCTCCACATCCCCGTGGCCCCCCCCTCTTCCCCGGTGCCCCCCCCCGGCGCCCCCACCCCCGGTGCCCGGGATGCCATCTTAGCTCCGCCGCCCGGGGCCGGTGCCGGTTGCGCAGCCGCCGGGTACCGGAGAAGGGGAGGCGGCGGCGGGGCGGTACCGGCGGCTGCTCCATCGCCCCCCCCTCCCGTTCGACTCCCCCCCCCGGCCCGTGGGGGTCGGTACCGGAGGGGGCTGAGGTCGGGGCCGGTGCCGCAGGGGCCATGGAGGCGCCGCGGAGCCCCCCCGGGCTGGAAACGGAGCGAGAGGGGCTGGAACCGGCCGGGGGCTGCCCGGCGCCGCTGGACACCAAGGCTGCGCCCAGCAAGAAGATTTGGGTCAAGCTGCGGGCGTTGTGAGTGACCCCCCCCCTTCAAACGGGACCCCCCCAAAGCGGGAACAGCCCCCCCAAAATCCTGAACAGCCCCCCCAAACCGGGACGCCCCCCCCAAACCGGGAACACCCTCCCCAAAACGGGACCCTCTCCAAACCGGGACCTTCCCCAAAAACTGGGAATGTCACCCCCAAACTGGGACCCCCCCCCAAAACCAGGAACGTCCCCCCCCAAAACAGAAACCCCCTTAAACCAAGAACACCCCCCCAAACCGGGACACCCCCCCCAAACCGGGAACACCCCCCCCGAAACCCTGAACATCCCCTCCAAACTGGGACCCCCCCCGAAACTGGGACCCCCCCCAAACTGGGATGCCTCCCCAAACCGTGAGCACCCCCCCCAAAACCCTGACTATCCCCTCCTAAACAGGGACCCCCCACCAAACTGGGACCCCCCCCACAAAAACCCCTGACCATCCTCCCCAAACCAGGACCCCCCCAAACCCTGAAAATCTCCCCCAAAACTCTGAGCACTCTCCCCAAAACTGGGACGCACCCCCCCAAACTGGGAACTCCCCCCCCAAAAAACTTGAGACCCCCCCCAAAACCCCAAACATCCCCCCCCAAACCATGAACATCTCCCCCCCAAACTGGGATCCCCCTCCCAACACATGAACACCCCCCATAAACCAGGCCCCCCCCCCAATCCAGGGTACCCCATAAATGGCCCCCCCTCCCTCCAGGTGTGAGGCCCCTCCCCATAAAGCCCCCCAAAACTGCCCCCCCCTCACAAACCAGGACCCCCCCCCCCAGCAGGGACCCCCAAACCAGGACCCTTCTCTTACCAAACATTGCCCCCCCCCTTTACACCCCCACTTTGCCCCCCCCCCAATCTTCCCATACACTTTGGTCCCCCCCCCAGGCAGGACCCCCTGGGACCCTCATCTGCCCCCCCCCCAAAACCCACCAGCGCCCTCTCCCCTTGGGGACCCCCAGGTGCCCCCCAACCCACCCATTCCCTGCTCCCCCCCCCACGCACCCCCCCAGCCACCCTTGGGACCCCCCCCATCCCCTGCACCCCCTCGGGGTGTGCACCAGCACCCATGGGGGCTGGGGGCACCCACAAACCTGGGGGTGCCGGGGAGGGAGGGGGGGGCACACGGGGTGGGCAGGGGGGTCTGGGTGCCCCCAAAAATCCCGGGGAGGATTTGGGGGGGGGTGTCGGGACCGTGGGGGGTGGGGGCGCCTCGTGGGACACCCTGGGTGTCACCGTGTCCCCCCCCTGCCCCGGGGGGGGGCTCTCGGTGGCACAGGCGCCGCGTGCTCGTGCCCACGCGTGAGCTCACGTGCGTGCACGCGTGTGCGCCCTCGTGCCCCGGCCGCGCACGTGGGCGTGCTCCGCAGCGCAGCCCCCAAACGTGCCCGTGGGCGTGAAGGTGCGCACGGGCACGCGCACGTGCACGGAGCTGGTGTGTCCCCCCCCCGGGGGGCACGGGGACGGAGAGCGGGGCTCGTGCTTGTTGGGCGTGTTTCACGCCGGCCGCCCTCGTGCAAACTCGTGGCGGGGTCGGGATTTGGCCTGGGTGTGGAACGGGGTGAGTGTGCGTGCAAGGCTGAGCGTGCAAACGGCTGGGCACGTTGGTGAGAGCGTGCAAACGGCCACACGTGTTGCTGTGTGCGTGCAAATGGCTGTGCACACGTTGGTGCATACGTGCAAACGGCCGTGCTCACTGCTGTGTGCGTGCAAACGGCCATGCACACGTTGGTGCGTGCGTGCAAATGGCCGTGCACACAGCTGTGTGCGTGCAAACTCCGTGCTTGTTGCTGTGCACATGCAAATAACCGTGCACACATTGATGTTTACGTGCAAACGGCCATGCACACGTCGGTGCATGCGTGCAAACGGCCGTGCTCACAGCTGTGTGCGTGCAAGCACCCGGTGGGAGCGTGCACACGGGTGGGCTCGCCTGTGCTCGTGCACGCGTGGGCGCACGGGCGTGCACGAGGAGCTCGTGGGCGTGAGCGCACCTGAGCGGGCGCCGCGTGCGCAGGTGTGCGAGCGCGTGGGCTGCGCCCTGCTCACCCTCCCCCCCACCTTCCTGCTGCCGCCCCCTCCCCAAAATCTCATGGGGGGGGTGGGGGGGCTCTGCCCATGCCGTCCCCGTGCACCCACGTGTCCTCTGTCCCCAGGCTGGGTGACACGGGGACTCGAAGCGGGTCCCCGGGGTGGCACTTGGGGCACGGGGCACCCCAGGGTGCCGGTGCCGGGTGGGGGGAGCCGCCTCTGTGCCCCCTCCCAGGGTGGCTCTGGGGACACTGGTGTCACCCTGGGGTGCTGCTGGAGCATCCTGAGCCTCCATCATCCTCGTGGCAGGTGTGGGACGCGGGGAGGTGACACGGGGAGGTGACACGGGGAGGTGACACGGGGAGGCGTGGGTGGTGACAGGCAGCCCGTGGGGACCGGGGGCGTGGGTGGCACCTGCCTGGCAGCGCTGCTGCGTGACGCAGGAGACCCCCTGCTCCTGGCAGCTTGGGGGGGGGCGGGGGGTGGCTGTCCCCCCCCCTGGTGGTGGCTGTCCCCCCTCGGGGGTGGCCGTGTCCCTTGGGGGTGGCCGTCCCTTGGCCGTGTCCAGCTGGAGGTCCCCGGGGTCTGTTTGGGGCGCCTGGCGCCAGGCACAAATGGGGAGTGACACGGGGGTCCCATGGGGCCGTGTCCCCAAGGATCGGTGTCCCCAAGGTCTGGGTGTCCCCAAGGGTTGGTGTCCCCAAGGGTTGGTGTCCCCAGGGGCGCATGTCCCCAGGGGCTGAGTGTGCCCAAGGTCTGGGTGTCCCCAAGGGTCTGTGTCCCCAAGGGCTGAGTGTCCCCAAGGGTTGGTGTCCCCAGGGGCACATGTCCCGAAGGTCTGGGTGTCCCCAAGGGTCTCCGTCCCCAGGGCTGGGTGACCCCAGGGGCTGAGTGTCCCCAGGTGTGCGTGTCCCCAAGGTCTGGGTGTCCCCAAAGGTCTGTGTCCCCAGGGGCGCATGTCCCCAGAGTCTGGGTGTCCCCAGATGTGCATGTCCCTAAGGTCTGGGTGTCCCCAAGGTGTCAGTGTCCCCAAGGGCTGCATGTCCCCAAGGTCTTGGTGTCCCCAGGGGTCTGTGTCCCCAAGATCTGTGTGTCCCCAAGATCTGTGTGTCCCCAGGTGTGTCTGTCCCCAGCCGTGCACATCCCCAGAGCCGTGCGTCCGCGCAGGGGACGAAGCCACCGTCCCTTCCCAAGGTGACATTCCCCCTGCAGCTCCCCAGCTCGGCGGTGACGTCTGGCGGCCCCCCCGGCCCCCCTCGCTCGCCCGTCACCGTCACCGTCACCTCGCCAGGGCCCCTGTGGCCGTGCGCGTGCCTTGCACGCCTGTTCACCACCACGCGTGCGCCTCCGCTTGCACACGCGCGTGCGCGCTCGTGCGCCCTCCTTGCACGCTTACGGCTGCGCTCGTGCCTCCCTTGCACAAGCACGGGGGGGGGGGCTCGGCGCCTTGCACACGCGTGTGCAAGCGGCGTCACCCTGTGGGGAGGAGGGGAGGGGGTGATGTGACCCCCCCCCCAAAAAAAAAGGCAGGCTGGGGGAGGACGCTAACGAGGCTCCGAAGCTCGTTAGGAGCGGGGGGGAGGTGGGGAGGGGTTTGGGGACATGGGGACCCGGTGGCTTTGTCCCCAGGTTTTGTCCCCACATTTTGGGGACCCGGTGGCCGGGGCGGTGGCAAGGCCCCCCCCGCGGTCCCTCCCCATCCAGGCGGTGTCCCCTCCTGGGGACCATCCTGTCACCCCCCCCAGGCTCCTGCAGGACCCCCCCCACCCCCTGGTGACTGTCCCCAGTGCCACCCCCGTGTGCTGGGGTTGGGGACAGGGGACACGGCGTCCCCCCCCCTCCCTCGGTGGCTTTGGTGTCACCGCGTGGTGGCACGGAGGGACAGCAGCACCCGGCGGTGGCCTTTGGGGACAGTCGGGAGCCCCCCCCCGAAGCCACGTGTCCCTGGGCGGCGATGGGGACAGAAAGGGGACAAGGGGACAGGAAGGGGACGTGGGGCCTTGCACAGAGCCAGCAGCGCTTGCACGAGGACCTTGTGCAGCCTTGCACGAGGATTGGGGACATTGCACAAGGGTTGGGGACCTTGCACGAGGATCGGGGACCTTGCACAAGGATGAGGGACCTGAGGGACCTTGCACAAGGATTGGGGACCTTGCACAAGGGTTGGGGACCTTGAATTAGGATCTGGGACCTTGCACGAGGATTTGGGACCTTGCACGAGGATGGGGGACCTTGCACGAGGGTTGGGGACCTCGCACAAGGACCGGGGACCTGGTGGCCGTGCCCACCCCCGCGCCCACCCCGCGGCCCCGGGTGCCTCGCGCCCGCTGCCAGCTCTCGTTAGCGCTAACGAGGCCGAGGGCTGCCAGGGAGCGGGCGGCCGGAGGGAGCGCAGGAAGCTGCCGCCTGCTTTCCGTTAATTAATCAGCCCTTAATTAAATCGTGCCCGGCCCCCGGGGCCGTGCTGGGCTCGGTGCCAGGACCCTGCCGCCGGAGGTGACGCGCGTCGGGGTCCCCTCCTGGGGACGCGGCCCCCGTCCCCCTGGGGTTGTCCCCTGGGGCTGTCCCCTGGGTTTGGTGGCACTTGGTGGCTCCCTGCGGGGTCCCCGAGGCCACGGGGAGGTGGTGGCTCTGGGAACAAGGTGGCACCGGCCTCGGGGACGGCGTGGTGCGCGGGTGGTGGGGACACGGTGGGTGCTGGGTGGCACCGGTGGGGAGGGGCCAGTGGGGAGCTGGTGGCACTGGGTGGCACTGGGGGGGAGCTGGTGGCATTTTGTGGCAGCGATGGGGACCTGGTGGCACTGATTGGGACCGGGTGGCACTGGGTGGCACTGAGGGGGACCTGTTGGGTACCAGTGGGGACCAGGCTGGTGGCAGCGATGGGGACCTGGTGGCACTGGGTGGCACTGATTCGGATAGGGTGGCACTGGGTGGCACTGATGGGGACCTGGTGGCACTGGGTGGCACTGGAGGGGACCTGGTGGCACTGGGTGGCAGCGACGTGTCCCTGGTGCCATCAGGAGGCAGCAGCAGGCACCCAGCGTGTCCCCGGTGCCGGTGACACCGCGGTGCCACAAAGTGCCACAAAATGCCACAGGGTGCCCGCTCCTGGGGCTGCCACCCCCCCACAACCCCCCCTCTCTGTCCCTTGTCCCCCTCCCCATCCCTCCCTACCCCCAGGCGGTCTGGGGACAGTTTTTGTCCCCCGTTGTCCCCGGTCCCCCGCGCTCGGGTGGCAGCCGGCGTGCGGGCGAGGCGGCTGCAGCGGGAGACGGGTGAGGCTGCGGGGGCGGCGGGCGCGCAGATGGGAGCCCCCCCCCTACAAAACCCCCCCTGACAGACAGACGGACGGACGGACAGACGGAGAAGGGCTCGTCTGGGGAGGGGGCAGGCTTTGGGATTTGGGGGTGCGGGGTTTAGGGTTTGGGGGTGCATTCTTTGGGGTTTGGGGGTGCAGGGTTTAGAGTTTGGGGGTGCAGGGTTTGGGGTTTTGGGGTTTGGGGTTTGGAGTGCAGGTTTTTGGGGATTTTGGGGTGCAGGGTGTAGGATTTATGGATTCAGGCTTTGGGGTTTTGGGGTGCAGGGTTTAGGGTTTGGGGATTCTGGGGTTCAGGCTTTGGGGTTTGGGGAGTGCAGGGTTTCGGATTTGGAGGTGCAGGGCTTTGGGGTTTTGGGGTTCAGGCTTTGGGGTTTGGGGATTTAGGGTTTAGGATTTGGAGGTGCAGAGCTTTGGGATTTGGGGGTGCAGGGTATAGGATTTAGGGGTTCAGGGTTTGGGGTTTAGGGGTGCAGGGTTTAGGGTTTGGGGATTCTGGGGTGCAGGCTTTGGGGTTTGGGGGTGCAGGTTTTTGGGGCGTGCACTATTTTGGGGCCGCTGGCTTTTTGGGGTTCAGGCTGCCGGGTGCTGCGACTGCAGGGCGCTGGGTGCCGCCCGCTCAGCTCTGCCCCCACCGGGGGGGGGGGGTCCCATGGGGGGGGTCCAAGGACCACCAGCGGGGGTCCCACGGGGATTTGGGGGGGGTCCCGTGGGGGTTGGAGGGGGATCCCACGGGGGCTGGAAGGGGAAGGGGATCCCATGGGGTTAGAGGGGTGATCCTGGGGGGATCAGAGGGGGGGGGTCCCACAGCCCCCAGCGGTGTCCCCCCCCCCCAGGCTGCGCTCCATGGTGAAGCAGCTGGACGGGGGCGAGGTGAACCTGGAGGAGCTGAGGAGGAACCTGGAGTACACCGCGTCGCTGCTCGAGGCCGTCTACATCGACGAGACCAGGTGCCCCCCCCCGGGACGGGGTCGGGGAGGGGGGACGCGTGGGGACCCCCCCCCGACCCCCCTGACTCCCCCTCTCAAGTCCCTTCAGCCCCCGACTCCCCCTGACCCCCCCCAACCCCTTTAACCCTTCCTAAGTCCCCCGACTCCCCCTGACCCCCCATGACCCCAACCCCCTGACCCCCCCCAACCCCCCATGACCCCCTAACCCCCCCTAATCCCCCCCACCCCCCCTTACTCTCCCTGACTCCCCCAACCCCTCCAACCCCCCATAACCCCCCATAACCCCCCCTAACCCCAACCCCCTGCCTCCCCCCTTACACCCCTTACCACCCCTAACCCCCCCTAACCCCCCCAAGTCCCCCTGACCCCCTTGACCCCCATGACCCCCCCGTGACCCCCCTAACCCCCCCCATGACCCCCTGACCCCCCCCTGCCTCCCCTAACCCCCTTTCCCCAACCCCTCCAACCCCCCCATAACCCCCATAACCCCCCATAACCCCCCCATAACCCCACCCCCCCTTCCCCCCTCCTTCCCTCCCCTTCCCCCCTCACCCCTCCTTACCCCCCTAACCCCCCCAAGTCCCTCTGACTCCCCCCGACCCCTCTGACTCCCCCTGACCCCCATAACCCCTCCTAACCCCCCCTGACCCCCCTAACCCCCCATGACCCCCCATGACCCTTACCCCCAGACCCCCCCTAACCCCCCCCAACCCCCCCTAACCCCACCCCCCCTTCCCCCCTCCTTCCCTCCCCTTCCCCCCCATACCCCCCCTAACCCCATAACCCCCCCCATAACCCCCCCTAACCCCCCCTAACCCCCCCTAACCCCACCTCCCCTTCCCCCCTCCTTCCCCCCCATACCCCCTATTACCCCCCCTAACCCCACCCCCCCTTCCCCCCTCCTTCCCCCCCTCACCCCCTATTACCCCCCTAACCCCCCCAAGTCCCTCTGACCCCCGTGACCCCTCCTAACCCCCCCATAACCCCCTGCCCCCCCCAACTCCCCTAACCCCCTTTCCCCCACCCCTCCAACCCCCCATAACCCCCCCATAACCCCCCCTAACCCCCCCATAACCCCCCCTAACCCCACCTCCCCTTCCCCCCCATACCCCCCCATACCCCCCCTAACCCCCTAACCCCCCCCTAACCCCATTATTTTCCCCCCCCCCCCCCAACCCCCCCGCAGGCAGATGCTGGACACGGAGGACGAGCTGCGGGAGATGCGCTCGGACGCGGTGCCGGCGGAGGTGCGGGACTGGCTGGCGGCCACCTTCACCCAGCAGGCGCGGGCCAAGGGGCGCCGGGCGGAGGAAAAACCCAAATTCCGCAGCATCGTGCACGCCGTCCAGGCCGGCATCTTCGTCGAGAGGTCCGGGGGGGGGGGCACATAAAGGGGGTGGGGGGGCGTTTTTGGGGGGTAAAGGGGAATAGGGGTGGAGGGGAGGGGGGAGGATGTAGCAAGGAGTTGGGGGGATGCGGCTAGGAAAGGGTTAATGGGGGTGGGTAGGGGGATGGGGGGTGGGGGTGGAGAGGGGGGGGGTGTGGGGGGGTGAGATATCGAGGGGGGGGGGTCCTGGGAAGCTGGGGGGGGTACTGAGGTCTTGGGGAGGGGGTTCTGAGAACCCAGGGGGGGTCCTAAGCAGTTGGGGAGGGGTCCTGAAATGGTGGGGGGGGGTCCTGAGCTGCCGGGGGGGGGTTCTGAGATCTCGGGGGGGGTCCTGAGGACCCAGGGGGGGGTCCTAAGCAGCTGGGGGGGGGTCCTGAAATGGTGGGGGGGGGGTCCTAAGCTGCCGGGGGGGGGTCTGAGATCTCGGGGAGGGGGTCCTGAGAACCCATGGGGGGTCCTGAGAATTCAGGGGGGGGTTCCTGAGCAGCTGGGGAGGGTCCTGAGCTGCTGGGGGGGGTCCTGAGAACCTTGGGGGGGGGTCCTGAGCAGCCAGGGGGGTGCCCAGCACCCAGGGGGGGTCCCCAAGCACCAGATCAGCCCCCCCAAAATTCAGGTGGGTGCTCAGCACCCAAAGGGGCCCCCCCAGCACCCAAAGGGGCCCCCCCAGCACCCAAAGGCCCCCCCCCCAGCCCCCTGCCCCCCCTTGCAGGATGTTTCGCCGCACATACACGGCCGTGGGGCCCAGCTACTCCACCTCCGTCCTCAACTGCCTGAAGGTACCGGGGGGGGGGCAGCACCCCCAGACCCCCCCGGGGCTGCCCCCCCCCAGCGCTTTGCCCCCAGCACCGCCGGTTCCGTGGGGATCCCAGTGGGACTGGGGGGGGGGGGGCATTTGCTGGGTGTCTGTGGGTGCTACTGGGGGTTACTGGGCTCCACTGGGGGTTACTGGGCTTTACTGGGCGGTGCTGGGGGTTACTGGGCTTCATGGGGCGTTACTGGGTGTTGCTGGGCACCATCGGGCTTCACTGGGGTTTACTGGGTGCTGCTGGGCATCGCTGGGCTTTACTGGGTTTCACTGGGTGTTACTGGGCTTTACTGGACATCATTAGGCACTGCTGGGATTTGCTGGGTGTTACTGGGCTTTGCTGGGCTTTACTGGGCATCGCTGGGCTTTGCTGGGAGTTACTGGGCATCACTGGGCATTTCTGGGCTTCACCGGGTGCTACTGGGCATCACCTGCCATACTGGGCTTTACTGGGCTTTACTGGGTATCACTGGGCTTTGCTGGGTGTTACTGGGTATCACTGGGCTTTACTGGGTGTCACTGGGCTTTACTGGGAGTTACTGGGCATCACGGGGCACTGCTGGGCTTTACTGGGTGCTAAAGGGCATTGCTGGCCATACTGGCCTTTACTGGGCTTTGCTGGGAGTTACTGGGCATCATGGGGCATTTCTGGGCTTCACTGGGCACTACTGGGCATCACCTGCCATACTGGGCTTTGCTGGGCATCACTGGGCTTTACTGGGAGTTACTGGGCATTGCTGGGAGTTACTGGGCTTTGCTGGGAGTTACTGGGCATTGCGGGGAGTTACTGGGCATTGCGGGGAGTTACTGGGCTTTGCTGGGAGTTACTGGGCGTTGCGGGGAGTTACTGGCCACCACCTGGCACTGCTGAGCATCACGGGGCATTTACGGACCTCACCGAGCATCACCCGCCATACTGGCCTTTAACTGGGCTATACTGGGCTATACTGGTCCATACCGCTCACCCAACACCCCGAGCCCACCCCGGCCAAGCCCCTGCTGCCCCCCCCCAGAGCCTGGACCTGTGGTGCTTCGACGTCTTCGCCCTGAACCGGGTGACGGAGGAGCACTCCCTGCGCACCATCGTCTACGAGCTCTTCACCCGCCACAACCTCAGCAGCCGCTTCAAGGTGCGCCCGGCGCCCACCCCCTTTGGGGGCTGCCCCCCCCCCCCCCCTTTGCCTCGCACACGCGCGTGTGGCCGCCTTGCACACGCGTGTGCCCTGCGCCGCAGATCCCCGCCGTCTTCCTCACGTCGCTGCTGGAGGCGCTGGAGGCCGGCTACGGGAAGTACCGGAACCCCTACCACAACCAGGCGCACGCCGCCGATGTCACCCAGACCGTGCACTGCTTCCTGCTGCGCACCGGAATGCTGGTGGGGACACCGCGGGGATGGGGACACCGCGGGGACGGGGACGGCACGGGGACAGCACGGGGATGGGGACGGCATGGGGATGGGGACGGCACGGGGACAGCATGGGGACAGGGACGGGGATGGCATAGGGACAGGGACGGCACGGGGATGGGGACGGCACGGGGACAGCATGGGGATGGGATGGGGACGGCATGGGGACAGGGACAGGGACAGCTTAGGGACGGGGACGGCATGGGGATGGGGACACCATGGGGACAGGGACACAGTGGGGACAGAGACACCCTGGGGATGGGGACATGGTGGGGACAGGAACACCATGGGGACAGGGATGGGGACACCATGGGGACAGGGACATGGTGGAGACAGGGACACCCTGGGGATGGGGACACGGCGGGGACAGGGATGGGGACACCGTGGGGATGGGGACAAGGACAGGTACACCATGGGGACAGGGACATGGCAGGGTTGCGGATGGGGACATGGTTGGGACAGGGACACCGTGGGGATGGGAACAGGGACACAGCAGGGATGATGACACCATGGGGATGGGGACATGGCAGGGATGGGGATGGGGACACAGCGGGAACGGGGACACCATGGGGATGGGGACAGGGACACCATGGAGACAGGGACACTATGGAGATGGAGACAGGAACACAGCAGGGATGGGGACACCATGGGGACAGGGTCACCGTGAGGACGGGGATGCAGTGGGGACAGGGACACCATGGGGACAAGGATGGGGATGGGGACACCATGGGGACCAGGACAGCATGGGGAGAGGGACACCATGGGGATGGGGACACCATGGGGGCAGGGGGTCCCAGCACACCCCCCCCCGGTCCAGGCGATGCTTGTTGCCACGGTGACGGGGTGCCACCTACCGACCCCGCTGTCACCATGGGAACGCAGCAAGGATGGCAGGGGCCGGGGTCACCCTGGCCAGGGGGGTGACAGGCGGTGACACCGCACCCCGTCCCCCCCCCTCGTTGTCACGCGTGGCCACGCACACGCACAGGACCCGTGCCCAGGTGGCCCCTGTCCCCTGTGGGGTGTCGCTGGAGCCCCCCAGTGCCCCCAGTGTCCTGGGGGGGGTGGCCCTGTCCCTGACGCCCCTGTCCCCAGCACTACCTGACGGAGATCGAGGTCCTGGCCATCATCTTCGCCGCCGCCATCCACGACTACGAGCACACGGGCACCACCAACAGCTTCCACATCCAGACCAAGTGAGGGCTGCTGGCACCGCACGGGGACACGGCACGGCGCAGGGGGACATGGCACGGCACGAGGGGACATGGCATGGCACGAGGGGACATGGCATGGTGCAAGGGGGCATGGAACGAGGGGACATGGCACAGCATAGGGACGTGGCATGGCACAGGGGGACATGGCACGGTGCAAGGGGACGTGGCACAGCATGGGGACATGGGGACATGGCATGGCACAAGGGGACACAGCATGGCACGAGGGGACATGGCACGGCACAGGGACATGGCATGGGGGCAGGGGGACACGGCACGGCACAGAAGGACACGGCATGGCACGGGGATGTGACATGGCATGGAGGGACATGGCATGGCACAGGGACGTGGCACAGCACAGGGGTACATGGCACGGCACAACATGGGGATGTGGCACTGTGCAGAGGGACAGGGCATGGTGCACGGGGACATGGCATGACACAGGGGGACACAGCACGGTGCAGGTGGCACGGCCCAGCAGGGCTGCCGTGGCATGGCAGAGGTGGCAGGGCGCAGCCTGGGCAGAGCAGCAGGGCTGGGGACAGGCTGCGGGGACACGTGGGGTGCTGAGGGGCACCCAGAGGACCGGGGCAGTGCTGGTGGCACCCTGGGGACACTTGGGGTGACCAATACGGCCAGGATGTAGATGTCCTGGCACCCTGGGGACACTCGGGGTGACCGATATGGCCAGGGCGCACATGTCCTGTCACCACGGGGCCACCGATATGGCCCGGCTACCGCTGTGCTGGCACTGCGGGGACATCCCTCACCCGAAGGGGGGTGCCATGCCGGGACCCGGCGGGTGCCATCGCGGGTCCCCGGTGTCCCCTCGCCCCCCAGGTCGGACTGCGCCATCCTCTACAACGACCGCTCGGTGCTGGAGAACCACCACATCAGCGCCGTCTTCCGCATGATGCAGGACGAGGAGATGAACATCTTCGTCAACCTCACCAAGGACGAGTTCGCGTGAGTCCCCCGCCGTCCCCGCGCTGTCCCCGGGGGGCTGTCCCCACCCAGCTCCCCCCCCCCCAAGCCCTCATGGTGCCTCCTGTCCCCCCCCCAACTCCGCAACCGCGGCGCAGGGAGCTGCGGGCTCTGGTGATCGAGATGGTCCTGGCCACCGACATGTCCTGCCACTTCCAGCAGGTCAAGTCCATGAAGACGGCGCTGCAGCAGCTGGAGAGGTGTGAGCGGGGACGCCGGGGGATTTTTTTTTAATTATTATTATTATTTTTTTTATTTTTGGGGGGTGGCGGGGAGGAGGGGACGCGTTTGGTTTTCATTTTTTGCGGGGAGGAGGGGACGCGTTTGGTTGTTTTCGTTTTTTTTTTTTGTTTTGTTTTTTTGTTTTTTGTTTTTTGTTTTTTTTGGGGGGGGGCCAGCCTGAGCTGCCGGCTGCCCTCCCCAGGATCGATAAATCCAAGGCGCTGTCGCTGCTCCTGCACGCGGCCGACATCAGCCACCCCACCAAGCAGTGGGCAGTGCACAGCCGCTGGACCAAGGCGCTGATGGAGGAGTTCTTCAGGCAGGTAGGGACCCCGCGTGTCCCCCCCCCCCCCCCCCAACACCCCGGGACCCCCCGGTGTCACCGCGGCCACCTTTTGGGGACAATTTCTCCCCTCTCCAGGGTGACAAAGAGGCCGAGCTGGGGCTGCCCTTCTCCCCCCTCTGCGACCGCACCTCCACGCTGGTGGCCCAGTCGCAGATCGGTGAGCCCCCCCCCCCCCCCCCCCGGCTCCATCCCCATTTTTGGGGACACAAACACACACGTGAGGTCCCCTCTGACGCCGTGCCCCCCCCCCCCCTGCAGGCTTCATCGACTTCATCGTGGAGCCCACCTTCTCCGTGCTGACCGACGTGGCCGAGAAGCTGGTGCTGCCCCCCGCCGAGGACGGCTCCAAAGCCAAGGGCAACCCGGTGGCCACCCAGCAAGCCAGGTGGGGGGCCACCAACCCCCCCCAGCCACTTGCCTGCTTCACCAGCCCCCCCCACGTCCTCCTGGAGAGGCCGTGCCTCGGTTTCCCCTTCCCCCAGAGCCCCCCTGGGTGGATCTGGCGCAGCTCAGCCATGCGGGGGGCGCACGCTTAATGGGGACGTGGGCGCACGCGCCCTGCGACGGGTCGGGGGGGGTGACACGGTGACACGGGTGGCTCTGTCCCACCGCCGGTGTCCCCCCGCAGCTCCCAGTGGCGGCAGACGTCCCTGGACGAGCACCTGGAGCTGGGGGGGGACATCAACGCCGACCTGGCCAGCTTCCGCGCCACCTGGACCAAATACATCCAGGAGAACAAGCAGAAGTGGAAGGAGAGGGCGGCCAGCGGTAGGGGACGGTCACCAGAGCCGGGGGGGGGGGTCCCCGGGGGGGGGGCAAATCCGCACTGAGCAGCCCCTGACACTGGTGACCCCTGGGGGTGACCCTTGGGGACGGTGACCCCTGGAGACGGTGACCCCTGGGGGTGACCCCTGGGGATGGTGACCCCCTCCCCGAGACGAGCTGGGTTTTTCTTGGTCCTGGGGGGCCACGGGGCTGCCTCGAGGACCCCCCCCCCACACCCCCTGTTCCCCCCCCCCCCCAGGCATCACCAACCAGGCGTCCATCGAGGAGCTGTCGCCCTACGAGGAGGAGCCCCCCGCGCCCCCCGGGCGGCACAAGCACAACGGCGAGCTGGAATAGCGCCGGCGGGAGCCAGGTGGGCACCCAAAAACGAGGCGGGGGGGGGGTGGGGGGGGCACACGCAGACCCTTTTGGGCCAGCCCTGCCCCCTCCCCTCCTGGCTGCCAGGTCCTCGCCCCCCCCCCCCCCCCGAGTGACGCCGTCCAGCCCAAAGTCTCTCCGATGCCATCGAGTCCAGCGCCATCCGCAGGGAAGGAGCCGCCCGGGTGCCAACCCCAGGTCCTCGGGGGGGGGGGGGCTTGGGACCCCCCAGGAGCCCCCCCCCCAGCCTGTGCCAACCCCGGGTGGCCTCAGGCCACCGGTGACGGTGACGCCGAGCCCGGGTTTTATCCTGGTGGCTTTTTAAAAAAATTTGATTTGTGCCCCCCCCCCACACACACCGGGTGCTCAGGGGAGTTTGGGGACAATGACACCGAGGGGGGGGGTGGCAGGGTTTTTTTTGCTGACACCATGGTTTTGCTGGGGGGGTCCCCAAATGTGGTGTCCCCAAATGTGCCGTCCCCATTCTGCCCCCCCCCCCGGGGACCTGTCCCCATATGGTCCCAGCACCCCCCCCCCCCGCTGTGGGGTGGCTCCTGGGTTACATCTGCCCCCCCACCCAGGGCTGGGGACACGTCCCCATGGGGCTTGTCCCCATCTCTGCTGGCCCCAGGAGCACCTCGGGGGGTGCAGAACAGGGCCCTGGTGGTGGTGGGGGGGGGGGGCAGTGCCAGCACCCCCCGGTCCTGGGGTGCCTCCAGCATCCTCCAGCACCTCCTGGCTCCGGTGTGCCTCCAGTGCCAAAATACCCCCAGGACCCCCCTCCAGCTTCCTCCGGTGTCCTGGCTCTGGTGTGCTCGAGCAGCCTTGAGCATCCTGGCTCCGGCACCCCCCCCCCCAGCACCCTCAAGCACCCCCCCCCCCCCGGCATCCTGGCTCCGGCATCCTGGCTTGAGCATCCCCTGGCATCCTGGCTCCAGTGTGCTCGAGCATCCTCCAGCATCCTCAAGCATCCCGCAGCTTCCTGGCTCCACCATCCTTGAGCGTCCTCGAGCACCCTGGCTCCAGCATCCTCGAACACCCTCAAGCATCCTTGAGCGTCCTGGCTCCAGCATCCCCCAGCATCCTCCAGCATCCCGGCTCCAACATCCTTGAGCACCTCAGCTCTGCCATCCTGGCTCGAGCATCCTCTGGTATCCTGGCTCCAGTGTGCTCGAGCATCCTCAAGCGTCCCCCAGCATCCTGGTTCCAGCATCCTCGAGCATCCTTGCTCCAGCATCCCCCAGAACCCTCGAGCATCCCCCGACATCCTGGTTCCAGCATCCTTGAGTGTCCTCGAGCATCCTGGCTCCAGCATCTCCGAGCATCCTCCAGCATCCCGGCTCCATCATCCTCACAGCATCCTGGCTCCAGCTTTCCAGCTCCAGTGTGCTTGAGCATCCTCGCTCCAGCATCCCCCAGCACCCTCAAGCATTCTCCAGCATCCTTGAGCACCTCAGCTCCAACATCCTGGCTCGAGCATCCTCTGGCATCCTGGCTCCGTCATCCTCACGTATCCTGGCTCCAGCTTCCTGGCTCCGGCGTGCTCGAGCATCCTGGCTCCAGAATCCTTGAGCATCCTCGAGCATCCTGGCTCCAGCATCCCGCATCCCCTACATCCTGGCTCGAGCATCCTCTGGCATCCTGGCTCCGTCATCCTCATTTATCCTGGCTCCAGCTTCCTGGCTCCGGCGTGCTCGAGCATCCTTAAGCATCCTGGCTCCAGCATCCCCCAGCATCCTCGAGCATCCCAGCTCCGGCATCCTGGCTCAAGCACCCTCTGGCATCCCGGCTCCAGAATCCTTGAGCATCCTCGAGCATCCTGGCTCCAGCATCCCTCAACCACCCCCCACATCCTGGCTCCAGCATCCTCCAGCATCCTCCAGCACCCCCCCAGCCTCCCAACTCCGCCACCCTCCACCCTTCCCCAGCTCCGGCGTGCCTCGAGCATCTTCCAGCTCCGGCATCCTCCCGCTCCGGCATGCCTCGAGCATCATCCCCCCCCCCCCACCTCCCCAGTGCCCCCCCCGCCGTGTACATAGCCCAGCGCCGGCCGCCCTGCCCGGCCCGTGTGTGTGTGTGTTTGTATTTTTCTACCATGCGGTACCTCGCCGTGCCTCCGCCCTGGTCATTGCTGGCAGAGCTGCCACCCGCACACGCATGCAAACGAAGCGCCGCCGCTAACGAGCAATTAATTAATAAAACCGCGCGCCACCGCTCAGCCCGCCTCCGGCACCCCCTCCCTAAAAACCCGAAACCGGGGAAGGGGCTGGGGGGGTGGGGTGGGGGGGGGAAGGTTTGGGGACGGAGGTGGCAGCAGGGTGTCCAAGTGGGGTGCCGCAGCACCCAAGGGTGGGGGATCCCGGGGGTGTCCCCCCCCCCCGCGCCCACCCAGCGTGAAGGCAAGGAGGAGGCGGCACGGAGAAGGGATGCGTTTAATACGGGGGGGGGGGGGCGGGTGCTGGGCCCCCCCGCACACGCGTGTGCACGGCGGTGCTCGTGCGCCCATGCCGGTGTGCAAGGAGGGCGGGCACCCAAGGGTGCGCGGCGGCGCGGGTGGGCACCCCCCCTCCGTGGCCGTGTGCGCTCACGTGGGCGTGCAAAAAGACACGCGTGTGCCCCCCCCGGGTGTGCAAACACACGTGTGTGCCCCCCCCCGTGAGTGTGCAAACACACGCGTGTGCCCCCCCCCCCGTGAGTGTGCGTGTCCCCAGCGGTGACAGCGAGGTGGCCCCGGGGACACCCCGGGGGTGGCAGTGAGGGGGGGGGGACAAAGCGTGGGGGGGGGTCGGGGGGGGGCTGTGCTGCCCCCGTGTCACCCCCCCTGGGGGACCCGGTGGCCGTAGGTGGGGGTTAGGGGATAGCAGAGGGGGGGGGGGGGGGGGCAGCCCCCCCCAAGGCCAGGCCCAGGCGGCCGATAAAATAAATAATAATAATTAAAAAAACAAAAAAATCAACGAAAAGGTCACGAACGCCCCAAAACAGCCGTCGGAATCTTAGAAAACGATCGATAAAAAAAAGGCGGTGGCTCGGCTCCGTCGTCCTGCCGGCGGGGGGGGCACCTGGGGACAGATTTGGGGGGGGGGACACGTGCTGGGGGACTGCCACCTCCCGTGGTGCCACCTGTCCCCAGTGTCCCCAGTACACCCCCCAGTGTTCCCAGTACAGCCCACGGTGTTCCCAGTATACCCTGTAGTGGCCCCAGTACGCACCCCGCGGTGTCCCCATGCACCCTGTGGTGCCCCAGTACGCACCCACAGCGTCCCAGTACCCCCCCACGGTGCCCCAGTATATATTTATGATGGCCCAGTATGCCCCTGCAGCACCCCAGTACGCACCCACAGCCTCCCAGTACGTACCCATAGTGCCCCAGTATGCACCCACAGCCCCCCAGTACACGCCTGCAGCACCCCAGTATGTGCCCATAGTATCCCAGTACATGCCCACAGCACCCCAGTACATACCCATAACACCCCAGTATGCACCCACAGTCCCCCAGTATGTACCCACAGTTCCCAGTACACACCCATGGCACCCCAGTATGAACCCACAGCCCCCCAGTATGTACCCACAGCCCCCAGTACACACCCATAGCACCCCAATATGCGCCCACAGCCCCCCAGTACATGCCCATAGCGCCCCAGTACGCCCCCACAGCCCCCCAATATGCCCCCACAGCACCCCAGTATGTGCCCATAGTATCCCAGTACGCCCCCACAGCCCCCCAGTACGCACCTACTGGCTGCTGGCAGCACCCTTGCCCTCCTCCGGTGCTATATGGGCGCCCTCCTGGGCCAGGCTTTGCCTCCCGTCCCCGCGGGTCCCTGCGGGTGCGAGGGGTGGGGGCTGAGCGCAGACCCCGCCACCCCCAGCTCCCCTTTTTCCCCCCTCCCCCCTCCCCAGAGGGGATGATGACGGTGCCCAAAACTCACTCTCACCGGGCCCGGGGCCACCTTGGTGCGTGGGCTGAGCCCGGGCCAGCGGGCAGGAGCCCCCGGGGCTGTGGCTGTGCTCGGTGTCACCGCTGTCACCGTGGTGGCAGCACCCGGAGCCGTGCTCCTGGCTGGCAGTGGTGGCGGCGGCGGCGGCTGCTTCCTCCTCCTCCTCTTCCTCGCCCTGCGCCTGCTTGCACAGGTGGTGCTCCACCATCATCTGCAGCTCTGCGAGGCAGCGAGTGGCACCGCGTTGGGGACAGCGGCGTCCCCGAGCCCCCCCCTTCGTGTCCCCAATTGTGGTGTTCCCGGCTGCAGGGACGCCCCCGTCCCCGTGGCACCGCGGTGGCACAGCCAAATGTCCCCACCAAATGTCCCCGCCGATGGGGGGCTGCACGCAGCAGCCCCCATTTCTGTGTCCCCGTGTCCCCATGTCCCTATGTCCCCAAGTTCCCAGCCGTGCCACCAAGGTGGTGGCACCCTAGGGGGCCACAGCCAGGCCACCCGCGTGTCCCCTGCGACCCCCAGGGGACCGTCACCACCCCCCCAGGTACCTTTCATGGTGGGGGTGGTGCGGGACACCTTCTTCCTCTGCCTGGGGGACATGGCCAGACCCGACTGCAAAGCAAGCGGAGGTGGGTGACAGAAAGGGGGGGGTGTGACAAGGTGGTGGGGGGCACCCCGGGGTGCTGGGGGGGCACCCTGGGGTGCTGGGGGGCTCCTCGTGGCAGCACCTACCTTCAGCAGGGGGTTGGGGAGTCGGTCCTCATCGATCTCTGGGGACAGGAGGAGCGGGAGGTTACGGGAGGTGGCACGGGGAGGGCGCGGGGTGCCCGGCACCCATGGGTGCTGGGTGCCCCCACCCCGCTCACCCCCTCGGGAAGGGAAAGGGGGACGCGTGGGGGATGGTGCCGTGCTGGGGCCACATCCTGAACCCCCCCCAGGGATGTCCCAGCACCCCGGTGACGTGGATGAAGCTGCTGGCACCGCGTTGTCCGGAGGTGACATTTGGGGACGGCCACCAAAGCAGCGAGGGGGGGGGGGGGGACGACACGAAGCCACCCCGGGGACGGCGACACCACCCGGGGTCAGCCCCCGTCCCCAAAGGCCAGATGCCGGCCGGGGGCAGCGACAGGCTCTCAAATGTCACAGCTGGTGTCCCCCTGCCCGTGCCAGCCTTGGGGACGTGCCAGGCGGTGCCGCGTGTCACCGGCAGCTGCTTCCCCCGGAGATGGATGGGCCGGGATCCTAAAAAGCACCGGGCGGTGCCACCACCACCACCACCACCCCCCCCTGTAGCACCCACGGGTCCCCTCCTGTCCCCTCCCTGGGGGACCTGGCGGGTTGTGGGGTGCCGGACCCTGGTGCCACACGGTGCCACGCGGTGCCACGCGCTTTGGGGACCCACCTGGGGACGATTGGTCGCTGCTCAGCACCAGGTTGGCCGGCGTCGGTCGGCGCCTGCGGATCTGGAGAGAGAGGGGGGGGCACAGTCGGGACCCGTGGCTGCGCCCCAAATCCTGCTGCCCCCCCTCCCTTGTCCCCTGTCCCCAAGACCTCGCCCAGCCCCGTTCCTTGTCCCTTTGGCCTCGAGCCGGCGGTGGCCCCGTGGGGACGCGGGGCGCCGAGCCCTGCCCGGGGACGCAGGTGGCTTTTAAATCAACATCCCCCCCCCCACGGTGCTAATGACAATCAGGAGCTAATTATGGCCATGGCGTGGGGACAACGGGGACAGCGGGGACAGCACTGGGGCCCTGCCCTTCCTCGGCCACCGCCCGCGTGTCCTTGCCCAAGGTCACCCCGAGCATCCCCAGGGGCACGTGTGGGGGGGGGGGTTTGGTGGCCCCTCGGGTGGCTTTGGTGGCCCGGGGGGGGGTGGCCGTGGCTGTCGGGTGCCCCCCGTGGTGTGGCAGCCCCGGCGGTGGTCCCGGTGTCCCCATGGGGGGGGGATGGCCGCTCGCCCCCCCCCCCCATTTCCCCGCTGACCCACTGACTGAGTGGCCCCGAATTTCCCGGCGGCGGCGGCGGCGAGGATTCCCTAATGAGGCGGGCTGCCTAATGAGATGCTGATGAGATGCTAATGAGCAGGCAGAGCGGGCGGGGCTGGGGGGGGGAGGAAGGAAAAGGAAGGGGGGGGGGGGACCCCCTCCAAGCCCCTTCCCCGGCTGTGCGCAGCCTCAGCCCCAGCCCACCACCCCCCTGCGCCCCCCCCCCTTTATTCCCAATCCCCCCCCCCACCCCGTGGCAGCCCGGTTGCCATAGAAACCCGCGAGCTGGATTTTAAGCGGAGATTAAAAGGAGACGAAAATCGCCCCCCCCCCCCACCCCACCTCGCCCCCCCCCCCCCTCCAGGGCTCGGGGTGCTGGGGCCGGGCTCTTAGGGGCTGGATTTGGGGATTTGGCCCAAGGGGACCCCCCAGAGGGACCCCAAGGTGACTCCGAGGTGTCCCCAAGCTCCTCCAGCACCCCCGGTGCCCCCACCCCAAGGGGGTCACAGCCTGGAAAATGCCCCCCCCCGGTATGGGGACGGGGTGGGGGACACCGGCGTGACCCCCTCAAGGTCACGCAGCCGGAGCTCAGCACCACGGACCTGGTTTGTGCATCCCTTGTGCTCGGGGCCGGGCTCCCGTCCCCAAATCCCTAAATCCCAACCCCCCCACCCCAAAACCCCACCCTCAAGAACCCCAAATCCCCATCCCCAAATCCCCAAATCCCCATCCCCAAATCCCCAGATCCCCAAATCCCCACCCCAAACCCTATCCCCCAAACCCTAAACCCCCATCCCCAAACCCCCATCCCCAAAACCCCCCAAACCCCAAATCCCCATCCCCAAACCCCCACCTCCAAACCCCCAACCCCAAACCCCCAAAACCCCAACCCCCCATCCCCCAAACCCTAAATCCTCATCCCCAAACCCCCCATCCCCAAACCCCCAAACCCCCAAACCCCCACCCCAAACCCCTCACACCCCCAACCCCCCACCCCCCGGGGGGGTCCCCTTCGCTCTCCGCACCCCACAGACGCCTGCTGGGGTCCCCCCACCCCATGGGGGGGGGACACTCTCAGCTCCCCCCCCCTCTCCTCTCTCCTGCCCGCTCTATTTTTATCTCCAGCATCGATTAAGAAAACGCCGGGGCCGGGAGCAGCCGCCGGGGTGGGGGGGGGACGGGGACGGCGTCACCGAGGGGCTCGGCTGGGGGGGTCCCTTCCATCCTTCCCACCCCCCTGGGGGGATTGGGGACCTCAATGGGGTCGGGGACATCAATGGGGTCGGGGAGCTGCCCACGGGGGTGGCCCCAACCTGTCTCCGAGCATGACGGAGCAAATGCCCCCCCCCCCCCCCGTACCCCACTGGTCCCAGCACCCATGGGTGGCACCCAGGAGGGTGAGGGCCGATGGGTGCGGGTGGCGGGGACGAGGTGTGGGGTGGGGATGGAAGGGGTTGGGGACAGCGCTGCGGGGCGTGGGGACACGCGGGGCCGAGTCCCCCCGGGAACCTCTCCGAGGGGAACCCCACTAAAGGGAACCCCAAAAAGGGGAATCCCCAAAAAGGGGAACCCCAAAAAGGGGGACCCCAAAAAAGGGGATTCCCAAAAAAGGGGATTCCCCAAAAGGGGGATCCCCGCCAGGTCTTTTCCTGCAGGAACACCCCCCAAAAAAAAATAAAGTGAGTTACAAACTTGGGGAGGGGACACCGGCACCGGCACCTGCTGCCACCTCCCCGAGCCCGTTGGGGACACGGGGACAGGAGGTGACAGAGCCTCTGGGGGGGCTGAGACCCCCCTTGGGGGGGCGACCCCGTACCCCAAACCCCTTCCAAAGCAGGGCCAGCACCCCCCAGAGCTCTGCGGGGAGGGGAAACCGAGGCAGGGACGGGCACGGGATGCCCCCAAGCGTTACGGGGCGCAGGATGCCGGGACCCCCGCACCCAAATTGGGTGGGGGGGGCGCACTCCTGAGCCCCCCCCCCCTTTTTCCCAGAGCCTTTTTGGGTGCTGGAAATGAGCCGTGCAGCAGCCCCAGCTGGTGCGTGGCCGTATTTAGCGACAGGGAGATGCTGGCGGCCCCGCGCTCGCCCCCGCGCCGCTGGCACGCTCCCCTCGGCTGGGGGGGGTTGCCAAAAAAAAAAGGAAAAAAAAAAAAAAAAGCCAAATTCCCCGCTTTTTCAGCACCCCTGGGCTCCTCGTAGCCCGGTTGGGGAGGGCACGTGGTGTTCCCCAAACCCGCCCGGCCCCGACGCCCCTACCCTGCGGGATTTGGGGTCGGAGGGGCACCCAAGGGTGCTCGCTGCGGGGTGGGGGGGGCCCATAGAGGTCCCCGGGGGAGGGTTCCCAGCCCTGAGCAGCGCGGCCGGAGGGCCCCTGGCCATGCAATACCTGCTGCTATTCTGGGGCCACGCAGCGAGCCAAAAAGGTTTTGCAACGGGCCCCCGAGCCCCCCCCCCCGTGCTGCTGGCCACCCTGTGCCCCCCCCTCAACCCCCAGGGTCACCCCACGGAGCTGGGGGGGGGGCTGTGGGTGAGACCCCTTCGCCCTAGGGCCCGTTGGAGCCCCTCCAGCAAGGGTTGAGCAACCTTGGGGGGGGGGTGGCGTGGGTGCCGGGGGGGGCCCCGTAACCCTACACCCACCCTGCGGGGTGCTGAGCTAGCCAAGGGCTCCGGGACGGCACCCATGGGTGGCCCCCAGCCTGTGGGGGGGTTCCTTTGGGGGACAGTGGGGTGCGGGGGGGGGGGTCCCCAGGGTTAGGGCCCGTCACAGGGGTCGGGGGGGATGGGGCCACGCCGCCCCCAGCCCCACGCACCCCAAATCGGTGTGCCTGTCCCACGCAGCACCCAGTGCCCCCCCCCACACCCCCCCAGCACCCACGCTGCTGCACGGCACCCAAGGGTGCTGCTCAGCACCGCGCCGTGCCCTGCACCCCCCGGGGACAGCACAGGATCCCCTCCCTGTCCCCGGGGGGGGGCTTCAAAGCACCCCACGGCCCCCACCCAGTGCCCCCCCAGTCTCTCCGTGTCCCCCCCTCCTCGCTGTCCCCCTCCCTCAGCGTCCACCCCCCCACTCCCTGGTGTCCCCCTCCCGGTGCCACCCCCTCCCGATGTCCCCCCCAGTGTCCCCCCCGGTGTCCCCCCCGATGCCCCCCCGGTGCCCCCCCCCATCCACCACCCCCCTCCCATTCTCCCCCCCCCCCTCCGTTGTCCTCCCCTCCCCATATCCCCCTTCCCGTTGCCCCCCGTCCCCCGGCGTTTCCCCTTTCCCGGTGCCCCCCCCCCCCTTCCCGCTGTCACCCCCCCGGTGTCCCCGGTGTCCCCCCCCCCCCGCGGTGCCCCCCACCTGCTCGGCCGCCTCGGGGTCGAGGTGCGGCTCCAGGAGCGGCACCGTGAACTGGATCTTGCGGGGGCTGTTGGGCTCCATGGCGGGCGGCTCCTCCGCCGCCTTCCCGGTGCTTTACCGGAGCCTCCCGGAGCCGCCCCGAGCCCGCCCCGGGCCCGCCCCGGTTCCGCTCCCCCCCCACTTTCAACCCCCCCCCCCTTCAACCCCCCCACCCCCAACGGGGAGCGTTTTTCCCGGAGCCGCCCCGGTCCCGGTGCCGAGCTGTGCGCCCTCCCCGCCGCCTCTACCCGGCGGTGCGCGCCCCGGTAGAGGCGATTGGATTGGGTGCCGGAGGGACAGACGGACACGGGGAGGGACAGAGGGACAGCGGGAGGGACGGGCGGACGGGCGCCGGGACGGACAGACGGACAGGGGCACGGACAGACGGGCAGCGGGAGGGGGCAGACGGGCAGGGGGGGCAGAGCGCACGGAGAGGGGCGCAGCGCAAGGGTGGAGAGGTTTTGGGGGGGGGGCGCGGGGGGGGCGCTGGGACGGACAGACGGACGGATGGACAGACAGACGGACAGACAGACGGACGGACACACGGATGGATGGATGGACGGACAGACAGATGGAGGGGACAGACAGAGGGACAGGCGCAGCCACCGGGGCTTGGGCAGAGGGACGTGGATGAAGGGGAGCGCGGGGGGGGGGACAGACGGACACCGGGATGGACACACGGACAGGGCACAACGAGGAAATGGGGACGGACGGACGGACACCAGGACAGGGGGATGCGTGGGGGTGGAGGCACGTGGGGACAGACGGACACGCTGGGACACACGGACGGTGGGGCACGGGTGGGGGGACATGGGGGTGGTGGGGCGCACGGACATGGGGACACATGGATAGAGGGACACACGGACAGCAGGACACACGGATGGGGGGACACATGGGCAGAAGGACAGATGGACAGCAGGACACGTGTGTGGTGGGACACACGGACAGCAGGACACACGGACAACAGGACACACGGACACATGGCACAGACGCAGGCCCACACTGGGACAGACGCCTGGACGTGGCCATCGGGACCCCCAGGGACAGACCCACGGCCACCCCCTCGGAGCACGTGGCCAGCGGGGTGTGGGGACAGCAGGACGGACAGACGGACGCGGGGACAGACGCCCGGACAAGGACAGGCACCAGCAGCCGGGTGCACAGAGGGCACGGCACGAGCAAAGTCCACACGTGCTGCGCCCCGGGCCTGCTGCCCACGGGGGCAAATTCCTCTGGGGCATCGATCGCTGCCCCCCCCCCCCAGCCCCCACGGGGACCGTCCCTGCCTGCGGAGGTGGCCCCGTGCCACCCCTGTCCCCGTTGTCCCCTGTACCTGCAGGGGGGACGTGGCGTGGTGGCACCCCCAGGGTGGCTGCGTCCCCAAATTTGGTGGCCCAAGAGGGGACGTTGGCAGGGACGGGGTGGCAGCATGAAAAAAAAAAAGGGGGTGACAGATTTAGGGGCAAGGAGGGGACGAGAGAAGCCCTGCACCCAGGGCCACCCCCCCATGGGCTGGGGACACCGGGGCACTGCCATGTGGCCGCCCCTCGAGGTGGGCACGGGGCCACGTCCCCGGTGTCCCCGGTGCTGGGGGGTGTTTTTGGGGCTGTCCCCAAGCCTGTAGGGGACACGGCGTGGACAGTGACCCCCTCCAGGCAGGGTGGAACCCCCCTTGGCAAGGTGTGACACCCCCCAGAGCGGTGACAGGGACATGGGTGACCTCTGCTCTGTGCCATCGGCCACCCCGGGGGGCTGGGGGGGACGAGGACAGCCCCGAGCTTCGTCCCCGTGCTTGGAGAGATGAATTTTGGGGCCCCCAGTACCCGGTTCCAGCACCCTTGGAGCCATCATGTGGGCTTCGTGCTCCGGGGTGGGGGCAGCTGATGGCCCCCGGGGCCTGTCCCAAAGCCACCAAAGCCACCCCCCCGCAGGGTCTCCTCCTGGTGGCTCTCACGGTCTCCTGTCCCCAGCCCCTTCCACCCGCCCTTGGCGAAGCTTCCCCTTGCTGGGAACCCCAAAACCCCCTCGGCAAGGGGCAGAGCCCCCCCCCAGGACACCAGATCCGGCCTAGGGAGCTGGCTGCCGGGGTGGGGGGACAGAAAAAAGGGGGGGGACACGGTGGCAGCGCCGCAGCCGCAGCCCTAAAAGCGCGTCCCATCACTTATTCATGCCACGGGAGGCTCCGGCAGCGTGAATTAGCTAACTAGGTCAGGCGGGGGGGGCGGCAGAGCCTCTCCCCCCCCCTCATCCAGGATGCTCTGCCCATGTCCCCCCCGGCTTTCATGGGAAGGGGACCCGGTGCCACGCGTGGCGCAGCCGGGAGGGGACTTTGGGGACGGTGGCACCTCTGGGTGCTGCAGGTTTGGGGTCACCCCTCCGGGTGGCGCGAGGACGCGGTGGCAACCTGCACGCGTGGCCTGGAGCTGTGGGAAAAGCACCAGGAACCCCGAAATGGTCCTAAAACCGTGTGCCCCCCCCGCCCTGCTCGTCCCCTGGGGGTGTCTGGCTCCGGCGTCACGCAGGGCCAGCCTCGACCCCGTTAATTATTGATGCACCAAGCGCTCGGTGCAAGCGGCCCCAACGCACCCCGCTGCTCCGGGGGGGCTCGGTGGCCCCCAACCCATCTGTCCTCGGTGCTGGGGTTCAATCCTGCACCACCCTGAGCCCCCCCCCGGAGGCAGGAGGGGCGAAATGGAGGATGCTGCGTGGTTTGGGGTATTTTTTGGGTACGTCTCCCCGCACGGGGTCCTCTCCCGGGGTCCCCTTGGTTGGGGATTGAGGGGACATCCCCAGCTGTGCCCCCTCCCGGCTCCCCCCCTTTCCATTTTGCTCCTCGCCGGGCTTTTACGGGAAAAATCCTGCCCGGTTTCGATCCGGCCTTGCTCTTTTCGGCCACGTCCCGGGGGCCTTGGATGCGGCCCCAGCTCGGCGGCGAGGCGGAGGCTTCAAAGCCCGGGGAAGGTGGAGGGGAAAGCAGCTTCAGAGAGGCTGCAAAGTCATCCTGGGGGGGCAAAAATCGGGGAGGAAAAGGTGGAATCGGGCACGGATTTGGGGTGATGGTGCTGGGAGAACTCAGCAGGGGTGTGGGGATGCTCCGGGTCCCTTGGCCACGAAGCGCAGCGTCCCCTGACATCCCCGAGCATCCCCGGCAGGGTGGGGACGGCGGGCGCTGGATGTGACCCAGGGCTAAAAAAAAAAAACACCCCAAGGGCATCGGGCTGAAAGCATCCTGTGGGAGGAGGAGGCTATTTTTCTGCTCCTGGCCTGGAGGGAAGCCAGGGAACAGGAGATACGGCCAGGACAAATCCCTTCCCTGCGCAGGAGGGGACAAAAAAGTGGCAGGGTGGCGATGCGCCGCGGGGCGTCCTTGGAAAATCGCGCTCCGGGCAGGCGAAAGCAATGGTTAATTCGGGGCTTTTCTCCACAAACGCTTGCAGGCTAAAAATATCCCTCCTCCGGGCAGCACCATTCCAGGAGAGCGCGTCCTGACGGCCCGACTCGTTGCCTTTTTTGACGGGCTCCTGCCTTCGGTCGAGCCGAGCTGGCCGGGCTCGCCGCGGGGCACGGGGCCGGTGAGGGCTGGGCCGGGACCTGCCCCATCGCCGCTCTTCTTTTTGGGGTAGAAAAACCAGCGAAGGTCAAGGGGAGGACGGGGGTGAAGCCATCTTCATCCCGGAGCTCTTCCTCAGCCTCTTCGTCCATCTCTGCTGCTGTCCTAGCAGCGCTGGTGGCCCACAGGCAGCTCTGGTGGCCACGATGTCCTGGATGGAGGTGAGTGCCATCCTTCTGTGCCATCTTGTCCTTGTCCCCAGGTGCCTGTCCTTGTCCCCAGGCACCTGTCCTTGTCCCCAGGTGTTTGTCCTTGTCCCCAGGTGCCTCTCCTTGCCCCCCAGTGCCTTCAGCCCAGTGCTGGAGGAGCTGCTGGAAGGTGGGAGCGGAGCTGGGGCTGCGCGGAGAGCAAAAAGCTTTGGGGAAAGGAGCCTTTAAAAAGCCACCTCCAGCACCCGTCCTGCCTCACCGTCCGGCTCGGTGTCCCCGCAGCTTGTCCCCTCTCCTCCCCGCAGCCTGTCCCCTCTGTCCCCTCTCCGTGCTGTCTCCCAGCCCCTTATCAGAGCCGCGCAGCGCTGGGGGGCAGCGGGCAGGGCGCCGATAAGCTCCTGCAGCTCCTTTATCACCGCGTGGCCACCTGCAGCTTGGCACGGCGTGCCAGTTTTTGGGGTGTCCCTCCATCCTCCTGGGTCCTCCAGGGAGACAAAAATCCAGCTGGAAGGTGCGGGGCAGCGTGGGCACCCCCGTGTCCCACCAGGAGCATCGCCCCCGGCATCACCAAGCGGCTTTTTCCTCCATGCCCTTCACCCCCCCGCCCTGCTCAGCACCACTTGGCCTGGGCGCATCCCCACGGCTGCCCCCATCGCCCCCAGAGACCCCTGTCCCGGAGATGGGTGCTCTTGTCACCCCTGGAAAGGGCGCCCCGGGTGGCTCGCTGGGTGCCCGGGCTATTATTAGCCCCCCGTCGCCCACGTAGGCAGCTCATTAAGTTTTTCCCGCTGTGGCAGCGGATGTGGGTCAACGTTTTGAGGTTTCACTGTTGATTTTTTTAATTTCCTCTTCAAAACAGATGAGTTTCCTCCCAGCTCGCTGACGACAGATGCCGCCGGGGGCCGGGCACGGTGGTGGTGACGGTGGCGGCGGGGTGGGGGGGACGAGGCCGATGGCCCCTCGGTGGGGATAAGGCAGCGCCTTGGTGGGCTGCCTGGGTGCCCCCTGCGTGGGTGAGTGATGGAGATGGGGGGGGTGCGGGGTTGGTTTCACCCCAAAAAGGTCTTGGGGGGGGGAAGCGAGGGCTGGGGGGACGGCACGGCAGAGGGGGCGGATGAGGGGGAGGTGGATGGATGCGGGGTTGGGGGGCGGAGGTGAGGGGTTGGGGGGTGTCTCGGGGAGGTGGGTCCTGGAGGAGAGAGAAACCTCCCCCCGTGCCAGGGAGGTGCTGGGGGGAGAGGGGACCGGAGGGGATGGTGGGGACCGGGGCTGGGGGTGGCACAGGATGGGGTTGGGGCACGTGGCTGGGACGAATGAGCCGCGCTCGGTCCCCGATCCACGGCCCCGTGCGCCGTGGCCTCTTGCTTGGCTCTGCAAAGCCCCCGTGTCCCCTGGGGACAGGCAGGCTGGGGGCTGGGGGCACTTATCCTGAGATTTAGGGGGGGGCACAGCATTTCCCTGCAGCCCCCGAGGGGTTGGGATGGGGCAAGCCCCGGCCACGTGCCCCCCGTGGGGCTGGATGCGGCCTTGGCGAGCACCCGGCTGTGGGGTGGCCGCTCCCCGAGCCCCCCCCAGCCGCCCCATCCCGGGGATTGATCCCGTGTGGGGTGCTCCAGGATCGATCCTGAGCACCCCGAGGTGCCTGGGGGGGACGTCCCGGCCCTGGGAGCTTCACCCGTCCTGCACCTGGCCCGGCGGGAGGAGAAATGGGGAAATGGTGACAAGGACGAGCTGCGCTGCGCCCTCCCCCCTCTGGGGACTTTCGGCACCGCTGCAGCTCTGGGGGCGCACTGGGAGGGGGGGTGCCAGGGATTGCACCCACAGCTCACGTCACCCATGGGTGCAGGGGGCTTGGGGTGCCCCCGGGGATGTAGGTTGGGGTGTGCAGGATGCTGCGGGGGGGCCCTAAATCCAGCTGTGAACCAGGACCCCGTGCACCCCGACCCCATCCACGCCATGGTGAGGGGCGAGGGAGCGGGGTCGGAGGTGCTGTGCACCCCCACAGCGGGATCGCTCCCCAGTAAGAACGAGCAGCAGCTATGGGGATGGAAACGGGGTCTCCGTTTGCTGCTGCCCCCGCTCCTAAAAAGAAAAAAAAAAACAAAGGAGACCCCGAAATGTTACGGTGCCGTGCAACGCGGCCGTGCCAAGGGGCGATGCGGGGACCTGGGGATGCCTTGTGGGGCGCGGAGCCCCCCGTGGCACCCACGGCCTGATGCTGGAGGAGGAGACCCCCCCCCAGACACATCCTGAGGGCTCTCCTGTCCCCGCAGGGTCTCCTGCCCCCCCCCTGCCCCGGGAGAGCTCCCCGGCCCTCCTGGAGCTGCCATGGAGGGCGCCTCGGTGCTCAGCCCGTCCTCGTGGGAGAAGCGGCGTGCCTGGGTGAGGCAGAGCCGCTGCTGGAGGACCACGGTGGTGGAGGAGGAGGCGGCCGCTGCCATGCAGGACGTCCCCGAGCTGCAGCCCCCCCACCTCGACGACGTCTTCCTTGAAGGTTTGGGGGGGCGCAAAGGGGCAAAGGGATGAACCCACGCATGGGAACTGCTCGTGCGCGCGTGCTCGTGCGCGTGCCAAGCCATCCGTGAGCACGTGCAGGGGCGCAGCGTGCCCGTGGGCACTTGCCCGTGGTGTGTGTGGGGGGGGTTGTGCACGCTCCCCCCCCCCCCCACCCTGGGGTTGGTCTGGGCTCAGCGCCGGTGGCCGCAGCGCCGCGGGGCCCCTCGTGCTCGGCTCGTGCTGCTTTATCTCACGCTGCCTCTCCGCTCCCCGCAGGAAGCTCCTCCAGCAAGATAGAGACGTGGCTGCAGCACTGCGGGTGAGCTGCTGGGGCCGCAGGGCACACGCTGCCTCCCCGCTTTGCCCCCCCCTCGGGGCTTTCTGCACCCCCCGGGGCTTTTTGCACACCCCCCGGCACCATCCCCGTGCGCCCCAGGGGTGCGGGATGATGCTGGTGGCTCGCGCCTGGCCCTTGCTGGAAGTGGCACAGGAGCCACAGGCACGTGTGTACCGAGGGGGGGGGGACACAGCAGTGTGTGTGTGTCCCCCCCCCAGTCCCTGCTCGCCCCCGCACAGGAAACGCAGCTGGCACCCGGCCTCGGCGCTGCCACCGGGTCCCACGCCGGGCGTCACCAGGAAACCCCCGGCTGGCTTCGGCTTCCCCCATAGGGCCGGGCAAGAGGGGTGGCATTGGGGGTCCTAAAATAACCCCCCCACCCCAAAACTGGGGTCCCCTGGGTGCTGGGCATCCCACCCCCACTGTGCCATGCTGCCACCTGCAAGCTGAGCCACCAGCACATTGTCCCCCCCCGGTTTGTCCCTGTCCCCGTCCCCCAGCGCTTGTGCTCAGGACCCTTCCCAGCCGCAGCCCCCCCAGGATTGGGGGTGGGCAGCACCCCTGGGTGCTCACTGGGGGTCTGCTCTGCCTTCAGGTCATCCGTGGAGGTGCTGCCGGAGGAGCTGGGCTTGCTGGGTCCCTACGGTACGTAGGATTTGGGGCGCAGCGCGGATGGGGAGGACGGGGGGGGTCCCCATGTGTCCCCAAATCCCCCCCCCACTGGCTCACGGCCGCGCTCTTGCAGGCTGCAGGAGCAGCAGCGCCAGCTTCGAGGACGATCTGACGCTGGGAGCTGAAGGTAGCGCCCCCCCCCCCCCCCGGGCTGTCCCCTCCTGCGGTGGCACTGTCCCCGAGGGGCAGAGCGTCCCCCGGGGGGTGCAGGGCACCAAAACCGGCTGCTTGGTGCTGTCACCCGTCCCCAAACCCTGCACCCGCTGGGGCTGTGACGGCAGCGAGCGAGGTGTCACTGCAGCACGGGTGGCGGGCGGGGGACCTGTCCCCAGCCCCCCATGAACCCCACGTCCCCCCCCCAGCACCTCTCTGCTTCCCTTCTGCAGCTCTTCTGCTCCCGGGGAATGACAAAGCCACCGGCAGGTGAGGGCTGGGTCCCGTCCCCGTGCGCCCTGGGCCGTCCCCAGGGCTTTTGGGTTGTCCCCAAGGCTCTCGGGTTGTCCCCAAGGCTCTCAGGTTGTCCCCAAGCGTGGGCCAGGCTGTGCCACCTCCTGCCATCTCCCCCCCCCACCCCCAGCAGGGCTTTTCGGGGCAAGCAGCTCCACCTGGGGCACAGCATGGCATCCAGCGCCCTCTCCAGCCTCACCAACAAGACCAGCTCCAGGTAGGGGCTCCCCGAGGGGGGTTTCGGGGCCACCCCCTCGCGACACCCATCCCAATTTGGGTGGCGCTGAGCCGGGGCCGTCCCCTCCACAGCATCTCCGAGGTGCTGGAGTGGCGGCAGGCGGACGCCGAGGAAATCCTCTACAACCTGGGCTTCGTGCAGAGCGAGCCGGGCGCCGTGGCTCGCATCCCCGCGCGCTTCTTCTCGGCGCCCTCGCAGGCCAAGGGCATCGACTTCCAGCTCTTCCTCAAGGCCCAGGTGCGGCGCATGGAGATGGAGGACCCCTGCCTGATGCTGGCCAGTGAGTGACACTCGGGTCCCCGAGCTTTTTTTTGGGGGAAAATGAGGTGGAGAGCTGATTTCCCACCCCCCTAGAGCCGGGGTTTATCTGCCGCGCTGTGCTTTGCTCCACGGGGACGGTGGCAAAGGTGCTCCCATGCTCGGTTTCCCCCCCAGTGCCATCTGGGGGGGAACACAACCAGGCTGCTGCAGCCCCCTGAGCACCCCTCACCCCCTTTTTTGCCTCCTCCTTCCCCCCCCCAGGTCGCTTCCAGCAGGTCCAAGCTCTGGCCGCCACAGCCGACGCCTTCTTCTGCCTCTACTCCTACGTCTCCAAGACCCCCGTGCAGCGCATCTCCCCCTCGCGCCTCGCCTGGGCCGACCCCGACGTCCCCAGTATCCACCTCCCCCCCTCCCAGCCCGCCGTCCTCTCCCCCGGGGACCGCCTGAAGAAGGCCGTGGCCAAAATGTGCCTGTACACGGCCCCCCGCGCCGGGGACAGCCCCCGGGGACCCGGCGCCCTGGGCAGGGTGGTGCAGGAGGTGCTGGAGAGGGCCAGGGAGGAGAGGTTTCGCTTCGAGCCCCCCGATGGGGAGGGTGGGGAAAGGGACATCGCTGGGGTGCCCTTGGGGATGTCACCGCACGGAGCCCGGGGGTCTCCGCCGGCACCCCCGTGGCTGGAAGGGGGTGTCCCCGAGTGTCACCGGCAACCAGGGATGTCCCCAGGGTTGTCCCCAGAGGGGATGGACACTGCTGAGGAGCACCCCCATTGCCTGAGACCTTCTCTGGGGGGTCTGCCGTGGGCTGGGGGTGCTCCGTGCCCCGTGGGGACAGGACAGGGTGGCACCGAGGACGGGCAGACGTGGGGGGACCTCGCCTTGTCCCCAGCTCCGTGCGCCGCAGCCACCGGTGGCGGGTGGGTGTGCGCCACCCCCGAGCAGCCGGGAGCCGAGGGGGACTCCGGGTTTGGCTCCAGCCCCTGGGGGTCCTCCCCCAGGGGGAAAAAAGGGGCCGAGCCCCCCAGCAAGCCCCTGGACTCCTGCGGGGCATCGTCCCCATGGTCCCACCAGCCGAGAGATGGAGGCCAACGGGCCCGGCGGAGCAGGGGACGGCACCGGGGGGGTGACCCGAGGGACAGCAGCCGGTGGCAGGGGGACGCACGGGGGCTGCACCCCCAAGGGAAGGCTCCGGCACTGGGGGGGCTCTCCCCCCATCACCCCAGCTGGGCAGAGACGCGCTGCGGAGAGGCCCCGGACTCCTTCGAGATGGAAGAGGTGAGGGGCAGCGGGGGGCTGGGGACGGGGGGCGAGGGGGCGGCAGTTTAGGGGATGAAGGATTTGGAGCCTCTTGCACGAGGGAGCATCCTTGCACGCCCACAGCCACGCTCGTGCACGGAGGCGTCTTGGTGCACGCTCGGGAGCGCACGCAGCGTGCACGTGCATGGATGCACCTTGGCGTGGGTGCTTGTGCACGCACAGGGGCACCTTTGCACAAGCACACGCGTGTGCTCACACGCACGCCCGCCCTTGCACGCGTGCCTCCAGCCCTCCCCTTTTTTGCACACCCTCCCCCCCGTGCAGGTGCCGAGCGCCGGCGAGGACGACGGCGATGCCCACGAGGAAACCGGCTGCTCCCTCCCTCCCTCCCTGCGGGTCCGGAGAAGTAAGTCCGGGGGGGCTCTCCTCCGGGGGGCAGGGGGCACACTGGGGGGGCCGCAGAGGTGCTCAGGACCCCCCGGGGGGCTTTCTCCGGCACCGCTGCCAGCGCGCCCCCTCCCCGCTCTCCAGGCTTGATGCTGCAGGGCTGCAGCGGCCACTCCGACAGCAGCGGCTTCGTGGAGGAGCCGCTGCCCGAGCAGACGCCGTGAGACCCCCGAGGGACCCCCTGCTCGCCCCCCCACCACGGCACCAGCACCGGCTGGGAGCCGCTGAGGGGTTCACGAGGGATTTTGCCCCCCCCATCCCAGCGTTTTGGACCCCGGAGCCCGTCCTCAGCCGAGAGCTGAGCACCGCGTGGAGACGTGGGTCTGGGTGTGAGCGTGCGTGCACGTGTGTGTGTGTGTGTGTGTGCGTGTGCTGCACCAGGAACCTCTCAACTCAGGACTTTTACCCCCAAAAGCACCAGATTCCCCCCCCCCTCTTTGCCCTGTTTTTGTTTTCAGGGCTTCACTAGCACTTTGGAAACGCTCTGCTCCCCGGGCGCGTGTAACACTAGGACGGGGTTTGCCGGGGCAGAGCCCACAGCACACTGGAAATAAAGAAATAAAGTTCCCCAAGGGATCAGGATGTGGCTCTGCCTTTTTTTTTTGGGGGGGGGGGAAGCCAGGAAAAGATGGGGGTTGTGTGAATCTCCCGGGGCGTGCAGAGCTGGAGGAGGTGCTGGGCTTTGGCACGGCTCGGTGCTGCCGGGCGTTTGTTTCGCTCCCCATCCCTTTCTCAGCCCTCCCGAGCCTCCCTCCCGTTTCCTTATCTGGCTGCTTTATGGCTCGGGGCCTGCTCTTCGTCTTCCTGCCCCCTTTATCTCGGCGGCTTTGCTCTTCTTCCTCACCTCGCCGTGGTGCCCTGCAGCTCCCTTAACCCCCCCCCCCGTGCCGAATAACGGGGGGCGACCTCGGCACCTCCCGTGGCCACCTCCCCGGCGCGGGGTCCCCTTTTTGTCCCCTGGTTTGGTGGCAACCGACCCCATCTCCCTGCCCCGTGTCACCCAGGGCCACCTCTCCATCCCTGCCAGGTCCCAGCCGGTGTCCCCGTGCGTCCCCGTGGGCCACCAGCTCCCCCCACCCCAAAGATGTGGGGACAGAACCGCGGCACCTGCGGTCGGCACCGCGCCGCCTCCGGGTGCCTGGCGGTGAGGAGGAGGAGGAGGAGGAGGAAGGCCCCAGCCCCAGGGCAGCAGCGTTGGGATTAATGGGGAGGGAAAGTGGAAAAATAACCCCCCAGCACTTCCCGGTGGAGAGCAGCCAAGGGGGGGATTATCCCGGATTAACCACGCAGCCCCTCCGGGACCCAGCCCGGTTCCCACCGCCGCTGCGCCCCGGGTGCCACGGGTGCTGTGCAGGGGGGGTCTGCACGGGGTCCCCAAAACTGGACCCCCCCCAGTGACCTGCAGGCACCTCCCCAGTCCCCTCGCTCTGCCTGATCCTGGTTCCTTGGACCAAGAGAGGGATAAATCCTCGTCATCCGGGCAGGTCAAGGATGGGACGGGGAAAAGATCCCCAAAAAAGCCTGGGGGGGGGGCTCAGGGGTGGGCTGTCCCCATTTGGGGACACCCATGGCCACTTTCATCCCAACCATCGGGCACGCTGGGCTGGGAGCAGGGCGAAAACCAGCGCCCAGCACCAAGGAGCTGGGAACAAGCCCCTCACCACGGGGACTGGGATCGGACGCCCACCCAGGACGGACCCAAACTGCCCCGAGCATCTCCTGGGCATCCCCCCACCGCCCCCAAAACCGCTCACGTTACCACCAGGATTGGTTTTTTTCCCCCATTTCCACCCGAATTGTTTTCCTGCGGCTCCAGCCCAGCTCTCCGGGAGGGCTGGAAGTACAACCCTGGGTGTACTGGGGTGTACTGGGAGGGGTGTGAGGTGTACTGGGAGGGGTGTGGGGTGTACTGGGGTGTACTGGGAGGGGTATGGGGTGTATGGGAGGGGTGTGGGGTGTAGTGGGAGAGGTATGGGGTGTACTGGGGTGTACTGGGAGGGGTGTGGGGTGCACTGGGATGTACTGGGGGGGGTATGGGGTGTACTGGGGTGTACTGGGAGGGGTATGGGGTGCACTGGGAGGGGTGTGGGGATTACTGGGAGAGGTATGGGGTGTACTGGGGTGTACTGGGAGGGGTGTAGGGTGTACTGGGGGACGTGGCACGGAGCCACCCAACCAGCCCAGGCTTTGGGCACGGCTCCATCCCATGGAGCCCGGGGGGGGGACCGGGACCGGCCGCGGTTTGGCTGGGACTGGTGGCTCCCGGAGGGGTTCGGGGCTAAGCCGAGCTAATCCCACACTGGCCCCATGCCCGGGGGGGGGCACCTTACCCCACCCAACCCCCCCGACCCCCCCGAGCTGTGCCCGCTGCCTTCATAAGGACCCGGTTGTCCCCAAAGTGCCACCACCCCAAAATCCCCGTGGACGATGAAGCTCTGGGCTCTCCTGGTGCTGGCGGGGCTGGCCTGCAGCCTGGCTGCTGGCTGTGAGTAGGGCAGCTCCTTTTTTTTTTGGGGGGGGGGGTCCTGGGGGGGTTAAGGTGTCCCTGGCTCGTTTTCGGGGGGCTCTGTCCCCATCCCGACCCCACAAAGGGGGTCGGTGCCAGCCCCTCTCTCCCTTCCACCCGCAGTGCCGACCGACGTGACGCCTTCCATGGGCACCGGTAAGCTGGGGGGGGGGCGTGGGGGGGTCCTGATGGGGACCTGGGGGGGTCCTGAGGGACCTGGGGGGGGTCCTGAGTGGGGACCCCACTCCCCACATCCAAACCCTGCTCTCAGGGGGGGCTTCTCCCTTCTCCTGGGGGTGGCTTCTCCCTTTTTTTTTTTGGGGGGGGGGTCACTCCTGGAAGCCCCCCAAACCCCCCCCTGCTTCCCAATCACCAACCACGGTGCCCCCCCCCCCAAAAAAAACCAAAAACCTACAAGAAGCAGCAGCTCCAGGGCTGCAGCAGCTTTTTGGGCCAGGGTACAAATTGGGGTGGCGATGGGGAGGGGGGGCAGCACCAGAGCCCCCCCGAGACCCCCTCTTTCCCCCCCCCAGATGCCGAGGGCAGGGACCGGGCTTCGGAAGGAGCGCTGGTGGACGCCACCGACCTGCTGGAGCGCCTCGTCAGGTCCCTGGGGGACACCCTGGCGGGGGCGGTGCGCCTGATTTTTGGGGGAAAAAAGGGTGAGAAAGGATTTTTGAGGGCTTTTTTTTTTTTTGGGGGGGAGGGTTGGGGGGCTGCGGCCGGTTCTCAGCTCTCTGTTTTGCCTCCTCCAGAGGGATAGAGGGGCGAGCGCCGTCCCCGAAGCGGTGGCCTGGCTTTGGGGACGTTTGGGGACGTTTGGGGACGCCGGGGTCCCGGCCCAGGGCTCTGCGCGCCCCCTGCTGCAGCCCCCCCCCCCCGTGCCCAAATCCCAGTGCCACCAGCTCGTCCCCTGCCGAAAAAGGATGGAGCTCGCCGAGGCAGAACCCCAATAAAACCGTCCCCAAACTGCTCCCTGTCCCCTCCTGCCTGGTGCTCGCTGTGGGATCGGGACCTGACCCAGTTGTGCCCTGGCTCGGGGGTCCCAGGGACCTTTCTGCCTCTCCCCCAAAACCACGGTGCTCCCAGGACGCCCCCCGACCCCACAGTCACGGTCTGGGGTCCTTCTCCATCCCGGAGACCCCCTCCCCACTGATTTTTGACCCTACAAAGACAGACCCCGAGACCCCATCCCATGGCACCTCTCTGCCCCTGAGCTCTCCATTGCCTTTGGGTGCTGGGTGCTCTGCTCACCGCCTCCCCCGTCCCCCCTCACCCACCTCTCCCGTGGCTTTTTTGGGGTCTGGAGGGTGCAGCAGGTCACCCCCATCCCCCAGCACGGTTATGGGGTGACCCACCGGGATCTTGGGGCTGGGATCCCACGGGAGCACCCCGTGCCCCCCAGGAGGGGATTTTGGCCACCACCACCCTGCGCTTGCTCAGGGCTGTGGGGTCTCCGGGCGACCCCACTGTCTGTAGGACGTTTTGGGGCATCCTGGTGCTGTCGGGGCTGGGATTGAGTAGGGCTGGTGGCTTTTGGGGACAGGGGGTGACACGGGGAGGGGGGACAGGGGGTGCTTGGGGACAAGCCGAGCTCCCCAGCCCTGGCACAAGCTGGCACCCCCTTCGCTCAGAAGCCGGGGAGGTGGTGGGGGTGCCCCCTTCCCACCACGCTGACCCCTTCGCCTTCCCCTCCGGGAGCACCCAAATCAGCTCCTGCCGTGCAGGAGGAAGGGATTTGGGAGCAGGATGAGACTGAGCTGAGATAAACGGGCTGAGGACGAGTGGGATGAGGCCAGGAGGAGCCGAGTGGGCTGAGCTGGAGATGAGTCGAGCGCTTGTGATGCGCGGCACAAATCCATCCCCAGCCCGGGCTCGGCGCGGGCACCCGTCCCGGCGTTCTGCCCCCAGATTTCGTTTTCCCACCTCTTTTCCCCTGCTGCTGCTCCTTCCCCGCCCGAAATCGAGCCCCAGCCGTGCCGCTGAGCCTTCTGCTCGCCCTACGCGGGGGTCCCGGGGTGCCGAATGTGTGGATTTGCCACCCCCCCCTGCTCTGCCCCAAAAGGCATCAGCATGGGGCCGGGGGATGCCTGGGGGGTGTGAGGATGATGATGGCAGCGCCGTGGGATGATGCTGATCCCCCCGGGGTGGGGGAAGACGCTGAGAGAAGATGAGGAGAGGCTGCCCTGGGGGGGCACGGATCTGCCCCGGAGCGCAGGAGATGTAGGGTGGTGGTGGGGAGGGTCCAGCTTTGTGGGATTGGGGCATTAGGTGTACCCCGAGACCCCAAATCAGGGAACTACGCTGATGGACCAGTGCCCAGACCAAAAACCAGTGCCTGCTGGTGGCCCAGACCAACAAACCAGTTCCTACTGGTGGCCCAGACTGATAAACCAGTACGTGTTGGTGTCCCATACCAACAAACCAGTGATTTCTGGTCTCCCAGACCAAAAAAACAGTGCCTACTGGTGTCCCAGTCCAAAAAACAAGTGCCTTCTGGTGTCCCAGACCAACAAACCAGTGCCTACTGGTGTCCCAGCCCGAGGATCCAGCAGGGAGAGCATCGTGGACCTGCTGGGCTTTGCTTCAGCTCGGAGGACAAACCAAAGCTGGGCGCTCACCAGCCCACCCCAAAACCTTTCCCGCAGCGGTGCTGCGCTGCCCTGAGAGGTGCCAAGCCATGTGCGATTTTCCCCAAAGCAGGCTTTTTTCCAAGAAAAAAACAACACCTCTCCGGGCCAAGCAGGCTGCAGCAGACCAAGTCTTGCCCCCGCTCCAGGAGCTGCCAGCTCCAACGGGGCTGACGCTCGCACCGCCACCGCCTCCCCCAAAACACTTCTGGGCAGTTTGGGGAGAAAAACGAGCAATTTTCACACTTCCACGGGGCAAGGCGTGAGCCGTGCCACCACGCAGGAGCTCTCCCGTGGCAAAACCCAGCTCCGAGGAAGGCGCAGGGGGTGGCTCAATGAATGCAGCGACAAGCGCAGCAGCAGCTCCCACCTCCGAGCTCGCCGCTGCAGGTGAGAGAAATCTCATTTTGAAAAACATGTCTTTTTTAATTTTTTTTTATATATTTTATATTTTTTTTTTTCTCCACGGGAGGAGGCTGCTGGGAGCTGCCGCAGAGTGGGATGTCCTCTGGGAGACGGCACGAGCTCTTCCTGACAGCTCCTCGCCGCGTAATTGTTCCCCGAGGTGGGTTTTGGTGTTATTAACCACGGATTTCGCTCGGGATGGAGAGGAGCTTCAATTAGACGGCGGCTGACAGAGCCCTCGTGGTTTTTGTGCCGGGTGCTGTAATCCGGCGTGAAAGGCTGGCCCCCAGTTGCATCGTGCACAAAGGAGCGGGCCTGCACCGGGCACGGCATTGTCCCCAAAACCTGGGGATTGACCCCAAAAAGGGAGCCATTTTCGGTGCGCACCCCCTGAGCTTGAAGCTCGGTGAGGGACCCTCAGTGCACCGGGGTGCTCGGGGTGACGCGGTTGGGACACCGAGGTGGTGGCACCTGGCGTCCCCAAATGTCCCCAGTGCGTGAACTGGGGGACACTGGGAGTTACTGGAGCCGGGGACCACCCTGCATCCACCACGAGAGGGTGCAGGAGCTGCGTCGCCTCGCCTGGAGCCTGAATTCACCCCCAGCCCCCCCGGCACAGGGCTCCGAGGCTCCCGGGCACCCTTTTCCTGGCCCTGGAGCAGCGATGGGGACGGCCACAGCCTGGTTTTGGGTTTTTTTTGCCCCCATCCCATCGCAGAGCATCGAGGACGAGGCCCAGGACATCTCCCCACCAGGAGCTGCAATTTCCAAGCCGGGGTTGATTTGGGGAGCCACGGAGCAGCAGCCCTTGGGGGACCCATTCCTAATTAGCTCATCCGCTAATGAACGGATTTGCTTGTAAACTCAGACCCACAACGAGCCATCCTCTCCCAGCGGGGATGCTCCGCGACCACCCCCAACCAACGTCCCCCCCCCATCTTTTTTGCCCTCCAGCAGCCTGGAAAATCGCCCTTGGCCGGCTCCAGGTGCCCGCAGAGGGGCTCGGGCTCCTTTTCCCCGGGGCTGCTTCCCTCCGAGCCGCACAGGACCGGGCGATCTTCACGCCTGGCCGCTGCCTGGGTCGGGGCCAGCTGGACCGGGGGGGGGCCGTGGTTTTTTTCCCGGGGGCCGCTGTGGGGCTGCTGGGGGAGGCAGCTGGGCCAGGAGGCTGCCAAGCGGGCAGAGAGCGCCGAGCCCTGCCCGCAGCGCAACATCTGGGGCCCGCCGTGGCCGGCCAGGCAGCAGCGACGCTGCCTGTGCCAAAACAGCCTCCTCTTCCTCTTCTTCCTCCTCCTCTTCTTCCTCCTCCTCCTCCTCCTCTTCGCCAGGTCCAGCCGGAGCAGGAGCCTCCAGCCCCTGGGGATGCGGGGATAAATCCCAGCTCCCCACTGGGATAAATCTGGTGCCAAGAGGCAGGAGCACCACGCAGGGCCCCTGCTGATGCCAGGCTGGCTCCTTTGACCCCCCCACGATGGTTTTGGGGGCTCAGAAGTGCCTCAGACAGCGGGGAGAAGCCCCGGGGGCTGTCACCGGCTTGTCCCCAAGGCTGCGTCCCCACGCACAAGGCGCCGCCGGCCCCAAATTTCAAGGCACCGCCGCCACGTGCTGGCCCAAGCTGGGGACCCCTGCGCCCTGCAGCACCCCGGATCCGGGGTGGGGAGCACCCCGCTGCGGGACGAGGAGCCCCGCGGGGCTGGCAGGCTGCTGAGATTTCTTACCAGCAGATGTCAGCTCCCGCCCGGGGATGCGTGTCCGGCTCCGGCTGCAGCTCGGCACACTCGTGCCGGGGGGCCCTGGTTGTCCTGGGGGGGCTGTGGCTGTCCTGGGGGGGCCGTGGCTGTCCTGTGGGGCTGTGGCTGTCCCATGGGGCCGTGGTTGTCCCGTGGGGCCGTGGCTGTCCCATGGGCCAAGACACGGTGTGGATTCTCCTCACCTCTTCCTCCTCCTGTGCCCTTTCCATTTTGCGCCCAGGACCCCCCAGCTCCCCCCAGCTGCACCCCCCTTGGTGACGCTCCCCAGGGACGTGGAGGTGACGCTGAGCACCCCCCACCCTCACCCCGTGGCCACCGCAGAGGCTCCTCCAGGAGTTTTTTTTTGGCGTCCAGCTCGGGTCCGTTCGGGGTCACGCAAGGCAATGCGCCCTGACCAAAATAACCATGGGAAGGGGAGGGATTGGGTGCTGTGCTGAGCATCCTGGGGCAATTTTGGGGCAGGAAAAGGAAAAAAAAAAAGGGGTGAGGGAGCTGCTGGCTGCAGCCTGCGCTGTGCCCCTGCTCCAGGAGGGCCAAAGCTGCTGGAAAAGGATGGAACAGGGCTGGATGTGGCCCCCGGCCCCCTCTGCTCCTGCTCACCCCAGCACCCAGCAGCGGCTCGGGACTTGGAGGGAGCCTTTTGGGGACCTTTTTGTGGGCAGGGTGCTCGGCGGTGCGCCCCTTTTCCATGCCAGAGGGCTCACGCAATGGGGTCCTGAGGTCCTGGGGTGGTGCCAAGCGGGATCGCACCCGGTTACGGCACAACAGGGGCACCGCTCGCTGCCCCCCGTGTGTGACGCCTGCCCGTCCCCGTGTCCCCAGCTCGGGGGTGTCCCCAAGCCCCCCTCTCCCAGGCTCAGCAGTGCAGGATGCCCGCTCCCTGCCAGCTCTGTGGGGCGTGTGGGATTTCCCAGCTGTGCCATCAGGCGGCCTGCAGGGAGCCAAGAGCGCAGCGAGCCAGCGACCGCGCTGGCCAAGAGCCCCTTGTGCTCCCCGGGGGGGGTGTGTTGGGGGGGGGGACGGCAGGGCTGGGTGCTGAGCCCAGCTGTGCCCCCCCCCCAGCCCATCTGGGCGCTTGGCTGCGTGCTGGCTGGGGGGAAACTGAGGCAGGGAACGGGGAGAAAAACTCAGCCAGGGGCAACTCCGGAGCCCTGCACGGCATCGGGAGGGGCTGGGTGCCCACGAGGGTGATGCTGTCCCCATCCCAGTGCCGGGGGGGGGGGCTGCAGAAAGGGTTGAGGGTCCCAAATGTCCCCCAAAATCACCCCTAGCGTCTGACCCCTCCCAAGCACCCCGGAGGGTCCCTTCTCCCCCAGCCAGCAGCCACCGCGCGGCGACGACCCCTGCGCCCATCCCGCCGTGCCGTGGGGCCACCAGGGTGCTCGGGAGCCCCCCAGGGCCGAGCCAGCGGGGTGTGGGGGGGGGCACCCCTTTGTCATGCAGAGCGTGTCCCCCCCCAGCCACCCCCCCCCAACCTCTCCGCGGTGCCACCATCGCTCAATTTGACAAACACGGGTCAGCGAGCGCCTGGCCGTGCCTGGACCCCCCCTCACCCCCCCGCCGCAGTCCAGGCGGGCCCCCCAGCCCCTGATTTCTCTTTAATTGCATTCCCCAATGTCATGCAAATCAGGCGGCCCCGGCGCAGCTGCCGGGATTAAATTAGACCCCGTTAATACGCGGTAATTGCGTTTCCGCACGGGCCCAGGAATTCCAGCCCCGGCAGCAGCGCGGGGCGGTGGGCAGCGGGGGCCGGGGTGGCGGTGGCGGTGGCGTTGGGGGGGGGCTTTCACAATATTTACTTTGGCAATTACCCTCCCTTCCAGGCCACGGCCCCTCCGGAGCAATCAGATTATGGGATGGGGAGAGGAGCCGGGCGTTGGGCAGGGGTGCTGGGGGCTGGTCCCAGGCTTGGGCGCACCGGTGGGATGAGGGGAGGGGGCTTTTGTCCTCCTCAGACCCCCCCCATCCTGCTCTGAGCGCCTGGGTGGTGGCTTTTCCCTGTTATTTGATGCTCAGGATGGGGCAGTGTTAAGGTGGAGCCCCCCCAAACCCAGCCCTGGCCCCTCCTGCAGCAGCAGGACCTGCTCCGGGTCCCCCCCAAATCCTCCGGCTTTTTGGGATCGTGGCGTTCCCAAAGGGGGGGTCGCAGGCAGCCCAGGGGGTGACACCAAAGGAGACGTGGGGAGGGCACGGGAGGGATGGGATGAGACGGGGGGGGGACCTACAGGGGGTGGGGGGGCTGCTGGAGATGGGGACCCCCAGGGGAGGGGCTGGGAAGGGTTTTTTGGGGGGGTGAGGACATGTGGGAGGAGGAGCGGAGGGATGGGGGACCCCTGGGGGTGAGAGGACACCCAGGAGGTGGGAGGGTTTTGGGTGGGTGGGGGGGACACAGCTGGGCACAGGTCGGCTCCAGGGACCGTGAGCCCCCCCCCAGCTTTGCCAGGGGCCGGATTTTCACCCCCTGCCCCTCTCCTCCCCGCGCCCAGCAGGCAAAATCCCCGCGGCCCTGGGCAATATAAATGGAAATAACGCCCGGCACAAGGAGGGGGGGGCTTCACCCTCACCCCCCCACAAACACCAAGGACCCCACCCCAGTGCTCCCAGGGGCTCACCGGCGACGGGAGCGGGACGAGGGGAACATCTTGCGAGAGAAATCCCTGTTTTTTGTTTTTTTTTTTTTTTTTTGGGGGGGGGGGAATGGGTATGGGGAGGGGGCGATCCCCCATCAGCGAACAGATGCCAAGCCCCCCGCACAATGGGATTAGCGTGCGGCACGTGGCCGGCCCTGAAAGGCAGCGGGGCCGCCAGACAATGCAGCTCGAGGGTCACCCAGGCGTTGGGGGGCCACCGAGCACGGGGGACGTCACCGCGTGTCCCCCCCCCAAATGGTGCCCGACGCCCCTTTTGTGGGGCCGAACCTGTTGGAGCCATCTGTCAGGGAGGGGACGGCGGCGCGGGGCAGTGGCAACAGGCAGATTTATTGGCCTCAAGCTGTTCCCCCTGCCCCAGCCCAGCCCGGCGCTGGGAATTAAGCCACGAAGCCGCTAATGAATTAATTAGTATGCCCCCCCCACCCCCCACCCCCCCCCATAATCCCAGGCTGCCAAGAGACGTGATGGCGAGCGCCCTCGATTAACGCCGAGGGTCCCCGAGAGGCGAGGGGCAACGGTCCCGGCAGCAGGGGGGTGGTTTTTGGGGTGCCACCCCCCGGCCATGGGGAGAGCGAGGAGCCCAGTACCGGAATGGTTTATACTGGGGAGCACTGGGGGAGAGGGGAGAAGCGATGCTGGGGGAGGCGCTCAGTGCCCCAGTGCCTGCCCGGCGCAGGCGAGGTCCATGCGGGGCTCCCCGGCTCTCTCCTCTTTAATTAATCCGTTTTTGTGTTTTCTTCTTATTTTTTTTCGCCCCTCTCGCCGTCCGGAGCTGGAGGCAGAAGCCCTGGGCCCCTTCCCTCTTGTCTGAGCAGCAGCGAGCTCAGACGGGCCCCTTCTGGCCCTACCAGCAATTAATTACTCCCCCCTCGCACTCTCATTACAGCCAAGGGGGGGGAAACGCAGCCCCCCAGCGCCCACCCCGAGCACCTGTGTCAGAGCCAACGGCACCCAAAGCCACCCCGAGCTCTGCTCCTCAGCCCAGCACCTGGCTGGAGGGGGTGACACCCAAGGGTGAGCCCCCAGTGGGTGCTGGGGGAGCGTGGGGCAGGGTGCTGGGCAAATTGGGGAGGGCATCCGGGGGTGCTCATCTGGGGGTGCTTGTCCAGGGGGTGCTCATTTGGGGATGCAAAATTGGGGGTGCCCATCCTGGGGGTGATAATCTGGGGTGCCCACCCAGGGGTTCCCATCCAGGGGTGATAATCTGGGGGTGCCCATCCAGGGGTCCTTATCTGGGGGTGCCCACCCAGGGGTGCCAATCTGGAGGTGTTCGTGCAGAGGTGCTGGTTTGGGGGTGCTCATCCCAGGGGTGTATTTTTAAGGGTGCCCATCTGGAGGTGCCCACCCAGGGGTGCTCAACCAGAGGTGCTCATCTGGGGGTGCTCACCCACAGAAGCCCACCCTGGGGTGCTCTTCCAAGGGACCCCTCCCTGGGGTCACCCACCCTGGGGACCCCATCTGGAGGCACCCATCTGGAGGCGCCCACCCACAGAAGCCCACCCTGGGGTGCTCTTCCAAGGGATCCCCCCCTGGGGACGCCCACCCTGGGGACCCCACCCTGGACAACCCACCCTGGGGACCCCCCCCACATCCCCACCCCGGGCTGCTCACCCACAAACACCCACCCAGGGATGCTTCCCTCCGGGGAGCACCCACCGGGGGGGGTGCCGGGGGTTGCCGTCGGGGTCCCGAGGGGGTTGGGGGGGGGGGACAGCGGGAGGAGCCGGGCTCGGTCACCTCCCCAAGAAGGAGGAGCCACCGGGGGGGGGGAACCGCGACCGTGCCGGAGCCGCCGGCAGCGGGGAGAGCTTCAAAACCGCCCGACAGCGGAGCTGGCCCCGCTCCCGGTGCCTCTCCCGGTGTCGCCCACGGTGCCCCCCCCGGTGCCACCGCCCGTCCGCCCCCCCGGGGTCGCCACCACCATGCGCCCGGGCAAGTGACAGCGAGGACTCGCTGCGGTGCCCAGGTAAGGGCGCACCGGGACCCCCCCCGGGGGACACCCCGAGCACCCCTCCGACCCCTCCGACGGGATTCCGTGCCCCCCCCCGCCCCGCCACCCAGCCCTGTGACCCCCTCCCCTTGACTCTGTGGCCGTCGGGGTGGGATCGGGTCCCCCCCGCGCCCCCCAAATCTTTTCCCCCCAAGCACGTCGGGGCCGCGCTGTGGATCGGGATGGAGGTGGGGGGAGATGGAGAAGATGCCCCAGCCTCCAGCTTTTGTTTCTCGGGTCCTGGGGGGGGGACAGAGCCCGAGGGGGGAGGCCGGGAGGGGTCCCAGTGCCTTTTCCCAGCGAATTTTGCCCAGGGCCAGGAGCCCAGCGGGGAGGGAGCCTTCGCAGCTGAGGCCAGGGGAGCTCCTGGCTCCCCCCCAGCCTGGACCCAAAAACTTGCCCCCTTCTCTCCCGCAGCCCCACATCCCAGGAACGGGATGGATTTGGTGGCTCCCAGCACCCCCCGGCTCCCTCCCACTTTTCCAGGGGTGTTTGGGTGCTGCAGGGATGCTCTTGAGCAGTTTTAGTCCTCCCCAAAAAATCCATCGCATCCCTTCTTCTCTGCACCAGTTTGGCTGATGGTTGGACTGGGACCACCAAGAGTGGGACTGGAGAAGCTCCTGGGGCCAGGACTTGGAGCCCCAGTGGTCCCATAGCCGTACTGGGGCTGAAGGAGCAGCCGAAGGGTTTTTAATCTCCCTGGCAGCCAGAGCCCAGCGGGTCCACGTAGAGCTGAGCCCCATCCCGCTGCGTTCCCAGGCAGGGCACGGTGCAGAGGTCTCGGGTAAATCCTAATTTTCCTGGTCCTCTTGCCTTGCCTGGTCCCTCCTGCCCCCTTCCGTGCTGAATTCCCGTTTTGTGCCTGGCTCTTGTGCCAGCATCTGCCCCGGATCCATCTCCCAGACCCTTCTTCTGCTTGGAAAGGAAAAGGAATTGATCCGACTTATTTTGGGATCAGAGCCCGGTGTCCCGTGGCACAAAGGGAGAACCAGGAGAGCTCAGGAGAGCCGAGCCATGGCAAACTGAACATCAAGTTTTTGGCTTTCTCCCGCAGTGGGTTCCTGATGGTTCATTCATTGTGGGGTGGAGATGTCCAAAAGGAAAGGTGTCCCAGCAAAACAGGCTGGAAAAGCCTCCCACCCGCAGTGGGTTCCTCATCTTCCTTGGGAAACGGGGAAGTTACTCCACCAGGCAATTCCCTTTTTGTCTACCTTTCCCCCCATATTTTATTATTTTTTTAATTATTTATTAAATCTATAGTCTGGAGAGAAAGCGAGAGCAAAATCCCCGCGAGCTCAAGCTGGAAACCGTTTCCAAAGAGGCAACCTCCTGACACCCTCCCGTGGGAATACTGCCCTGCGAAGTGCGGGGAAGGGGGGAACCAGCTGGTCCTGCCTCTCACACAAAGCCCCAAATCTGCTGATTTTTCACCAATAGCACCCCTCTAAGAGGGAATTGTGGTGCAGGGGACGAGCGAGGGATGGGTGCTGAGGGCAGGGGTGCAGGGTCAGGTCTGTGAGGGTGAAGGGAAAGCAACCCTTGGGCTCACAGCCCCAGAACCGTGGTCTGGAGGGGGGCACTGAGTGGACCTACAGCCCTTTCTGGTGCAAAGCTGTGGCCCTCCCAGTGTGCTGGTAGAGGATATTTGGCCCCTGCTCCCTCCCGGCTCGGCCAGCCCCACAAATTCATCCCCAAAATGTTCCTTCACCACCTTGGCTCCCCGGATCTCCGAGCATCCGACCGCCTCCGCTTGCTTTACCCGAGAGTTAATTGGGGCCACACGGTCCTCCTGGGATGCGGTGGCTGGGCAGAGCAATTAACACCCTAATCCAGCCCCCGAGCCCCATCACGCATATTAAAAGTGGGATTTTCCACGTGGGGTGGGCTCGGACAGCACACTTTCAGCAAAGCTGCTTAGAGGCTAAGCTTTATTAAATGAGGCAGGCGCGGTGACAGGATCTGGGGGGGTGATTAACATGAAGCCCTGGCTGCTTTGTGCAGCGGGACGGCGCTCGTTACGGCAGAGGGAAACGAAGGTGAAGGCAAATGTGCCCAGGTTAGGGCAGGAGAAGCTCCGGGGATGGATCAGCAGAGGGACCTCGGCTTGTTCAGGCTTCCTTTTGCAGCCCACGAGGTGGGATTGGGGCTGAAGCCACGAGGATGGGGCTGGCCCAGGGGGAGATCAGGCTCCAAGGCAAACTCATGGGTGGGAACAACCCCAAAGTGAATTCCTGGAAGTCCCCAGGATAAAGCTTCAGTGGCTCCTGGCTCAACGTGTCAGCTACGGGACTGAGAGCCCCATAAAGGTTGTCTGAAACTAAGCCTTTTGGTAGAAAAATCGTAACTGTGGTGTCTTGTGCTGGATGCCACACATTACAACGATGGGCACGTAACAAAAATCCCTAGAAATTGCTGTAGGGGCAGACAGACAGATTCCACGGGCACCGCTGGAGGACAGACAGCAGTCGGTGTCTCCAGCAGATGATTTTGTGCTCGGTTCCCAAAGCTCCTGCTGGGATTCGTTAACTTCTTGTCCCCTTCTTGCAGAGCTCAGGGATGACGAAGACGTACGCCAAGCCCAAGGAGATGGCGGAGCTCCTGAGCACCCAAGCCTGGATGGGCGAAACGCTGAGCTCCAAAGGCGAGCTGAAGGAGGAGGACGGCAGGCAAGCTCCCTTCAGCTTGGTGCCGGGCTTGAACGAAGAGCACGACAGCATCGAGGAAGAAGAGGAGGAAGAGGACGACGGGGAAAAGCCGAAAAGAAGGGGACCAAAGAAGAAGAAGATGACCAAGGCGAGGCTGGAGAGATTCAGGGCCCGGCGGGTGAAGGCCAACGCCCGCGAGCGCACGCGGATGCACGGCCTGAACGATGCTCTGGACAACCTGAGGAGGGTGATGCCCTGCTACTCCAAGACGCAGAAATTATCCAAGATCGAGACCCTGCGGCTTGCCAGGAATTACATCTGGGCTCTGTCTGAGGTGCTGGAGACAGGGCAGACCCCCGAAGGCAAGAGCTTCGTGGAGATGCTCTGCAAGGGCTTGTCGCAGCCCACCAGCAACCTGGTGGCTGGCTGCCTGCAGCTGGGGCCGCAGACCCTGTTCTTGGAGAAGCACGAAGAAAAATCCCCGGTGTGCGACCCGGCCATTTCCAGCCACTCCTTCAGCTACCAGTCCCCGGGGCTCCCCAGCCCGCCCTACGGGTCGATGGAAACCCACCTGCTGCATCTGAAGCCCCCGACCTTCAAGAGCCTGGTGGACGCGTCCTTCGGCGCCCACCCCAATGACTGCACCACTCCCCCCTACGAGGGGCCCCTGACGCCGCCCCTGAGCATCAGCGGGAACTTCTCCCTGAAGCAAGACGGGTCCCCAGAGCTGGAGAAATCCTACCCCTTCATGGCCCACTACCCCTCGGTCGGGCTGGCGGGCGCACACGGACACGGAGCGCACTTCCAAAGCGCGGTGCCCCGCTACGAGCTCCCCATAGACATGAGCTACGAGTCCTACCCGCACCACGTGGCCGGGCCCCAGCTCAATGCCATCTTCAACGAGTAGCCAAGCAGGGGCAGACCCGAACTCTGGGGACGGGGAGGCGTTGGGCCGAGCTGTTTTTGGAAGGACGCAGCCGGAGCGAGACCCCTGAGCATCTCTGCAGGACGTCGCTGCGCAAGGCGCCGCTGGCCCTCCCGTCCTCCCCCAGCCCGTGCCACCTCGCCGAGTTTCAGAGCTGCCCCCAGAACCCTTCCTGAGATCTGAGCCCGCATTGCAGACCCGTGAAATGCCCTCAATGCCTTCTCCAGGCGCGGTGGGAAAGGGGTTGCAGGCACCTCCAGCTGGGGACGGGGCTCTTGTCCACACAGCTCTCCTGCTCCGGGCTCTGGAGCCAAATCCTGCTCGGGTGGCAGAGCCTGGGAGCTGAGCTCCACCACCGGCCACAGCCGGGCTGCTGCTCCCCTCTCCCTCTCCCCCAGAGATGCTCCCAGAGGTGGCTTCGCCCTGCACGTTTCCAGCACCAGGGACAAACATTTGCTGAGCCCCCAGAGCTCAGCTTGCTCCCTCCTCGGGGTGGGAACCCCAAGCCCCTCCGGCCCCTCAGGTTGCCCAGTTGCCGTCCCAGGGCAGCAGAGGGTCCAGCTCCAGAGGTGGGAATGATGTGGGCCACCCCTAGAAGACCCCCGGGGCTGCTCCCCACCCGAGGGAGTCCCGTGCCACCGTATCTGCCCTATTAAGATCTCCGTGACAGTCCCTCCTCGGCTCGTCGCCGCTGCCCTGCTCCTCAGCCTCAGCCCTCGGACCCAAAACCAGCAGGCGACTGTCACGGATCGTGGCACCTCGCTGCAGGATGCTCGGCCCTTCAGAGCACAAATATCCCGGACTCGAGAGCTGAAACAGGAGCCACCGGGGCCACGTCTTCTTCGGGTTTGTAGAGTACCTGCCACGATCCGCGTTCCCAAGACATCCCGCCAAAAGAAGCGTGTCTTAATTCCCCGTTTTATTTATTATTTACTTGGGGTGGGGGGTGTGGGGGGGGTGCGTGTCTAATTTATTTCCCTCTGTTTTCCATGAAATGTGGAACGTGCTGAAGAACCTCCTCATTTTCCGGTTGACTTCCAAGTGCTTAGTTGGAGTTAGCTTTGTGGAGACGTGTGGTTTTTGCAGTGCCGTTGCTCCAGGATTATTTATTAGCCATTATTTATTTAATTTATTTCCCTCCTGCCCCGGCGGTCTATCTCCTGGTGACTGAACCAAGTACTTTAGCCGAGGGCTTGCATATTTAATGGTGAACTCCATGTTTAACGTTGCCATTTCTCGTCTTTTGGATGGTGCCCAGCAGCTCCCGACTCGTCCCCTGTATTTCTATGAGCAATAACTTTTAAAGGCTATGCAACTATTTTTGTTTTCAAGAAAATGCAGGCAACTATTTTTGAAATCCCCACTGGCCTCGCGAGCCCGGCTGGCCAAACCTCACTCTTTTACCGAGGTGTTTTGTACAGAGTTGGGAATTTGGAGAGGATTTGCGCTCCGGAGGTCCCTGCCCAGCCCCTGGATCCCAGGGCTTGTTTCCTTTTGTACTGAGAGCAAATGTTTATCCTTTTGTAAAGAAAGCAGAATTGGGTTTTTAGCTCAAATAAAGTTGTGGTCTTGTTTGAAGCAGCATCACCGCGGGGCTGTCGTCTCCTTGTCTGTGGTCCTCAGCGTGGCGACGCGGGCTGCCTGGCGGGGAAACCAGAGGGACACGGGGAGTTTTGTTCCCAAACCCCCCATGCTGGGGTCCAGCTGGGATCCCTGACCATGGGGTTGGGCTCCGTGTCCTGCTGGGAGCCGGGAAGGTCCCCAGGGGTGGCAGGATCTGGGTGGCACCGGGCTCCCCTACGGGGTGGTGGCATTTAGCATCCAGCTGCTGCTGTCTCTGCCCTGGGGCTCTGCTCACTGTCCCTGGCACATCGGTCATCTGCAGCTGGTTTTCATGGGCTGCACGCCACAAACAAGCTCACACACATGTTGGTGTGTGCCCAAACACACGTGTGGACTCGCACACACACATGGGAACCTTTCCATGCGCCCCAGCAGCCACGTGTGCGCCCCGCAGCCGCGCTCACGCACAAATCTCACACGTGCATGGCAACACTTTGCACGCTGGCACGCCATCCTCTTGCTGCATGTGTGCACACGCAGGAGGTCACCCAAATTTGCACACACACGCAGGTGTGCACGCACCAACGTCCTGGTTTCACCCCATCCACGTGCGAGGCGCGCATCGCCCTGCCCGTGCTCGGTGCTGTGCTCGCCGGAGCCTGCCTTGCCCAGCTGTGCTCAAATCCTGGAGCAGCTCCTGGCTGCCGCTGGGGCCTCTCATCCCCGCCGTCCCCTCGCACGGGGACCTGAGTGCCACGTGTCCCCGCGCCGCTCGGAGCCTCCCCGTCCCCCCCAAGCCCCACGCCGGCTGCTGCACGGAGCCCGGTGGGAGCCGCCGAGCGCCTCGTCCCCGCAAGCTGTGCACGGTGAGGGGGCTCTCCGGGGGGGCCCGCAGCTGCAGCTCTGCTGCTAAGGGATGGGGGGACGTGCAGGCAGGCGTGGAGGCCTCCTGTGTCCCCTAAGCAAGCGGGAACCCCCCCACGCAGGGGTCTTACCCTGCCCCAGGCTGTGCGTGCAGTGGGCTGGGGGTTATTGCAGCCGGCAGAGAGGGTGAGACCCCCCCACGGTGACCCCTGCAAAGATGCTGGGGCAGCAGTGAAGGGAAAAACAGCCTCTGGCTGTGGCAATGCTGCCAGCTCAGCGCTGGTGCCCAGAGTCCAGCTGTGCCCCGGCCCCCCCGGCCCCCCCTCAGCACCCTTCGGTGGCCAAACTCATCTCCAAAACGCCGGGAGCTGCGCCAGGCTGTGGCCGAGGCCACTGTGCTTGTGCACGGTCCCTTGTGAGTTCACGGCCGTTCCCTGGTGCCTTGGGGGGGCTCTTGGGCTTGGGGGGACATTTGGGGGGGTGCCCTGGTGTCTCTGCAACATTCAGAGGCTTCGCCCTCTGCTCAGGCTTTGGGGACAGCAGTGCCACTTGTCACCGTCCCTGGCGAGGACGTGAAGCCACGGTGGGCACCGCGGTGTGAGGAGAGCAGGGTCCCTGCCCCATGAGTTTAGCCCATCAGGAGCACTTACCCGGCCTTAATGACTAATTAGCATCCAGCACAAAGGCTCCTTTGTTAAAAACTCCCCCTGTCCCATGCCGGGTCGCAGCTGGGGCCGGAGGATGCTCCTTTGGGAAGGACCAGGGAGGCTGGAGCAGGGGGTGGTCCGTCCTCCCCTCCTGCATCTCCTTGTGATGGGAGAGCATCTCCCATGGGAAACGGCTCCGTGTGGGGTGGTGGGACCCCAGGTTTGGTGTGGTGGAGATCACACGCAGGTGCCAGGCTTTCTGGAGGTGCCCCAGCTGGAAGCACTTGGGGACGGAGATGTCCCAGAGCTTGGAGACCCCGTGTCCCCCAGCGTGGGTCAATAACGGGGCGAATGGAGAGGAATTCGGGAGGGAAATGAGGCTCAGAAATGGCCACAGCAAACCTGGCGGAGCTCTGTGCACCTCTAGGACTTCCAAAGCTTTGCTTGAAGCCCACTTGATCTCCGTCCTGGGGTCAGTGGTGCTCGGGGAAGGGGACACCCCAGCTCGCCCTGGAACAGCCATGGTTGGAGCAGCTCCGAGGGTCCTGGCTGCGAGTCGCCCTGGTTTCCCCAGCGGGGTGGGAGAGCCCCGAGCCGTATAATTGCTAAGCCTTTTTAAAACCCAGCTTTAAAAGCTGTAATTCTGATATTGTTTGTAATCTGATAACGCCGTGAGCCACTGAGCTCCTAATGTGGCCGGCTTGGGAAGCCACGAGGCTTTTCCCACTAAGCCGAACTCTCAGACGGTCGGTTCTCGAGTTAATCGTCTTTCCCCCCTTGGGGACATCAGATTTTGGCAGCTAACTTTCTTGCTGATGAGTGCGGGGCCGGTGGGCGAGGAGCTGCACGTGGTCCCAAGGGGACAAGGTGGTGGCACCCTGTTGTGCCCCGGGGGATTTGGGACGTGGCTTGTCTGCCCCCAAAAGGGCACTGAGGGTTCGATGGGGGCTTGTGCAAAGCTGGGACCCCCGGGCACACGTGCGTGGCACAAAACAACCCAAAAAGACGTTGTTTGGACGTCTGTCCAGCAGCACAGCAAGACCTGGAGCAGTGTGGGAAACTCCAAATGGGGTCAGGGACAGGCAGGAGGGACCCCAAAAGCCAGGCTGGAGGAGAGGAGCCAGAGAGGGGCTTCGTGCCGAGCACCTCACAGCATGGGCGAGGGGTCTCCGTGGGGTAGACGTGTCCCCAAACCCTGCAGCTCCCGTGGGTGTTCTCCCAGCTGGTGGGCTCGAAGGGAACGGGACCTGAGGGATTTGGGAGCGGGCCAGCCCCTGGAGGGATCTCATCTCCCTCGATTCAGGGGTTTGGAGAGCACCCGGAGCTCCTCAGGCCATCCCTGCAGCTTCTCCCCGACCCCAGACCCCCTCAGGGCTGCCCCACTGCCCTGCTACATCCCCCCCATACCCTGCTTTGGGGCCAGGTCCCCTCCCCGTGTCCCCCCAGCCCCATGGGGGTCCCCATCCCGCCGGCTCCTGCCAGCGCGGGGCAGGGAATTCGCGCAAATCCCGGCGCTGGCTCCTCTGAGCCCCTAAGCTCTCCGCTGCGCTCCAGATCAGCCGCGCTTCAATCTGTTTGCAAAGCTGTACAGGGTGTTTACGCAGCGGGGCCGGGGCCAGGGGATTAGGGCCGGCGTTCCCCCGGCATCTGCTCGGTCCATCCCGCATCTCCGGAGCATCCCGCATCCCGGGACTGTCCCGCATCCTGGGGAGCATCCCGGCTCAGCCAGCGTTCCCAGGGCTGGGAGCACCTCGTTGAGGGAAGCGGGGAGCTCCGGGGGTGCTCCGTGTCCTCCTGGCACCCAAGGGGATGGCCCTGTTAGGGGACACCACGGTCCTGCCCCAGTGGTGTTGTGGGGGGGCTCTGGGCTGGGTGGGCAAGGGACCAAGGGCTCCGTTCCGAGGTTGCAGCGTGCAGCAGCTCCTTCACCCCCAGCTCCCACCGTCCTCCCCCATGTGGGGGTCTCAGAGCCCGTCCTTGGACCACGAAGGACATTTTTGGGGTGTCCCAAAAGGGCTCAGGTCTGGTGCCCCACATAGGGCGAGGAGAAAACCTGCCCCACGCAGACATTTGGGGCAGCTCCGGCTGCGACGCCTGCAATGACAGCTGCCACGCACTGGCCAGCACACAGGCATTTCTTTTATTTTTTAATTTATTTTATTATTATTATTATTATTTTATACAAGTTCAGGGACCTCCCTGCTTAATCCCCAGCAGATAAACTAACAGCGGGGAGATTTGGAGTTATTGACGAAGTCTTGCTGCTTGGCTGAGATTAGAGCTCTGCTTAATCTTGTAGCAGGAGGGTTTGGGGACGGTTTAATCAGAATTTGTACAGCAATAATCCCGTCTTTAAACTCGTCCCTGGCCCAATCCCCCCCCCAAATTGTAATCGGGCGGGGGGCTCTCCCATGAAGAGGCCCCCGGGGGTGTTTCCAGCCGGAACGATGCTCGGGGGGTCCCAGATTTGGATGCCCGGTGGTTGGAGCTGAGGAGAGGAGGGTGCTGAAGCACCTTTGCATGCACCTTTGGGTGCTTCTGGCTCTGCCAGCCCTTCCCAGGAGGGGAAACTGAGGCACGGAGCCCAGCAGGGTGGTGTGGGGGGCTCCTGAGCTGCCCAGCACGAAGCAGAGCGGCTTCCCCACGCCAGGGGATGGGGACTGGTGCTGGTACAGAGCGGTGGGAAGAGGCCCCCAAAATTCAGGATGCTGTAGGAACGGGGCAGGGCGACCCCAAAATCCAGCCCAAAGCTCGGGGTCTCAGCTGGGCGATGGGTCCTGAGCCAGCAGCCGTGCCCGGGATGCCTGAAGGGCTGTAGGACGTGCCGAAGACCCTCCCCTAACTCAGAAATAAAACACAAACCCCCCGCAAAATGGCTCGCTGGCAGCATCCAGAGCCCTCCAAACTTCGCCACGGCGCCCGAAACCGCTCCCCGCGCCCCTCTGTGCCTCAGTTTCCCCCCCCAGGGAAATGGGCAGAGGCTCCGGCGCTCGCCTGGCGGGGGCTGCGGCCGCCTTTGTGCGTCTCCATCCCTTTCAGGGAGCACAAAGAGGGGACCCGGCGGCACAGATGGACCCTTTCAGAGGGGAGCGGGCTCCTTTCTCCGTCTGCCACGCCGGGGCTCTGCCTTCCGTCGCAATCCCCCTTAATTGAATCCGCACTTTCATAGCTCATTACCCCCCTGATGGATTGGATTAGCCGGGGCTGCAGCCCGCTGCCACCGCCGCCGCCGCACGGCCTCGCCGGGGAACAGTTGGCTGCTCCGCGGCCCCCGCGGGGAGCCCGTGCGCCCGGCTTCGGGGCGAGGGGCTTGGGGAGGGGGGGGGGCCACAACCGGCTCCCGGCCGTTAGCCCGAGCCCACCGGCAAGGGACGCGGCCACCGCGTGGCTCCCCAACGGCCAGGGCCAGCTGCGGGCCGGCAGTGCCAAAATCCTCGCCCTGCTCGCCGTGCCGCGGCCACCCCCTCCGCTTGGTCCCCCCTGATCCGCTCTGAACCCCCCCACACCCCGGTGAAGCTCTGGGGTCTTTTTTATCCCCCGGTGGCATCAATTAGTTCGTGGGGGGGGCGTCCCACGAGGGGCGAAGCAGCTCCGAATATCTCCGGGTTTGGAGCAGCCACCCTGCACCTCGCGTGGTTTGGAGACGAGGGGGCTCGGACCTGCACGTGGGGCAGGGTCCTGGCACGTGCCGGTCCCCCCCCCCCATATTTAATAACCCCATAAGGGATAACCCCATAAGGGACAACCCCATATGGGATAACGGCCTCGGCTGCCGCTCGTTAACCCCTGCTCCGAGGCCGCCTGCCCCAGCCCAGCTGTCAGCGATGCCCCTGCTCCGGGGGGGGGGCTTGGTTCTCCCCCCACCCCATCGCTCTGTTTGCCCCCCCAAGGGGGAAGCACTGGGGCTGCAAAATGAGGATTTTTCACCCTTTCCACCCCGGCTAAGCTCCTAGCTGCACCCCAGCAGGATTCGACCCCACTCCTTCATCCCCAAGTGGGCTGGGGGAGAGGGGGGGACACCGCCCCCAGGACCCTTCTAGGTGGTTACTTTTTTTTTGGGGGGGGGGTCATTTTCCCATCTGCTTTTGCTCAGCTCATTGAATTTCTGAGCCCTCCCTGAGCTTCCCGTGCTCAGGACATCATCTCCAGCCTTGGCGTGGAGCCTCAGGGATGGGGCAGAGCTGCTGGGGGGGGTCAATTTTTGCCCCCCCCAAGAGGCTGAGCAAAAGGAGCTGGATGCAGCACCCGCAGGGCTCGTGGCCGCATCCGTGCTGTTTTTTCTGCTTTTTTTTTTTTTTTACAGGAGGGTCCCAGCGACGACGAGGGGCGATGAGGAGGGGGTTGGAGAGCCGGCTCCGACGTCTGATCGCCGCGGATGAAAAAAAAAGGAAAAAAAAGAAAAAAAAAAAAAAAGTGCCCGAGGCATAAATGGTTTAGCATTTTCCCCTCCGCACCCTCATCCTCTTAGCGAGCCGCGGGCAGCCCCGGCGGGCTCCCCCACCAGATGTGGCCGGAGTCCCATCGGGGCAGTTAGCGCCGGATCGCTTACGGGAAGGGATTAGAGAGCCTCCACTTAGAGTCCCGGTCCCCAAGGCCTTTGGGATTAGGATATAATCCAGCAGGTTTTGCTCCTCGGGGGGCTCGGGTGGAGCTGGGACCCTCCTCATCCTCGCTTTGCCCTCCCCGAAGGCGCGGAGGTGTCGGGCTCCTGGTGCCACCCCGCGCTCGCCCCCTCGTCCTGGCCTTTTGGTGGCGGGGAAGGGAGCGGAGAAGCAGCTCCCGGCCATGGATGAGAGGATTGGAGACCCAAATTCGCAGCAACCCTTCACCAAAATTTGGGCGGGGAGGGGTCTTGTTTGAATCTGAGCAGCTCAGATCACCCAGGGGAATGGTTTGGGCACGGGCGTCCTGTGGGGGAGACGCTCCAGCAGCCCCTCCGGAGGATGCCCATGCCCAAAAAGCCTCACTTCAGGGGTTCATCTCCCCCTTACATCAGGAGGGGGCACCTCTGCCAAGGAGGGATTTTTGGGGAGGGGGGTGACACGAGGGGACAGCCCCTTTCCTCCTTGGAGCAGGGAGCAGAGGGCAGCGGAGCCCCGAGCCTCTCCGGGAGCTCAGCTGCCGCGCTCAGCCCCGTGCCCCCCGGCCCCCCGCGAGACCCCCGGCCGTGGCTGCGCTCAGGTGGGGGACGCCGCCGTGCTGCCCCCCCTCCCATGAGAGCATCCATCGGCCCCATCGGACGCAGAGCTGGGGTGGAGGGAGGGGGAAAGCGAGTCCCCGAGCTGGCAACAGATGGCTGGAGGCAGCTTGCTGACACCTGCCCCTCCTCTCCACCCCTCTCCTGCCCCTTCCCTTTCTTCCCCGCTCGTTTTGTTCGGTTTCCCAACGCTCGGGGGGGAAGCTGGAGGGTCCCCCTGTGCCCCCCCCCAGGGCAGAAGGGGCAGGAGGATGAGAGGGGATGTGGTGGTGGCCCTAAGGAGGGACTGGGGGTCCTCAAATTGGGGGTGACACCGCCGTCCCCTCCTGCGGCGCAAGGTGCCCAGTGGGGTGGACTTGGGGACCCCTTTTGGTCCCCAAGGGGTCTGCTGGGTCCTCGGCCGCATCCTGCTGGTCCTGTGGGTGCAGAAGGGCAGGATCGTGCCCACAGCAACCTGCTGGGGGTTTTTGGGGTCCACTCAGCCCTCCCAGGTCTTCCCTGGAGCCTTCCCAGCTCACGGCTCGAGACCCGCAGCCGGCCGGGCGCGTGCCCACCTCGTTCCTCCTCGCTCCCCTCCTGCCTGCAGCAACCCGGGGATCCCAAATCCTTCTGGAAGCAGCTCCTCAGCACCACCCGAGCGTCTCCCAGCCCTGCACCCACCACCCCCACAAAGGCACAAGGTGGGTGACCCGTCCCTGCGGGGTTTCGCCTCCGTTCACCCCAAAATCGGGTGCAGGGAGGGCAGCCCCGGGGTGCCCAGCGACCGCGGGGGACCTGAGCTCTCCGTGCCGCCTGGGATCCTTCTGGATGGAGAGGGAAGAAGAGATCCTGGGGTGGAGAGGGAAGGGGAATTGGGAAGCCCAGAGGCTGCTGCGTGGGGTATCAAGGCCAGCGGGTGGGCACGCGTGGAGGATGGAGCTGGGGGGGGAGCAGAACCAGGAGGAGGAGCTGGGTCCTGTGCCAGGGCAGCCCCGCAGCGAGCAGCCCCCCCCCCAAAAAACCACCAAAAAGCTTCAGGACGAGCTCCAGCGAGCACGAGGGTACCGGGGGCATCGCTGCCCCCCCCCGTGCCCTGCCCCACACAATCTGCCCCTTGCCACCCACCCCACCAGCACGGCACCTCCCCGAGCCCCCGGGCTGCTGCGTGCGTCCCCGGGGAGCGGTGCTGGGGTTGGTGAGGGGGGGATCCAAGAGTGAGGAGCCCACCCGCACCCATCCCAAACGCATTTCTGTAAATCAAGCTCTGGCATGCCCCCCCCCCCCCCTCCACGCCTCACACCCCTCCTTTCCCCTGCGGCGGGGTTTGGGGGTCACCCGTGACCCCTGGCAGATGGCGCGGGGACGCCCACCCCTTCCCCAGCCGCGGTGGCAGCCGGCCATCTGTCGGGCAGCTCAAATCTCAGCGCTCCTCAGCATCCCCTCCCCAGGCACCCACCGGCACTGCTGCAAGCCCAGGGGGTGCAGGAAAGCAGCCGGGGGGGGGCACGGATAAAATGACACGCGAGCCAACACCCCCGAGAGGGTGGCCACCCTGCCCACGGCACCCGAATCGCCAAGGGGAGGAGGAGGGGGTGCACGTGTGGGGAAAAGGATGGGGTCTGGGCAGCTCAGGGGGCTCAAGCAGCAAGGGGGTGGTAGGGGTCTTTGTCAGCCCCCCCCCAAGGGTGCTGGGACAGCGTGGGGAGGTGGGGAATAGAGCTAAACGGGTGCCATCTCCTTTGGTTGAGCTGCCCACAGGGTTTGGGATTTGTGCCCCCGAGTGCAGGAGATGTTAGGGTGCCCGTGCTCAGAGAGCCCCCAGGAGCCTGGAGCAGCCCCAGTTCCGTGCTGGGAACGGGGGCCACTGGGGAGAGCCCCCCCGGAGAGCACAGCTGGGCTCCGGGAGGAGGGTGCACCTTCTGCAGACCCCGATTCCCCTGTGACGGTCCCCAGGGACGCAGCCATGGGCACACAGCAGCCCTGTGGGTCCCCAAGTGGGGTAATTCCTCGGGGCAGGACCCGTCAGCAGCTGCCCAAGGACCATGGGGGGGTCTTCTTGGGGTCCCTGATGGAAGGGAGCAGCCCCGCACTCTTTATCCGTTTGCACACACATTTATACACGCGCTGATGGGGTAAAATAAGAGCAGGGGATGGGGAGGATGGGGTGGCCCCAGGGGAAAGGCGATTTGGGGAGCACCTGGCAGCACCCAGGGGTCCCAACGCCCACCCTATCCATGGGGCTGGGGCGTGGGGGGGGGGCTGGCAGAGCTGCTGCTGCCCATGGCACATCCCTCGGGGCACAGCAGGGTCTCCAACACCGAGGAGGTGACCGCATCTCCTTCCAGGGTCAGTATTTATTTCGCTCGGGGGGGCCTCCTCTTTCCACTGCGGGTCCCTCTCTGCCCCCTGCTCTCCTGCCACGACCGGGCGATGCATCACTGGGAGGTACTGGGGCTGCTGCCTCCCTCCCCTCTCTGCCTCCACGCGGGCCACAGCCACCTCCGTCCTGCCCCACGTCGGTCCCGGGGCTCCCCATCTCTCACGGGGGGACAAATCCTGCCCCACACGGGGGATCCGTGGCGAGGGGCAGCCCAGGGCCCCGGAGCAGTGGGGCTGCGGCCGCCCCGTTCCTCCCAGCCGGGATGGGGGCAGCCTCAGGGCGAGATCACGTAGGCGGTGGCGATGTATTTCTTGCCAGGGCCGTAGGTGGACTTGGTCCAGGTGTAGGTCTGGATGCTGATGCTGTGGCCACCCAGGCTCAGGTGGCATCTGTGGGGACACACGTGCCACCCTTGAGCCCCAGGTTCACTTCTCCCCCCTCCCCAAAGCTCTCCTGGTGTCCCCACATCCCAACCCTGAGCCCCACGCTCACCTCTCCTCCCTCCCCAAAGCTCTCCCGGTGTCCCCATGTCCCCATCCCAATCCCACCCCTGCGCCCCACACTCACCTCTCCTCCCTCCCCAAAGCTCTCCCGGTGTCCCCACGTCCCCCATCCCATCCCAATCCCACCCGTAACGCCCCCAAAAACCGTGCTGAGTGCCCAGGGGCTGACTCGGCTGCTCCGTGGGGAGCAGGAGGGCTCGGTGGCAGGAGGACAGACGGACGGACGGACGGACACGGCGTCGTACTTACGCCCTCCCAGGACGGGCGATGAAGCACAAGGTGTAGACGCCGAACTCGAACTCGGGGCTGCAGCCGATGAACGCGGAGCCCACCTCCTTGTAAAAGCCGTCCCAGCTGAACTGCAGCCCCAGCACGTCGGGGTAGGAGTCCCACTGCAGGGCAGGGGAAGGGGGATCGGGGGCTGAGACCCTCGGAAGCCAAGCAAAACCCTCGTGTGGCCTCTCCAGGAGGCTCCCAGCCTCACTCCTGCTCCTGTCTGGGAGTGACTTTTGCCCTTTGCAACCACTTTCTCCAGATCTCCCCACCCTGCTTCCACCCCAAGGTCCACGTAGGGGGGCAGAGGGGTGAGCACCTCTGCCCCACGCACCGGGGGGGTCCCCGTTTGCCCCCCTCGGGGTGCAGATGATGGAGTGAGGCCAGCCCAAACCCTCCCATGGTGGCAGCACTCACCGGCCCGTTGTAGTTGTGGCTGTAGTAGTTGACGAGTCCCTGCTTTTCCAGCAGGTAGAAGCGGATCCAGTTGTGAAACCCGCTCACTTGCCCTTTTTTAATCTCCCCTAGGCACAAATGAGACCCTGGGGTGAGCTGGGCACCCCCCCCCGCTGCCCAAACCCTGCCCCATCCCACCGGGACGCGCCGGCTCTACCCGAGAAGACGTGCTCGAAGCCGCTGGAGTCCTTCTCGCCGTTGCCTCGGGAGTAGAGGCCGAACCACATCTCCTTCAAATCCTCGAGGAACTCCTGCTCGGAGCCGTAGCGGTCTGCGGGCAAAGCAGAACGGGGAGGGAGGCAGGGAAATAGGAGCCGGGGGATCGACACGCGGCGACCCCGCTCCTCCCAAGCTCCACACTCACTTTTCTGATGGAGGAAAGCGAAGAGTTTCTTCATCAGCTCGGTCTTCATCACCTCCCGGAGGAAGGTGTCCTGCTCCCTCAGCTCCTCCGCCGTCACCTCCTCCTCCCGGCCCGTCGCCCGCTGGTAGTTGTCCAGCAGCCTGATGAAGCTGGCGTAGGTGGGTTTGGAGAAGAGCTTCTCGTTCACGAACGCGTAGAGCCTGGGGAGGGGGGGAGAGGAACCCTTTGGAGACCCTTTTGGACCCCTCTCCAGACGGCCAGGTCCCTTGGCACGTGGTGAGGGCGCTGGTGGCAGTGCCGGGGCGCACTCACGGCCGGGGGGAGCGATCCTCCTGGTCATCCGTCTCGTCGGGGGCAGCCCGGTACTGAGGGTTGATGGTGATGTCCTGGGGCCGGGCTTTGTTGTGATCGGCCCCGTAGAGCTGCTCGGAGACCTGCAGGAGCTCCTGGTCGCTGATGGCATCGCGGCTGCTGGAGAAACCCTCTGCGGGGAGAGGCGCGGGGTGACCACAGGGTGCAGGGGGGTCCCAGCCGGCACCAACCCCACATTTTTGGGGGCAAGAGCCTTCATTAAGTGAGAGGGGGACATCAGTCCTCGACCCCCAGGCTCAGCACCAGCACGCAGAGGCTTTGCACAAACGGTGGCAGCACCTCAAAGGTGCCAAAACAAGAGGTGCCAAGCAGCCCAGAGGCACACAGAGGGGACCCAGAGCCACTCACCACCAGCATGCCTGCGTGCTGCTTCCTCACCCCATTCCCCACCTGCACAAAAACAAGAAAAAGGGCTCAGGGTGCTGGAGAAGCAGGCTGGGGCTGCCCAGGACCACGCGCACAAGCGCACAGCGGCACGGGTGGGTGCCCACACGGAACCAGCCCTTGGCACCCCACCGCCGGGCTCCAGCATCCCCACGGAGCCCCCTCCTCAGGCAGCAGTGCTCACCCGGTCGGCAGTGCTCGTAGTAGTCCTCGCAGCAGTTGTGGTGGCTCTCGCACTCGGCGTCGCAGTGGCACTCGTCCTCCTTGCTGTAGGGCTCCTCGCAGCGCCCCTTGCAGGAGTCGGGGGCCGTGTACAGCTCTTTGGGGGAGAGAAACAACAGCGTGGTCTGCGGGGTGGACCAGGAGCCCTGCATCATCCATTCCCAAATCCGGGAGCATCTCTGCCTTCAGCCCAAGCTGCCGCGTGGCTCTGGGTCCTGGCTGGTGGCAGGGGACAGCACGGGGACACCGGTGCTGAGGGTGTCCAGGAGCAAGGAAAGGAGTGAGGAAAGGAGCCCCAGCTGCTCCAGAGCTGGGCCAGTTCCTCATTCCCCAGACCATGGGGATGCTGCAGCACCCCAACGCCCGTAGCTCAGCGCATTCCCTCCCTGCTCCCATCCTGGGGTAGCCGCAAGGACCAAGCTCCCGCCGCGAAGCTGTCCAGGATCTTTCCTTTCCCAACATTTTGGGGTGGCGTTTGGACCGGCTGAGTCCCCAGGACGCATCTCCACGGGTCACTCCCCTTCGGCCGCAGCCACGTGCCACGCCGGGGTCCCTGGCAGGTCGCTTGGCACGGGGAAGCACCTTTTTGGCTCCCCACCACTAATTGCCTGCTCTGATTCACCCCGTTAACACCAGGCTTCGAGGCAGTGCCCCAGGCCCAGCCGTCCCCAGCGCGGAGGAGTGCCACATTCCAGACGCCTTCATTTTCTACCCGTCCACCAGTCCTTCCGCCACGCCGGGCAAACTGGGGCCTCCCCGCCGAACTATTTATGTGATGAATATGTCGGGCAGCCCGTGCTTTATTACGCGTTGTGGCGAAGCTAAAAATAACGCGGCGACTCAAGCCGTGCTCCGAATAGCACAAATGCCACCTCTCCGAGGGGCAAGGGCCGCCTGCTGCCAAGCAAATTGGGCTGTAGGGGACCGGGGTGGGACCAGAGGTTTGGTTTTAATTAAGGGACAACCAGAAGGCATCATGCTTGGGGAAGGTGACTTTTTCTCTGCCCACTGCTTGACGATGCTCCTGATGAACGGGGCAGCCTGGGCACGGCTTCCCCAACACCCCCTTGGTGCCGGCACCCCAAGGGATGTGCCAAGAGGCCATGCCCCGGACGAGCCAGCCTGCAAAGCGATCCCTGGAGGAGAGGGTGTTGCTTTCCCTTGCAAACCTGCAATCAGGCAGCAGCATAAACACAGCGAGCAACACCTCTGGGTGGCCTGCCTTCGGTTCCAGCAAGTGAAACGTGCCCACGGGGCAGATCCTGAGCCAGCAGCGCGCAGCCTGACCTCCGAGGTCACCCTGGGTGGCTCCTCTCTGCAGCCACTTCGCTTGCTCTGCTCTTTTCCATTTTCCCCCCACTATTTGTCGGTTTTGGGGACAGCAGAAACGTGGCCCTACAGGTGATGATGTGGGAGGAAGAACCTCTTTGCCCCAGCAGCCCCTGTTGGCTGGTCTTGCTGCAAGGGCAATCCTTCTTGATTTCATGGGATGCTCCTTGAGGAAATTCACCCTCGGTGCTGTTTTAGTCCCATTTTCACCCATGCTGATGCAGGGACAACTGGAAAGGGCTGCAGAGGGAAGGACCACCCGATGGTCTTGGGGACAAGTTTGGGGACTCGTGCGCCCTGGTGTCACCCATCCGTGTAGCAGGACAGCCAGGTCTGGATCCCCGGTGGGCACAGCAGCTGCAACCCCCATGGCGCAGCACAGCACCCCTCTCCGTCCCAAAGCTGCATTTGGGCTAAGTCGGGCTGAATGACACATCCAGGCTCGTTTTCCAGCGGGAGGGATTGTGCAAGGCGCAAAGGAGCTGCCCACACACCAACCAGCACCAAGACGGTCACGGGGCGCGTGCTGCCCCAGCGTGTCGCAGCAAAACCCAGTACCAGGACGTGCAGTGACTCAGCCGAGCCTGGGAGCTCTGCAGATCCCTCGGAGGAGCGAGTTCAGCATCGGTTTCTACCACGAAAAACAGCAGCAACAAGCCAAGGCTTCTCCCAGCGCAGGGCACGGGGCTGACTGCAAGAAGCTGCTCGCCTTGTGGAGAGCTTCAAACCTAAACGGAGCCGAGCAGCTGCAGGGCAGCCTGGCACTCCTGGTGGTCAAATTAGAGGAGCTGCAGGAGATTTGGGGGAGAGAAAAGCTGGTGGGAGAGCTCACAAGGCTGGAGGAGGGCAGCTGGAGCAGGAGGACGCAGCCAGCCGTGCCCAAACACTGCTGGTGCTGGGATCTGGGTGGGGGGACCCAGGACCATCCTCCCGCCCTCTCCTCCGAGCCATCGCCCCCTGGACCAGCCCCTGGTGTTCGGCCCTTCCCCAGCAGAAAGCTTCACTTGCCAGATGAGGCAAGTGGAGGCCAGATGTGGGTTTGGCAACCAAACCCTCGGAATGGCCCCCGGTGAGACGGGGCTCGCCCAGCCCACGGATATTCTCTGGGAAGCACCGAGCCAGACAAAAATCATCGTCAAATATCTCATTTTCAGCTCTCCAGCCAGGCCAGTCCCTGCCTGAACGCAGCTTTTGGACAAGAGCAAACTCGACTTCATTTCTGCAAGGAGGTTTTGATGGGGAGAACGCGGGCTATTTCCCGAGCAGCTCCGCTCCCCGAGGCGTGGGGAAACATTTTGGGGGTAATTGGGCAAAACCTCCAGCCACCGTCCTGCCTGGATGAGGATCGGGGTGGTTGTTACACCGCAGAGGTGCACCACGAGCAGCCAGAGATGCTCCCCAGCTCCTCGCTCCCCCGGGCAGGGGCTGGGGCCCCGCCGCCTCTCCACATCACTCCAGAGAGAAATTTGGGGTCCAGTTAGAGGGGGCTGCTCAGGGCCTCATCCAGGGACGTTGTCTGCCTTCAGGATCCCTCCACCTTCTCTCAGGGCCTTGAGGAAGGATCTCGGAGAAGAGCAAAGCTCCCCTTTGGCTGCAACCCCCTTTATCTCGTCCCAGGTCCCTCGTCCTGCCCCGCCGGCTGCTCCCCAGCTCCAGCACACCCCGGTGATGCTTCCAAGCAAGGACGGTTTCGGTGCTTGCATTAAGCAAGACAAGAATACATCAAAGTGTCAGGGCAGCCCCCCAGCTGGATTGCAAAAGCAGCAAGGATTGCAGCAGCAGCTCCTCTTCTGCACCTGCCTTGCAAAATTCCTCTCCGCTCACCTCCAGGCCAGATACAGCCTGCTGGCCACGTCAGAGAAGTGGTGAAACTCCCTTCTTGAGAAGGGATTACAGCTCGCATTTTATGTGAGAACACGGCCAGGACAACACCTGGCCACGTGCGGGATGCTCGAAACAAAGAGCCCCAAAGCCGATGCCCAGAAGCTGCTCCTCGGTGCATCATCGTGCCAAAACCAAATTTTTTTTCCTGCTCGCCCACCAGAGCCCATCTCCAAACAGCTTTGGCTGAGCTCCACCTGCCTCGTGCTCCATCCCTGATGCCCCAGCAGCCCCATCCTGGGCTTGCTGCTCTGCCCCATCTCCTAAATCCCTTGTCCCACACGAACCACGTGCCCTTCTCCAGCCAGAGGCCCTGCCACACGCCAGCCAGCACCCGCGATGACGATCTCGGCGTGACGGATGGGATGACCAAACGCCGCCAAATCCACTTCCCGGAGCCACCCGACCTGCCCCACAGGATCCCAGCTCATGAGCTGGGAGCTGCCAGCACTTTTGGGGCTGTGCGGGCAGATCACAGCTCTCACACGGCACCCTCAAGGCTTTGCTCACCGACCGAAAGCCGGGACCTGGCTCAGGATGAAACGAGGGCGAGAAGCAACTCAGTGCTGGGAGCCCCAGTAAATCCCAGTGCGCTTCCAGCCCGGACACTGGGGTTGTGCCAGCACGGCCACCCTGACCGGTCCGTGCCCAGCCCCAGGGCTGTGGGATGGGCTGTGTGGATGTGCTGGGCTGTCCGGGAGCACAGCGGAGCTTTGGTGGCTTTTTTGGGCAGTGCTTGTGATGGGCAAGGCACCCCAGCTCGTGCCGTGCTCTCCCTGCAGCCGACGAGCTCCCCTCCAGCATCGGCCGGGAGGATTGCGGGTAAGGTAGCGGGGAAATATTGCCTCTAATCCTCCCCCAGGATGCAGAGGAAGGTGGATTTGGGTGAAGAAAACCCAGCAGAACGCAGAGGGGAGCAACCAAGGGGGGGTCACAGTGCAGCAAAGAGAAGGATGAAGCCCCCTCCTCTCCAGCTGAGCCCCCAGAGCCGGAGGAACCCCACGACCACCACCCTCCACCCATTCCCCTACAAACCTCTGCTGGATCCGACCCTCAGCGAGCCCCCAGCCCCCTCCCCAAGCCGGGCCCTGCTACTCACGGCCGGCCACGCAGCCCAAGGCCATCCCCACCCCGACGAGGAGCATCCAGGGCTTCATCCTCCTGCGGGAGCTGAGCCGGGTGCTGGGGAGCACCCCGGAGAAGCCAGCTGGAAATGTGGGTGCTGCTCGGCGCTCCCTGCTATATGTGGGGCCCCGGGAGCCGAGGGAGGAGCCCGGTGCCACCGAGGAGCTCGCGGGCAGGCTGCGCCCCGACTTTGGCAAAGCTCGTTAGGCGCACGTCCTAATTACAGGCTGCCCGGAATGGGAGGAGGGCTGGTAAATCCAGCTCCCTGCCTTGCTCCACTCCTCGCGCCCGAGTTTCTCCCCCTGGGCAGTGATGGAGGAGCAAAGGGAAAGCTTCTGGGGAGGGGGCTCCCTGCCCACAGCCCCCACGTCCCCATGGATCAGTGCCACAACTTGGTCCCTCCCTGGCACCTGGTGCTAAATCCCCTCCTGCCCCCTTGGCACCCTTCTACCCCCGGTTAATTGCAGGGATAACGACTTTTTGCGCAGCCCCCAGCACAGCTCAGCACCACAGCTGCTCACAGGGCTCTGCTCCGAGCCCCAGCAGGAAAATATCCCAATCCCCTTCCTTCTGGGGGCTGGTTGGGTGTCCGCAAGCATCACCCTTCCAGGAGAGCGATGGGACCGGCAGCACCCATTGGTGTGCGCCTCAGGGTGCGCCTCGGCTGCTGCTTTCTGCCTCCTTTGCTTCCCGTATGGCACCAGGGGTTTCTCAGGGAGCCTCACCCGGAGCCTAAATCCCAGGGCCCAGCATTTTTCTGCTGCGCAGACAAAAACCCCCTTGCTGCTGCACCTCCCCTGCCCACCCCTGCGCCCTCACCGCCAGCAGATCCAGGACAGGACCTCCCCACGCAGGGAGCATCGCCCCCACCCCAAATTAAGGGCATCACCCCCACCAACTGCCCCCTCTAGCCCAGAGGAGGGGATTTCTGAGCAGCAAACCACTCAGCAGCTGCCCGCAACACACCCTGTGCCTTGCAACAGCCTTAACCCCGCCGGGATGCATCATCTGGCACAGGTGAGCAGCGTTTGGTGTAATAAGGACCAGGTTTGGCTTCCTCCTCACCCCTCAGTCATTTCCTCCCCCTCCACCCTGGGCTGGTGACCCCGTTGACTTGTCCTCGCTGACAGCAGTTTTGTTTTCTGGGATGTTTTCACGTCATCCCGCGCTGACTCTGCGCATCGGCTGCCTCTTGTGCCAAGGAGGCTGCTGCCACGCGTGGCTGCTTGTGCCCCATCCGGGTGGGGAAACTGAGGCACGCAGGCAGCTGCGCTCAGCCTAGACTCAGCTTCTGGGGCTGTGCAGCATCCCAAAGCTGGTCCTGGGGCCGTGACACCTCCCAGGGGACCAGCAGGGTACAGGATCGGGGTGGCCCCCTCTGGGGCGGCACAACCCAGAGCCATGAGGAGCAATGGGCACCCTCCAGCCCAGCACCCCCAGGGAGAGCAGCATCGGTGTGGGGCAGCCGGGGCTCCTTCCCCCCACCCCAGCTCCTGCAAGGGGTGAACCCGGGCTGCTGCGTGGCGAAGAAAGGTGGCTGCAGCCGTGCATACAAAAATACCTCTATTGCTCGCTGTGTGGGGGCTCCCCACCCTGCTGTCCGTGGCCTCGCCTGCCCGCAGCCCCCCTCTGTGGGCTCCCGGCTGCCGTGCTCTGCCAGGGCCGGGGTTTTGGGGTCCAGGGCACGGCCGAGCAGAGGCTCTTGGCCAGCTCCAGGGTGTCCCCGTGCGCCCTGAGCCGTGGGGAGCAGAGCTGAGGGCTGCCCCCCATCCGGCACACACACACACGCGTGCGCGCGCGCTGCCGCGTCCCCGCTGCATCCCTGCTCCGTTCCCCTTCCTCCCCGTCAGGACTCCAGGTCTCGGGAGAGCCGCAGCAGCTCCTTCTGGCTGTCGATGGCTTTCAGGTGCTGCAGGTAGGCCCAGGTGGAGACGGGGCTCCGCACGCTCAGGGACTGCTCCGAGCCTGCGGTGGAGAGCTGGGCTCAGAGCCGGGCTCCCTCAGCCCCCTCCATCGCCCCCCGCTCGGCTCGTGCACCCCCCACAGCCAGACTCAGGGGTCCTGCCCCATCACCTCCCGCTTGGTTCGTGGCTCCCCCTCCACCCCTTATTGCCCAGTTCACCGAAATCCCCTCCATTTTTTCCCAGCTATTCTCCCTGATCCCCTCCATCACCTTCAGCTCAGCTCCTTGAACCTCCCCCACCACCTCCAGCGCGGCACACGGGTCCCCCTCTCTTTCCTCTCACCCAGCACACCAAAATCCCCCCCCCATCACCCCTATCCCATCCCATGGACCCCCCCATCACCCCCAGGAGCAGTAGGAGCAGGAGCAGACCTGCTCCACGGGGCGAAGCAATGCCCAGCTAGGGATGGCAGGGAGCAGGAGCTCGCCCTCCACCCCTGCGCGCCCCAAAGCTCCGCCACCCCCAGCCCAATTTTCTCCCCCTGCAGCCAAGCTGCTGCCTTCAGGGTGCCCCCCAGGGAAGGACGGTGGGCGCCCACGTAGCCCCACGGGGCGGGGGTCTCCCAACACCCAACGTACACGTGCTCATCCTGACGGCCTTGGGGTCCTCCGGGCGGTGCGGGGAGCGGCTCCGCAGCGGGGACAGCGGAGCTGGGTGCGGAGGGAGAACAGGAGCTCAGCTACGGCCCCGGGGGGGGGACCTCAACCCCACCCTGGGCTCCTATTCCTCGCCCCCGACCCCGGGGGGCACTCACCGTGCGCCTGGCCCCGGCAGCGCTGCAGGACACGCACCGTCTTGGCCATCATGTGCTGCGGGCAATGCACAAAGGTCACTTGCTGCCACCCGGCACCGTTTTGCTCCCCGGCTGGGAAAACACAGCCCCCCCCACCCCCCCCGTGGCTTGAGCAACAGCCGCCCCGTGACCCCCACCCCATCAGCAAGGGGGTCCTGGCCCCTCGGAGGAGAGGGGGGGGGTTTGTGATGCCGTGTGGATGCTCTGGGTCTGCCTCCCCAAGGGGACAGCAAGGAGGGACCCCCCCGGACCCCCCCCGGCACTCACCATCTTCTCAAAGTTGATGAGGTTCTCGGCCAGCGTGCGATTGCCCTCGTGGATGAAGGTCATGTCTGCACCAAGGGGGGGGGGGATTTGGGGATCAGAAAGAGCCCCCGGCTCGGTTTCCTGCTCCCTGGGGAGGGCTGGGTGCCTGCAAAGGGCCCCCAGAGCTGCGGCACCCACCTTTGAGGAGGAGGGGGACGAAGGGGATGATGGGGGGGCTCAGCTTGGCGACGGCCAGGCGATAGACCCGGTGGTTCCACGACGGGTCCTGGGGACAGAGCGGGAGCTCAGCGGGGTGGGGGTCTCCAGGGGAGGGGGCTCTGGTGCCCTGGTGCTCGGCACGGCCCCAAATTTGGGAGAAGGGAATGCCCCCCCGGCTCTGCCCCCTGCCCCAACCCCGTGCCCCCTCCCCAGCTCTGCACAAAGTGCCCGCGCTCACCAGCATCCTCTCCAGCGCTGCGTGCAGCTTTCGGATCTTGTGGGGCAGCCTCTGCGCGGAGAAGGGGGGTCAGGATGGCCCCATGCAGCCCCCCCACTACACCTGAACCCCCCCTTAAATCTCGGGGCACCTCCGAGCCCCCCATCCCAATGCCCCTCTCCGGGCTCCAAGCTTGCTTTAGTGTAACTTGGAGCCCGTTTCCACCGCGGTGTGCGGGATTTGGGATCCAACCACGGATGCACGGACACATCCTGCCCCTCTTCACCCCCAAACCTTTTGGGGTCAGCTCGGAGCCCAGCAGCCCGGCCACCCCAATCCCTTTTCTAGCCCAGGGGACCCTGCTCTGTCCTGGGGGGGGGACACCCGTTACCTCCCAGGTCTTGGCGAGGCGGCTGACGGCCGTGTTGCTGACCCCAAACATCACCGCGAAGAAGGAATTGAGGTTCTTCTGCTCCTTGAGGCTGCGGGCAGGGCTGGGCTCAGCTAGGAGACCCCCAGCCGGTCCCGACAGGGACGGGGACGGGGAGGGGGACGGGGACACTCACTGCGCAGCCAGCTTGATGAACTTGCGGAGGAGCTGGGCTCTCCTGCCCACCTCAGGGCAGAGGCAGAGCTCGGTGGCCACCCAGTACTGCAGCTCGTTGAAGCGCCGCATGACGCGCTCCAGGTTGGCCGTGGTCACCTCGTGAAACTGCTGCGGCCCCACGATGTAGTGGATCATCTCCACCTGCGGGGCCGGCGGGGTGCCTGAGGGTGGCCGAGGGGGTGGCCAAAGGGGGGGTCTCGGGGGAGGTTTCCCCTTCCAGCTCGTCCCGGTCCGGGCGCTTGCCCCGTACCTGGTGGATGCTCTTGAAGAGGTTCCAGTCGTAATCCGTCAGGTGGCTCGCCAGGTCCTTGGAGCTGATGAGGTCCAAGGTCTCGGAGGAGCCGACGTGGGGGCCCAGCTGCTCGGGGTGGGGGGTCTGCACGCAGGGGAAGGGCGAGGGGCTGGGGTCGGAGCCGTGCCCCTTGCCTGTGGCCGGGCTCACCGAGCCTCCTCCATCGCTTCGAGGTAGGCTCGGGACCCCCCTGCGGCACCTCTGGCTTGCCTCGTGCACCCCCTTCATCGCCTCCAGCCTGCCTCACTGCTCCTCTTCCTCTGCTGCCTTGGGTTCCCCCATCGCCCTTCGCTCAGCTCACTGAACCCTCTCCACCACCTCCAGCATGGCTCATGGGCGACCCTCTATAGCTCTGCATGGCTCTTGGATGACCCCATATAGCTCAGCATAACCCATGGACGACCCTATATAGCTCAGCACGGTTCATGGATGACCCTATATTGCTCAGCATGGCTTGTGGATGACCCTATATAGCTTGGCATGGCTCATGGATGACCCTATGTAGCTCAGTATGGGTCATGGACGACCCTATATAGCTCAGCACGACTCATGGACGACCCTATATTGCTCAGCATGGCTCATGGATGACCCTATATAGCTCAGCATGGGTCATGGATGACCCTATAGAGCTCAGCGTGGCTCATGGATGACCCTATACTGCTCATGGCTCCCTCTCCATCACCTCTTGCTCATCCCACTCACCCCCCCCCACCTCTATCTTGGCTCCTGGACCCCCCCATCACCCCCAGGACCCCCAGAGGGACCGGGAGCGAGCGGGAGCAGACTCGCTCCACGGGGCCAAGCGATGCCCAGCCCGCTTCCCACCCCCCAGAGCACCCGAACCACGCCGCTGTCCCCCTCCAGCAGCTCCCAGCCCCGTGCTGCCCCCCCCCCAGCACTGCCCCCGGTGCTCACCAAGCCTCCCAGCTCCTCCACGCTCACGGCGAAGAGCCGCTCGTTGAGCCCCAGCGAGGTGAACACCCCCACGGCGTCCAGCTGCAGCCCCACTTTATCTGCGGGAGGCAGGGCGGTGATCCTACAGCTCCCCTCATCACGGGAGAGGGACCCCAGGGTGCCCCCCGGGAGGGTGGGGGGGGGGCCACACGGATGCTCACCTCCAGCCGAATTCACCTTCACCAGGAGGTGCTCCCGGTCCCGGCCGAGCCGGGGGGCGAGGGAGCGCAGGACGTCCCGCACCGAGGCGTTGATGGGCAGCACCGTGACGAGGCACGAGTGGTCGGGTCTGTAGATCTCGTAGGGCACTGCGGGCGTTCATCCTTCAGCAGGGTGGCCATAGGAAAGGGGATGACCCCCCCCCGGAGCCCCCCATACCTTTATCCTGGGCTCGTAAGGCACAGCTGCTGCTCAAAGCCGCCTCGTCCTGGCTCGCCAGCCAGCTCACGGAGCTCCGAGCCTGTGCCCGAGGTGGGAGAGAGCGGGCACGATGCTGTCCCCAAAGCCACCCCTCTCCTTGGGGGGGTCCCAGCTCCCCACAACCCGCCACCCCCTTTACCTTGGGTTGGGGAGAAACGCTGCCGTCTCCGTTCTCCAACCTGCACGGAGAGAGGTGTTAAACCCCCCCGGAGCAGGTGAAACGCCACCCCCCGGGGACCCCCGTGGGGACAAGGACACCGGGGTGACACCGGGGGTCCGGCTGGGCGCTGCTGCTCTCCACGACCCCCCCCCGGGGGGAAAAAACTCACACTCGGGTCCGCCGGCGTTCCTGCTCCTGCACCATCCCTCCCAGGCGGGGGTCCCGGCTCGCCAAGTCAGCGAGGTTCTGGGGGAGGCAAAGGGGGGGTCAGCGCTGCGTGGCGGTGGCCGGACCCCTCCCGGGGACGCCCCCCCCAGCCCCCGGTACCTGCAGCAGAGCCGTGGTGCTGCGGTCGCCCTGCAGCAGGCGGCCGTAGAGCAGCACCCACTGGCTCACCAAGCGCAGGATCTTGCGGCGTTTGTGCAGGGAGTAGGTGGCCTTCTCCTGCTCCGAGCCCTCCAGCGGCTCCGCGCGGAAACTGGGACCAGTTAAGGGCACTGGTTTGGACTGGCGTGGGGCAGGGGGAGCGGGCGGGGCAGCGAGGGGACCCCCTCACCCACCAGGATGGGATGGGAACGGGGATGTGCCTGCGGGGTTTGGGGTTCCCGCAGCCAAGCCCTGGTGTCCCACTGGGGTGGCAGGGGCCAAGCTGAGCCCGCCGGTCCCCAGCGAGGGGGTGCATGCCGTGGACCCCCCCCCAGTCCAGCCACAGAAGGATACTGGTGCAGCAGGGCTCTGCAGAGCTGCGAGGTCGGCATGAAGACGGTGTAGGTGAGCAGGAAATCCCCCAGGAGGGTGTCTGGAAGAGAGCAGGACAGCCCCCACCACCCTTCGTGACACCCCCAGTGGGTCGGCGACCCCCCGGACCCACAGCAAGCGTGCTCCTTGCCGGTCACTTTTTACTCCTAAATGCCCGGGAAAGGGTTGAGCAAATTTTTTTTTAACTTTGAAAAGAAGGGGAAAGCTCCGCGCTCGGGGGAGATTCGACTCCAAGCGGCCTCGGCTGGCGCCAGCTCAGCAGCTCGCATTTTTTGCCCGCTGGGGACATCTCCTGGCTCCCAGCTCCCGGCTCGCCCTCTTCTGCTGCTCTCCGAAGGGAGGCGCAGGGCGTTGGGAGAGGAGGGAGGAGATGCTCCGGAGCTGCTCCTCTCTCCCAGCCCGGGTGAGGGATTTTGTGGTGCGAAAAGTGGCTTTTTTGGTACAACTCCTGGAGTGGTGACAACACGGGAAGCAGGGGACCCCTTGCCGGGACCCCCGTGCCGGGTCCCCCACCTACCCACGGGGTCGTAGAGCGTGGCGTCGAGCCTCATGAACTCCAGCAGATGCTCGAGGATCTTCTCCGGCGTCCCGGCCATCACCAGGTACCTGGGGGCAGAGGATGGGGCGCATCAGGGAAGGGACGGCGAGCACGGCGTGCCCTCCCCATCCTGCCCCTGGAATGGGGCTGAGGAGCCCGGCCACGGCCGGGGAGGTGGCCGAGGGGCAGGAGATGTGGGGTGGCAGCCCCGGGAAGGAGGGACGGGGACGGGAGGCTGTCACCTGCTGCTCCGCGCTGCGGCCGGCTGGCTGCTGCCTCCCTGCGGGTTTTTCTGCAGCACCAGCACCACCTTCCCGTGCTCCTTCAGGCGCATGGTGTTGGCCTCCACGTCCTGGAGGGGGAAGGTGGCCGTGGAAAAGCACCAAATTTTGGGGAGCGCCCCAAAAATCACGTCGGCACGCGGAGAACGGCCCTACCCTACAAACCCCACGGCTCTGCGCATCCCACAGCGCCGGGAAAGTGCCCAGGATGGGGTGCTGGTGCCGTGCCCGGCATGGGAACCCCCCAATCCCCCTGCCCACCTTGAGGATGTGGTTGAAGTCCTGCTTGTCCACCCGCAAGAAGTGGCAGTTGTCCTCCCGCAGGATGATGCTGGCCGCCCGGGGCGCATCGTTCACCAGTGCCAGCTGCCCAAAATCGTCCCCCTCGTGCAGGGTGGCCACCAAACCCTGCGGGGGGACAGGGATGGGGTGAAAACCCCGGTCCCCTGCTCCGGGTAGGGGATGCAGGGTGTCTGGAGAGCCCCACGCCTCGGCACCCGGTGGTATCGGGGACAAGGTGGCCGCGCAGGGACGCACCCACCTTGCCGTGGGTGACCACGTTCACCGAACCCTTCCAGACGATGTACCACGAGGTGCCTTTGTCTCCTTGGCTGAACACTGCGGGGAAAAAAACGATGGGTTTTCTCTGGGGAGACCCCCAGCGTCCCTCATCAGCCCCATCCCACCCGTCCCCACTGTCCCCGGTCCAAGAAAATCCAGCTGGAGCCTCCGCACCGAGGGCAACGTCCACCCCGCCTGGGGACCCTGTCCTCGGGGACATCCTGTCCTTGGGGACATCTGAGCTACTCGGTACTCACGCACGGTGCCAGCTCGCTGGTGTGACTCGAACATCAGCACGGCCGCCAGCTCCCGCTTCACCTGCGGCAAGAGGCGCCCACCCTTAGGGCCAAGCGAGGAGGGGACACGCTCGGGATGGGGTGGCGGGGTGGCAGGGGGCCCCAGGCATGGCTGGAGAGGGCCAGGAGAGGAGGAGGAGGGTGCAGGAGGATTTGGGAGGGGATGGAGGAAGGTGTGGGGGGCACCCACCGAGTTGGAGAGGTGAGCCACGGCTTTAATGTGGAGCAGCTCCTCAAATATCAGCTCCAGCTCGTCCTCCGTGCGCTGGGCTGGCCTGGCAGGAGAAAGGTGGGTGAGCGGCCACCGTGAGCACCCCAGGGCCCTGCACCCCTCCCTGCCACCTCCTCGGGTGCCACTTTGCTCCGGGCACAAGCCGGTGGCATCCCCTCAAGTCCTCGACCTGGCAGCTGGGGAAGGGACGCTCGGCGCACCCCAACCTTTGGCATCTCCAGAGCTGCGTGGAGCAGGGTCCCAACGAGCCCCCCCCCGGCCCCCTGGGAGCCCCCAGGCACTCACGGCTTGCGCAGGGCCATGGTGAGCAGCGCGTCGGGACCCAGCTGGGCCAGGAAAGCCACGGCCTCCAGCAGCTCCTCCGCGTCCCGCAGCCCCGCGCCGGGCTCGGGGCTCAGCTCCAGCTCGGCGAAGCGATAAAACTGCGTGTCCTTGTCCTGGAAATGCCACTCCTGCTTGACTGCGGGGTGGAAACGCACATCAGCTTGGGCGTGCGTGGCACCACAAGCACCCAAGGGAGACCACGGGAGCCGGGCGACCCGGTGCACCCAGCACCCAAAGGCCCAGAGGACCCCCGGTGGTGCTCACCGTGCGTCAGGACCCCTCCGTCCACCAGCACTTGGCCCACCCCGACAGCCTGGCTCCGCGTCTGGACGCCCAGCCCCGCGTTCAGCAGCCAGTCCACCAGCTCCTTCCCCGAGCAGCACTGCCTGCAAGGGGGAGAAGCGTTGAGAAATGCCCCCAAAAGGGGGTTGCAGCGCCCAGGAGCACGGCCAAGCTCTCCTCAGAGGGTCCTTGGCAGCCCGCGGTGGCCCCACGCGCGGCGCAGATGCTCGCTGTCCCACCTGTGGTGCCGCAGGTGATGCTTGTGGTCCCGGATGAGACCTGGGCAGGTGCTGGTGAGGTGGGTGAAGAGGAGCTTCCCGGCTCGCCAGATCCTCTCCGAGGATGCCTGGGGGGGAGAAATGAGGTTATATTGTTTGTGGGGTGGCCAGGAGGGCACGGGCAGTGACGGGCACCTCCACGCCAGCAGGCTTCCTGCTCAACGTCCCCAATTTGGTGCCAGGGTGCCATGCCTTGACCCCATCCCAGCACCCCAGGACCTCCATCCCCAGCCCCAGGAACCCAGGAGCCCAAGGGATTGCCCATCCCACCCCAGCCTTGGAGACGTTTCTGCCCCCCTCGCCCCTTCCCCAAGCACCAAATTCGTGCCCTTGGGGGCATCCCCTGTGCACCCACCTGGGTAAGGCTGTGTCCATACTCCAGCGAGGACTCAGTGTCCAAAAGCGGGGTCTGGAAAACCAAAAAAAAAAAAGGGGTTGGTGGCTGGGGGGCCTTGCACACCGGGGGACCTGACCCTGCAAAATGCCCCCCCGGCGGTGATGTTTAACTCCAGGACAGAAAGCGCATTCAAACAAGTGAGCTGGGAGATAAAAGAAGGAAGTTAAAAGTAAAACCCTCGCAAACAAGGATCAAAGGAGCCTTACTGGAGCCACGGAGCAAACGTCACTTGGGGAGGACATCAGAAAGACCCACGGGAAGCCGGAGCGGCCCCGAGGCAGGGAGAGGGAAGGCCCCAAGTTTTTTCCTCCAGCTTTGAAGCCGGCTCCAAACGAGGAGGGGGAAAAAAGATCACAAACTCCAGAGGAAAGAGCTGGAGGAGCAGACCCGCTGCCAGCCCATCCCACAGCAGGATGAGGATGGCAGAGAGCGATGATGATGAGTTTTGGCCATGTCCTTGAGCCCACCCAAACCCCTTTTTGCAGGTAACACATCAGGGACTGGTCCCGGATTGAGGCACAGCCAGAAAAGCTCATGCAATAAATCCTGGAAACTAAACAGGAACAGCACCGGGACGTGCTGGTCCCACGACTGCAGGAGCTCAGCGGCCAGACGGAGGGCTGCAGGTGGCAAAATTGAAGTTTTTTGCTTTGTTTTGTTTTTCCCCAAAGGATTTTAGGGGGGATCCTAGAAGCTCCTGAGCACCGGGCTCGTGCCGACACGGTGCGGTGGCATTCAGCAATAACCTTCAGGTGCACGAGGGGATGGAGCCTCCTGGGGATGAGTTTTTGTGTTCCCAGCAGGGAAGCAGAAATTCAGCCCAGACATAGGTGAGGATGGGGTATCGGAAGGAAACAAGCCCAAATTCCCCTTTTTCGTGGTCAGAGGCTCCGGGCTGATCGTTACTCCTCGAGTGCAGCAGGAGCCCAGGCCCCCGTAGCTGTAAAAAATGCAAATAGTGGGATGGGTGTTGGCAGGAAGGGAAGAAAATAGGATCCCTTGGTGTGCCACGGCACCAGGCCACAGCACACCCTTCTCCCTCGGCCCTTCAGTGCTCCCTTAGCCTCAAAGAGAAACGAAATAAAGGCCGTGAAATGCCCCAAAAAGCCTCGTCCTGGAGGACCTCTGAAGCCAACGAGGGTTTCTTGCAAGTCGAAGGAGCAGGCGTGAATGAAATGGGGTGGGCAGGGGGGCACAAACCGGGGGCACTCCCTGCTGCAGGGCACAGGGGGTGCCGAATTTGCTGCAGAAAGGGGCTGGGTGGGTTAAAAGGAGGCCAAAAATATCTGTCCCGTGCAAAGGCACCGCTTCCAGCTCAGGAGGGCCGAGCTGCGAGTCGCTGGGAGGGGGCAGAAGATAAATCCTCTCCCCAGTGCTTGTGAAGCTGAGCCCCAAAGTCATCCCCGGGAGCTCCTCCCTGCTCTTTGCAGCTCTCGTACCTCTGCGCTGAGCCTCTCCCTCCTTCTCCAAACCCTTGCTTGGTACAAATGCATCTTTTAGGGACGGAAACCCCGGTCACCCGCTGAGTTCTTGCTTTGTTTAACTGACACCGGCTCGACACGCGATGGGCTGACCCAGTGCTGTTTTCTAAACCAGCTCCTCTAATGTCTCCACCGTTCACCAAGGCCAGTCCCGAAATAGCATCGCCCTGCTGGGCTCGGGGACTCCTTCCTGGAGCAATCCATCACGGCACCGTCGGGAACTGCTGGGAGCTGCCTCCGCTAGCAGGGTGCGTGCGGCGATCCAAAGCCACAGACCCTGCCAGGCATCACGAAAGCGTGGCGTTGCCAAAAAAAAAAAAAAAAAAAAATCCACTCAGGGCACCCAACGGGGCTGCTGGATGAGATGGAAACACCTCCAGCTGCTCGCACCATCCTCGTCCGCTCCGAAAACCGCGCTGCTCCAACAGCTCCGGTTAAACCTCGAGGGATGTTTCACCTCCCACACGGCCACGGCCCTGAACAAACAACCTGTCCTCTCCGAGACATGTGCTGAATCCGTCCCCAGCGCATCCCAGCCCAGTCAGACCTGTTTTCCACGGAGGCAGCCGCTGCCCTCGGAGCATTAACCCCAAAACGCAGCGAGGAGCATCCTCCTCGGGTGCTGAGGGGGCTGGTCCCCAGGGGGAGGCTTTGTGGGATCCCCCCCGGGTTGCTTCTGGGTGCTTTGAGAAGGGTCCTGAAGCACTCGGGGCTGGTGGTGGAGGGGTGGGTGCTCAGAATGTAATTTTGGCAATTTGGCGTCTTCTGGGTCAGATCCTCCTCAAATCCGCTGGCTCCGGGCTGGTGGCGGTGGTGTGGGCAACCCCAGCAAGAGGGACGGCCCCGATGGAAGCCCCAGTGAAGGAATTCAAGGGTGATGAGCTGCAGAATCCTCCTCTGCGAGGGAATTCGAGGGGAAAAAAACACCCAGCAGGGAACTGAGGGGAAACCAAACGGCCCCGGCACCTCTGGGTGCAGGCAGGTGATGGAGGTGGGCGCACGGCTGGGTGCTCTGCCTGCCTCAGCCCTTCCCAAACCCCCAGGGCTTCTTCCTCCTCCTCTTCTTCTTCTGGAGCTCGAGCCCTCAGGCAGCAGCTTGCAAGAGGCTCAGGAGCAATTTGGGAGTTGGGGGACAGATGGAAACCAAGTGGCAGGTCCCCGGGGACGCTCCCAGCCTGGCCGCTGTCACCAAAGCCGGGGCGCCGCCGCTTACTCACTCTGCAAACTTTCCCGAGTCCCGTGACGCCCCGCGGAGCAGGAAACGCTCCGGCAATCGGAGAGCAAATGTTTGCAAACAGGAGCCCGGGCTGAGAAACGTGGAGCTGCCTCCCGAGGGACCCGCAGGGCGATGCCACCCGCACCGGCCCCGTACGGGACGGGTTTCGTGACGTGGGTCTGTCCTTGGGGCCGAGAGCCAGGACGTGCCACGGTCCTCCTCGAAGCAAGGACGGCGAAGGAGACCGAGAAAAACCCAAGGACGGCTGCGCGGAGAGGTTTCTCCCTGCTCGTTGCAAAACCAGCTCTGGGAAACGCGGGCAAAATCCCCCCAAAACGCCTTCCCAAGCACGCCCGCTCCCCGCGCACGGGAGCTGGGTGAGTTCCCAGGGCTGGCCCCACAGGATGTTGTCCCCCCCCCAGGTCGTCGCAGCATCGCGGCCGCCGTCTCCAAAGGGCTTCCGAAGGAGTTGCCTGTTTCCATCTTCCTGCTTACGGGACACGGGGGCGCTGAGATCCTGCCGGTCTCCAGAAATCCGGCAGCCGCGGGCGAGCGGCCAAGGCCGGCAGCGACCGTTCCGCGCTCGCGCGCCGCTTTGTTTGGGATCCCGAGGAAAAACAACAGGAGCTATTTCAGGCTTTACGGCTCCGGAGAAAGTCCTCGCCCATCCGCAGGCTCCAAAGGCACGGCAGCCAGCCAAGGGGCTGGTTTCCCTCCCCCCGGGACCCTCGCCGGGGAGGGGTCTCCAAGGGGACCTCTCCAGGGACGCGGTGACGACGGCGCTTGTGCTGCGGGATGGGTGCAGCTGTTTGGGGACGCCGGAGGCTCGTGGCAAAGAGCAGAGCTGCAGGAGAGCTGGTGGCTGTGGGGACAGGCAAGAGGGTCCCCAAGAGGGACGGGACAGAGCCACACACAGCAAGGAGCTTCCAGGAGCTTGCGGCCGTGGGGACAAGGGACACTGCGTCACCTAGGCACAGCCAGACGGCTCCCAACCACCCGCCTCTCCCCACCCGAGCACCCTCAGCCCTGCAAGAACAGGGGAAAACACCCCCTCTGTCCCCCTCCCCAAAAGAATCCCCTCAAATGCCCATCAGGGGGGAGCCACGCAGGAGGGGACGCTCCTGCCGTGCTGCACGTGCCACCGCGCTGTGAGATTTTGCCAGATTTTTGGTAGCCCAGCACTTGAAAACAGCGGCGCCGCGACCTGCTGCTGTCCTGAGCCCTCTGCTCTTTAAATAAAAACACCCCAAAGGGAGTCCCTGCACATTCTGGGGAGGAAAACATCAGAACGAAGGGGAGGAAAAAAAAAAAGAGAGAATTCTGCTTGTGAAAGAGCTTGCAGACGGCACAAAAGCACGCAAAGCGATTTCTCCTTATTCCTTAAGGACGTTTGTGCCGGCTCAGGCAGCGTGGGAAGGGGAAGGCGGGCGGCCACGGGGCTCGGCTGGGACATCGGGTGCCTGCGGCCACCTCCAGCACCCAGGGGACAGCGGGGGGCCGGCAGAGGGAACCCCAGGGGCTGGCAAAGGGGGTCGGCAGCGGGCTGGGGGGTCGGAGGCCGTGGCGCCGGGCACCGTCCCGCTGCCAAGCGACCGGTTCCGCCTGGAGAAACGGGCTGAGCCGCCAGCGGGGAGGGAACGTGTTGAACCCTGCGTGCCACGGGCATGGGGAAGGTGTTTCCTGCTCGCTGGCTGCAGGTCGGGGTGCTCTGCCCAGGTGCCGAGCGCTGGAGCACGACGGCCCCGGGCTCGTTTCATGCCCCCGCTGCCAGCTGCGCCCTGGAGAAGGGGCCAGGGCTGGCGGCCACCCAAGGGTGCTCGCCGCACGCCTGGCCCCGCAGGCTGCAAACCGGAGCGGGGTGCAGGTCACGGCTCGCTGCCAGCCCACCTGGGGGGGCTCGGGAAGGCCAAAGCTGCCCTATAAAGAGGGGCTGGGGGCTGTGATAAGGGTGGGGGTCCCGCTCGGCTCCACCTCGTAGCCCCCAGCCCTCTGGGTGCAGGGAGGGATGCTGAGGGGTGCTGGGGGCTCCTGCAGGTGGGGTCGGTGACTGTTGTCCCTGCTGTCCCCATGCCCCTGCTGTCCCCATATCTGTATCCACATCCCTGCTGTCCCCACGTCCCCACTATCCCCATGTCCCCACATCTGTCCTCATGCCCCCACTGTCCCCATGTCTGTCTCCATGTCCCCCTGTCCCCATGTCCCTGCTGTCCCCACATCCCTGCTACCCCCATGTCCCCATGTCTGTCCCCAGGTTCCTGCTACCCCCATGTCCCTGCTGTCCCCATACCTCTGCTATCCCTATGTCTGTCCCCATGTCCCCATGTCCGTCCCCATGCCCCTGCTATCCCCACGCCCCTGCTGTCCCCGTGTCCCTGCGTCCGTCCCCATTCCCCTGCTGTCCCCACGTCTGTCCCCGCGTCCCCGCGTCCCCACTCACCCAGCGGATTCCCTGGATGCGGGGCAAGCTTCCCCCTTCTCCCTCCAGCCGGATCTCGTAGCTGGAGCTCCGGAACAAGTGCATCTTCCTCAGCAGCACCGGCAGCTTCTTCCCGTCCCCCCCGAGCCCACCGGAGGGCGGTGGGGGACCTCCGGGCCCCCTCTCCAGCCCGCTTCTCCCCGCTTCCAACCGGCACCGGGGCCCCAGCGCCGCCGCCGCCCCCCGCCGCGCCGCCGCCTCCCCGTTTGCGCCCCCGGTGCCGGTGCCGGTGCCGGTCCCGGCCCCGCGCACCTTCATGCGGGGGCGGCGCGGCGGGGCCGGTGCCGGTGCCGGTGCCGGTGCCGGTGCCGGTGCCGGTGCCGGTGCCGGGCGCGCCCCGCCCCGGAGCGGGGCCGGGAGAAGGAGAGCGGAGCCCCGGGGGGGGCCGTCCCCAGCGCCCCGTCCCGCCCCGTCCCGCCCAATCCGTCCCGCTCCTCCCTCCCCCGGCATCGCTTTTTTTTTTGGGGGGGTCTCCCCTCCAAAAAAAAATCACCCTGCTTCTCCTTCACCCTGCTCCTCCCTTCCCCGGCATCGATTTTTTGGGGGTCCCCTCCTTCCCCCCCAAATCACCCTGCTGCTCCTTCCCCCAGCATCCTTTTTGGGTATCGCCCCCCTAACCACCCCTCTCCCCCTGGCATCGTTTTTGGGGATCCCCCCCCCAATCCTCCCCACTCCTCCCTTCCCCTTTCAACCTTTTTGGGGACCCCTCAACCTTCCCACCTCCCATCCCCATCCCTGGGGACCGCGGTGGCCCCCAGGAGCCCCCTGCCCTTCCTGGGGTGCTCTGCCCCTCCTGCCCCCCCCCGGACACCCCCAGGGATGGGGTGCAGGGGTGCGGGAGCAGCTTGTGCCGGGAGGTGGCCCCCCAACATCCAAAGCTGAGGACTCGGGAGCAGACCTGGAGCAGGGCCAAGGGGTCCTGGGAGTGCCTGGGCTGGGGCTTTTGGCTAAAAGGAAAGGTTTTTCTGCCAGCGTGAACTTTCACTTTTGAAATAAACCCTGCTTTAACGTTTAAACATATATTTTTTAAGGATCTATATTTAAATAGCCCCGCACCCCGGCCAGCAAAGCAATGAGAAACACCAGCTGAACACCAGCACGGTGGAGGCGCGCCCTTGGCATGCTCCTGCTTGCCGTAGCCACCCCGGGGATTTCGGGGTCCCGCCGGGCTCCCCAGGGCTGTCACTTCTCCAGGTCACCCCACATGGGCCTGGGGAGGTGGAAACAGCCTTGGGGAACCCCCCTGAGCAGGAGCAGCCCTATAGGATGGGGACTGCAATCCTTCCTCCCACCGCACTCTTCACCTCTGGGGCCCCGTGAGCGCATGGGGGCAGAGAAGGCATTTTCCTGCAGGGCAGGGGACCCGGAGGCTTCTGCTGCAAGAGGAACCCGTACCCAAAACCCACACAAAATCACGGTGTCGGGGAGCCTCGTGCTGGGATCTGTCACCGCGTACCCTGTGCCTGCTGCCTCCTGTAATTATTTGCTCCGGGAGCTCCAAGCGAAAGCAGCGGGGCTGCTGCCTACCAGCAAATCCCCACCACCAGGACTCCCAGGGCGTTTTTTGCTGGTGTGGCCACTGGTCTGAGTGGGATCTGGCTGGGCGGGGAGGGACGGAGCCACCCCGGAGCTGGATGAGGCTGGGAGCAGCCTGGAAAAGCTGTCAGCATTTCGGATGCTCGGTGGCGGCGGAGCCGTTCCCCACGCCCGGCCGAGTTTCCCAGCTGAGGCCCCACGGACAAAGCAGACGTGGGTGGGTTGGGCGGAGAGAGCAGGACCTGGGGGCTTGGGATGCCGTAGAAATGGGTGTAAAAGTCCCTGTTTGCTGTTTCTGCTGCCAAACACTCATTTTCTGCACCTCTGCCTTGAAGCCTGGCACGGCAGCGTGCACGCACACTGTGCCCAGGGGGTGCAGCTCCTCCTCACCCCCCCACCGTGGGCTGCTCCCCGGGTATTTTCTGCATTATTTGTTATTTTCTGCGTTATTTTTCTGCGTTATTTCCCTTTCCCAGGGAACCACCGGTGCCAGAACCATTCCCCAGCCTGGCCTGAGCCCCGCAGACCATAACGGTGTGGTGCTGGCACGGGGTCGGCCCAGCAGGAGATCCTGGTGCGTGGAGACCTCTTGCTCCATCCGTACATGTGCCCATCTCCCCCTTTTTGTGCCCATCTCCCCCCCTTTGTGCCCTTCTCCCCACCTCTGTGTGCATCTCTCCTGTCCATGCTCACACCTCCCCATCCACACGTGCACCCCCTGCCTGCCTGGGCAGCACGGGAGGGCTCCAAAGATGCCAATTTTTGGACACCCATCTGTTGGACACCCAGGAGGTGACACACAAAAACATGGCCCTAAACGAGCCCAGCCTCCCAGCCCGGAGCTTCGCAGCCCCAACTGGTTATAAAAGACCCCAACCTGGTGACAACCTCCTAAAAGGGCTGGAGGAAGGACAATTTGGCACTGGCAAACGCAGCTCGGTGTTCGAGCTCACCTCTCTTTCCCTCCGTCGCTTTCCAACGACCAGCAAAGCCCAGGCACGGGGAGATGGGAGAGACCGGGGGGCAGCAGCGGGGCTGCTCCTGCTCTCCAAGAGCTGGTGCTGAGGTGGGAACGCTCCTGCTAAAGGAGCAGGGCTGCTCCTGCAGGGCAGCGGGCCAGGATCCGGCCCCACCGCGGCGCACAGGGAGGATGCTGGCTCGGCCGCGGCAGGGAGGAACCTTTGGAAAGTTCCCCGGCCTGACGGAAAGCGCCCTTGGCTGCCTCCAGCTTCGCACGCCGAGGATCCGCTCACCTTTGCCAGGCCCCTGGGTCCCTGCTGAGGTGCTCCGGAGGTCCCTGCACCGCGTGGCCCCGTGCGGATGAGGGAGAATTAAGCAGGGGTGGGGAAGGAGGAAGAGGAGCGAGGAAGGTTCTGTGCGGCCCCCCAAAAGCCGCGGGTCCTCCCCCTCTTCCCATATCTCACGGATGCTCCCACCGATGTTCTCACCTCCCCGCCCCAGCCATGACGGGTGCTCTGCCAGCATCCCCAAAACGCTTTCCCTGCCCTTCTTCTTGCTTCCTCCCACCCCAAATTCCTGGGAACGGCTCCCAGCAGCGGCGGGGTCTGGAAACCTCTCTGAGGTCGTGGCTGCTCCAGTGGCACGCACAGGGAAGGCGCAGAGCAGCGTGGCTCTGTGCGCTCTCCTGGTGGCTCAGCATCCCCAGGGATGAGGCTGGACGTTGCTCCAGGACAGCTGAGGACCCCTTCCAGCCCAACATCCCACCTTTACTGGACCAGTAAGAGCTGCTCGAGGATGAGCATGAGACCATCAGGCGGCGATGCCAACCCTGCTGTGTCCTCGCAGGTCCCGGTGACGCACAGCACGGGGATATGGCAGGGCTCTGGGGCACGCCACTGCTCCGGTGGCCAGCACAGAAACCCAGCCCTTTGCCCTCAGCAGCCCCACGTGCATCCAGCCTTCGCTTTTCCCAGTGCAAGCCGAGCACAGGAATGCAGGAATCTTGCAACCGTGAGGCCGCCAGCACGTGGGGTCACCGCTGCGGCCACGGGGACACGTTCCCAAAGGCTGCACCAGCTGCCTGAGTCTGGTTAGCTCCTAGCAGCGAGCTCCTGCCTTGCCATAAAATGCAAACAGCTCTGCTTTATCTAACCCTTTATCGCCGTGTTTAACTTGCTCATTTTATCTGCGCTTGAATAATAATTAATCTCCCGGAGCAGGCAGGCCTGGCCCCGTGGAAATGTGCCTTTCGTGCGGAGCGTGGTAGGCTTTCAGGGACCTGCGGAGCTGGGTGGCTTTGCAGAGGGAAGTTTTTTGGCTGCTGAGCCGCCTCCCAGATCGTTCCCAGTTGAAACTGGTGGTGCTGGTGTTTGTGCGAGTGTCTGTTTTACCCCTCAGGTCTCCTCGGAGCTCAGAACTTCAGCGGCAGCGATCCGCGTCCGCAGGCAAAGTCCCGGAGGTTTTGCGCTGTGTGTTTCAGGACTTGAGAAATTGTTTGAAATCTCATGTGTTTTGGCTAAAAAAAGATAAAATTCTCATTTTTATGAGTGGTTCAGTACACAAATGATGCATTGTGGCTTTGTTGCCCTCATCCCCCAGCGTGGGCACCTTGGCCCCGTGGGCAGCCCCGTGCGGTGTGGGCGCTGAGGGCTCGCCGTCTCCTGTTGTTTCCTCATTCGTTAGCACAAATCAGTAATTGCTGGCTGCTCTGGCAGGGCTGTTGCCCTGAGCTCCAGGCTTTAAATAGCTGAGGGGGCAGCAGAAATAGCCTGTCCTGGGGTGATGCAGAGGACTGGGAGGATGGGGGAGAAATTGAGGGTGCTGTCACCTCCACGTGCCACCCCCCTGAGCGCTGCCAGGCCAGTTTTGGGGTGTTTTCCCAGCCTTTCCCCTGCTCCTGCAGGATCCACGAGGCCCATTTCAATCCCCTCTACCTCCAGGCTCCTTTTGGGCTCTCCTGTAAATCAAGCTGGGGATAAACCAGCATTCCAGGAAGGCGGCGGGCTGGCCCTGGCTTTCTGTGGGAAAAGCAGCAAAGGCGCGGTGTCAGCGCCGAATAAAGCTCGGCGACATGGCAGGCTAATGCTCTTTATAGCTCCGGGGCTGGCCTTTCCCACAGAGGACGTGGTGCCCAGGCTGGCTGGCAGCTCCCGGGGGCCGCATCCTGCCCGTGGCAGGAGCAGCACCAGCAGGGGGTGGTTTGGGTGTCCCCCGGAGCAAGGTGACCGCGGCGCATGGGCAAGAGTGCAAGAGCAAGGGCACGGTGCAGCCTGGGTGGGTATATAAGACATGAGGATGAGGGTTTTGTTTCTTTTGGGTGGAAAAAGACAGGTTTGGGTTCGGTTTGCAGAGCCTGGTCCCCTCGGTGTGCAAGAAGGCAATGATGGGACGAGCAGAGCGCAGCTTCGTGCTGGCTGCGGAGCAGGAGCTAACTCTGCACCGGTCGGGGACGAGCTCCGGACCCAGATCTGCTTATTAAATGACGGCGATGCTACACCCAGGATGATTTAATTGCGATGTGCTAATGAACCTGGGGCACAGCTGCTGGCTGCTTATCTCACACTCTGGGAGCTGAAGGTGTCTTGCACATGTGCGTGGAGCAGACAAACCTCTCCTCTGCCCCACTCGCGTGCCACAGAGGGCTCAGGATCCGTCCCACCCCAAAAACACGAGCGCAGATTTCTGGAGGATGCAGGGATGCGCAGGGCAGCAGGATGCTGGAAGCTTTTCCCCCTCCTCTGCCTATTAGGTAGAGGAAACGCTCGATAAATGCTTGCATTTCGCCACGTTCTCTATTTTGGAATAGTTTCCTGAAAACCAGTGGTAGGGCCTCGTGTGTTTGCACAGAAGAAGCAAAACAAGAAGAGGCTCAGCTCTTTTTATTAGTAATGAGGACGCTTGCTGGCAGATGGTTACAAAAGAAATCTTTAATATTTATCATCTCTTTGGCTTACTGGGATGAGATAACAAATTGGTGTTGAAAATATGATTGTGGGGAAAATGGCTCTAAATTACTCTGCTCCAAGCACGTTGTTTTATTCTTTAATGCGGATACTTTATGTATTTCTTTTCCTTAACCTATATATATTTCCTTTTTATTGTCTGAGCCTTTCCTAATTTATATTTTCATTACTTTGACTAATACCACTTCCACAGTGACATTATTATTCCAACGCAGTTTTGCAAGTGTCTCACTGAAACACTTGGCGTTAAATAATCTTCGGATTTAGTCTGCATGATTTGTAATTTAATAAGCAGTTCCGTTTCTGCATTTTACCTCCTAATTGGCACAGAATTAACCACTATTCATGCACTAGCACAAGCTCTCCTGTGCTTTTTTTGGCTGGAAAGAAAGCAGCTGTCCTTTAGGTACCCTATAGGTGCCCTTTTAGCGTAGCCCTTTGCCCGTGGCTGTTTAGCCAGAGCCTTTTTAGCCATTTTGGGGTCATTTGGGTTTGAAGCAGCAGCCTCATTCCCCTGGCACAGCAAAGGGATGGATGCTGCTGCTTTGGGAAGGAAGATCTCCGTCTCCCAGGCACTTGATTCTCCTTTAATTACTGCTCGGGGAGCATGATGTGTCTTGCTCTCACGGCATTTCCATATCCAGTTTGCTTCTCCCAATTCTTCCTGAAACATGATGCCCAGATTTGCGTCTCTGAAGACATGTAAACACTTGGATCTGGATCCAGCAAGGGCTTATTATTATCACCCATCAGCAAACGGTGGCTTTTGCCTCCCTTTGCAGGCAAAAAGACCCCGAAATCCTCAGCAAGCAGTGTCACGGATAGTCCAGAACCGGGAGATTTCACTTGGGAAAAGCGAGATTAAATGAAATTTTGGAAAGCAGCTCACACGAGGGCTGCAGCCGCGGGGATGTTTTGGTGCACAGGGCTTTGGGGTTTGCCTTGCAGCATCCTTTAGCACCACAGAGGAGTCCCCACGGCACGGGGACACCGGGGCACAGAGACCCCAAATCACTGGGATGCTGGGGCAGGGAGATGCCGAAGGACCACGGCCCTGGGATCCAGCACCAGCGAGTGACCCACAGACTGCCCCGGGCTTTAAGGAGGGGTTTAGGAGAGAAGCAGGGAAAACAATGGTTTTTCCCAACAGGGCTGTTTTAAGGAAACCTTGGTAACCCCTCCCTCTCCCCAGGAAGGGCCGGGACCTCCTCATTTCCTTAACTTTTCCTTCTTCCGTGTTTTCCCCTCGGAGTCTTCAATATTCATGGCATCTAAATCACCTTCCCTTGTTATTCACGTATCCGAAATGCTTCTGTAAAGGATTAAAAAACAAACAAACAAAAGCCTCAAGGACAAATTCTCAAGAGATGGGCAGGATAAAATACCAGCTCGCTGCAAACAAACAAAGCCGCCCGCATCTTGGCGGATTTTCTGCCTTTTGCTCCCAGATTTAGCCCCCATCCAGCTTTCTCCCCGCTCTGGCACACGGGGCAGAGGGAGGAGGAGGAAGGTGATCCCTGGGCTCGTATCACTGCTGGTTCCCAGCTGTTGCGGTGACTTCAGCTTTGCCAGGCAGGGGCAATTAACGGGGGAAGTCCTCTGCCCGCCGCAACCTGGCCACCAGCTGCTGGAGAAAAAGTCCAAGGTCCAAATCTCTGCAAGAAGCAGCGCCCAGGAGCAGGGGGGAAAATGAGATCCCATCCAGGGCTGCCCCTTTTTGTGGGTTTTGCTAAGAATTGGGCAACCTCGTTTTGGGGCAAAAGGTGACAAAGGTGACAAGGTTGGGTTAAGAAGTGCACCCAAGCCAAATGTGAGCTGCTAAGCAGGAACACGTGTCGGCATCACAGGAGGCTGCCTGGGATTTTTTTAATATACATTTTTTTAACCCCAGATCACCCAAAATGAGCAGCTCTGCCATAAATTGGGTATCAACCCCCCTGTCTGTCATCTGCGTGACGGTTCTGGAGGACACAGCTCCCGTCCCGTCCCGTGAGAGCGGAGATTTCCCAAGTGTGGGATGTGAATCATGCCCTGAAACATCACCCAGGGCGGCCCACGGGGAAACGCTGAGCACCGGGCTGGCTGCTCAGACTCGGTCTCGTTGTGTCTGCTCAGTGAATCTTTAATTAGGGCTATGCAAATTCCGGCAGCTTCTAATTGGCTTAATCCCAGGGCCAGCTTGAGGTTGCTGCTGCTTCCAGCGCTTTGGGGGCTGCTTGCTCCTCTGCTTGGCTGAGGACGCTCCAAACCCATCTCACTGACCGAGCTGGAAGGGGTCTTTTCCTCCCTGCTTCTTCTCAGCCCGGTTGATGCCCCCATTTTCTAAGCTGTAACCCCAAAAGGCACAGGAAAGCCACGTCCACCTGCCAGCCATGCGGTCCTCTTGTCTGAAAACAGACAGAATCGTGGATAAGGTGATGCTGGATGGGATCCTTCGCTGGAAACCCCATCTCCTCCAGTTCAGCATCCCAACGGAGCTGGGCACAGCGTGGCACTTGTCCAGGGATTGCATCGGCCTCAATATATTGGGGCAAGGAAGGAAGATCCACGGACTGGTCGGCCCAGGCACCTCCGTGCACGCTCAGCTTCTTCTTTTGGGGTTTGTTGCTCTGGGGGCGGTAACGGCACTGCCTTTCCACCTGAGGATCAGCACGTTTCCGTGCTGTAATCCCAAAGGGATCAAAAAGCCGACCCAGAACCAGACTCCTTCAGCATCAAGGCGCGCGCCTGTGCCAGCTGCCAGCCCTGCCTCGACGTTTCTGGCAGGGATTCGGGGTGCAATCGCTTCTTGGGTGCAATTCCCCTGAGCTGGCTGAGATCTTTACCTCGGGACGAGGTGACTCATGCCCCGCAGTGCCCGTTCCCCTTCTCGCTGCTGGCCCAGACACGCAGGTCTGCGCTGCAGCAGTGATGTCAGCCCCTCCGGGATGCGCATCGCAGGCGGCATCGCCTTGTACCCACCTGGTATAAAGCTACTGCTGAGCACTGATTCTGCTCCCACATCCCTGCCTGGGATCTTTGAGCCGGGGTCCTTGCCAGACCCATCCTCTAAATTCAGATCTAAATCATGTGCTGGAGGCTGGAGGCAGCCAGGCAAATAGCTGATCTTGCTCCCGTCTTCCTATGGGTCATGCAAAGCTTCCTCGTCTTCATTTTGGATCTGCTCATTTGCAAGTGCGCAAAATGGATTTCTTTGGGAATCGATGCCCACTGCATCCTTGAGGCCACTTTATTTGTATGTACTCCCTCAAAGCACCTTGCAGGGTATTTACCTGTAGTTTTCCTGTTGGTTTTTGGAAACAACCCAAGCTCCCCCAAAGCCATCTCCCTTTTAAAGGACACATTGGCCACCTCCGAGGTTGGTCACAGTGATGGACCTGCTCCCCAGAACCAGCCCTTTTGCCCATTTTTTGTGTCCCCAGATACTCCTGGGTGACTTTCTGCTGTGGCCTGACCCTCCCTAAACAACCCCCCTTAACCTTGGTCATCCACAGAGACCAAACTTCCCCGGTTCTGATCGCTGCTGAAAGTTTTCCACCTGTAAAAAATTGTCCTACAAAACCCTTTCACCTTTGGCACCCGTTGCTCAGCTGGACTCAGCGCAGCCAGGATGACACCTTGGGAGCCCTCTCCGAATTTCTGCCGGGTAATTTGCAGGCTGGACGTGTGCGAACAGCCAGCCTGGGCAGAGAGGACCACAGCGGAACTGATTTTACCTGTTTTGACACAGAACGGCCTCCTGGCATTTGCTGACACCGCGTATTGCACTTTCAGGTATGTGCATGTAGCACCTGCATTCCTGCAGGAGAAGGTGCCAGAAAAGGTGTTGGTTTTTATATTTTTTTATTTTATTTTTTGCAAGTTTCAGGGCTCCTTGCAGGGCTTAACTGCTAAAAAAAAATAAAGCACTAGCAGCACATCCAACCCCAAGGTCAAGCAGGTCTCTGCAGCCATCAATCCCAAGGGCACACAGCATTTTATTAATGTCCTCCAAGGGCTGTGCTTGGCCCTGGGGGGCATGAGGCTGAGATTTTCCCTGCCAAACCCAAGCACACACCAGGATCCTCCTGCAGTGCTTCCACCGGTGCGTGGCTGATGTGCGCTCGGCGTCTCCGGCACAAGGGGCACGGGGGACGAGGGCTGCTCCCCATTTCTCCGCTCACCCACGAGCTCAGCGCTCCAATTTTCCCATCCTTCAGCCAGGAATTCAGTAAGGCTTTTTTTAAATTATTATTATTATTTTATTTTATTTATTTTTTTCTTCCTGATTTTGAACCGAGCCGAAGCCTCAGCCACACCTCGCCATGAGCACCGACCTTCCCGGTGAGCTTTCCACGGTGGCCACCACCCAAAAACGAAGGCTCCTCCTCATCCTCCCCTTTCTCCCCGATGTCTCCGCATGTCTCCGCAGCCTCAGGGCACGTTTTGGTGCCCAACAGCCTCAAGAACATGCATTTATTTATGTAATCCCACGGCTTCCACCTTCCTTGTTTGCTTTTGCCACGTGGCGGTGCGCAGGTGGCAGGGCCACATCTCGATCCGTCCCCGACAGCCTCCAAATGTTTCTAATTAATCCTCCCCGCTGGATGGGATCTCGTAGGGTGGGGATTAGGAGGAATTTATCCTCAGAAAAGAGCATTCAGGCGTTGGGACGGGTTGCCCAGGGGTTGTTTTGGTGTCACCGTCCCTGGGGGTGCTCAGGGAGAGGTTGGACGTGGTGCTTGGGGACGTGGTTTGGGGGGTGATGGTGGGAGGGGGAGCGGGTGATTTTGGAGGGGTTTTCCAGCCCTCATGGTTCTGTGGTTCTTTAAAAATAAGGCCACACAAGGGGAAATAACTGCCCTGCAACGGGCTGAGCTTGTGGCCCCATAGTGGTGGAGGGTGGTGGCACCACAGGGACCCATCCCGGACCTGTCCCGTGTCACATTATGAGCACGAGGAGGCAACGGGGACAAAGTGCCACCCACACGGGACATTTGTGGCTAAAAGAGTGAATTTAGGGTCGGCCACCAAGACGGTCACAGCCCGGAGCACTTCCCATGGGGACAAGCTGGGGGAGCAGGCCTCGTCCATCCTATAGGGCCCAGAAGCTTTGGGGTCACCTCCCACCCTCCTTTTGGGGTTAGGGAGAGGATAGAGCCAGGCTCCTGGTGGCGGGGGCTGAACCTGGGGAGGGTCTTGGGGGGGGTCTGTGGGGCAGCTCCGGCCTTGGTGGGCTTCCAGACCCCGCTGCGGGGTGAGGGAGGTGAAGGGGAATTGGTGCTGGGGTGGCTCGGCCCTAAAGGGAAGGAGGCTGCTGCCATCTAGAGCAGGGACTCCTCCGCCTGCGGCCGAGCCAGGCCGGAAACGCGGAAACTTTGCCTTAAATTGACGGAAATTGAAGGAAAAAGCATTAGGAGACAGAGCCGAGCGTGCAACGGGCTCCAGGGTGCCGGGCTGAGCACCCGGCCCTACTGTGGGGTGCCCTGCGGCCAGGGAGCCGCAGGCAGAAATTGGGCTGAAATTGGGAAATCCCCCATTTCCCCATGTCCCCCCCATGTCCCTATTGCACCTCATAATCCCCCATAATCCCCATGCCCCCCTCGTGTCCCACTTCCCCAATGTGCCCCCCCATGACCCCACACCCCCAAATCCCATATAACCCCCATGCCCCTCTCATGTCCCCAAATCCCCCATTTCCCCATGTCCCCCCCATGACCCCATACCCCCCATAACCCCTGTGCCCTCCTCGTGTCCCATTGTCCCCCATTTCCCAAATGTGCCCCCCCATGACCCCATGACCCCAAATCCCATATAACCCCCATGTCCCCCTCGTGTCCCTAAATCCCCCATTTCCCCATGTCCCCCGGTGTCCCTATACACCCCCCACAACCCCCATAACCCCCCAAAACCCCCATAACCCCCCCACAGCCCCCCTTCTCCCCCCACCCCTTCCCCCCCAAATCCTCCGGGCCGCCGGGGGGCGCCCTGCCAGTGGTCGTGGCTTAGCGACCACAGTGGGCGTGGCTTAGCGGAGGGAGTCGGAGACGGGACTGGGTGGTGGGCGAGGCTTCCGTCTGATGGGCGTGGCTTTGCGGATTCTGGGCGTGGCTTTAAGCATTGTGGGCGTGGCTTGAGAGCTGACGGGCGTGGCTCTACGGCGGCGCACATTGGGTTTAAGCGCGGGGGTGGGCGGGGCTTGGCGCGGCTGGGCGGGGTTTGAGGGAGGTGGGCGGGGCTGTGCGGCGGTGGGCGGGGCGTGCGGCGGCGCAGCGCTCCGATGGCGGTGAGCCGGGCGCTCGCCCTGCGCCTGGCCTACGCGGCCACCGGCTGCGCGCTGGGGCTCTCGGCCTTCTTCACCTGGAGCCTGGCCGCTGCCTTCCGACAGCCAGCCACCGCCGCCGCCGGGGGGCTCTCCGGTAGGCTGGGAACGGGAACGGGGCTGGGGACGGGGCTGGGGCTGGGAATGGGGACGGGAATGGGAATGGGGACGGGAATGGGAATGGGGCTGGGAATGGGGCTGGGAATGGGAATGGGAATGGGGCTGGGGGGGGAGATCGGGGCGGGCAGGAGCCGTTCGTGCCCAGGGTGCTGGTGCTGGGCCCAGGGTGCTGGGCCTGGGGTGCTGGGGCTGAGGCTGGGCCCCGTGGTGCTGGACCCAAGGTGCTGGGGCCCGGGGTGCTGGGGTTGGGGCTGGGGGGGGTGATCACAGCAGACAGGAGCCGTTCATGCCCGGGGTGCTGAGCCCATGGTGCTGGGGCTGGTGCTGAGCCCATGGTGCTGGGCCCAGGGCTGTGACAGGCGAGCTCCAGGGGCAGTTCTGCACCCAGAGGTGCTCGGCGCTGGGATGGGATCCCCAGGGACCTGGTCGCAGCCCTGGAGTTGCGGGATCCCTGTCCCAACGCTCTCGGAAACGTGGTTGGGGTTCGGGGTCTGGAGCCAGGAGCTGGATTTGGGGATCCTTGGGGGGCCCTTTAGGGGTGGGAAGCTCCCTGTGACAGCCCCCGGGGGGCTTCGAGGCTCGGGTGGGGGTTTGGGGGCTTTTTCTGGCCTCCCCCGAAGATATTTGGGGAGCTTGGGACCAGGGGCCGGTGTCTGGCTGCGTTTGCAGCTGGGGAAACCAAGCAGCATTTTTTGGGACACGCCGACTGCACCTGCGTGCGGGGAGCCCCAGGTGCCGGCCGGCCTTCTTACCGAAAAGAGGCTTTTATTTTAAACTTCAAAACTTTAAAGTTTTGTTGACTTTCCCGGCGAGATTTTGGCCTGGAAAGCAGCATTTACGCGTGCTCTGGGTTTTCAGGAAAAACCCAAATTGCCCGCTTCCTGAGGTTTGTACCCGCTGAAAGCATCTGGGCTGGATGCTCTGAGACAGGCGTTTGAGCTGCTTTTCAGACAGGCCACAGGCTGCAAAAACCCATCTTTATTTCCTCTGAAATCAGTGATGCATCAATATCGTGTTTAAGTTATATATTTTTCGTTAATGGTTGGGTTGGAGCAGATCGCAGCCATCCCTCCGCTCACCAGCTCCGGGGTTTTCTCTGGCTGAATTCAAGCGACCACCTGGAGGAAGAGCTTAAAGGGAAGTGAAATTTGGTAAAGAATCCGGATTTCTGCTTGCACATGAGTGAATCCAACGCTGCTGTGACCACCTGGGTGTTTGCCCCAGCAGGGCAGCTGGGATGCCCAGCGTTGTGCTAGGTTTGCCATCCAGCCGATTCCCTCAGCTCCCTCGCCCTCTTCTTGCCATTTCTCCAAAATTCTTTAATTTTGATTAAAGGTAACAGGGGCTCAAGGTAAGCGAGATTAAAAGAACAGCCACTTGCAAGGTTGCACTCGGTGAATTTGCGGGCTCGCAAGCATCTGTGGCACATCCAGAGGCAGAGCCTCGGCAGGATCCCCAAAGCCTCAGAAACGCATTAAGAAGTAATCAGAAAGGCTTTCAGCGTCTTTCGCTGTTGTGACAAAGCTGATTTAAGAGGCTCCTGTCATCTTCCACTCTCGGCTGCTTTTTCCTGCCCTTCTGCTTCGCTCTCCGTGTTCCAACAGGCGAAATGAGATGAGATTTCTCCTTTATGCTCCCCAGCCGATCACGTGTAGCGTGCTGTCCTGCAAACAGGCCGGGATCGAGTAGGAACAGAACCACTCGTGTACGGGAAGGACCTTTGAAATTTGTTCTGCTGCCAGCCAAGCCTTCAAGCCAAGTTGTGCCAGCCTCCAGGGACAGACATTTCACATGGGTAGGGTGCTCGGGCACTGCTGGAGGGGGAACCTTAAAGAAAAAAAGAATCACTGTTTTTTTTTCCCCATGCACCGAAGCGAAGGCTGCTTGCTGAATTAAGTTTATTCCACGAAAAAAAATAAAAACAAAAAACAGCGTGTAGGAGGTTGGCCTTGTGTTTAGACACCGCGGGTCGTTCAGTTTCAGGTATTTCACGGGGTTTTGTTTTTGGCACCTCTTTTTGTTGTCGCACGCCAACCAGCTCTTAATTTCCACTGGCAGAGAATGGCAGGGAAGGAAGTGGGCGAGCGGCTGAAACTTTCCGCTGTGCAGACGCTGCAACGTTCGCTCTCAGGCACTGCCGTGTGCCCTTCGGTGTCCAAAAAACCCTCTTGCAACTTTTTTTTAACGCAGCCAGAAGGACGGCTTCCCCCCTAATCCCCCCGGCACGGCTCAAGCGCGGTGCGTGGGCGCTGCTGGTGGCACGGGGCGAGCATAAAACCCTGCTGGAGGTGTCCTCGTGCGCTCCGTGGGGTCGCTGTCTTCACCCCAGGCTTTTGTTTTTTGGGCCAAAAAGTGCCTTTTTTCGTTCAGGAGCTTCCAAAAGCGATCCGAGCACCTGCGTGAGCTGCAGGTCCGGCTGTTGCGGCTGGCAGCGCTGACACTTTATGGGGGGGGGGGGGATTGTTTAGGCTGGTGTAGCTGGCAGTTTAGCAAAAGTTGCTAATTAACGTGCCTCTAATTAAGCCAAGGCTTCTGCCAGCCTTCTCTGTGAGTGTGCTCGTGCGTGCTGATCTGGTTGCAGCTTTCTTTCTCGTTCTCCCATCACCTCTGCTGGGTGTCTTTGCTTCTCCCTTGCCCACGTTGGGTTGCAGCCTGCCTAAATTTTTGCTGATGTGCACTTGGTGTTATCAGGGGCGTGTTTTTCAGGATGTTTATCTGGGTGCTTCCTCTCTCCTGTGCTGTCCTGGGCTCTGTTTTAATCTCTGTAAGAAGCCTCGCTGATGCCTCTGCCATTAGGAACCCCTGGCTTTGTAATCGCTTTATTTATCTTTTCCTAATCATCCAGAGAACCTTTCCTCCTGTGTTTCCCTTTGAAATCCGTCTTCCACTACTGGTTTCGTTAACTTTCACCTGCTTGGATGCAGTCACTGGAATCTGAACGAAACTTCAAATTCATTTCACCCGAGCTGCAGCGTGCAAGTTTACTGCGGAGGGGCAGGCGGTCGGGTTGTGCTGAGTCTGTAACCAGAGCCCTCAATTCCCTCTAGTTATGAAACCAGAAGCGTGCAATTTCAGATGCTGAGCAACCCCCTTTCCAGTCTTTCTGGTTGCTTTTCATGATAATAACCCCCCCCACCCCCCCTAAAACCACAGCGCCCGGTAAGATCAGCTCGCTAATCCTCTAAATCTCAGCTCTGCCTCCAGGCGTGCCCACATGGGAATTTTCTCATCCTCTTCAATCGGGGGCAGACCTCCTCTATCAGCCCCTTGTTCTAAGCAGCGACACCCGACCGAGGCTTTCCGATAACCCCCGGGACAGCAGCTCAACGGATCGATCACGGGACCCCAAAAGTCATCCCCGAATTAATGCTGCCCGTCTCGGTGGTTTGCCATTTCATTTTGAGCTACTCACAGTGGCTTTTATACTTCAGTGCTTGTTTGTGTGTTTGACCTCCCCCCCTCACCGCCTTAAATTAATTTTTTTTTTGAAGTAAGCCATGAATCTCCACGAAACTGATGTTTTCGTTCAGCCAGGGGCAATTTAAAAGAGAAGAAAGCAATTAGATGTTTTCAGGATGGATCCAGCCCTTTCCCGAGTGGCTTTTAATGTTCTTGCGTGTGTATCTTCTCTCTTTAAATTGAATAGAGAAAGAGTTGTGTTTTTTTTTTTTTTTTTTCCACAATAAGAGACTTTATTGGCTGTTTCCAAGCTGCTCAGATATTTCTGGCAAAATAGAGAGCTTGTGCTTTGAGAACATAATGTGGACCAGATATTAAAGCAGCTGCAAGGAAGATGAAACACAAAGCGCACTTTTCAGACCCTCGAAACTTTAAAAATATCTGATAAGTGGAAGGAGTAGAAGCTGGCTGAGGCTGGTCACAGCACCCATGGCTTGCAAAAATTACGATTCTCTGAAAGCACCGAGAGGAAAATCCTGGGAAATCCAGGCAGATTGGCTTGGTCCCTCTCTGAAAAAAAAGCATAGCAGGAATAAAACATTTCCAATTGCTCAGATTTGCATACAAAATACTTAAAAAGAAGTTAAGTTGTGCCTTGTGCCTGCTTTATTGTCTTAAGCAGTGGCGAAAGGTGGGGAAAAACACACTAAAAGAAAGCACAAAGCCAAAGCCCAGGGTTTGTGCTTCGCTGTGATCTTGCAGAATTGTGAGGGGAGAAGCGAATCCTTCCTACGTGGAAAATGTGATGTTGGTTTCGTCTTCAGCATGAATGGCAGAGGCACAAAGCATCCGAAATCTGAACATCTTCCATTTCCTGCTTCTAAACGCGGCCGCTCAGGCCAGCCCGGTGCCGAGCAAGCAGCTGAAATTTTATTTCAAAAATCCCCTTTTTTTTTTAAATTCTTGCGCCCGTGCAGCCCGATCTGCTTTCCTCTGAACCGAAACGTCCCAAAATAAACAGCAAAGCCCTCGACTGCACGTGCCCAGAGGGAGGTTTTACCGAGGGCTTTTCACGAGAATACTGCAAAGACTCCTCTCCTCCCAGAGCTGTTTTCCTTAAATATTTCGGTGTTGATCCTTAGCTATTTTGGCAGAATTGCTGCTTAGAGAAAACCCGTTTTTAACCTCTTCCAAAAACAGCTGATGCTGAGCTGGCTTGGCTCGGAGTGCCGGAAGAGAGCATTTTACCCTTTCTGGGAATCAACCAGCGAAGGCAACGTTTCTGCAACTCAAAAATGGGAAAAATGAGCTTAAAATGATGCTGCTGAGTAGCAGAATGTGTAAAAAGAGGTTGTGCAGATGGAAAATGATGGAAGGCCTTGAAAAAACTCTTCTCGCTGCTCACTGTAGACTTCATATTTTCCAGAACAGTGCAAGTAGATTTTAATACTTTTCATTTTTACAATTTTATTCTCATTTTGCTCGCTCTCAGCTTTGTCCCGTCGTCCGCAAGCGCTTGGAGCTCCGTGCAGCTGGCAGGAGAGCTCCTCTGCTCGGCTTCTTGGCCTCGCTCTACACATTTATTGTTTTTTTTAATTTTTTTTTTCCTCGCTCACGCATTTGTTGTTTTTTTCCCTCGAATCTGGCCCGCCCGTTAGTGCCGTACGCCGCGTCCCAGCACGGCGTGCAGACGTGGCCTCTGGCTGCTCCGAGCTCCGGGAAGGCAGCTGCGCTGCATTTTCCCTGCCAAACAATGCGACTTGTTTTGTTGTTTTTCTTTTTTTTTTTTTTTTATAGGGACCAAAACCCCTGCCCGTGACGAGCAGGGCTCTGAGGAAGCCTCTTTGCGCTCGCAGCTTTTTGGTTTTACGCTGGGAGAAAGCGAAAGTTTGGTCCCACGTCAGCTGAAGCGTGCCAGCCTGTCTGTTGGTTGGCTTACCAAAATATTTAGGATTTCATCTTTTTTTGCACCTGCTCACAGGCTGAGCTTGCTCCGGCTTTGGGACTTGCCCTTTAGGATGTATTTAAGCGTGTCCCAAGTATGCTGCAGGTTTTTATATTTCAACTATGAATTAAACAGCAGCTCATAGGTATAAAAGGCTTTAAAAAAAAAAAAACGCTGCCCCTGTCGCTGTTGTTTCAGATGTTCTCGTGGTTGTTTGATGGGCCAGCTTCCTTTTCCTGGAGCTTTGTGTACTTTGGATAATTAGTTTTGTTTTTTTGGTTTAAAGGTAACAACTTTCCCGCTGCTCTCTGTCGGAAATCCCTCGATTGTGTTTTGTTCAGCGCCTCTCGTTTTTAGGGTGGTTCCAGCTTGGAGTAAATCCACCCAGCCAAAACCTTTCCCTGGAAGGTTTTTTGGTGTTATTTCCAGCAGGTGATGTCACTGCAGCTTCTGGGTCTGCTTCTCGGTGAATGCAAAATGCAATCCAAAAATACAGGTGTGGATGGGGAGGGGATTTGGGGGAGCTTCAGGATGCTGAAGGTCCTGCGGTTAATCACTGCAGGCTTTAAATGCCGTGACTTTTATTCCTATTCCAGTAAAAAAATTATTAAAATGTGGTTTTTTTTTGTTTGCAGTTGCACAGGTGAATGAGTTAGCTGCTGTTCTGCTGCCTACATCCAGCTGAGGGGTTTGTGTTAAAGCTGCTGGCCCCCTTTTTTGGGGGATTCAGGACCAGAGTCCTGCTCTCATTGCTTTTTGCAATGTCTGAGCACACGCACGTTTCCTCTGCTGCTGTGGATGCTTCTTGAGGCAGCTCTGCCAGCTGATTTAACTTCTTGTAGCCTTTTTCTGCCCTTTTAGGAGAAAAAAAAAACACCAAACCCCGCTGTTCTGCAAGCTCCATAGCCTCGCTGAAGGATTTTGGGGTGTTTTAGGGGTGCAGGGGAGAGGCAGGCGGAGCTGGCGAGGACCCCGCTCGCCCCTGTTTCATGGGATAACGAACATTTTGGTGATATTTTGGGGGTAAAAGGGTTCTCTGTGCCTCTCAGCCGTGTGACCCAGCTCTGCACGTGGAGGAGCTGTTTTTTTTTGCCTTGTCACTGTTAGGGATTTACTGCTGAGGTTTGCCCCACGGCTTCCTTTCAAGCGCTGTGTCAGGCTTTAGGGCTGGGGAAGAGGCAGGGGCAGGCTGGGGGGGGGGATCTGGTGATGCTCATGTGCTTCTTCTGTTCTTACCACGAGAGCTTTTGGGGCATTAGAGGCTTTTTTGGCGTGGAAACACGAGCAGCTTGACTCAGCACTTCAGATAAATTGTGCCAAGTCATCTGAAAGGCGCCGGTGGGGAAGCAGCTTGGTTTTGCTAATCAGAAAGCTAAAGTTCCTTATTTTTTTTTAATATATTTTCTTAAAATGTGGGTTGAACTTGCTCGAGCACGAGGTTAAGGGTAACGTGAAGTCGAGGAAGTGGTGGATCAGCGAGCTGGGCGCTGGGCTTTGCCACCAAATCCCATGGCAGGCTTTCTGGAAGGCATTGCCAGTGTGACCACGGTCGTCTGCAGAGCTCCCAAACGCCTCCTGCCAGCCCCGTCGTGGCACAGCAGCATCCCTGCTGCCCTGGGGAGAGCCACAGCAGCAAAATCCGGAGTGCCCCTAGTGAAAAGTTGCCTTTTCTGCTCCATCCTCCACCTTTTTTCTTCCTCTGGGGCACCGTGGAGGGTGTCCGCAGCCACTTGGCACCACCCGAAGGCACTGAAGGTAGCTGCAGAGGGGGGGGTTCTGTGTTATTACAGGGTACCTCGTAAAGCAGCCTGGTATTTTAGCAGTGCTATTGTCCTTTTTTGTCCTTTTTTTCCTCCCTCCTTGCTGCCACCCTTAAAATACGACGTCTACAGGAGGTGGCAGCAAAAAGGAGGAGCACCGGGCAGCTCTTTAAGCATTTGGACCCACTTTTCTTACACCGAGTGCCTGGTCTCGTTTTTTCTTTCGTATTTGGTGAAAAGATAGCATATTTTTTAAGCACAGGATCAGGGAAGGATGTGTCATTTCTCCTTACATCAGAAAGTGCTCGGTACTTGGGGGCTTTCGTGCCTTTTGCTCCCTCATTTCCTCTCCCTTCTGACAAGGGGGTTGAAATGTGGGTCGGGAACGGTCCCCTAAGCCCTTGGAAGTGCCTTTTGCTGCTTCTCCGCAAGCCGTGCTGATCTTAAAACACAAAACAAAGACCTGGACGTGCTCAGCTGCTTGTCTGCTTGTGTAACCGGGACGTTTTGGGCCAGCCCCAGGAGTGCGGAGCCAGATTTCGTCCACCTTCAGCACCTCCCGAGCGTGCTTTGCCCTAAGTGGGAATTGTACGTAAATAATCAGCTGGGAGCTGAACTTCTGCACCCTTCTGCTTTCAGAAACGCCGACAGAAATGTCACAGCCCTTTGAAAATCCGACCAGCTTGGCAGCAGCGTTGTGGGTTTTGTTCCCCAGTGCTTCCTTTGTGAGTTAAGGGCTTGGGCCACGCGTTTCAAACGCTCAAGCTGCTGTCAGAATATTTCCAAATAAATTGGGGAAAAAAAAATTGAAATAGCTGTACGGTTCTCTGAAAGCACAGAAAACAGCAAGGAGGACAGGAAGGCTTTGTGGTAATTGGGTAAAACCTGAATTAAGCTCGTTTGGGAGAGCTTTGGATCGTGTTCCTTGTACTCTTGTGCAATTATCCATCGGCACAGCAGCGCGTGGTCCCGTCCCCTCCTTGTGGTAGCCCTTCTTTAGCATAAGGAGTAAATTTGCTCTGTGGATAAATGCAAAGGAAAACAAAGGTTTTCCTGTAGGGCAGCCAGACGGTGACACGGATCCCAGTGGCTGGTAATTTTGGGTCACCTCAAGGGCTCGGAGGGGATTTGTGCGTGTGGACGCCCTGCGGGGTTAAGTGGAGATGTGCTGGAGCCAAAAGGTGCGGGGTGACGTGCGGGGTGCTGAGCTAGGTCTTTCTTGGGTGTCTGAAGTGAGTGGTCGTGGGGTGGTCTTCGTCAGCCCTGGGTGTAAAAGGGGCTCCCTGGGTTTTGTAAAAAGGTGAGCTGCTTCTCGGGAGGTGCCTGGCTGCGGCTGCTGTCCCCGAGGTTGCATGGAGAAGTCGATAAATCAGAATTTTAGGGCTTGGAAGGGCCCTCGAGGGATCACTGTGTGTGCAGAGCCCTTCCAAACGGGGCTGCTCAGCACAGGAAAATGAAAATATTGTTCGGGGGAATGCATTCGATGAACGAAGCCCTTTCTGTGCCAGCCTGGGATCCGGACCTGTACCCTAAAGCCTGCCCTAAAGCTGTGGGGTGCTTGCGGAGGGCGATGCTCGCACGGGCAGCCCTCTTGCCCCCCTTTTCTGAGTGTCCTGGCAATGAAGTGTTAACATTCAGTGATTTTTTGGGGGGCGGTTATTGGGATGTGTATTTATTCAGCACCTTTCTGTGTCGTGGTGTGATGCACGGTACTGATTCCCCTTGCTGTCTGATCGAGCAGGTGTTCTGGCGCTCTGGGCCCTAATCACGCATGTGATGTATGTGCAGGATTACTGGAGGACCTGGTTAAAAGGGCTGAGGTTCTTCCTCTTCATCGGGATCCTCTTCTCAGCCCTCTCAGTGGTGGGGATCTGCACCTTCCTCGTCCTGGCCATCACCAAGCACCAGTGTAAGTACCTGGCAGCAGTACTGGGAGCAGCAGCTGGTGCTACTGGGCTTACTGGGGCTGGGTGGGAAGGAACAGACTGGGGGGGCTCCTGCCACCTCTTGAGAGGCACCGTGAGGTTTTTGGGGAGGGTGCCAGAAAGCATTTCATTTTTCTGCTGTCACGAGAGCCGATGGGCACCACTCCCTAGGGCAGCGCCCGTCTGCTGCTGTCTGATAGCCGCCCTGCTAAACCTGCAAACAATCCCCATTTCCCAGCTTAGTCTTCAGCAGAAACTGGAATTTACTCCTCTGACAGCTGAGGGGAGTGCTCGGAAACACCGTGCCTCAGCGCTCGTAAAGCAGGTGGGCGAGGACTTTGAAATCTAAACAGGAGCCAGCGGGGCGAAATGCCTTCGGAGCTTAGTCAGCACGCAGAGCCGCGTCCCTGGGAGCTGTGCAAGTGTCATATGAGGGCTCGTGTCATTCCTCCCAGTGGTTGCTTGGCCGTAGATCAAAGGGAGAAGGATCGTGTTTGGTTTTTTTTTTTTTTGGGGACTGCGTTTTCATTTGGGACCGATTTTTTTTTCTTTTTTTTTTTTTCTGGCCGGGCTGCACAAGGAATAAAACGGTTTGTAAATGCACCTTGTGTCCTTGTTCTCTCTCCTAGCCCTGACTGATCCCAGAAGCTACTACCTGTCGTGCGTCTGGAGCTTCATCTCCTTGAAATGGGCCTTCCTGCTCAGTCTGTACGCCTACCGGTACAGGAACGAGTTCGCAGACATCAGTATCCTCAGTGACTTCTAACACTTGGACTTCAATCCCGTCTGAAGGTGCTGGAGGTCTGATCTGCCCCCCGAAGGCATGGTACACGCGAGAGATGCGCAAGAGGCAGAGAAGGAACTCACCCAGTGCTGCTTGGTTTGTCTGTCTGCAGTAGGGGTTCTTCCTAATTGCTTTTACTCAACCATTTAAAGTTTGGCTAACGATGTCAATCCAGTCTTTCTGTAACTTGCCCGGGAGTCCCAGTGTCTGGCAGCGGGTCAAAAGACTCCGTCTGCTTACACACAGCAGGCCCAGACCCACTCTTTGTGTTGCCCTCAAGTCCTTGGGCTTCCACGTGGGGAGGAAGCCCACACAGCACCCCGACACCTCGTGCTTGCGAGGGAATCGCCAGGTGGGTGCCCAGATGTGCCCAGAAACCCTGCTGGGTGGAAATCATCTCCTTTTTGCACTGCTCTGCTCCTCAGAGGGAGAGCTGGCCTTCCTTCGTAGCAAATCCTTGGGTAGCTTCCAGGCAGTACCACACATCTTCCAGTACTACCCTTTTACAACTAGTAGTAGGGGATGGGGTGGAGAGTGCTGATTCTGGCTGCTCACCCAGAAGGAATTTAATATTTTATTTCATGCTAAATTTTCTAGGGAGCAGAACAAGGTGTTCGGGTGGCAGGTGCGCTGGGGAAGGGCTTGCTTACCTGAACCTCAGGAGAAACCTGAACATGATTCTTCTAAAAAAAAGTATGTCCATAGGTAGCGGCGTTTCCTTTTCTTGGCTCGGCTTCCCTTTATGAGCAGGATGAGAGAGGGAAAGGAGATATGGTCCTCAAAAATAAAAAAAAAGGTATCCAACAAGCCTCCAAAATGAGCGCCCGATGTACACCGCCTGCGCTGCCACTGGTCCCTGCTTTGCTGTGGAAGGCGAGAGGTTTGAGCACGTAATAATTAAATGGAGCTGCTGAGGGTATTTTGCAAGCAGCTGACAACACCTGGATAGCATTCCCTTGGTTTTTGGGTGGGAAGATCCTCAATTTACCCAGCTGGAGGGACGCCGGGTCAACGCACCAAGCCAGCCGTGCCGGGGAACCTGCTGGAGGCTGCTGGAGCCCGACAAAAGGCTGCGTACGTGAAATGTGCTTACGAGGTTAATACTCAGGCTTTAAAATCCTAAAATCTCCCGTTCTGCTGACGTCGGGCTGCCAGCATGCCCGGCATTCCCTGCCACGGATCCAACGTGGGGTTTGCGGGAGGTTTTAGGGTGGGTGTTTGCAAGAAGCCATCTCTCGTCTCACGTTTCCCCAGCACGACTCTGCCCACGTGTTCGCAGCAAGCAGCGCATCGGGGCTCCCTTCCCGGGCACACATCCCAAAAATCCCCTCAGCTGACCCCGGAGGTTTTTAAAGTTTATTTTTGTGACACTAAAATTTGCCTACGAAACCGCTCACAGCATCTAACCCCACCCCGTTTTCTCCCTGACGTGTTTTAGCTCTGGAATTTCTACTTCCATCTCAGCTTTTTAAGAGATCGTCTATGTAAATATATAATATATTTTTACATCGTTTACGCTTCGTTTGCACGCTTGGTGTAAGGCTCGGTCCTGCAGCGGGATGGAGTGATCCACGGCGGGGCTCCTTCGTGTGTATCCCAGTGTCTCCTTGTACTAAGCTGCGCTGTGTAACTCGTGTGTGACACCACGGGAAGAGCAGAAATACACTCGTCTTTCTCACCAAAACGGTGTCTGCAGAGTTTGTTCTATAAAATTGTTAAATCCCGGCTCTTTCCCTTTCCCATTGAAAGCCTGCAGGAGCGTGGGGAGGACAGGAATTGGACAAAACACTCAGCTTTTGGGGGCGATGCACAATCACAGCAATTTTAACCTTTACTGCACCCTCAACACCTATAACCACACGTAGCAATACCCGATACGGTATTTTTTATCTGTTTTTTTTTGTTTCTTTCCTCCCAAAACTTCACGCCATGTCTAACACCTCCTCAAACCACACCTTTGAGGGGCGCTTTTATTTCGGAGCCGTGAATTTTCTCCCCGAGGGATCCCACAAAGGACTTACTGGGGGGGGGGTTGTTGTCTTATAAATAGTAAAAATCTCAGATCGTGCACCCCTGCAGCCCCAGGTGAGATTCCCAAACCTCTGCTCAGGGAGAAGACCCCAGGTATTTACTGCCCATCATCTGCTTTCCGTCTCCTGGCCGGGGGGAGGCCGTGATAATGAGAACATTTGGAATAAATTTGGGAGGCGCTGGGACAGCATCACGCCTTTGAAGCTTTTCCTCCAGGAGGAAGGGGTCCAAGTGGAGCTGGGGGAGCTCCAGCCACAAACGAAACGAGTTTGCCGGGCTCAGCCCCATCCCTGGCCACCTTCCCCAAAAGGACCCCAAGCAGCCTCGCTGGGGGCTTTTGGGGTGAAATATGAGGGGTCTGCTGGGGGCAGGAGGGGTTATTTCCCCCTGCCACCCCATCAGAAGCAGCCTGGAGGGGGGGATCCTGGCTGAACCAGGAGGCCAGCACCCATGGGTGCAGGGTGGGCAGCGGCCGGCGGAGGGCAGCAGCGGCTTGGCCATGGGGAGCAGCGGTGGAGCAGCACGGAGGGGGCGAGCTGGGACCCCCCCCCGGGCTGCAGCAGGGTCCTGCACCACCAGGGCAGCCCAGCTGAGGTCCCCTTGGAGCTGCAGCCAAGTTGGAGCCCCTTGGGGCATGGACCAAGCCCCTTCCAAGCTGTTTTTTCACCTAAATCCCCACACTAGGAAAGTCTGGAGGGTCTGTGGGGGAATGAGATGCACCAGGGGGGGATTTTGGGGCTTGCTCGTGCCTCGCTGGGGTCTCACGGGCGGCTCTGGGAGCTGCTCCTGCGCTGGGAGGTCGCTCCTGGCACCGCTCCCGGCTCCTTCGTGCCGAAATCCCAGCTGGTTTCGTTCTGCTGTGGAGCCACCGAGTCTCTGCCGTGGATGGGGATGTGCCGAGGGCTGACAGCACCAGACGGGGACAGCACCAGAGCCCTCCCCAGGGCCTTGTCCCCTGCGTCGGGGCCCTGGGGCTGAGCGGGGTGGCCAGGTGGCGCAGCGAGAGGGATGCTTGGGGACGTTGGTACCCACCCGGCGTGGTGTCCCGACATCCCCCTGTCTGTAGGTTCCTGGCCACGAAGCTGCTCCTGGGCTGCCTGCGAGGTTCAGGGCAGGTAGGACAAGGAGGTGATGGCTCTTCACTTGGTTTTTGGGGTTTTGTGTCCCCTGGGTGGCTCCCCTGGGCTGCGGGTTGGGATTTGCAGCTCAGTGCATCCAGGTGCCCTCCGAAACACGGGTCGGGCTGCACCGGTCAGGATGGGAAGAGGTTTCTCCTCCCCTGCAGCAAGGCTTCCAGCTCCTGCTCTGAACCAGGCAGGGCAGGAGCTGAGCCCAAATTCCAGGCTCAGCCCTTTGGAGCTGGGATGCGAGGGGAGCAGGGGCTCAGGTGGCTCTAAAGGGCCACAACCACCCCTCCAACCCCCCCACCTTGCACCAGGACCCTTTCCTTCCTGCAGGCTCCCCAAAATCCTGGGGACCCCAGCTCCTTTCTCAGGGCAGAGCAGGCTTTACCACCCAACAGGAGACTTTTCACGAAATTCCCTGTTTTTTCACCAAACTGGGGGGTGCAGCAGCGTTCGTATCACGCAGCGCTTGGCCACGCGAGGAAGCCTGCAGAAACAGGGCAGTACCTGCTGAACTCAGCACACATTTTGTGCCTCAAAACGGGTTTTTGGTGTTGGAAGGAGCCTGCCACGAAGCACAGCTCTGCCTGCAGCCCTCCAGCACCCTCTGGGTTCGGCTCTCCAGCACCTCGTTGAGGTCCCAGCACCCTCACGGCCGGCACGGGGAGGGTCCCCTCTTCGCCCACGTCCGCCGCCCTGATCCCGTCTTCCTGCCTGAGCGGCGCTTGAAGATATTCAAAGCAGCATTAAGGAAAACAACAGATTTTTTGCATTTTAGCAATCTGCTTTCAAGATGTGGGGAGGCCGGAAGCGGCGTTTCAAAGGGCTCGAGCGCCGCAGCCCCGCCAGGCGCGGGGGCCTCTGCGGCCGAGCCTCGCTGGAGCTGCTGGACCTGGCCCTTGGAAAGGTGCCTTTGGGTGCTGATGGCACCCTGGGCGAGCTGGGTCCATAAAAATTGGCCTTGAGTCCTCTGCGTGGGCTCTGGGGCCGTCCTTGGGTGGGTCCCATAGCTCTAGGGCATGTGGCTGGCACAAAGAGGTCTCCAACCATCCTGGAGGTGGCCGTGGAGGGACCCAAAGGTGGCTGAAGTGGAAGTGTGGCACTGGGAGTGGTGGAGGACGGCTGGAGGACCAAAAGGTCCCCAAGGAGGCTGCCCAGTCCTCCCATTTCCCTCCGGATATCCACCCATTCATCTTGACGGGGCCACCTGGGGTCCCATCCTGCTGCTTTTCACCAAGCTGCGCTTGCAGCACCCACGCGTGGGTGCGGAGATGGAGACCTGCTGGCAGCACGGAGCAAAGCAAGGGCAAGCGGGCCACTTCCACAAGTCCTCCCGGCCAAGAAGGGGGGAATTTGGCTGGGTTTGGTGGCACTGGGCCGTGCCGTGCCATGCCAACCGGCCCCACCGCCCGCTCTGCTGCAAGCACGGTCCCCAGCCTTGCAGCAGCGAGGCCGACCCACCCTGCGAGGAGGGAGCCGACTCAGCACATATTTGCTCTTTGTTTACTGGCTGTTGCTTGTAAAAAAAAAAATATTAAAAATAAATTTAAAAAACAAAGAAAAAAAAAATCCCCCAAATACCATTTTTATAACGGCAGCCCTTGCACGCAACGCCCTGATGGGAGCAGGAGGGAGCTGGATCCCATCGTGTGCTGGCTGGGGCGAGATGTAACGGGCACGGGGTGGCCCCAGACACAGAGGAGAGGTTGGGGCAGGGCTGGATGAGGCCCCAGAGCAGGGTGCTGAAGGCCCCAGGCACGGGGTAGCCCTGGGCATGGTAGGTCGAGATGGTGCTGGGTGGTTTGGGGTGAGCTTGGGTATGGATGCTGGACGCACGGACACGAGCCCTGGACAGGTTCTCCAGGTCACCCCCGATAATCCAGCTGCTGGTGATGACTCTCCAGGGGCTGTTCCCAAAATTTATGCTCTGTGCACTGCAGACAGGTGCTGTGCCCCCTTCCCTGGCCACTTATGGAGGAAAGGATTCAGTGCAAGAGGTTTGGTGGAGCTCGAATGGGCTCCTGCAGCGCGATGAGGGAGATGCTGGGGGAGTGGAGCGCGAGGTCCTGCCACCGCGAGCCTCCTTCCAAGGGGATTTTTGTGGTCCTGCCTGTGCTTTTCGTGAGCCAGCAGGCAGAGGTGGGCTTTGGTAAAAATTAGCAGTGGGATTAAAAGTCCCCAGCTGAGCTGATTTAGTGTCGGGATAAGCCAACCGGAGTGCAGACGGAGCTGGGAGGCAGCCACGGTCTGAAGGGGGGGTGCTGAGCATCACACACAGAACTGGGAATAGTTATTTTTAGGACATCTTTCAGTTTGGAGAGCAACCAAGTGAGTAAAATGGTTCAATATGGTTCCAATATTTAACAGAAGAAAAGAAAAAAAAAAAAAGAGGCTGAAAATTGCCGGGTTGAAGTTGAGTATCTGGGAAGAGCCTTTGAGACAATATTTATGGTGATGTGCAGCCAAAAGGAGCCAAAACGTGGATTTGCCTCAAGGTTATCAGCCGGTCCCGGTGTCCTGTGGAGGTCCCTGTGGTTGATTTTGGTTTGGGGGGGCTCCGGTTCACTGTTAGGACAGCCCCCATGGTGCAGGGCAGCCCCGTGCACCACTGCTAACCCGGGGATGGAAAAGTAAAGAAAAAAGAGGAGGGTGAAAAAAAGAAAAAAATAAGAACTGGAATGATCATAGCAGAGGAAAACGGCCCCCAAAAAAAAGGTGAGCAGTGGAAGGGGTGCTCTGGGTGCTCTCCCTCCTCTCGTGATGCTCCTCCAGATCCCATTCACCCCGCGCCCTGGGAGCCAGGTCCCCTGGCACAGCGCAGTGCTTTGAAGGCCTCATGGGGGAGAGCTTGTTCTGGGAATAATTACATTAAAAATCGCATGCAGTGGCAGCTGGGTCCCTAAGTCGAGGGCTCCAACATCCTCAGAAAACACAGATTTCTCCCTTATCTCCCTAGCCTGGGAGAAGATGGGGCTGGTTTGGGGATGCCCGAATGTGCCGAGCTGATTTTGGATGCTACTGGCTTGCAGTAGTGCGCTGAGCTGAAGCCCCTGCACCCCAAAACCCACCAGACCAATGCATTTTCATCCTCCTTTCCAAACCTGGTAGTTTTTTGGGTGGTTTTTTTTTTTTTTTTTGCTTTCTCACCCCAGGGAAGGTTTGCTCGGTGGGACGGGATCAGCCAAGCTCTGCTTGGGGGCAGCTTCACCCAGGAGGGGGGGAATAAAATGGGACACCCAGATGGCAAGTGGCAAGAAATCTTTATCAAGATGGGTTCCTTCCAGTTTTTAGGCACATGGAAGTGTAAGGGCAGGCTGTCCCCATGCAGTCCCCACGGGACCCCCATTTGGTGCCAGCCCCTCTCCCACCGCAGCCCCACATCTCCCCCTTATCCCACTCCTTCCCCAGTTCAAGCCTCCTTTTCCCCCCCTTTTTATTTTTTTCCAGTTTAACAAAGCAGTTCCTATGGAGCAATTTATCAAGTGTGTTAATAAAGTCCAGACAGAGGAGTTCTACTGCACGGCCTTTGTTCGGAAAATAATTTTTGATCAAAGACAATTATCGAGTTAGCCCAAGGTGAGCTCGTTCTGTGCCATTTTTATCCAATTATCTCCCTATCTTTGATAGTTTTTGCCTTCCAGATTTCCTCCGAGCCCCGCACGCTGCCGAGGTCACACTCGCTTGCCTTTCTTGCCCTTCTGACAATAAAAGCCTCATATTTACTGTCTTTGCTCAGTCGGTTTTATTTCCCACCAAGCTGTGATATTTATTGCGGATCGGGGCCGCTGCGCTGAGTTTCGGAGCTCCGGCACGAAGATTTGCCTTCGGCTCCGAGCTCCTCATGCTGCACCCTCGCTGTGTCCTCCTCCTCCTCACCCCATCACAAAGACCTTTGGGGATGTGTCTGAAGCAGCTTCCAACCCAAGCTCATCTGCACTTCACAGAAGTCATTTTCTTTTTTTTTTTTATATATATATTTTATTTTTTATTTTATTTTTTGGCCTCTTTATGCATCCGGCTGAAGGGTTTCTCGTTGAACATCCTTACCCAGCTATGATTCCTTCGCACAGGACAATTCTGGAGTTACCCTGACACCTCAACCCCTCCAAAAATTAGAGGTTTTCTTTGATTCTTTTGCTTTCTGCTTGTAAACTGAACGTCTCGGTGAGGTTTTCCCTCTGTGTTTCAAAGAAACAAAGTGCAAAACCCTGCAAAACCCTCATACCTCAGCTCTCCCTTCAACAGAACCCACACCAGAGAGGGACAATTTGGCCTCGTCCCATCCAGCTGGGCAAAGGGGCTTAAACTTCAGCAAATCTCTTGGGAAGGAGCAGTTGTAGGGGGATACCTGGTCCCCTTTGCAGGCAGGGGGGCACGGGTATCACAGAAATCACCGCTCTGCTTGGAAGGGACCCCAGGAGGGGTCACCTACTCCAACCTCCCGCTCAAGGTCAATGCTAAATTCGGAGTGAGTTGTGTAGGTTTTATTTAGCATCATATTAAACCACGCAGCTTAATGGACCTGCACAAACCCTTGTGATATCAGCTGGGAGATCCCTTCCCAGCACTTTTTCTGTGCCGTGGTGCGATGCAGGTGGGCAGGGGGCACACAGGGGACAGCCCCGGGGGGCTGCAGCCGTGACCAGGGGTGTCAGGGGGTACCTGGCTCCGCAGCACGCACGCACACACATGGCTCTTCCCGCTCATCCCTTTTTTTATTAAGCTCCTTGAAGTCTTCTCCAGATTTTGCAGCCCCGTGCCCTCGCCTTGCCTTCCTTTAAATCTTACTTGGAAGCTTTTAGCTGATACATTAGCCCAATAAAGCCCAACAATTGGAGAGAAACCCAATCCTGCCCCCACCCTGCCCCCCTCCTCCATCGAGATCAAACGGGTTTTAATCGGAATAGAATTTCCTTTGACAAAATGAGGAAAATCTGTCGCTCGCATCCGCCCAGCCAGCCGCTCCTCAGCCCTGGGCTGTGTGTCCGCGCCGGACGCAGGATCCGGCACCTCCCCTTTGTCTGCTGCTCGCTGGGCAGCGTGTCCTTGCGGGTGGCTTTGTCACCCCCAGAGGGGTGGTGACACCCCCCCAGGGGTGGTGACAAAGGGTTTTGTCACCCCTGAGCTGAGCTGCCTTGGGGGAGATGGGGAGGGAGCGATGGAGAGCGTCCTCGTGGTGTGCTCCGGGATGCGTCCCCTGCGCTCGGGGACGGGGACAGGGTGCAGTGCCACGGCCATCTGCTCCCACTGCCCCCTTCCTCGTGAGCAAAGTCCCTCTGCAAATGAAAGCTCCTGCCATGGTGCTCAGGAAATGGGCCTCAGCCCCGGCTCCAAAGCACCAGCAACTCGTTCCAGGCGCGGAGGGGAGAGTTTCCTTTCATCTCCGGCCAGGAGTTTAACCGGCCTTTCGTCTCTCCCCAGACGGGGCTTTGAAGGCTTGCAGGGCCCTCCCACATGTGCTGCTGGGGCTGGGAGTGGTGTCTGCTTCGGGACCGGGAGGGAGGAGAGGATGGGAAGCAGCACAGGAGGGAGTTCTGCCCTCCAGGAGGTGGGCAGAGGTGCCCAAATGGTCACAGGGACATCGGGGGACCGGAGCACGGAGGGATGCGCCGTGTCTCCTGGTGGCTTTGACCTTCTCTTCCCCAAGCACTTTGAGAGCTCCTGGAGCATCTTGGGATGGAGACAAGGCTGCTGCGCCCTGTTTCATGAGGATTTCAGAGGGTTTTTGGGTTTGGACAGTCTGCTTTCTGCCCAAGACCGTGCTGCGGGGTGTTTTACGCCTTGTTGCAGAGATGGAGTTTGGTTCTCATGGGCAGCAAAGTACCGGTGGTGTGGGGAAGGGTCCTCGCCCTGCAGCCCTCTACCCTGCTGCTCACTCAACCTCCCCATGCCCCCAAATTCTTCTTCCTCTTTCTGGCCTTCTGACGCTTCGTTGACAACAGGGTGAGGGTGATGGGGATGGACGGTGATGGTGACGGAGGGCGATGGGGACGGAGGGTGATGCCAACGTGTCCAGAGGCTGGTGATGGCAGAAAGCCCACCCTGTCCTCTCCCAGCCCACCCTGTCCATGCTGAGATATTTCTTGCCACCACTTCAAGTGGGCCGCCAAGTCCAGGCCAGCTGGGAGCCACGGGAAGCCACAAAATTTGCTCCACACCACCGGCGAGGTGCGTGCGCACGGGCTCTCATGCCAAGCCCGGCGGTGAAGCCCCGGCACCCTGGCTCTCCCGAGACCCCTTCTCCTCCATCCCTGGAGCTGGCACGGCTCCACTTTGGCCCACGGAGCGAAGGGAGGAGATGCAGAACACTGAGTCAGCGTTGAGTGCCTGCGAAGTTGCTCATATAAAAATAACTTGGCATTCTTGGGGATGTGCATCATCGGTATCATCCAGCTGTCTGTCTGCTCTCTGCTTTTGTGGCCTTACCCCGCTGGTAGGCTTCGTGGCACTGAGATAACAGACCACAAAGCTGGTGTGAACTGCGTGTGCTTGCTGTCGTCTTCATTTTTTGCTTCCCTGGATTGGAACCAACTCAGGTTGCCCTCGGGAAGGGAGAAAGACATTTTTTCTCCACGCTTTTCACTCCCTTCCAGTTCCTGCACCTCCTGGGGGACATCCTGGGGCGGTTTCAAGCCCTGCCCTTCTAGCACCTTATTGCAGAGATTTTTCCAGAAGCCCTTTCTCTTGCACATTAAGCAGAAGCTGCCATAAATGTTTGTCTCGTTGCTAACGGCTGTTTCAAACTTCTCCTTCCCGCAAGTCCTCGAGCTGCTGCCGGAGGATCTCGTGGCTTTCTGCACGGGGGCGGGTGGAGGTCAGGATGGCTCGGAGCTGCTGGACCCTCTCCAGCTCTGTGCACAAGGAGGTAACTGCGCACACACAAAAGCACAGTTTTGCCTCAACCCAGTTCCTTTAAAAGAGCCCCAAAAGCAGCTGCAAGAGGGGTCCAGAAGCCGGGTGCTGGAAGATCTGAGCCTGACCCCGGGCCCCCCTCGGGAGGAGACTTCCCAAGGGGCTGGTGCAGAGCCCAGGGGTGCAAACCACAAAGAGCAGCGTGATTGCATTCCCTCCTGGGAGCACCCACGCTTCGGATGCTCTGCTTTTATGGGTTCGTAGCTGCAAAAGGAGGGGGGAACAGGCCCTGGGCAGGAGGGGGCAGGCAGCATTTCCACATTCAGCTAGGCTGAAGCCACGAAGCTGCCCAGGAGCTGAAGACAACCCTTTGGTTTCCATTCCCACAGGCCAGAGGCTGCAGCATCTCCCGGCTGGAAGTGACTCAGTGCAGGAGCTGATGCACAGCGTGATGGAGCCGTGCTCCCAGCCGCAGCCATCAGGATCCGCGCCGTGAGTCACCGACCGCCCGTCCTCACTGCCAGCCCAGGTCCGGCTGGGTACTGGGGAGCACTGGGATGGACTGGAGAGCTCGGTGCCTCCAGTTGGAGGGAGCTGGGAGGAGATCATCACCACCCCAAAAGCAGCTGGTCCCCAAAATGCAGGGTGAAATTCCCAGCTACAGCAAGGCAAGGTGGCAAAAACCAGGAGGAGAAAGAGCGAGTGGGCAGGGCTGGGTGCCTCCGCCTGGCCTTAGGCAAGAAATTAAATTTATAAGGCGATTTCTACAGCAAGAAATTAAAGGACTGATGGTTTTTATTTGCTCCAGTGGGCAAGAGTGGGTATAAGCAGAGCTACTCACAACTTGCAAAGGCGATGGAGCCAAAGCCCTGCAGTGCTGGGTGCACGGCCAGGAGTGAGCAAAACGCCCCAAAACACCCCAAGTCTGTGTCAAGGAGCTGGCCCAAGAAACAGCTGCTGAAGGGATGAAGATTTCTCTCTTTGGGGTTAGGCTCCTGGGGTGGGTTAGCAGGCAGGGCTGGGTTTTCAGTTCCCCCTCCTCCCAAAATATTGCTTTGCCTGCCAAGTCTGCATTTGCCCTGTAACCTGGGGCAGGGGGATGTGCGTGCAGTGATCCCTGTCCCCAGCCTGCCCCAGCACCATGGTGCCTTCCCGGGGGGGCTTATTTCTGCGAGATATCTCACGGGGCTGTGCAGCAAAGAGGAAGGTCGATGGCTATGATGGGCTTTCATTACCAACAGGAGAGCACTTTTACGCCTCATCCTCAGCAAATCCTGGGCTTTAGCGCTGCCTGGGTTGGGTGTAAATGCAAGGATAGAGTGGGGTCATCACCAGGGATGGTGCTGGGCTCCCCCTCGGCCAAAACCACGCTGCCAGCCCTGTGGTGAGGGTGCCCGGAGAATTTGGGCAGGCTGGAGGCTGCCTCGGTGGGAATCATTTGGCTCCCGGGGCGGGCGGCGAGGTTCTTGGCAGCAGGGCCCAGGACATGGCGTTGTGCTCCTTTGATGGCCAGATGGAAACAGATGGGGAGGGGAAAAAAAAAAAAAAGAAGAAGAAGAAAAAAAAAAAGAAGACTTTCACATGTAAAATTCCAGCGAGGAAAATTAACTGGAACAGGATGGCCATCAGCACGGGGTGGTGGCTGCCACCAGTGCCCTCGGTGCCACTGTCCCATCCCCAGCTCAGCCCCGCAAGTGATGCTACAGCAGGGCCAGACCCCATTTATCCCCCCCCCAGCTCCCCCCTGCGCCCCCCTCTCGGGGAGAGGCTGCGTTTTGGGGGGGAACATCTTTTAGTTCTTAAAAAGTTCAGCGAGTTCCAGGAACATTATGTCACTTTGACAAGGAAATGAATTGCGGGGCCATCAATCAGAGCTGCAGGCGCGCAGATCAAAGGCACCCGGAGCGCTCGAGCTCCCTTTTACAGCCAGAGCCCTGCACGATGCCCCCCTCCCATATTCCCTGCGGTTGCCTCAGCAACAGCACGCTACAGTGGATGCTTCGCATTTTTATTCGCACCACACATGTTTCCACTCTAACGCTGCAATAACTAGAAAAACCTGCGAAACCGAAGCTGCTTCCCCAGCCTCCAGGGGCAGCGGCTATTCCTGGCTCCCTTTAATGTTCTCAATTTATTAGCGTTATCCTCCTTTTTTTCACACAGGATAAAACAGCGATTATTTTCGTCCTCCCGAACAAAGGAAAATAGCCTGAAAAAAAAAAAAAGGGAAAAAAAAAAAAAAGCCTCTGCATCGAGGCTCAGCCTCTGATTTTGTGCCCAGAATTATTCACGGGTGTAATGGGCTCCTCTGCCATCCGAGAGAAGCTGTCGGCAGCACCGGGCTCGTACATGGACATTATCCCTCGTGGCACTGGGCAGGTTGGTGGCCCCGTCGCAGTGGTGAGCAGAGTGGGGAGGAGCTGGGGGGCACTTTCCTGGCCTCCATGGGGCCGTGCTTGCACACAGACGTGGCACAGGGCTCGTCCTGGCCCCTCTTGGCACGCCAAGGGTGTCAAGGATGAAAGGGCCAGCTTGTCATCACCCCTTTTGGCACCCTCACATCACGTTGCAGACCTGGTTTATAGAATCAGAGAATTTTATGCTGTTGGAAAGCCCTCCAAAATCATCCCTCCCTACCACCATCACCCACTGAACCACGTCCCCAAGCACCACGTCCAACCTTGCCTTGAACACCCCCAGGGACGGTGACTCCACCACCTCCCTGGGCAACCCATCCCAACGCCTGACCACTCTTTCTGAGCAGAAATGTCTCCTCATTTCCAACCTGAACCTCCCCTGGCACAGCTTGAGGCCGTGCCCTATTGCCCTATGCCACACATCACAGGGGCTCAAACCCCAAGGGTGCAACATCCTCCCGGCCACCTTCCTGGCACCCATGGAGCTCTGTATGAATTCATCTCAACCTGGAGAGCCCGTGGGTGCTCAGAAACTCCCGTTGTGGCCACTGTGCCACTATCCTTGAGGCTGGCCTCCACTGGACCTGGAGGGAGGCCAGGAGACCCATCAGACCCCAGCAAGGTCTGCAGAAAACAGGGAAGCGTCCGTGCTGATGTTTGGCTCCCTTGTAGGGCAGGGGGAGAAGCTCGGTCCCCACAGGGACATCACAGAGCTGGGATCCCCAAGGGTTTTTGGGGAGCTGGTGATGGTGAAGAGATGCAGAGGTCCGGGCTCATTGTGCCAAGCAGGAGGCTGGATGCTCCCCCAGGGCTGAGGGCTGGCACGGAGCATCTGCGGGCAGCAGCAGAGATAAAAACAGGCTTGGGCTGGCCGAGCCATGCTCTTAACACCACTGAAGGACACAGCTCTGAGGGGACACCTCAGCCCCTTTCTAAAGAAGGCTCAGCTCAAGCCTTGACCCCATAACGAAGCTCCTGCAGCCCCACTGAGGCTGCCCACGTGCCCCTCGCCCCATACACAAGTGCCTGCTCAGCAGCATCACTGCTTTCCCTTTTAACATCGCCCTTCTTCCCACAGCATGGGGCTCGGCTCTGCTGCGGGCACCCCAGAACCTTCCCTTCTCACCCCAAAAAGCCACTCGAGAAAAGTGGAGTGAAAAGGTGAGCAGTGAGGGGGCCCCGGAGGGAGACGAGCAGAGGCAGAGCAGCTGGGACATGGTGGGAATCCAAACCTTCTTCCATCTGGTGGCTTCTCACTGAACCAAGAGATCTGTGATTTTTTTTTTTTTTTCTTTCTCTCTCTGCAATTTTTAAGGTCTGAAATTTTTACTGATCTGTCAAAATGAGTGCTATAAAACCCCCAGCTAGCTGGAAAAGCAAAGTTATTGAAACCAGTTTGGTGACTCGTGACCTTTTCATGAGAAGTTTATATTAATATTCTTCCAAAAACACTCACTGAAAGAACAAAATGAAATGTTCAAGGGAAAAATACTCTAGCCACAAAACATCCAAATGTGGGTAAAAAAGCCTGCTCGAGCAGTTCGGGGTGCGCAGCTGATCCTTCCCGCGGATCAAAGCTCATTGTATTTATCCTTTTGCTCAAGGATATCAGCAACAATACCGAGCTGCACTTCCTTTGCCCAAGATCGTTCGCCAGCGAAATTGAATTAAACTTATTTTTAAAAAGGAAAACAATAAAAACATTAATAAAAAAATAAAAGCCAGGCACAAGCCCATGCCCCAGCTGGTGTTAATTGGCCGCCCTCCAGCTTCTCCAGAGCTCAGCCAGTTTCTTCAAGCGCGGGATCAGAGGACCCGGGATCCTGCCTAAATTCTGCCCTCCCTGGGGTATTTTTTTCTCGCCCTTTGTTTTCTCTCGCTTTCCCAGGCCCCTGTGATCTATTGTCTTCTCGCATTAGGAACAGCTGATATTAGTCGCTGTCTTGACAACGCTCGCGTGTGAGCAGGGCTTTGAGTGGTGGCCCTGCTGGCAGAGCTCTGGCACAGATTTGGTTTGGGGAGCAAAGCCCCCAGGCTCCATCCCATCAGGTACCCCCATCAGCTTCTCACCAGCCCGATAGGAAGGATGGGGCTGAGCCCAAGCCCTCCCAAAACCAAACTCACCTTCTCATCTCTTTTTTGGGCTGAGGTGTCTCTTCGAGGCTCCTGTTCTCCCTGGACCCCGTCCAGCGTGGAGGTTGTTGAAGAGGAACCTGTGGAAGGATGTGCAAGCAGAGAAATCCTCAAAATAGAGAAAAACATCCCCATGGCTCATCCAGAGTGAAAAAGCAGAATCTGGGGGGGTGTAAATAGGACGCCAAGGGATTCAAAAGGGGGTTGCTGTGAGGGGTGGTGGACATGGATATGTCTTGGATGCTTGAATGCTATGGTCTCTGGAGCATGTTTTTCCAAAATACCTTGTGTCTGGGATGGAATTGATGTTGTCTTCTGCAAATGGGATTGGCTTCCCTGAGCAAATTTGGACAAGTCTTTTGCCCTTGTTCAGCCCCATCCCAAAGAGGAGCGAGGCCATAATCCGAAAGCAAAAGCAGAGTTGCTCTGAAAGCCCAGGTGCATGCAGGCAAGGATGCACCAGCAGGCAAGAAAGCAAGCAGGGACAGCCACCGAGGCTTTTCGATTTGCTGCAGGAAATGTGTAAATATATACATTGAATAAATCATTTATATTGTTTTCATTTTCATATATATATATATGTAAACTATATATATTGCATGTGCATGCATATAAGGCAACAACTAGTTTAAAAATATCTGTACAGGCCCATGTCAACTCAACAACTTCTATTTTATTGGCATTATTTTCATTACTTTGATTAATTATTGACACTGTTGTAATCAAGATTGTTCCCCTAATACCCTCCCTGCATGTTCCATTATAAGATGGAACAACAGAGCAAATTTTAGCGAGGGCTGGGATTGCTGCTGGGGGTGAACCCCAGGGTCCCCAGGGAGCGTTGTGCCAGGACCTCAGAGCTCCTCTAGAGACCTCCCAATGATCAAGAGCAGGGAGCAATGTCCAGAGAGTGTGATGAGCAAAGACAGCTTGGATGGGGTCGATGTGTGCTGTGTGGTATATCGCATGGCTTGGTATGAATCTGGACCTCCACCCTTGGCTGGAAGAGGATGCAGCTCTCCTGGCATTTCTGCGGGGAGAAGAAGGTAATTTGTTTGAGGCTGTCATCTCAGGAGTGGAGAAGGGATGCGGCACCTCATAGCAGAACTTGATTTTCTGTGGAAATCAGGGGCTGGACTGGCTGTGGATCCAGCCAGGACCAGGTTCTGGACCCATAGCATCCTCCTGTCTGTGGTAGCTGCCAAACAGCAGTGGGCAAAGAGGCCAAAGCATCTCTAAGAGGGAGCCTGGTGCCTTTGGAGACGGATTTATGACCCAGTCACTGCAGAAACACGAGGCTGAACTCAGCAAGTCACAAATTCCCACATTCCTCTGTTGCCTCACTGACCCTATAGATCTTGCTGTCCTCTCACTCTCCATGGTGGCCCCATCCCAGTGACTGCAGAAGCCAAATCGTCTTCTTGGCTGAGTGCTTGAACCACGAGGCTTCAACATTTCCACGTCTTCTCCTTGCTCCGTGGCTGTGCACAGCTCCCAGGTCAGGCCAGAACTGGAGGCAGAGGAAGAAAAATGGTTGCATGAGTGGATGGATGGGCGAGTGGATGCAAACTCAAATCCATTTTGGGTTGTGCCATTTCTGAAGAGCAGCATGGATGCCTGCCAGTGTTGCTTCTTCCTTTGGATTCAGAGCATGCCCCGCGTTGCTCATGGAGACATCCATCGCTCCACACTTCCACTTGAACCTCCCATAGATTAAAGTCTTCGATTCCAGGCTGGACAGATCAATATTTCTGGCTGGCTTTTGTAGGGTCAACTTGGCTTTCAAAAAAAAAAAAAAAAAAAAAGACTTAAAAATAAATCCGCCTTCCTTGAACTCCATGGCTGGTGCTCAACATTAGCATAGGCAATGTCCCTTGACATCCGGGCGGCAGGCAGGAGCATCTGTGCCGGAGGGCTTGGGGGTGTCGGTGGAGGAGGGAGGGAGGAAATCTGGAACCCATAAGCTCCACTGATGTTTGCGTTACCTTGCACTGCTGCATTGGTCTGCGCCTGGTCCGCCCCCGGTCCTCCTCGCCCTATCAGCAAGAGCCTTTCCCCAAAGTTATCCGAACGCCCTCCTCTCCGTCGCCCAAAGGAAAAACCAACTGAGCTCCTTGGAGGGCTCCGCGAGGCTTGGGAAGTTCGGAGGGGCCGAAGGGTGGATGCTCCGGGCTGCCCCTCTCGCGCGGGCGCCGTCTCCGCCGATGCGCCGCGTCCTCCGCGCCCCGTGAGCCCCGCGAGCCCTTCGCCTGCCCGGTGGAAGAGGTCCCGGGGGGCGCAGGTGGTGGCTGCCGAGACGATGAAGGAGGAAAGCATGTGCCTGGACTCCCCCGAAGGCAGCCTGGTCACCAGCGAGGAGGAAGGCGAGCGGCTGCACAAGAAATGCCTCCGCAAGCGAGGCCAGGCGGGCAAGCCGGCGGAGGACGGCGGAGCCCCCTCGCTGCAGGGCAAGCGGAGCAAGCGCAGCCCCGTCCCGCAGTCCTTCGAGGACGTGCACACCCAGCGGGTGATCGCCAACGTGCGGGAGCGCCAGCGGACCCAGTCGCTCAACGACGCCTTCGCGGAGCTGCGGAAGATCATCCCCACGCTGCCCTCCGACAAGCTGAGCAAGATCCAGACCCTCAAGTTGGCCGCGCGCTACATAGACTTCTTGTACCAGGTGCTGCAGAGCGATGAGCTGGACCACAAGATCACCAGCTGCAACTACCTGGCCCACGAGAGGCTCAGCTACGCCTTCTCCGTCTGGAGGATGGAAGGGGCTTGGTCCATGTCCGCGTCCCACTGAGCCGGGGTACGTATCGCAGCTCCGCCAAGGGCACTGCGCGCACGCCCCTCGCTCCTGCATCCTCCGCGCATCTCCCAGCTCGCTCCTCCGGGGGCCGCGCGCGGCGGCCGCCCCCTCCTCGTGCTCCACGTGCAAGCGATTTGCTTTTTAACAAACCCCAGGCGCTGTCAAGGCCGGTGTTCGGAGGAGGGAGCGATTCCCAAACCCCGGTGGGAAGTCGCAGGGGGCCGAGCAGCGGAGCCCTGATCTCATTTAGCGGGGTCTGGGCTGGGGCAGGCAAGCGAAAGGTTTCAAACAAGGGCTTCACGAGCTGATTTATCCTCCCGTGGGGAAGCCGGGGGGTGCGTAAATCAGGCTGCACCCTCCTGAGCGCGCCGGGGATGATGAGGTGTCAAAACTGCATGAGACCAGAGCCAGCCCCACAGCGGGTGTCTGAACACGGCTGCTGCTCCGCCGTGCAAAGAGCCTGGCCTGGCCCTCAGAGAACCTCAGGAGCCATCCCCAAAGCTTTTTTCGGTGGCCCTGGGGCCAGGCTTGTTCCTCTCCCTCTCCTAAAGCAACGCAGATAAGATGGGCTCCGTCACCCCTTTGGATCTGTAGGTTTCCCACACCGCACACGACGCAGGGAATGGAATATATTCGGTGAGGACACCGGGGCGGCGAGGTTTGTCTGCTGGCAGGGTGCACCCAGCGCCATCCAGCCGCCCCCGAGCACCCTCCCAGCCCCTGCCCACGCTGCTGAAAGGCGAGGAGAAGGATCCTACAGCAGCGTTTGGGGGCTGAGGGTTTCACAGCCCTGTCGTGGTGCTGGGCGCTCTTCTTGCCGCAGGCATCGCGTCCCCTCCCAGCCTCACCAGTGGCCCCTTTGGCCAGCTCGCGGCAGGATCCCAGCTTGTCCCAGGATCCACTGAGCTCATCCCGCTGGATCCCTGCTCCCCAGTGTCCCCCAGGCAGGATCAGGCTTTCCTCGGGCACCACCGAGTTAATCTTTGCTTGGTGCCAGCCCCGATGCTGGGATCAGAGCCCTCCTGGTGCTCCGGGAAAGGCGACCGCAAGAGGAGCAGGGACTCTTCATTTCCTTGTGCCCACCACTAAGGGCTACCCATCAGAAAAAAAAAAAACAACTTTTCTTCTTATTTTCTGCCAGCACTCGGCTGAGTCTGGCACACCCTCCTTAGGTGCCATTTTTTGCTCCTGGTTGGCCTTAAGGAGTCACAGCTCAGTGCCGGGGAATCGGCAGAGCCGTGCCCAAAGCTGTGGCTGCATTACGGCCTTAAAGCTGGGGAGGGCTGGAGAAGGGGTCCAAAATCCTCCTCTCCATCCCAGCTTCACGCTTTGAAAGAGCAGAAGGAGAGGGAAAGGGAAGGAGCTGGCTTTGCTGAGACAAAATAAATCACATCACGAGCCTGGGAAGTGGCCCCAGCGATGCCCAGGTGGTCGGGGACCTTCTGCTGTGTGTGGTGTCCCTCGGTGAGCACCGCTGAGCCTGGGCTTTGCCACTTAACAGCCCTGAATTTCAGGCCAGCTCCACGGACATAGGTGCAAGCAGCGGCTGAAGATGGAGACCGGCTCCCAGTGGGAATTCATTTCAGGATGAGCCACTTTGAAACTTTTGTCTTCCTGGAAACCTCGCCAAGAGCTCGCTGGGGACAACCAGGATGAAAACAGCCCGAGCAGAGCAAGCCTGTGCCCCCCTCACCACCACATCTCTGCAGCCCTGGGCATTTTGCAGCAGTGTTCGGCCCCTTTTGGGGGCTCTGTGCATGGTCCCAAAAGACGAGGCTCTGCGGACACCACCGCTGGGTGCCAGAGCAGATGGAAACACAACCAGAGCGTGGCTTTCGCCGTGGGTAGCCTGCAAGTTTCCACACCACGCTGATGAAGCCCGTGCCGAAGAGCTGTGTGCTTTGTCACTGCCCAGCTGAAAGTGGTTTTGCCTTGGGGAAAAATCCAGGGCTTTTGAGTAAGGGTCCCCTCCCTGCCTCCCCCAGACTCGGGGCTGGTTCCCACTGGGTGCTACCAGTGCCCGGGTGGGCTGACGGCAGCCCCAGGTCTGCTCACTCACTTGCAGACCCCTTTATTTAAGCAGAGTGCTTGGCAGGAGTTTTGTTCCCGTGATAAACGGAGGAATTAAAGACATTTAGAGCTCCTAAAGACCTCCCTTCTAAATGAAAAACCTCCCTGCAAAATCCCTCGTGCCCTCCAAGCGTGGGGCTCGCCGTGTGTTATCGCTGCTGGTTAATATTCATCCCTAGAGGCTCCGGAGCTTGCCTGGAGGCAAAGCATCCTTCGGCTGAATAGATAATAATCTGTTTTGTGCCAACCTGCAGCGGTATTCGGGTGCCAATTAGCAGCTCCCGCTTGGGCTGGGGAAGTACCGGGAGGAGGATTTGCTAAGCAAAGAACAAAAAAAAGGGGGAACCGCCACGGGGGGAAGCGACGGCGGAGCTGGAAAGGCTGCGTCCCTCTCCCGTAAGTGAATTAAGCCAGCGCTTGCCATGGGACTGTAATTTTATAATGTAAAGCAGCTAATGGCTGCTGCGAGCGCCGGCGTACTGGTCTCCACTGGAACTCAGCCTATTAAATATCAAAGGCCGCTGGAGGAGCTGGATGTGGATATGCCCTTGTTAACCAGGAGACATCATCTGGGGAAAGAGGGATGGAGCCCTCAGGCAAGAAAAAAAAAATAAAAATCATGTTTGAAGTCCCCCAAGCTCACGGCTTTCAGCACAGTCTTGAGCACATTAAAATGGTTTCTTTTCCTGCTGGAGGAGAAAATGAGGCTAGAAGCAGAAACTGCTGGGGGGGAAAGACTGGCGGAGTTGTAAGGGGTGATATTCTTTGCCCTTCATTTGTCTCCCTGGATTTATTGTCTTTCTCGCGTTGCCCTCACTTAATTGTCTGTCCTGAAAGACCTTGGATAAATCTTCCCTTTGGGGACTGTTGCTCTTGCTTGGAGTCTGCTTTGTCGGGTGGATGTTTCATTTTCTTTTATTTATAAATACGTCTCCTTGCACGGTATTAAAGCATCAGGGTATCAAAGGCGCTCGGGGAGCACTCCCTTCTATATCCAGCTCCGTTCAGAAAACGCATTTAAAGCAGCATCTGTTCCAGGAAGGTGCCACGGGGACCAGGGTAGGTGTTGTGCCCAAACCACCTCGCTTTCACTTTTGTTTTGCTCTCCCAGAAGGGACGATGAGTTGCCCAAATCCTGAGAAATCTGTGCCTGGAGTGATTTTATTTCCCCTCGGGGCCAAGCGCTGGGTTAAGTACCAGCCGTAATCCTGGCCACGTGCTCCAGGAGGATGCTTTTTTGGGGGAAAACGGGGCTCTGGCTGCCCGACACAGGCAGGGACGCTTCCCACCGAGACAAGTGCAGCAGCACCATGGGGTCGGGCTGGGGGACGACTTCTCTGCAGAACAAGCATTGCCCCGGGGTGCTCTGGCTGCGACTGGGAGAGAAAATTAAATGCGGATGGGCTGCTCCCTGCCCCAAAGTCCTGCTGGCACGGGTCGGCCCACGTCCATGCTATGAAATGAGACGAGGCGGCTGCACCAGGTGGAGCAGCCTCGTGTGGAGCCCCAAAACAAACAGTTCTGTGCCCAAACCCACGGCAGGGAGCTGCTGGAGGCTGCAGTGGTGCAGATGCTGCTGCAACAGCCTGCGCCGCCGCTGGTTCCTCTCGCAGCCGTTGCCTGAGCGGCTGCCAGGTTGTAATCAAGCACAAAAGCGAAGCCAAGGGATGGGACAAGATGTGTGCAGTGGGGTTGCCTCTCGCCATCTGAGCGAGGGGCTGTGCCGGGGGGCTCTGGGGCTGCCCTCTGGGCTGTGCCGGGTTTGCTCCAGACGCAGCTCCCCAGCTGGCAGAAGCATTTTGCTGCCAGCCCCACCGATGGCTCCGGAGCTGGAATTTGCTCCTCGCTCTGGCAGGGATCGTGCTGTGGGTTTTGAGGCTGTTTTCCTCCAAAAGCTGCTGTTTTCCCCCCCCACCAGCACAGAGCCAACGCAGCGTTTACCATAAAGGAACGGACAGACAGAAAAAGTGGCATTTGGTGCCTTGAAGGGTTTGGCTGTGGTGCTCTGGGGAGGAGGAGGATGCGTCATAGCCCCCAAACCGCAGGGCTGAGCTCACATAAAAGCCACCAACAGCTCCAAATTCTTTGCCACAGTCTCACCTTGGCCACCTCTGGGGGTCCTGGTGGGGCAGAGCCTGCAACAATCTCCGAGCAGGACCTTTCTCAGCCAGGTTTATTTTCCACCTTTCTATTACAGACCGAGGAACCCAACGCCCAGCCTCCCTCCCTGTTGCAGGAAGGCAGGTTCTCAGCACCAGTCAGGATTAGTTAAAATTAAAAAAAAAAAAAAAAAAAGAGATAAAATTCCCTCCGCAGCCCTCTGCAGCATGAAGATGCCTGCCGGTTTATGATCCCTGCTCACCAGCTCTCAGCTGGGTTCACTTAGCCCCGAGGAATGCCTTTGAAACGCGCCCGTATTTCATCCCCAACGTCATGGCGATGCACCTGGGATCTGAGCGGGACCAAGGGGATGCGTTGCCAAGAAGGGCTTTGCATTTCTTTGCCTTTTGTGCCACTTTCACCTGCACGCTCGTGGTCACCCCTTGTGACCACCCCAGTGCCCATTGCAGACCCTTTTGGACCAAGGTCCCCAAGGATCTGTGTTGGAATAAAGCCCCCAGAGAGCTGGGGAGGTGGGTGGGAAGCAAGGGCACACCCCAGAGGACCCCATTGCAAGCCCTGGCCACCTCCCAAGGCTCTTGGCTACCTCTTTTTTCCATGATAACCCTCCAACTCATAGCAATGGGTCCCCTCATGCTCTGGGGGCATTTTTCCCTTAATGCCACTTGGCTGGGGGCTGCTCTGTTCCCTCTGCAAGCCCCGAGGGCAGCCCAGGTTCCCAGCATCACGCTGGATCCATCCCTTTCCCAGCTCCCCAGCAGCTGGCAGCATTATCTCAGCCGGTGCCGGAGGTAATCACGATGTGTGGGGGTTGATTTATTCTCCTCCAAGCTCCTCTCCGGAGACTTAAAGGTCTCTGTGACTGTGCGAGGAGAAAAGTGGGAAGCAAAGCAGGGGGGGAATGAGCTCGCCTCGCCTCTGCCCGCTCCCCCAAGGCCCGCAGGAGCCGTTTCTCATCGCAGGACGATGGCACTCGCAGCTTTGCCCTGCTCCTGGCTCCCGGCTGGCGTCGGCCACAGGCGCCCGGTGGCTCCGCGACGTCCCCTCCGGCGTCACCCACCCTGGGGACAGCGCGTTGGCAGGGTTGGAGAGGGGATGCTGCGTCACGGGGCAGCTGCCGTCCCTACGGAGGGGTGAGGAGCCAGGCTGTCCGCCTGCGTCCCTTCTCCAGCCTCGCTGTACCCCCGGAGATGCACATTTGGGGAAAAAGCTGCCATTTGTTGCATTGCGCACGGCTTTGCTCCCGGCGTGCCAAGCCCCGGTGCGTTTCCCAGTGAAAAGGGAAAAGTCCAGGAACACGAAATCCCTGCACAAGAGCCAGCAGCCAGAGCCAGCCCCCACTGCTGCCAGGCTTTGCATCACACGATTTTGGGATTTGGGGGATTTTTTTGGGATTTTTGCTGTGCCCCGTTTTTCTCCGCATCCCCAGGAGATCCCCAGCACTCGTGGTGGCTCCTGGGCACCCAGCACCTGATGGTGACAGCAGCTTGGTGACAGCAAGGTGGGCACCAGCCCCTTCCCACCCTGTACCTGGGGCTGGCACCCACACCAGGAGCCGGGTGGTTTTGTCTTGGAACCAGCCTGGTTCTCTAAAGAGAGATTTATTTGCAACAAAAGGTAAGGAGACAGATGAATTTTCATCATGCCAGCCTGCCTATGGTCCTCGCACACCCCAAAACCAGGCCAGGACGATGCTTTAGGGACACTGAAAGGGCTTGAGCTGCCCCTCGGCTTCCTTCCTTCAGTCCCCCTGCTCACCTGGATGCAGGGAGCTGCTGGATCAAGCAGCGGCTTTGCTGAAGTGATGGAGAGCAGTTGGCATTTCTGGACACGGAGGTCCCAGGGTGGTTTTCCAGGCTTAAAATCTTTTGGTTCCCTAAGGAAATGCTGCTGCTGTAAGCACGAGGTGGGCACAGACGCGTGCGCACCCCTGCGCCCTCCTGCAGGCGTTGGTGCTCAGTTTTTGTTCACATTTAGCCAAAAAAAAAAAAAAAAAGAAGAAGAAAAAAGAAGAGAATCCAGCACTTTCATTCATTATTGCAAAGTGGGGAAAAAAAAAAACAAACAGCCAAGCACCCTGTGAGGCTGCAATAGGCGTGCAACCCAAATTAACCCATGTGGGAGACGTGTGTGTTAAATGACTCCATGGCAGAAGGGGTTTCAATTAGTGATCGCTCTTTATTACACACCAGAGAACCCAACGACAGGCGACAGCAAGGCTCAAATTACCTTTTTTTTTTTTTTTTTTTCCTATATAATCCTCAATCTCTATGTACACCGTGAGCGAATTCCCTGCTCCAGGGAGCTGACCGCAGCCTTTGAAAAGATGTGAATGGTCTTAAAAAAAATAAAAATTCCATTAAAAATACAGTTGTGGATGGTTTTATTAACCACGTCGGAGGAAGTATTTTGCAAGTAAAAATAAAAAATAATAAAAAAAAAATGAGACCACCTTTAGAAATATAAACTTTCTTTCAAAAAAATAAAACGTGCTTTAAAAATAAAGGCAAATACCTCTTTGCGCAGTGGAGGCTCAGGCTTCCAGCCTTGATTTCTGATTTTTTTTTTATAAAAAGGGCTTTTGATATCTTTAAAAAATAGATATTGAAAGGTAACATTGCCGAGGAGCTGCCCCATCACCTCCTCCGTGCTCCCCTGCACGGGATGCTTATGGGGTGAGGCGGTGCTACCCCACGGGGAGAGGGGCTGGTGCCAAGAAAGTGTGAGTTTGCTCTGAAAAAAAGTGCTAATTTGGGGGTTTCTGACTCCAGCCCTGGTGTCCCCAGGACCAGCTCTAGGAGAAGCAGCCGGCCCGGCTTTGTGATCACTGCGATGCTCCCCAAGAGGCTCAGCTGCGGACTTACCTGGGGTAATTTGTTCAGTCTGGGCTGTTCGGCACAGCAGCTGCAAGGCAGCAAAATGCGGAGGATTTCGGCTTCATTTTCGGGTGACCCTACCAAGCAGGGTGCACGGGGTGAAGGATTTGGGGGCTACGGATCACAGATCCTAGGCCAGGAGCTCCCGGCTGGGCGCTGGCACCTGGGAAGGTCGAGTTTTTGAATTCACGAGCTTTTTTCTTGCTTTTCCCCTTTTGGTTTCGGGGCAGGAAACCAAAGGGAAGCTGAAAACCTTAAATGGGTGGCTGAGGACATTTAGAAGGGAGCCAAGCAGCTCTTTTTGGGGCACATCGCTCTGCTTTGGGGCAGTGCTGGTGCGCACGGCTGAGCTCCCCTGCAGCTCTGTCCTGGGGTACAAAGGTGCCCCCAGTGCTGAGATTGGGGAAAAACCCGGCCAAAATTCACTGTCGGCTTCAACCATGGCCTGTTTTATGCCATGTGGCACGAGTTCAGCTGGGACCCGTGGGGAGAAAGGGGGGGACGTGGCTGGGACGGAGCTGGGAAGGGGATGGATGCAGCCAGAGGGGCTGCAGCGTGTCCCCAGGGTGCTGAAGGGGACAGCGGGGCAGCGAGGGGCTGCAGAGGCTGCCCCAGGATCAATTTGGGGTGGCAGCCCCAGCCTGGGGACACGCTGACACGTCCCAGGGCTGGAGAAGCAGCGGGACCCCCCCCCACAGCCCACCCCAGGGGGGACACCGATGGGATGGAGGGGCAGCACCCACCGCGCCAGGCTCTGGAGAGGTTTTGGGGAGCTTTTCAACCCCAGTGAGGGGGGGTGCACGGCCCGTGCCACGATGGCTTCTCCCCACGTCCTCAAACCCCCCCTCCCACCCTCTGTGCCAGGGGCTGGCACTGCTGGACCCCAGCTCTGGGCAGTTTGAGACACAGAAATGTTTATTTTTCCAAGTTTTTTGTTTCTGTTTTGTTTTGTTTTTTTTTTACAAAATCTCCTCCCTGCGCCTGCCGATGGAGCCTGGCCACCCCCTGAGCTCAGCACCCCATCCATCCCCAAAGCCCCCCGCGCTGTGACACCACCAGCGTGAGCGGGGACCCGATAAGGACGAGATAAGAAGGAGAATTCAGATGGAGACATCATTTTTGGGGGGTGGGGGATGACCCCACCTCTGTCACCCCAAAATAACCTGGAAGGGGACAGGCACTGGGGCTTGAGGCATCCCCGGGGAGCTGAGCACCAAGCAGCGGGTGACCAGGACTCGATCTCAGACGGAGGAGCCCAGGGGGGCGCAGGGGGAGCTGGGGGTGCAGCCACGGCGAGGGTGGGCACCGGGTGCCCCCCCCCGAACCAAAGGGGTGGCTGGAAGACAGCCGGGGTCTGCAGTGCCACAGGGCAGCGGGGTGCTGGAAAGGGCTCAAGGCACCTTGGTAACGTCCCCACGACGAGGTGTTTGTTCCCGAAATTCCCATGGAAAGAAGAGGAGGTCAGGTTCACATTAGCACATCTCCTATGTATATAGTGCAAATCAGAGCCCCAGCACCAGAGGGGTCGCGCTCTGGTTAGTGGTTAGGATGTCCCCCGGGGTGCGACCCTGGGCGCTGCAGCCCCTCCAGCCCTTGCTCTGCCCCGGGCACGAGGCGAGTTGGAGGAGGCCAGGAATCCTTTCAGAGAAGGCATGGGGAGCCTGTCCCTCTCGAGCAAGACACGGGGCTGCTTCTCCAGGGGATGGCTGGCTGGAAGGAGCTCTGGATACAGTCCCGACGGCGGCTCCAACAACCACAGCATGACCACAGCATCCATCCCAACACCCACTCCCTGCCCCAAAGGCGAGGAAGAGCCCAGAAGAGCAGGGGTGGAGGCCTCTTGTGTGTCCCCAGGAGGGGTTTCAGGTCCTGAAGGTTGGGGACTGATTGCAGGCACGGTCTCGGTGTGCGAGGCGGCGCCGTGCAGAGGGAGGTTGTGGTTTTCCACCCGTCCCCAGCGGGAGGACGGCTCCCGGGGGGCTGTGTGGGAGCATCCTTTCTGGGAGCCCTGCAGAGGCGGCAGCCAAAGGTCCGGGCCGGTTCAGGACCGTGGCTCGGGGAGTGAGAATGACGTGGCAAACGGGAAGCCAGGAGCGAAGAGCGAGCGCTGGGCTCAGGAAGAGTCCAGCCACGTCCTGGAAGCAGGGGAGCAGAGAACATCACCGCTCATCACTGGTTCATGGGCTCCTCTTCCTCCATCGGCTCGTCCTGGGGCCTGAAACGGAGAAATTTGGCACGTGAGATGAGGAGGAGACCGGCTCTTCCCCTCCGCAGCACAACCCCCGTGAAGGCCAAGGCTCAGAGCCTGGTGGCACACGAGGGGCACCCGCACGTCCCCGGGCCGACAAAGAGCATCACCCATCACCTCTTCTCCACCATCACGGCCACCGAGAGGGAGGCCAAGGCTGTGACGGTCTCCACCTCTTCTGCCTCGTGGTGCTGCGCCTCCAGGAAGGAGCAGCCCAGCTTGGAGGCAAAACGCTGCACGGCCACCCAGTATTTACCTGCGGGAGAAGGAAACGTCAGGGAAGGGGCTGGCACGGGGCTCTCTGGGCTTCCCTTGCGAGTGGGGCATCACCCTCCTGGGGGTAAGAGGATGGAGGGCTCCCCCCCAGGGTACTGAATGCAGCGTCCCCCAGGAGGAAAAGCTGACATTTGGGCCATCCCTGCTCACTCATCCTCGCTCCGGACACTCACTTTGGACCTGGATCACCGCCTCCAAGGAGCGCACGGCGTTGGCGTTGGGTTTCTGCCTCATGCTCTCTTCTGGGAGAGGGTCCAGCTGCCAAGGGATGAGATGAGGGGGTCAGGGGGAAGGAGCAGTGCCCACGGCTTGGTTTGGGGCCACGCAGCCACAACCTGCACCAAGCTTTGCCTCGTAGGGCTCCCACCCTGCTCCTGTGGCTCCGGGTGCGCCCATGGGGTCCTGACCACAGGATGGGGAGCGCAATCAGCCCCCGTCCAGCCCCAACTCTCACCTCGTTGCCCAGCAAGGCTGACACGCAGGCCTCGGACGCATCGCAGATGGCCGTGAGGTCGTGGCCACCCTCCAGAGCGAGGACGATGGCTCCCCCTGCCAGGCTCATCAGCTGCTTCGTCATGTAGCCAAAGCCTGCGGAGGAAGCCCAAAAGGGGCAGCCGTCAGCCCAAAATACCAGGATCGTGGCCCTCTCTTGCTGTGCCCCTACAACCCAGGGCTCATCCCCTGCTCCCTGGAGAGCTGCCAGCCCCAAAACCCAGGGGAAAGAGCCCACTCAGAGCCCCCTGAGCTGCTTCCACCTCCTTACATTTAGCAGAGACTTTGTAGCCGCCCAGGGGTGGCGGGTGGCCGTCGGCCGCGTCGAAGCCGGCCGACACCAGCACCACGTCGGGGGAGAATTCATGTGCAATCGGCATCACCACCGTCCTGTCGGGTTGAAAAATAAAAACAAACAAACAAAAAAAGCAAATAACATTAGAAATTAAGCGTTGGTTCAGCCTGAAGCCAAGGGAAAGGCAGAGGACCACGAGGAGCAGTACCTGAAAGCTGCCAGATACTCAGGGTCACCCATGGGGGGGTCGAGCCCTCCAGTCCAGGCTACGTTGACGTTAAATCCCTCACCGGGGCCAGCACCAACCTACGAGAGAGCAAAGATGATGGTGAGGGGCAGGATGCAGCCTGCAGGGTGCTGTGGCCAGGCTCCACCACCTCCCAGCCCCAAGCGAGGGACGGGCAGCCCCACACTTCACCAAACCCCATGCTCCACGAGACCCCAGCCCTGCAAGAAGCCCTAAATCAAGCAGCTGCCCCCCCACACAGAGCTGCACGGCCCCCGGGTGCTTCTCACCTCGTCGGCGGCCCCGCTGCCGGGGAAGAAGTTCCCATCATCGTGACGGTGCAAGGAGATGTAGAGAACGTCGGGGTCCCTGTAGAAGACCTGCTGGGTCCCATTGCCATGGTGAACATCCTGGGGGGAGAAAGGAGTTGGGGGAGCGCTCTTAAATAGCCTCAAGGGTGGCCCGGGAGCTGAACGGAGCTAAAAGCATGTGGATCCCTGCTCCCTGCCCCTAGATCTGGTCCTGGGGAGGGGTTTGCAGCCACATTCCTGCAGCCAGACCCCAAGGAGGAGGTTTCTCTGCTCCCAGCTCCAGCTCTGAAGCAGAGCTGGGATGCTCTGGTGAGGAAATGGGATGTGCTGGGAGCGACTCACCCAGTCCACGATGAGGATCTTGCTGAGTTTCCCTTTCTGCTGCAGCTGCCTGGCGGCGATGGCCACAGAGTTGAAGAAGCAGAATCCCCTGCAAAAAGGGAGCTGGTCAACACCCGGGGCACCCCGAGCACCCCAAGCACCCTTCCCTCCCAGCACCAACGGGTGGGCTGCCCCCTCCCCTCTCCCTGGACACAGCAGGGTCCCGGGGCAATGAATCTGGAGCAATCAGTGATTTCCCAGCAAGGCTGTCCAAACTCTAAAGGGACTGGGATTTTGGGGCCGCCCAAACCCCCCCGTGCCTCGGGAAGGGACCCTCACATGGCAGTGGATGGATCCGCGTGATGTCCGGGCGGCCTCACCACAGCGAAACCGTTCTGGGGACGAAACAAACACAAGCAGATCAGCACCACTGCCCCCAGCACCTCACCGTGGGGCCACACGGTCCTCCAACAGGGGCACGAGGGGGCTTGGCGAGCCCCCCAAAGCCCTCTAGGTGAGGCCACCCACCTTCAGCTCCCTGGTGGCCACCTTGAAGGCCAGCTCGGTGACGCTGCCCGCGGCCCAGCGGGCGGCGTTGGAGGAGTGCAGCTCGTTCCAGATGGTATCGCTGTCCACCTGCAAGAAAGGTGACACTCAGACGGGGACAGGGACAGGGATAGGGGCACTCACAGATGATGCCTCGGTTGGGGAACCCTCGCTCTCTGCCAGCCACCCTGCTCGGGGCTGGGGATGAAGTCCCGGGCATCGTGGAGCCAAGGGCACCTCGCGTGCCATGGGACAAGTTGCCCAGCTCCACGGTGGCTCCCCGGTGCCACCGGCCGGGGGTGGCAGCTCCTCTGCAGACCCCAGCCCCACATCCAAGCTCCGCACAGAGCATCTCACACCCCTGCACCTGGGGGGCTGGAAGGAGTGACTGAGAAAACGCTGGTTACCTTCTTTATCTTATTTTATTGTTTAACCCAACATCTTGGTTTGATCAGGATCACGTCAAGGGCCGAGCCAGAGCCGGAAAACTTGAGTCTCTTCTGATCAACTCCATGTGTGCGACTCAAGGGCTCCCCTCTGCCCGCAGAGGGGGCAGCTCCAGCCCCCCCCCGCCTTCAGGCAGGACAGGAGGAGAGCAGGGGGGGAGGCAGAGCAGGGAAAGTGGATGCAAACGGGGCTGAGAAGAGCTGGTGCCCAGCAGCGGGGGCAAGGGGAGGAGAAGAACCAGAAGAGGCAGCAGGAAGGCATGGAGTGAGACCCTTCCTGAAAGAGAGAGAGAAAGACAGAGAGAAAGAGGAGGACAGAGACAGGGGAGAGGAAGAAAGAAGACCGCAGTGAACGGAGAGAAACCAGGGCAGCAAGCTGTGAGAGGAGAGGCCACAGAAGTGTCTGGAGAGAAGGGGCAAGCTGCTGCCATCCCCACGCCACTGCTCGCACCCCGGGTGGAAGCCACGGCTTGCTCCCTCCTAACGCCCCCGGCTCTTAAACAAGGCCACGAGGGGCTTTTGGGGGCTGGGTGCCCTGGAGGAAGGGGCTTCAAAAGGCCTGGTTCAAGGGTGGGATACCCAAAACCATCCAAAGGACAGGGGGAGCCCTGCGACAGCGTCTTGCTCCCACGCAAGGGAAGCTGGTGACACAAGGAGAGGACACTTTGCTGTGCCCACAGCTCCACATTTGGGCTGCTGCTGCCTGGGCTGAGCTCCATCCCCCTGCAGGGAGGCTCTGGACAGACACAGCCTCAACCCTTGGGCATCTCCATGCTCTGAGCTCCCTCGGACACCCCACGGACACGCAGGGATGGGGACCGAGCACAGCCCAACAGCTCTGGGAGCTCCTTCCCCACTCCAGCCCACGAGAGGCCCTTGGTGGGGATAGAATAAACATCCCCCATCCAAAAAAAAGCCCCGAACGGGGAACAAGGACTTACCCCCACCCCTCCGCAGGGCAGCATGACGAACATCCTCTGCGACAGGATCCCTGCGAGGAGGGGACAGTGAGGACATCACAGCCACAAAGCTGGGAGGGGACCGGCACGGGCCAGGGGCGCACGGCACACGGGGGGGCACCGCCGGCTGCGGATGGGGGGCTCACCTGCCAGCTTCCCGTTGTCCAGTTTCAGGCGGTTGAGGGGATTGGTGCCATAGAGGAAGACGTGGCGCTCGGTGTGGACGCACTGCAGCTCCTCCAGGGTGGCCTTGCGTCCCCGCAGACACTGCAGGACACGGGCTGTGACCGAGGTGCTCCGGGACAGGACACCCGGGTTCCCCCACCCACGTGTACCAACCCCACGGGTGGCCAGGAGAGGATGGGGTAGGGAATGGCAGCGCTATTTTCCTACAGTTCTAACAGGCTGGAGCTGACACTGATGCCCCACCAAGCTGGCAAAACCCCTCAGCCCCGTTTCAGCAGGGATTACACCCGTTTTCCAACGCAACAAGCTGCCATCTGCCCCGGGGACGGTCAGACCAAATCGCTCCAATTTGGCACAGCCAGCAGCAACCGAGTCCAAACCCCCCTCCCAAAAGCTTTGCTGCCTGGCTGGAGGTGGAAAACAGGCTGGGAAGCTCTGGGAATAACAGGGATGGAGGTGGGAGCAGGGAGCAGGGCATCCTACCACAGCGTTAGCTCATGCCAATGTCCTCCCCCCGCCGCTCACCTCGCACTGGCTGCGCAGCCCCCGCTCCTGCAGCCGGGACCAGATGCTCTGAATCCTGCCCGCGTGCTCCGGGTGGTTGCTGTTGTCTCCGCAGGAGCACTGGTGCTTGAGCATCACCGAGTCGTAAACCAGCCCTGCAATAACGCCCATGGAGAGCTGCTGGCCTGAGACTGGACTGGGCAGCCGAGCTTCGATGCTGCCAAGCCAAATTCTGCTCCTTTTTGAGGGCTAGGGCTGATTGTTGGGATCCAAAGACCCGTTAAGGGTTATTTAGTTTGACTGTAACACACTCCTTGAACCATGGGAGCCTCTGCCCTGAGATGTTTGAACCCATCCTGCCTTGGATGCTTAGGAGAGCTGAGCTGAGCCCTCGTAACAGACCAGGATGGCAAGTCCTGCTTGGAAAAGGTACCTTAGATAAGGAGAAGGGACGGCTTGCTCTGCTCTTTCTGCAGCCAGCCAGGGTGCTCCCAGGAATTTTGGGGTCCAGGAATGATTGGGATGGACACACGGGTTCCCCAGAGCATCCCCAAATCCTGTCCCCAGCCCCTGCTGCTGCTCCAGCTGGTTCATCCTGCGCCCCCGTGCCCTACCTGTCGTGAAGTGAGGCTTGGTCGGCTGCTCCTGCACGGGCAGGGAGAGCGTCTTGGAGGCCGTGTCCTGGGCAGGGAGGGAGATGGTGGCGGTGGCAGGAGATGACTGAGCCCTGGAGAGGGGCCTGTGCCCCGCGAGGACGGTCGGGACCATGGGGGGGTCGGCCAGAGGCTGCCGCTTGAGGAGCTGGTGCTGCATGCGCTGGTAGGGGTCCCAGAGATACGCCTGATGGAGAGAGGTAACAGTGAGCACAGCAGCACACGGGGCGAGGACGCTCTCCCAGGAATGAGCCTCGGTCTCTGGAGGGTCTGGATGCGACAGCCCCCTCCGCACTGGGGGGCTCGGAGCTGCTTTGTAGGAGTTGGGATGTGTAAAGCAGCGTCTGCTGCTCTCTGCTGGCTCAGCCCCGCAGTGCTGGGCAGCCCTGCTGCAGGGTGCAGCACTTTGCAGATGGTGCCCAGCAGTTTGGGGACAACGCCCAGCGATTTGGGGACGATGCCCAAGCCCTGCTTGCACCAGGGGTGGCCGCAGCTCACGGCCTGTGCTAGCAAACTGCCCCTGGATCACGGGAGGGAGAGATGTGGTGCCTGCGTCCCTACCCACACAGCGTGGCTTGCAGCACCAGCAGCAATCTCACAGCAAACCATAAATCTGGCCTGGAAAAAGGCAGCATAGCAGGCAGAGGGGCTGCAGGACCACACAGGCACAGCCCCACAGCGACCTGAGACTGCTGCGTGTTGGACACGGGGAAAGTGAAAATTTGGAGGCAAAAAATCCACAGGGCGAGGGGCAGGAAAGCTCCGGGTCTTGGAAAAGCGCAGTGAGAGCTACGAAAAATAACCAAACAACTGCAAAACCAACACCTGCTCCCCAATCCCCGCCAGCCCTCGCCTACCTGCTGGAGGACGAGCTCCTCCTGAGGCTGCAGCAGCTTCTGCGTCCTCTCGGGCTCCTTCCCGCTGCTCCCCGGCCTCGCAGGCTCCACGCGTGCCCTCGCCTGGTCGCCGCCCTCAGCCCCCGTCTCCGTCCCTTCTGCTTCCATGTCCTCCGAGGAGGGGATCTGCCGCAGCCGGGGCTTCTCGCTGGTTTTGGCCATGCGCTGCAGCCCAGGGGAAGGGGCACAAGTCAGCAAGGAACAGGCTGAGGAGGTCAAAGCACCCCCGGGTAGGAGCACGATGAATTTGGGAGCCCACGAAGCTGAGCAGACACCCTCAGCTCCTGAACCTGGGCAGCGCAATCCTCGCTGCAATCCTGCACCCTGCTGCCCAGCACCTCCTGCACGCCCCCTGGCCTTACCTTGCCCAGATGTGTCTGCTGCTTGAGCCTCTCCAGGAACTGGGTGTGATGCTGCTGGTACACCAGTTGCTGCTGGATGGCCTTGGGGTTCTGGGGCAGGGGCTCCGAGCGGGTCCTGCCCAGAGGCTTGTGGTGGCCCGGGAGCGACAGGCGCTCTGCGGAGATGAGCGAGGGGGCGAAGGAGAAGGGGACCGTTCCCAGCCCTGGCACTGCAGGGAGAGGAGGGAGAGGTTAGGGGCGGCTTTGCCCTCTTAATATTAACACTTTCTACCTCCTCAGCTCCGGCTCATGGAGGAATAACGGGAAACCAACAATTTGTACCCTGAGCAAGGCTCTGCACTGTGCTGCCAGCCCCAAAACTTGAGACTTACCAGCCACAAGCGGAGCGTGGGTGACCGAGGGCTCGAGGATGATGACGGGCTGCAGCCGAGGGGACAAGGGGCTCCCGGCCTCGTGCTGCTCCAAGCCAGCTGGTATGAACATGGGCGAGTGCGTGCCTGCGAGGACGGGCCCGTTCAGCACGGGCACCCGGTGGGCCAGGCCGGAGAGGGGGCGGCGATCCGCGTCTCCCTGCGGGGAGGAGGAATCCCAGAATCACAGAATTGTCTAGGTTGGAAGAGACCTCGAGATCATCGAGTCCAACCTCTGACCTAACACTGGCTGGATCAACAACCCACCGGGACACGGCGCATCCTCCCCGTGCCCACGGGCAGCCTCTGCGACTCCTCAGAGCCAGCGTACGGCTGGCACTCGCCCAGGAACCCCGTCCCCCAAAAAAAAAGGGCTTCCCCTGCCCTGCGGGGACCCCCTGTCCAAGGTTTTGGGGCTTCCTACAAACTGGCTACCTACCCTGGCGCTAGTGGTGGCCGGCAATCCCAGCGTGATGGCAGGAAGGGAGGCTGCGCCCTGCAAGGCAAACTGGGCCAGGGAGCTCTCCTGCAGCATCAGGCGCTGGGCCAGGGGCGCCTGCACCAAACACAATCCGTCAGTGTCCTGCAAGGGCAGGGCTCACAGCACGGGGCAGCAGAAAGGGGGTGGCCAAGTGCCAGATACTGGGGGAAAACCCAGGGCTGGGGGCACCGGGGGGCAGCGCATGCACTAGGAGAGCACCGGTGCACGGCGCAGAGGGGGGCAGCGTGTCACTGGGTCGGGCAGGGGGTCCCACCGTGCTGGGGCAGCTGTGGTGCAGGATTTGGAGTGCCCTGGGGGGGTTTGCTAGCTGATCCTGAGCCTAGGAGGGCTTTGGGAGAGCAGGGAGGTGAAGGCAGGGCTCGGGAAGCTGAGGAGCTCACCTCGTGGGCCATGCCGGAGGCGGCGGGGAGGGCTCCGTGCTCGGCGGGGAGGCTGTCGTTGGGAGAGCTGCAGCCGGACACGGGGGTGCTGCTGCTGCTCGGGGAGGAATCTGTGCCGGGAAGAAAAATCAGGGAAAATGGGCACCTGCACACAGAGGAGAACTGCACAGCCCCAGCCCCGTAAAGCTCGCCCTCCCTCCAACAACTCCCCAGCGCCCTCCTGGAGCCAAAACTCTTGGTGCACAGGAGGGCACTGCTAACGTGCTGAGCCCCTGCGATGTGAAATTCCCCCTCTGAAACCCAAAGCAGGCATCGTACAGGATCCCAGGCAGCTCCAGCCCAGCCCCAACCTCCCCAAACAGCCGAGTTATCCCCATCCAGCCGAAATCCTCACCGATCGCCTCAGGCGGCCTCCTCTTCAGCGAGGGGGGCGCGCTCTCCTTGCGGGTCAGGGGGTTCTTGCGGCGGTCCAGGCACTTCCTGGGCTTGCAACGCACCTTCAGGTTGGGCTCGGACGCTGCCGAGGACAAGGTGGTGAGTCCCAGCCCCACCACGGGTGGGAAAAAGCTGGAACAGCTTGGTGGGGCCAGGCCACCCCACTTCTTGGCTCCTGCCATCCCCTGCAAGTGGGCTCAGTGGCATCAGAGCAGGGGGAGATGGTGCTGGCCCCCAGCCTCACCTGTTTTCCGCAGTGGAAAATGCTCCGGGGGGTCGAGAGAAGTGCTAGGGACCGGGGGCAGGAAGGTGCTGAGTACAGGAGGGGAAGGGCCCTCGGCATCCAGAGGCTCCAAAGACCTGCAGGGAGAAGGAACCTTGTTAGAGGATCTTCAAGTGATGGTTAGCAATGCCTTGACTTATCCAAACCCACCACCAGAAATGTTTTGAGGGTCCTGAGCAGCCATCCTGCTCCGGGTGGGTCAAACAGCATTGCGAGGATGCCCTTCTTTTACCTGTACGGCATGGCAGAAGGGTTGGGGTTGCTGGTCCTTTCCAAAGCTGCTGCCTGCTGCTTCTTCAGGATGACCTCCGCCAGTTTCTGCTTCACCACCGTGCTGGCCACAGCACCTGCAGAGAGGGGGACAGTGAGCACAGCGGGCTGAGAGTCATCACAGAGCATCCCACAGGACCCTCAGAGCATGGCCCTGGGGCTCCCCATGGCTGCAAGAGCCAAGAGAAGGTGGCTGGAGAGCCCCTGCGAGCACACAGACATGGAGAAAGCCCTGCAGATGTGCTTGGCACGGGTCTCAGATCAAGGTGGGCGCAGGGAGAGGCAGAGGCTCCCAGGTGGTGAATTTGAAGCTGCTGAAGCTGCTAACCTCGCTGAGTGCCAGCAGCTGAGAGGCAGAGCATCAGCAGGGGCGAGCCTCAGCTCAGGATCTGCAGCCAAGCCAGAGCAGGTAGGAGCTGACACCCACGGCATGAGGAAGGCACAGCACAGCTTGTACAGCAGCGACAAGCCTCCCACGGGTGCACGGGATCCCTCTGAAGCCTCTCCAGAGCACCGTGCCCTGGGGCTCTCCGAGCCCGTCACACGGCGATGATTTCCAGCTGATAGCGCACAGCTCTGCCCATCCCGCACCCCCGCTCCCTGCTCTTACCTCCAAGACAGGAGAGAAGGAGAGCAAGAAAAAGAAAGCGCAGACAGCTCAGGGAAGGATTTGAGGCTCCTGAACCTCTGACAGAGCTGCGCTCTTCCAGAAGAGCACCCAACAGGAGACTCACCACGGCTTGCTGGCACTGCAGCAGCGCCCCACGTCCTGCACGCGGCTCCGTGGAGGTGGTGGAGCACCCCCAGGGAGAGCTCTGACTGCTGCAGGGAGCTGCCCCCAGCTGCCAGGAGCCTCCTGTGGTTTCCCTGCCTCAACCCAGGGCCCATTCCCCTGTCTGACCCATGCCAGGACACATCCTTGGTTGTTTGCTCCAGCAAACGCGCTGGGTGGCTGCGCGAGGGATGCTCCACGCCTCCGTGGTGCTGCTCAGCACCTCCAAGCACATCTTGCTCAATAATTTCTACAATTAACTCCCAGCTTGCATAAGGAAGCCCTGTGTAGGCAGCGCTGCTCAGCTGCCACATCTGCAGGAGCTGCATTTGCTCGGGCACGGCCCCAAAAGGGCAGGCACTGAGTCTGCAGCACCCCAAAAAGCCCCGCCAAGCCCTGGGGAAGAGCAGCCCACGTCCTGCAGACACAAAGAGGAGCTCAGGGATGAGAAGGGGAAAGCATCAGCGCCCTGAGAGAGCTCGGGTTCAAGGCAGCAGGCTCACAGACACCGGGAACGGCTGCACCTGAGTGTGAAGAGGGATGTGAAGAAGGGCTCTGCACCTCCAAAAGCTCAGAGAGCAGCAGCAGGCACTAGATGGCGCAGGGAGATCGCAGCAGGACGAGGGGTTTGCTTTCCTGCGTGGTGCAAACCTTCCTGCCCGGCACCCCAAAACCTCTCCCCATCGCCACCCTACTCCAGCCTGGAGCTTGCCAGCTCCAGAGCCAAATTCCTGCCCTGCCCTGGACACTCAGTGACAGGACAAGGGGCAGCGGGTGCAAGCTGGGACTCATTTCTGCTCAAAAAGCTCCTTTCTGCTTAAAAATGAGACAAGACCTGTGCACGGGGAGGGGGGCAGAGCACGGAACAGGCTGCCCAGGAGGGCTGGGGGGGCTCCTTCTCTGGAGTCACCCAAATCCTGTCTGAACGTGCTCCTGTGTGACCTGATTGGGGTGTTCCTACTCCGGCAGGGGGACTGGGCTGGGTGATCTTTTCGGGTCCCTTCCAGTCCCTGCCATTTGGAGACCCTGCTACAAAACGCCCCGACCTCGCTCCCCGTGATCCCCCTGGATTTGGGGACACGGCTCCTCGGGCAGAGACGCAGCCCCTGGTGCCACAGGCCAGAAAACACCGAGGCTCTTACTTCGTTTGCTCTTGTCCTTATTGAGGATCTGCCGCAGCTCCTGCTCCTGCTGCCCGGGCTCTGCCTCGCGGTGCGGGGACTCCATGGTCACCTGGGGGGGAGAAGAGGGCACCGTCAGCACCACAGGACCCCGACCTCACCCCATGCAGCACCCCAGGCACGATGCCAGATCTCTGAAATCATCCGTTAGGTCATTTTTGGAAACCTGGTGCTGACAAGAACATGTTAAAAGTTGTTTCATCACAGCGAACCGCACACATCTTGGTCTCCAGGGACACTCTCCCCAGGGACGCTGCAAAACTCGGACCAGTTTGTTTCAGCCTGCTGCCTGTTTTGACATATCTGTAGCTGGGGCGTGTTGTAATAGAGCTAAAAAAAATCACAGTTGACTAACAAGGGGGAAAAAAATAGAAAAAATACACACTAAGCTTAGAAGTTTGTGTTTTCTGCAGCTTATCACACCTCACATGGATGAAAGCATCACATCTGCACAAAAGCCTCTAAGCACCTGGCAGCCGTAGCAGCATCACCACCTCCAGCCTCCCTCGTGTGGTCCAAGCTGATGCTCAGAGTCCCCCCGAAAGCCCCCGGGAATCCCCCAGAGCTCCCAGCCAGGGTTAGTGGGACCGGCACTCGGGGGCAGACGCTTCCACCTCTTGGACGTGGCAGGGTGTAGGAGGGGGCCCCGGTGATCCTGGGGCTGACAGCAAGGGGGTTTTACAGCTGCTGCAGGATTCAGCAGAGTCTGGAGCACGCAGGGTGCAAGAGGAGGGGATTAGAGATGGAGCCGGGTTCTGCAGAGCCCAGAAAAAGGACAGGCAGCAACGGGACAAATGTGCAATGATGGAAATCCCAGATGGATTTGAGGAGCCACAAGGACAGGGCTCGATCTCTACGCTAGGAGATGGTCACAGCTTGCCTGGCCGTGGCCCCAAAAACCTGCTCTGCCCCTGAAGGTGAAAAAAATCAGGCTCCAGAGGAAGCACCCAGCCTAAACCTTATTACCAAAACCTTGTGACAACGCAGAGCCTGCCAGGGAGGGGTGCTATTCTGGGTGACACGAGAGGATTTCGGGGAAGGCTTCCCAGAAAAGCCAATTAGCTGGCGGAGTGAGTAAGCCGTGCCTTCAGGGCAGAGAGGCAGCGGTGGCCAAGCCGAGTGGCAGCTCACAGACACCAGGCATCCTGTCCAGCCGTGCTGGCTCCTCTCTCGGCACACACGGCGTGTGGCTGCAAACACTTCCCCGCTCCACGCGTCCCGGGAGGCCCCAGCCTCCTGCTGCCCTTGGCAGGGCTGAAATTTGGACGGGAACACACAAACTCCCCCCCAAAAACCTGCCTCCCTAAGCGGCCTCCTTGCATCAGCACGGCCTCCGGGATGGCTGAGGAGCACTGCAGGCTCTCTAGATCATGGGAAGGGAAGAATTGACCTGGGAAGATTATTTTGGGGTTGGGATTTCCAGCCTTTTATTAGCTGGTGGTTGTGTCAGAGACGGGAGTCCAGGCAAAGCCAGCCTGGAGGCAGGGCACTGCCGGCACCACCCCAAGCTACCCGTTTTGGGGGAAAACAAGGGGATTTTTGGAAGCACCCGTTCCGCCCGTACCCTCACGTGCTGGTGGGCGAGCTGCTCCACTTGCTGCTGGTGCAGGCTGGCGAGGAAGAGCTGGTGCTGCAGCTGCTGCGTGTGCTTCAGGGCCAGCAGGGCGGTGTCGGAGCCGGGCTTGACGACGCGCTGCCCGATGCGCAGGTCCATGGGGGCGGCCTGGGGCACCCGCGGGGAGGTGCACGGGTTCACAGCAGCTGTGGAGACACAAAGCGGGGTGAGAATCAGCACGGAGAGGGGTCCCCCGTGCCTCGTACCCCTGGAAAAAGCGACGGCAACGTCGGGATGGGGTGAGGATACCCCGGCGCGCAGGAGGGCGCCGCGAGGAATGCGCCCTGCTGCCGAGGAGGGCTTGCCACATCCCATCTGCTGCCTGCGAAAGCCTCCTCCGTCATCCAGGCAGAAATCCTGGGAGTTAGCCGCGCTTGGAGAGCCTCCAAGGTGCTGCAGGCACCTCTCCCCGACACCACGGCTTCCCAAAGTGGAGGCGCTCCCATCCTGCCGGGGCGCGCGGCTTCCCCCATCCTCACGGGACCACCTGGAGCAGCCTGGACCACAGGGATCGAGGCATCCAACGCCCATACAGAGGCACAAGGCATCCAAAATCCCTCGCAGAGGGAGATTTTCACCCAAAGCCTCGCTGAGCTCACCCCACAGGTCAGCGCAGAGCAGCGCTGGCCGCCTCCGGCACGGCACCGCTGCAACCCCGCAAAGAAACGGGGCGACCTGCACCCCTGTGGGAAGGGCAGGCAATGCCCCCCACCCTGCCACAAGGATGCTGCCCCTCCTCCTGCATCTCCGCAGCCCAATTTAGCCCAGCGAAGCCACCCGCGGGGAGCTATGGGGTGGTGGTGGCAAGGGGACATCGCTCGCCCCCAGCACGGGCTGCAGGGGGATGCTCCAAAAAGCACAGCAGAACGGGGACGAGCGAGCACAACGGTAACTCAAGGACACACAGACAGCCCCGAGGGGCTTGTGGCATCCCAAAAACACAGCCAAGGCAGCTGCTGCAGCTTCGCCACGAGCCCTGCACGCAGGGAGGGGAAAAGAAGCTGGGAAGGGGCGGGTGGGCAGGAAATCCAGCAAAGGGGACGCTCTCGCAGGGCCGAAGCTGCTGCGGCTTGAGAAGCGATTGTTTTCCACAAGTAGTGAAGCAGCTCAAGTTAAAAAAAAAAAAAAAAATTAAAAATAAAAATGCAAATGTTATTTTTATAGGCAGAGCACCACGCCCTGCGCTGTGCAAACCTCAGCTCCGACGACATCGGGGAGCTTGTGCTGATGCTTGCGATATTGCAGGAGAAATCTCGGCAGGCTCCAGCCCCGTAACGCAGCAACCGAACGGGGGGAACCTGGCAAAGCCCCAGCACGGCACAGGATAGGTCCCAAACATCGGCTCCATCCGTGCAGATGATGAAATGCACGGCCCTACAAAAGTGGGACCAGATCTGGATGTCCTGCACAGCCCAGGCAGGGAAAGCTGCCCCAAATCCATGGATAACCATGGATAAATGTTGCTCCCCACCAGCTAAATCCCTCGGGACACAGCCCCGATGCTCCCAGGGAAGCCCCATCCCAGGACTGACCCCACTCTCTCCATCTCATTGATCCCTGCCTGGGATTTCATTTGTCTCCGGCTAATTAGCTCTAATTGCTGCACCCTGGTGTGCCACCAGGCTGAGGACCAGAACAGCTGAAAGCCCCTGAGGTTCAGCTGCGATGCCCCGAGATGGGCAGGATGAGATCTCAAGCAGTGCACAAGCAGCTAAACGTGGTTCAGATGCATTTTTATGACCCAACCCGAGCCCAAGGAGCATTTCCCTATACAAGGAGACCTTTCCTCTGCTCTCAGCCCTTTGCTTCGCCCTTCCACACCTGCAAGCAGCCGTGCACGGGTCCAGAAAACGCTGCCAGGCTTCACGGTGCTGCCAGCTCATCCCCGCGGTGCCCGGCGCTGCTCCAGAAACCTCCCAGCTCCAGCCAGGGCCCCGGATCCTTGCTAAATGTTGGTGATTTTGAAGGATGGAAGTGAAAAGATGCCAGGCTGCCACCTCCCGGCTTCCCAGCTCGCCTGGTCCCCATGCCACAGCGAGGAGGAGGATGCGAGGAGGGAGGAAGGCTGGAGCTCAGCGCTCCCCAGGGGTGCTGGGCTGTGACGAGCAAACTTTGGGGTAGGAAATGGGGATTTCTGGTGGTACCCAGCCCATCAAATCCCCAATATTGGATGCTCGGTAGCCGCAGGAACCTGCCGAGGCTCAGCCTTCCCTGCGTCCCCTCCAGCCAAGCTGTCCTGCTGCGGGACAGGAGCCGAGACCACGAGTGCCAGGCTCGGCTTTGAGACGTGGAAAAACACTGCTGAAGCATCGTTTGGAGAGGAAAAGTGGGCTGTGAGGGGGACGGCACCGATCCTCCGTGCCCCAGCCTCCATCCTCACAGCCTCCCCTCCGCTTGTGATGCTCAAAGCACCCGGAGGGAGCTCCCGGAGCGGCCCCAGCCTGAGCTCAGCAGCAGCAGCCCTGTTCTCACCTCTCCTTCCAGCCATCCGCTGCCCTTCCAGCACCAACCTGGGACAGAAAAGGGGGTGAGGAGGGCTGAGGGACAAGCCCGGGGGAAGGACGAGGAGAGGGGGGCGTCGAGGGGAGGCGAGGATGGAAGGCGCTGGCCGGGTGGCTGGGAATCTCTCTGCCTCATTTGTTTCAGACTTTTTAAAAACAAACTCCGAAGCAGCAGCAGCGGAAGGGAAGAAGTGGGAGGGAAGGCGTGCGCCAGGGGGGAGAGGGAGGCCGGGCAGGCCAGCGGCCAGAAAAACAACTCCTCATCGTGCTCCCGGAGCCAGGAAAAAGGCTGTCGAGCGTTCCCCGCGGACCCAAAGGCAGCGGCCGCGCGGAGAGCCGCCCCGCGGGGAGGCTGCGGCCAAACAGGGCCGGTGGGGAGAGGGGAGGACGAGGGCAGGGATGAGGAAAGGCTCAGTAGGAGGGCACCCAGACCCCTGCGGAAAAAAAAAATCGGGGTTTCAGCTTCTTTGCTGGGTTAAAGGCGCGAAGCTCGGGGTGATTTTGCAGAGCTGGAAAGGCGGCGCTCGGCGGAGCGAATTCCAGCGCAGAGCCGCTTGCGGGCAGCACCCTGGGGGTGCCCACCCTGTCCCTCCTGCAGCTCCGAGCCCCCCGCACGAAGCCCTTCCTGCCCTGGGAGCTGTTTGTTTCAGCCGTGACCTCCTTCGGCAGCTTGAATTCATTTGGGGTTCGCTGCCGGGCCCTCGGCCAGGAGTTACAGTAAACAACTCCCCTCCGCCGCAGCCTCCGATGCGACGCTCGCGCATGATTCAGGGGGCAGGCAGCCAGGCGAGCGGCTCCTCCTCTTCCCCTCGCCCCAGGAAAGGGCCCCGCAGCCAAAACCCGGCACCTCGAGGGCTCCCGGGGGGGCTGCCCCCTTCTCCGAGGGCACCCACGTCCTGCTGGGGACCCCCGGAGGCCACCAGCGCCGCACGGGGACCCTCAAAACGCCGCCGAGGGGCTGCCTCCAGCTCCTGAGCCGTGCGCGCAGGGCGAAGCGAGCATCCTCCTCCTCCTCCCGGGGAAAAAGAGGCGGTTTTTGGGACAGGCTCCTCTCCCGCCTGCCAACATTTTTATTTTTTTTATTTTATTTTATTTTTTTTTTTTTGAGGCTTATTTTTAGTCCGCGAGAACGTTCGCATGGGAAGGCCGGCGCTGGTGGCCAGCCCGGCTCCACGGGCACCACGGCGGCACCGGGGAGGGGGGCAGAGCTCAAAGCTCGACCCCACCACGGGAAGGCGCAGGCTCCTGGCGAGGACACGAAGCTTCCCCCCAGCTCCTTCCTCCTTCTGCTAAATAAATCACAAACGGCAAAGCCGAGCTGCTCAAGCTGCTCAGCCAAGGCGATGCAGGAGGCGGTTGGGGCGCAAAGCAGCCGCAAAGAAGGGGAAGGGAGGGGGGGGAGGAAGGTTTTTGCTTTGCCCCCCGTCAGCACCGGGGACGTCACCGTGCCGGCGGTGGCACGAGGAGGTTGTTTTTTTGGGTCACCCAAGGCGGGCAGGTGGCGGGGAGGAAAACACGCCAGGAGGAAGCCGAGGAGGCGAAAGCGGGGCCCCGCGCGCGCGGAGGCGAGGGCCCCGGGGGGTGCCGAGCCCGTTGCACAAACCTCTCGGCACCTGGGCAGGTGGAGCCGCAGCAACACCCTTCCTCCGCGGGAAAAGGGGAGGTTGCAACACGGAGACAGCGGCTGCAACACGGCCACAGGGGCCACGGAGCTGCCTCTCCGCAGCCGGCCCCGGGAAAGCCACCGGCAAGGCGAGCGTGAATGCAGGCTCTGTGCTCCGCAGCCCCGAGCGGGTTACGAGCATTTTCCAGGCTGCTCCACCAGCCGGCCTCTTCCTCCTCCTTCCTTCCTTCCTTCGCTCTCTTTGCACCCCAAGGAAGCGAAGGAGGAGAGACGAGGAGCACTTTATACAATGGAGCCAAGCTCTGCGCCCCCCGAGCGCCGGCTTTGGGGCTTCTCCTGCTCCACCAGCCCTTGAGTGCCCCCTGCTAAGATTTCTGAGCAGGGTGAAATCTGATGGCAGCGACTTTCCCAGGCCAGCGGTGTTAATTCGGCGCTGTGGCAGCTCCTTTTCCCCGGGGGGGAAGCCACCAGCCTGGGCCAGCCGCCCCCCGCAAAAACACAAAGCGCCGCAGAGCGCTCGGCTTTTGGCATTTCCTGATTTTTATTTTTTTTTTTGAACGAAGGCGAGATCAGCCGTCAGCAAAAAGCTGCAATTATATAAGAAGGGAATTGAGGAGGGAGCAAACAAAGGCAGGGGAGCGGGCTGGTAAGGAGCAAACCAGCCCCAGAGGCTCCGCAGCCCCTCGCCGTCCCCGTCCCCGTTTCGCGGCGCTCGCCGCTCATCGGCCAGCCCCAAGCTTTGGCCGAGGCCGAGCAGGAATTAAAAGCAGTTTTTGCAAACCGTTTCCCATCTTCTGTTGATTAGCTGTGAAAGGTTCAGAGTTCAGGCGGGTTGAAGAATGCATGTGATTAAAAACATTCCTCTTTAATAAAAGGAAGAGGTCTCCTCCAGAGCCACGCACAAGTAACAAAAATTAGCCGGAGGGGATTTGTTCAAATTAAAAACACTTAAATCAGAAACCACACGAAAAAGACTATGTTGAAACAACATTAAGATCACAAAGCCGGGACTCAAGAAATAGGAAATCCCAGAGTCAGGGTACCTCGCATAACCTCCCCGTGGCCCCTGGGGTATCCGCACCAAGGCGCTGGCTTTAATTATGGGGCCAAACGCCGCGCTCCCGACGAAGGACGACAGCAGCAGAAGGGGGATCGCCCCGTTACCTCTGCCCTGCTGCAGTGGGGACACGTGTAGGAACCCCACAGAGGGCACGGGGAACCCCACAAAGGGCATAGGGAACTCCACAGAGGGCACAGGGAACCCCACAGAGGGCGCAGGGAACCCCACAGAGGGCGCAGGGCGCCTCTCCCCTTGCCCCTCTGCCCCCCTACCTCCATCTGCTCCCGCATCCCTCGAGAGCTCCCTCGCCGGATCCCCCCAAAGCGGACTCTTTGGGGCATTTTCCTCTTTTCCAGCCTTTTAGGGGCAGCACGGGGAGAAGAGCAGCTGCGGGGAAAGCCCCGCGCGGCCGCAGCCGTCCCCAGGCAGCGTCCCGCGTGAGCCATGCGAGCAGATGATGCGGGGAAGATGTAATGCTTGGAGCAGGCGGCTGCCAAGTCCCGGTAACTCTTTTCGGAGCGTGCTAGCTGGGGCTTTCAAGGGCTTTATGAATCGGCCAGATGTGGGTGGATCCCACTCCTCCCTACCAGACATCGAATTCCTGCTCCAAAAACAAGACGAGGCTGATGCTTCTTTAGGAAAAGCCCCGAAGAGTTTTTCCACAAGGGTAAAAACATAAATATTATTTTTTTTTTTTCAGCTCTTTCAGCTTTTTTTTTTTTTTTTCTGCTGAAAGCTTCCAGGAAAAAAAAATAAATAAATGGAGGCACCTGACGGTTCGAGTCTGGCAGTCGCACACGTTACAAAACCCTTCCCAAACAGAGGATGAACCACAATTAAAAGCAATGCACCTGAAGCCAACGCGGCTGTGCGCATACACCTGCGAGCAAAGCACGTTTTTTGGGTATTTTAAGCACAAAAATCAGAAATGCCTCGGTTTGAGCCTGCAAACGACTCACACAAGGCCCAAGGAAGCAATCGGAGCAGGGCAAGATCCTTCCCCTGCTGACTCTCGCTGGTTATTTGTGGCTCGTGACCTTTGAGTCAGACATTTAGCAGCCTTCCCTGGGATTTTCTCCCCACGAACGCATGCAGCAACACTGAAAACCGATGACTCCGGGTCCCAACGATCCCTCAGTGCACTGGGGCGTTTGCACTGCAAGGACACGGAGCAAAACGCGCCGTGCCCGGAGCTGTCACGTTTCTGTTTTTTTTTAATGCTGGGGCTGGGAGGTGCTAGATGGATGAAAAAAAAAATAAATATCAGTATTCCACCAAGCTATTCTCCCCATCTGGAACATAAAAAAAAAGGGGAAAAAAAAAATCCCTTTCACCAAGGCAGCACCGAGAACCACAGCAACTTCTCAAGCCACAGCCCCGGACTGGTGCTGCTGGGGATGCTCAGAGCCACGGGGCCACGCTGCACCTTCCTGCAGCACCCTTAGGGCACACAAGGCATAGGAAGAGGGCTGGGAACCCTTGAGCACGAATTAATTCATCTGTGCTTGCTCCTGCCACATGCTAGAGGTCCGGCTGCACCCGCAGCAAGGACACAGGCACCCCAGCTCCCCAAAAACCTTGAAGCACCAGCGTTGGCTTGGCTCTGGAGCTGCCCCGGCGGCACGAGCGGAGCCTCACAGGTGTGTTTTCGGTGCCTCTTCCAAGGCAGCTTTTCAAAGTGCTCCCAAATCCGCACGCTCAGATTGGCCTGCGAAGTGTTTTGCCCGCGGGGCAAAACTGGTCAGGAGGATCGCGGGTTCTCCCGCCTCGCCAAATTACCCCACAGCCCCGAATCCTATTACCAGCCTCCAAATTTCACTGTAGGCGATGCTTACACCAAGCAGCTTCCTTTTCGCTCTCCCCTACAGCTCCCCAGGAGCTGCAGCAACCTGCAAACGTGCCAGGGGCTGAGCACCCTGGACGCTGCCCCTGTCCCGGGGAGTTTTAGAAGCCTTCAAAGCACCGGGGCGCGCGCGCACACCGCCAGATCGGCTCAGAAAACCTGCACAGCAAAACCTGGCAGCGGGTTTCCAGTCTAATTCGGAGACTTTTCAGCCTCAGGGACGCAGGGGTAGGGAGCCAAGGGGGGAACTGGGCACGGGCAGGATGGAATCACGCCACGGGCAGGCAACGCAGCGGCTGCGGTTTCCCAAATAGCTGCTCACAACCCCAGCGTAAGGCATCCCCGTCCCTGGCGGCTGTTCCTGTCCCGCCCTGATGGATGGCACCGGTCATGCCTATGCACGCAAGGTGTGCGCGTCTAAAACGAGTAAATAGCTTTTTTTTTTTTGGCTTTTCTTTACCAGTTTCTCTGCAGAAGGGCCACATCCCCACGCCACGCTCAGTGCGGGCAGCAAGGGAGGAGTGGCACAAAGCCGGACCCCTCCGGCTCCTGCCAGCAGCTGCATCCTCCCACCCACAGCAGCCACCGGCCCCATCCCAAACTAAACTGCGGCACCAGGCTCTCGGGGAGGATGCGAGGTATCCCCAGGAAGCCCGGCCACCACCGCCGTTTCCTCTGGAAGCGAGGGAAATCCACCACCAAAGGGCTTCGGTGAAGGGGAGCCAAGGCTGCCTGGCGGCGCCGTGCGCTCCCCAGAGCAGCGTGGGCAGCTTCTGCTGGGGGAAACTGCCAGGAAAAGTCCTGAGCTGCACGGAGGGAGCAGGGAATTATCCCCATAGCGCAGCCCACCCCGTCTCTGAGCTCCCCACTCGATTCCTTCCCACCCGAGCCCCTCGCCTCGTTGCCCAGCAGCGTCGCCCACCTCCTTCGCTCGCAGACACAGCTGGAGAAGGGGCGAGGGCTCGCGGCGTGCTCCCAAAACCTCAAATCCTGCCAACTCCTGCAGGCAGAGATGCACGCAGGCGACGGGCAGCAGCTCCAGGCAAGCAAATCCTCCTGCTCTGCCTCGGCTCCAGCACCCCGGCGGCCTCCAGCAGTGCCATCTTCTCCCGCAGAGCGGGCTTCTCCCGGGCTCCGGTGCGAGGCAACCATCCAGCCTGGAGCCTCACGGCATCGCCTCGCTCCGACGGCGACCCCAGAGCTTTTTGGAGAGGCTCTGGCTGATTTCCTCGTGCCCTGAGCTCCGCTCTCCCAGCCGGTGGGTGCAGGGGCACGCGGGCAGCGAGCGGCACCCTCCGCACGCAGGACGCCTTCGCCGCGCCGGCTCTGGTTACATCAGCACGAGAGGATGCTGCCTCCGTGCCAAGGGAAGCAGAGGAGAGATCAAACGATTAGACAAAAAAAAAAAAAAAAAAAAAAAAAAAACTCTCCTCAATTACCAGCCCTTTGCATAAGCGGAGGAGAGCGTTCCCAACCGGTTTGGACGGCGCGTTGCCAAGCTGGGCAGCGCTCCCGTTCCGGACCCAAAGCCCGTCTGGGGGTCCCCGCTGCCACCGTGCCCGGCGTGCACGAGGTGACTGCTCCGAGCATCCCACCCAGCAGCCAAAACAGCACGGAGCAACGCCCCAGCCCTTTTGTTTAAGCCTCCCCAGGTAGGAGCAGCCTCGCCTTGCGCTGGGTCGCTGCTGCGCCCGGGGTTGCTGTCACCAGCGCTACAGCTCAGCCCACTTTTTTTTTTTCTTTTCTTTTTTTTTTTTTTTTTTTTTCCCTGTTTTAATTGCTGCGTGCAACACAGCAAGAGGCCAGCTTGACTCATAAGCCCCCAGGGAGGAGCTCGGGGCTCACAAGCGGTGCTTTGCTTGATCTGGAATCGCTGAGACAAAAGCCTGGACTGCCACAATAGCCGCTCTCAGGCAGTGACTCCTCAAGGGGGACCTGCCCTTTAATCAGGGCCCTTCTGCAGGCTGCAGAGGAGGAAATCCCTTTGGCAAACGCTGGCCGAGGTCCAAGGCCGGGCTGGGAGGCAGATTTGGTCAGGAAAAGAAGTCAAAATAACTCGTGCCCAACGCTATGCAGAGAGCAGGCCAAAAAGGAGGCAGGAGAAACAGCACCGGCGGTGGCACGTGGGGAAGGGGACACCGGGGAAAAGAGGCACAAACGAAGTTCTCCAGGGGGCTCGATGCCCAGATGGTTAAACCACGACCAGCCAGGGCACAGCCCGGGTTACCCAAGAGCATTTCTGCAGCACTGAGGGGCTGTGCAGTTAGGGAAGGAGGCTTTCAGGAGGGCTTTGAGGCTGGGGAGGGCTGAGGCTGCCCCAAAAAGCCACGGGGAGGTGCGCGGGGTGCCCACGGAGCTGGCCGAGGATGGCTCGGAGCCCTTGGGTGTCCTCTCCAGCCACCAGAGACCACTTGGCAGCACACGGAGCCGAGCCATGGTTTTTAAGGCAGGAGCTATTTATGTCAGAGGAAGGAAGCCGCAGCATTTTCAGTTTCCTGCACGGGCACACTTCTGATATCCTGCGCCGTGGGTCTGTCTAGCCCTGCCTCCCGTACCTGGGTCCTCACGAAGGAGCTGCCAAAAACTCAACCTTGGGCTCAAAGTCGGTGCTGGTGCAGCTGGGGCGAGGCGCAGGCATCAGATCCTTTACTCAGGAGGAGGTTGAAGCGTGCCTGGGTCCAACAAACCTTTCTGCCATGCCATGGGGATGCTGGTGGCAGCCACCCTGGGCCAGCAGGGGTGCTTGCAACGAGGTGGGTGAGCCTCCGCGCTGAAGCTGGGGAATGCAACAAGGGCTGGAAAAGCTAAAGAAGGCCAAGCCAGGGCAGGGTTTCTCCTGGATCCTGCCAGGAGAGAGCACGAGCAGCCGGAGGATGCGTGGTGGCTGCAGGATGCAGGCAGCCAAAGCACCCGGTGTAGGTACTGGGGGTGCTGCAGGACGTGCGAGCTCGGTGTTCGTGTAGAGGCACTGCCCAGGGAGTTAACCCAGGTTAATCCTGCTGCTGAGCTGCTCGAGCACGGGAAGCAAAGGAGAAAATCATAAACAAAGCCCCGCTGAGCCCCTGAGCCTAACCTCAGCCACCAAGGAACCAGCGCACGCGTTGGGATTCGAGACTTCGGCACTGCCCCGGGCTCGGAGCTGGTGTCAGAACCCAAATCCCCACCCAGGACCCCAAAACCCACTTCACAACCCAGCCCCTGGCTGGGCACACGCTGCCGAACCTCACCCAGCCCCAGCTACGAGGCTGCTCCGGGCTCCAGCACCCGCTCGGGACCTTTGGGGCCCGTCAGGCACGGCTACCGATGGATGTCACCGCGTGTCCCCGTGCCCCGCTGGCGGTGGCTCTCAGATCTCCTCTCCCAGCAGCGGCGGAGCCACCACACCCTTGCAGTTCTCACGGGCAAGTACGAACCTTGGCACGGCCCTTGGCCCGCTGGCAGCCAGCTCCAGCAGGCTCATTAAGTGCAATTAAGCCAGAGTGGGTATTTCCCCCCTCCCCGCCGTCCTCCTCCTCCTCCTCCTCCTCCTTTTGGGGATATTGCTTTTAGACAAAATAAACATGGGAGGCTTTGCGTGGGCTCGGGCAGGTGGCTGGCACCCAGGCCCCGCGCAGCAGCAGGTGGAAACGCCGAGGTCTCTGCAAACAGGACCGTGCAAGACCACAACGAAGCTCACACACCGCAGCACGTTCGTTTTGAAGAGCAGGGAAAGGCTCCTGCCTCAGCCTGAAGTGATGTTTTATTGCATCAGCTCCATCCCCCCTAAGCTGCTTTGCAGAATAACCCCCGTCCTCTCCCTTTCTCCCTGCTCAAAGCCACGAAAACGGAGAGGGAGATGGGGACGAGTGCCCCGCACGCCTCCTCCTCCTCCTCCTCCTCCTCCCCCTGCAGCAGGGCAGCCGACAGCAGCACACGTAAGAGGACGAGCGTGGCCGGAACGTCAGCGAGGCAAAAAACACGCAGGCAAGACCGTCACGCCGAGCCCCGGGGACCGGGCACAGCGCTTTGACGAGCCCCGGAGACCGCCGGCGTTTCGTGCTAACGCAAGGAGCTGGCTCCGACGGCCGCCAAGTAATTGCTCCACTGCCCTGGCACCGCCGCACACCTCCCGGCAGCAGGAAAAGCTGGGAGCTCCCGGGATTTTTGGCTGGTGACGAGGGCTGGCCCCGACCCTGGGCTTCGTCAAGCGGTCGGCGGGGTAAGGAGGGCGGCACCGAGACGGGCACGTGGCGGGGGCCGTGCCCAGAGGACGCGGCCGCTGCGCTGCGTCCCCGTTCCCCACAGGACAAGCGGAGAGCCCAGAGGGATCCTCAAAGCTTTCTGCTCCACCACGTCAAAAAACAGCCGTCCTGCTCCGTGCTGGGGCTGTCCCGGCACAGATGTGACGTGAGCACGCGCAAGGGGCTGAATTTGGACTCTCCTGGCTGTCCTGGGGTGATCCCAGCTGAGCACACGTGCTCCAGTAAGAGCAAGGCTTTTCCCAGTTTGGCTGCTACTGGGAAGTGATAACCACCCCGGTAAAACTGGCAAAGCTCTCCCGTGCAGCCAAACCCTTGGATGCGTCACGGGCGATGCCTCCACGTCCGGACAGCGGCAGAGGTGTGGCCGCGCTCTGACGAAGATCTTTGCTTCAAACGTTTGGGGTTTACTGGTGTTCGGAGGACCGAGCTGCAGCAAATATAGATCATTTCCCATCTTAATTCTGCTTTCACTTCCTGGCACGTGGGAGCCCAGCCTCCTCCGGCACAGCAAGCCTTGACTCTGCGAGCCCACAGCAGCCAGAGCGGTGCAAAAAAAAAAAAAACACAGGAGGGGTTTTGCAGCAGTTCTTCGCCACCACCAGAGCCTTGTCCACAAGAAAAAGAACTTAAAACAGCCCAAAAATAAACAGAACCCCTTTCAAAGGCCATATTTCTTCATCTCAACGAGGTGACCTTCCCATTGCCAGTGCACATCGTGGTTTAGAGGCACCAGCTGCATGTGGGTTATCCTCCCACCCCTGCCCCAACACCTCCACGCGCACATCCACAGCAAAGTGCGGCGCTGGGGGAATTTCTAACATTAGGATCCCACTTTGCCCTCCCCAGATACCTTCCGTTGAGAGCCAACAACATCCCAACAGCCTCAAGTGAGAGCTGGGAATGAAGGACACGGAGGCAGCAGCATCTCCTGCAGCACCAGGACTCAGCAGCCCCTCGACCTGGGCGGAGCGGGTCGGCGCGTCCAAGCGCAGCGGTTGTGCCTATTGCACAAGCAGCAGCCAGCAAAATCCTCTCCCCTCCCCGCGTCCCTTTGAGGCAAAAAGGAAGAAGGCTGGAAACATCCTTCCTCTCCTCCGGACAATGAGATGGAAATAGCACGGGAGGAGCGGCGGAGGCAGCGGTGGCTCCGCGAGGCTCCGGTGCCTGGCCAGCAGCGAGGACCGCGCGCGGCCGACGGTTTCCTGCCATTGTCCCGGCCGTGGCCAAGCCCCGCGCAGCTGCACCCGGCCTGGAACAACAAAAATGGGACCCTCGAGGCCAAAGTCATCTCCACTGCGATTTAGGGGCAGAAGGAAGGTGAGACACACGGCCAGAACCGCCCCAAAGCGCAAACCCACAGCCCTGTCCGCACTCAGACCCCGTGCGCAGCGGCCAGCGCTGGGATAAACCCCACTCCTCAGGCTGGTGGGATTTTGTGTTGCACAACAAAAAAAGCTAAGACAGAAGCTCTCCTTTCCTCGCATCCAGTCCAGAGGAAAGAACAAGGCCCCTAGAAAGCAGGTTCCACGCTAAATCCAAGCTTTCTGCTCCAAAGGATGGGCACATCCATCCCCATGCAGCACGCACGGCGCCAGCTGGAAAACACCGCCAGCAACCGAGCCCGACACAAACCCATCCTGCCCGCAGCTCCAACGGGTGAGAAAGGAAGACGAGCGCTGTGCATCCCTGCTGCCTCTGCCCAGCCCGAGCTCCCCGTACCTGCAGTGAGGGGGGACCGGGCACTCCTACAGCAGGCGCTGCTCGCCGAGCCGCTGGCATCGTGCCCGAAGCCCGGCCGCGCAGGGAGCGCCGCGAGCCCGGCTGCTCCGCTCCCCGAAGGTTCCCAAGAGCATTTCTGCCCCGCTGCCATGTCAAAAATAGAAAGGCAGCGGCGTTATCGTCCTGCAAGCCAATATAGAAAAGTTGACATCCTCGCTGCTAAAAAATCTATGCGGCGGAGGCTATTCCGGAGCACGTAACTCGGGAAATCAGCACAACGTCCTTAAGAGTAGCATACGTTACAGTGACGCACTGCAGCGTTCAGTGCCGGGGGTAAACTTGCCTTCCCCCTCCTCTCGCTTCCCTGTTTTGTTTTGTTGGTTGCTTTTTGGTTGTTTTTTTTTATTTTTTTTTCAGGCTTTTATGCGTCCGCCACGGGCCGCCTTGCTTGCGCTGGCCTCCGAGCAGGGTGAGCAGGCTCGCACGGCACTCCCGCAGAAGAACGCGCTGCCCCGGTGCTGCCCTCGCAGCTGGGAAAGCCAGCGTGATCCAAGCTGGGAGTGGACTTGTCACCGGCCTCCCTTAACGCTTTCCAGCTCCAGCTGCTGCAGGGCAGGCGGCAGCAACGTCCCTGCGGCGTGGGGAGAGGAGGTATTCGGGTGCTCCGTCCCTGCTCCAGCTGCCGAAGGGTGAAAGCCGTTTGTTTGCAGGCTCCTCACAAAGCCCCGAAGGGAGAAGCCACCAGCGGTGACCCCAGCGGCAGGAGGGCGGCCGAGCTTCCCCATCCATCACCCCTGCTGACTCAGGAGGGAGGGGGCCTCAGCCCGAGCCTCATTCTTGGAAAGGGAAGATTTCTACGCAAGCTCGGCTTTTCCATGAGTGTTTGTGCGAACGCGCCGCACCGCTCCCACCCAGCTGGGACTGGGCTGCGAGATCCAATTTCGTTTTTTGTTTTTTTTTTTTCGACAAAAATCGCACGGGAAATGAGGAATGCATCAGGTCACCTCCAGCCCCAGGGTTCTTCTGCAAAGGCAGCCTTAGGAGAGGGGAGCCACGGGCTGGGGATGTCCTTCCAGCAGCTCCCCGGAGAGCTGCTCCCCGTGGAGATGCATCACCAGGACCACAGCATCTCCGCAGAGGGATGGAGAACGGGGTGGGCAGTGCTTTTGAGAGGTCGGGGCCTCCAAGAGGTACCTGGAGAGGCACAGCAAAGCCCCCAAGGACCTGCTGGATGCAGCCCGTGCCCACCTCGCCAGGGGCAGCAGCAGCCTGGCAGCAGGAGGCTGAAGGCATCGGGGTTCAGACACCACCACCCCCCCTAAAACACCTCCAGCTCCTCGCTGCAGCAGCGAGGCCGCCAACAGACTCGTGCAGATGCGGCGAACAGACCGAGCATGACTCCCTTCACCCCCCCCTCCCCCTCCCCTTCTCCCCAAAACAAAACACACACCCAAAAACAGGAGGAAACCAGGCAGGAAAAACCCGGCGGTCATTCGACAACTATTTCAAGCCTCCCCTCTCCCAGGAGGGAGCCGGTCTGACTCCCACCACGTCCCCTCCAGCCGTCCCGGAGCTGCCCCGTGCCCCCCACCCCGATCCCGTGCCAGCTGCCGGCTGGGCTGCTGTGTGCTGGGGCTGCTTTCTCCTCATTTCGTACCGTGCACATCTCAGCTGGCATTTCAGCGCGGAGCCAGCGCCAGATTTCTCTCCGCTGAGCCAACGCGCTTGGAAACGCATGACGACTTGAGCAGATTAATTGGAAACACAGCCCGGGTGTTGCAATCCCAGGAATGACTCCAATTTCAGGAACAAATGTTTTCATCTCGAACTGGGAGCAGTCACCCAAGTGGAAGGGTGCATTTTTGTTGCTGTAGCTCACCCCTCCCCTGGCGTGCGGGCGGTGGGAAGGGAGCAGCACCGTGCCCCGCTGGGGAGGCTGCGCAGGCACTCGCATCGCCAGGAGCTGCTGCTGCAGGGATTCCTGATGCTCCCAGCCAGCTCTGGAGAGGGACAGCCGAGGTTTGCCCATGTCTCTTCTCTCCTCTTGCAGCAGCGTGTTGTTCCTGTCGTGGTCTGCAGCTCTCTCTACCAACAAGGGGGGAGAAAACGAGGTGCCGGGGTTCCTGCTGCGGGTCCCAGGTCGCCGAGGGTGGCCGCAGGGCGAGCAGAATCCTCCTGAGGCTCCGTGAGCATCCCCCGGGCAATGAATGCTTCCAGCTCCTGCCCGGGTGGCTTCCCAAAAGGCCACTTTCCCAACCCAAAGGCCCAGCAGGACCTGCTCCACCACGTCCACCACACTCACACACGGAAACTCTCCCCCCCCAAAGGACATTCTGCCCAAATTAGCGTCCCCAGGGTGCCAGCTCAGGTCTCCAAAGCCAAGCCCAGAAGCAGCTCAAGGAGAAAGGGACCTATTCCCACAGGGAAGGTCCTGGGCTGAACGTGCCAGAGGCTGAAAATAAATCCCCACGGGACCATTCGCTCCATCTAGTGGCAAGCCATTCCCCTGCTCCCCTCCCGTTTCTCCCCCTCTACAGCAGCCGCTCTCCCCCTTCCAGGAGCGTGGCCATCGGTTTTGCCAGCCCTTTTTGCTCAACGCTGCTCCCTGCCAACCTCCCGTGCTCTCTCAGGTGGTCCCTCCCTCCGCAGCCGTGGCAGCTCTTGAACTCCTGCTCGCCCTTGGCTGCCAAAACCAAAGAGCTCCTCCACGGCTCAGCAGCTGCGCAGCGGCTTCTCCCGAAGCTGAAGGTGATAAGGGAAGAGGAAAAGCTGGTCTGTGCACCCGCAGAGCCCTGGCAGGGAAGGCAGCCCCGATACCCCGCTGCCAGGGCTCCTGCAACCCAAGAAAAAAACTGTGTGGGCTGTGGAAAAGGGCACGAGGCTGCTCCTGGAGAAGAAACTGCGCGCCGAGAGCCCAGGGACGGGCTCGGGGAGCTGCCAGCTCGCTCCTGCGAGCCTGCACACGCAGTTAGCAAGCACCCAAGTGGGAAAGAGGGACGGGAGGTGCTGCAGATGCTTTGCTGATCCCCCCCCCGACTGCTGCAGAGAGACGTGGAGCAAGGCCTGGGTGAATTCCTGCTTTGGCAGGGGCGCAGCAGGAGAAAGTCCCAGGCGGAGCAGCAGCAGGGACCCGGAGCAAGCCCAGCCTGGAAGGAGGACGGGAGGTCAAGCTGGATAAAAAGCGTTTTAACCTTCCCACAGAGCTCAGCTCCTGCAGGTCCCATTTCTGCTGGCTTCTCCTCCTCCACCAGCTGTTTGGCCTCCCTCTTCGGCAAAGCCTGCCAGGGCTGGAGCCAGACCCAAAAGCACCGTGGACACCGCGGTTTCTCTGCATCCCGCTGCTGCACGGACAGCCCAGGGCTTCACAACCCCTTCCTGAAGCCCCCAACCCAGGTCCAGGCTTAAATCCACTGCCCCCAGCCCTAAACCCAATTCATCCTCTTGAAAACGTGTCAAATGCCAACGCGACGCACAGATCTGCTGCAAACTATCCACCCGCGACCAAACCCTTGCATCGACGCCACGCAAGCCGTAGTTTTTCTGCAATTCATTTAGATATCCTGACAAAACGAAACCACCGGGTTTGGTGATGAGATATCACTCGTGGAGCTTTGCTCGTTCCAGAGCCCGCTGTGAGATCTGCATTTGGGACACCTCTCTCTTTCCAGCCAGAACATCTGCGCCCTAATGCTGAACACGCAACCGGTCACCTCTCCTCTAACCTGGGCTCTCAGCAGCAGCAGGGGCAGCTCCGGCGAAGCCTCAGCTCTCGCTCCCATGGTCGGCGATGCCCAGGAGGTGCTGAGCAGAGAGGAAGACGGAGGGGAGAGCCGCTGGGTGTTGCAAGGATGTCCTCGGGCAGGCAGCAGCGCTGGGAGGCCTCCCCCGGCGAGCCAGCAGATAAGGCAGCGAGAGGGAGGACATGCAGATCTCTGCAGATCCAGCACACGCCCAAGCTCAGACCGGCCCCAGCCCACAAATCCTTCTGCAAGCTCCTCTGTCCCACCTCCAGATGTGCCAGCACCCCATCCTACACCCCGCGTCCCCTCCCAGGCTTCTCGGCGCACACGCCCTCCACCTTCTTGGCTCGCTCGGCGAATTGTCCCAGACACGTCTGCCTGGTGTGAAACGGCCCCGGCGTGCCAGCACCCCCGGCCTCTCCAGCAGGGAAGCAGCCAAACCCTATCACTCCTTCCCATCGCCGTCGCAGGCCATCATCACCCAGGCTGGGCTCCTGGAGGAGGGAGCGAGCCTCCAGCCGGGCAGCAAAGCGACTCGGGAGCAAGCTAGACCCAACGAGACGTCCAGCAGAGTGCCACCAAGATGAAAAAATAAATAAATAAAAAGCCTTCCGGTTCCTTGAGCTTGATGGATCTTCCAAGGGCTCATCGCCATCGCCGTGCCAAACCCACACCTCAAGGCACAAACCAAAAAGGCAGCCAGGAAAAGAGACGGGAACCACGGGGAGATTTGGAGCTCTCCAGGCTCCAGGCCATTCCCCAGAGCCTCCTTTTTGTTGTGATTCGACACAAGGAGAGAGCAGACGTGGGGCTGCTAGGATGGTTCACTGCAGATGGACAGGGCCAGCACCCAAATTGGGTGCCAGCCTCTGTCCCCACCGCTTCGGCCCCTTTGTTTGGATACCTTGAGGCTCCTTTTGACTCCAAGCTGCAGCACCGTCCCTTCCTTCCAAGCAAATATTCCATTTTTGTTGGCGTGAGGCTCTCCCAACAAGCCTCAGCCCTTTCCTGCCATCTCAGCTCGTGCTCAGGGGTGTGGATGCCGTTGATCCACAGCCCCTAACCCAGCAGGGAAGCGCACACACGGTCCTGCAGAGCAGGCACGGCAGAGCTAAGCTGCAGGCACATCTTTTCTGCTCCGCAGCATCCACCTCAGGAGCATTTCACAGCCACAAACCACCGGCACGGAGCTCCTGGTGTAGTCTGTGCTCCCGAGGAAGGACCCAGCCGCGGTCTTTACAAAGCTAACGAGAAGCAAGGCTCCTACCTGTCCGTACAGGGCTCCCTCAGGTTGCTGCTCGCCTCCCAGCTGAGGTTGCATTGCAGCAAGCCCTCTTGGTGACAGACGAGAGGCAGAACCACCACCCCTGCGTGGTTCCAATCCGCTGTCGGGGATTATTTTAAAGCAGAGCAAGCGCACGGAGGTGGGACCGGGGTGCCAAAGTCCCCGTCTCCAGCCCCCTGCGATCACCTTTGCAGGTTGGGGGGCCAAGGGGCTCCTTTTGGAGTACCTTTCCCTGCAAATGGTTAGGATCTCTGCATCTCTTAACCCTCCTGGAGACGAGCAGAGGGGTTTGGCACCTGCCACCTTGTCCTTCAGGGTGTCCCACAAGCTGCAGCTGGGCCACCGTTCGGCCCCCCGTGCCCCTGCTCCCACAGCAGGGCAGCTCGCAGCAATCCGGAGTTTTTCCCAGCCTCAGCTGCCATTCTGCCTCTTGAATTCCACTGAAAAACTCATAAAAAATACAGAAACAGCCCCTGAGATGCACACATGGGGCTGGCTTGCACCAGAATCCCTCAGTCCCCTTGTTTGACCTGGGCTATGTGTGACAGCACCCGCGCTGCTTCCAACTCAGCCCTGAAAAATAAAAACCCCAGAGCCTGAGGGCAGGGGAAGATCCAAACCCACCGGCTGGGGATGCATCTGCCAGCGCCGACATTTCAGCAGCACCAACCCCATCACGGGCATCCTAACAACAACGCTCGTGTCGAAATCCCCCACAAAGCCTTCGCGCTGCGGCGAGGCCGCGCCGGCGACGGTTTCATCGGTGCCAATTTCACAACTGCTGACAAACGAGGAGCTCACCGAAAGCCCTTCCTGCCACTCACGGGAGCTCGAAGACTCCAAGCTGCGCGCTGAAGGTACCCAAAAGCTACCAGAAAAGTGAACCTGAAGATGACAGACAGCATCTTAAAGCCATGCAGAGCCTGCCTGCCGGGAGGACACGAGGCACCGCTCGCCCACCAGCGTGCTTCAGCACAAACCGACGTGTGTGCAGAGATCTTTCCTCTGCAGGATTCCAGCTCAAAGCCCCAAATCCTCAAAACACAACAGGAGGAGCCAAGGGCACCCCCAGAAGCCGGTTCCCAGCCCGGGATGCGCTCCAGCCCCGGCGTGCCCACGTTGCTCCAAGCATCTTTAAAAGCTGCAGCCAGCTGGACCCAGCGAGAACAAACCTCAGCCAGGTCTCTCCTTGAGCATCTCCAGCTTTTGGGGCACGGCACGGTCCTATAAGTGTTTTTTAGGGCAAAAGCAGGCTTGGCAAGTGCCGAAACCCAGCTCGGGTGCACCCAGGAGGCTGCGCGCAGCGGGTGCGTACAGGTGCTCCGCGCCCATACAGGTGTAGGACTTGGATGTTTGCCTTCCTGGGTGTTTATCTTCGGGCTGTGTCTGCACACAAGCTTATCTCCGAGAGGAGGGGTGTGTTTCTCCTGCACGGGCTGTTATCTCGAGGGATGTGGGCTTCCTCCAAGGCAAACGCCGCGTGCGCGCCCCGCGGCTCGGTGTCAGCGCCGCTGCGGGCGCCGCTGCTGGGGTTCCTGCTCCTCCCCAGCCCTCTTCTGCCACCAAAATGCGTGGCAAAGGAAAAATACAGCGGCTGCAACAAGGGAGGGAGGTGTGGGAAGGATGGAGCAATGAGAAAGGGATGGCAGGATCCTAATTGACGAGCACCGATCCCATCTGGATACGTTCAGGGTCTCCCCACAGCTGTTGACAGAATAACCCCTAAAAACCCCATTATTTTTTTCCTATAAATGTCTCCTCTCTCATCACCACCCCAGCGCTCCGGTTCACAGAGGGGACAAATAACTCGGCCATTCCTAACGCTGCTCAAACACCCTGAAGATGGGGACCCTGCTCCACACCACCCAGCACATCCCCACCCCTGGACCCGTCCCAGCGCAGCGAGGGGCTCTCCCTGCAGCCACCCCAAGCCACCCCCTGCCCTGTCTTTTAGGAAGGGCCAAATTTGCTGCCCCATCCCCGCAGCATAAATCGAAGGCTCCCACTCCTGTCCCCACACATGCTGGCACTGCTCGGCTCAGCAGCACCCACTTTTGGGCTGTGCCCTGTGATCCCCCATCGCCTGGGTGCCTCCCCATCGCTCCTCTCCTCCCCAAAACCCCGGGCAGGTTTGCTCCAAGCCTCCTCTCCTGGCAGAGCTCCCGGGCGAGCAGTTTGGGCAGTGGCCACCCTCAGATCTCCCCGCTCCCCTCTAATTTACCCGAGAGCCCTTGGCCTCTCGTGCCCACAAGTTCAACTGTCACGGGCTGTGGGAAACCTCAGCTTTGGAAACGCTGCACGGCCGCGGATGCGACCCTGAGAAATTCCTCGTCCGGAGCTGCTGGTAAGGGGGAGAAGGGGAAATTAAGCAGCCCAGGCTCTAAACTGACCCTGCAGCAGGCGGTGGGGGCTGTAACCCTACCTCTTCCCTCTCCCCCCCCCCCCCAATTCAGCCTCATCCCTCGGCTCGCTCGGTCCCTGCCATTCCTCCTCCACCAGCTCGCCGCTTTCCGCGCGGCTTCCGCCACCATCTGGGCTCCATTTAGGGGAGCTGATGTTTTTCGCAGGGCTGTAATCTAAACTTTGGTGTTGAGTTTACATCTCGCATACCAGCGTCTCACCGCTGAGCCTGGCCACGCCGGAGGGGTGTCTGGGGCCGCCGGGCCCCGTCCTGCCGCGGGAGGATGAGGCAGCTCGGCGGCAGCACGTAACCCGTGAGCCCTAAATGCAGGAAAAGGATTGAGAGCCGTGGATCTGTGTGCACAAATCTGCTGTGGAGCCAGCGAGGCACTGACCCTGCCAGCGGGCACGAGGCTGGGAAGCAGGGCAGCTTCCCCTGGGAGCACGGGGAGGCTGCAGATGGGAGCCGAAGCTCTAAATCAGCATTATCCAGCCTCCATCTCCAGCAGCAGGAAATTCTCTTAATTTTTTATTATTTTTTTTTTGCTTTAAACCCTACCCTTATCTCCCTCCAAACGGCACAGAGCCTTCCAGAAGAGTCGGGCCCCGCGAGGAGCATCTCTCAGAGCGGGGATGGAGGCTGCCCTTTGGAGAGCAGGGCACGGGGGCAACCACGGTGCTTCAAAGCCAGAAATCACAGCTAGGATGCTGCATCTCCAAAAGTGCTGGCGTGACAGCTCATCTACAACAGCCCCCGTGCCATCCCCTTGCCCCCAGCCCTGTCCCGAGGGCCAGCTCTGCTCTTCAGCCCTGTGGCCAAAACGTGGCTCGACCCCACTGATCCTCGTGGCCAAGCCAAACCCAAACCCACTGCTTCCATCCTCGGGCTTTTCAGGTGGGATTTAGCCAGTTGTGGACGCTGGGGCTCGGCAGGATCGTGGTGCCTGCACTCACCTCCTGCAGTGAGCTCTCCGCAACGACAGAGCCTTGAAGATGGAAGAAGGACGAGGTGGGAGTGATTCCAGGTGAATTATGACCAAGATTCAATCCGGAAGCATCCAGCTGACGAGGACGAGGTCACATCCAGCCAGGCACGGCTCCTCGCAGCACAGCCACCAGCTTCACAGGGACAAATCCAGCGGGGACTTGCGCCCCATCCACCTACCGGCTCAAAAATTGGGTATAGGCAGAGAAGCCAAGCCCTGCCTGAGTACACTCGCTCCAAGGAGGCCGAGCAGCTGAGCCCTGGTCTGTCCTACAAGAAAAGCAGGTTCCAGCCCTGGCTCTGTGAGGGTTGTACAAGCCCTGTTTGCTTTCCCTGCGCCGGGGCAGCGGGAGCCTCCTCCCAGAGCCGTGGCCATCGGCACTCGAGGGCAAAGCCAGCTCTGGGGAGCACCAAGAAGTCCTGCAGGACCGAAGCACCAAGGCACCCCGTTCCTCTGTCCCAAGACACGGCACCGGGTGTGGGATGCAACAACCCAGAGGGTTTTTTGCTTAAAAAAAGGGAAATTTCAAGAAGCTCCGAGGAGCCACCACTGTGGTTGTGCACTGCGGTTGTGTATTGAAGCCCACTGGGTCATCCCAGCAGCTCCAGTGCTGTTGGCAAACCCTTCGTGACCATCAGGCAGGGCAGGAGGACAAATCCAGCCTAATCTTCATGCCAGAAGACGGGGCCAGTGGGAAGAAGGCGAGAAAACCCCGTCCCATTGAGCTCAGCAAAACACCAGCCCCGGCACAAGTCCCCACCGGAGGGCCAGAGGAAAATTTTGCCGGCACGAGCCCAAGGCTTATCTGCTGCTCCCCTCCCTTCTCCCACATTTCTGGGATTAAACCAACACTGCTTATCTCCAAATGCTGCCTTTTGAACCGGCACAGCCACACCACAGATCCCACAACGCTGCCACACGGCCGGGGAGCTCCGAGGACAGCTGCCCGTCCTCCTGGAGCATCCCTGCAGGGCCCAGCACCACGCTTCCACACGGGATTTAACCACTTGAAGCATCCTCGGGGCTGGATTTCCCCGGGAACTGTAGGAAAACCAGCGTGGAAAGGGATTTTAGCCAGTCATGCTTCATAACCAAGCACAGGGGAAAGCTCAGGGGCATGCAGGGGAATCCACCGAGGCCCAGGGCAGCGGGGCGAGCCCATTAAGCACCGGCCACTGGAGGAGAAGTTCCTCAATGAGGAGCCTCCGTGCCCTGCAGGCAGGCTCCTGCAGCAGTTGCACAGCTGTGCCGGCTTCCCGAGACAGATAAGGCTCAAATGATTCATTCACTCGAAACCTTTATTTGTTCTTGCTTACCCAGAAGGAGCCGGCAGCTGCTAATGCTAAACTGGGACAGCTCCCAAGCCCAGACAAAAGGGCCTGCAAAAAAAAACGGCCTTAAGGAGGAACCGAGCGTTCAGAAAAAGCAATCCTAGAAGAGGGAGCTAGAAGGAGGGAGCGCGGCGCAGCGCAGGAGGAAGAGGAAGCCAGTAAAGCACCTAAAAATAAGTTTTTCAAAAAAGCAGCCAGGCACAGGACAAAGGCTTTGCCTGCACGTGACCGTCACCCGCAGCCGAGGCAGGATGCGAGCTCGGCACAAAGCAGCCCCGAGGATGGAGCTGGGCGAGCTCGGGGTGTGTGGAGAAAGCCAGGCTGGCAGATTTGGCCCCAGGAAGGCACCTTCCTCCCGTGCCATCGATGCCCCGGGGGCAGGATGCTGCTCCTGCCCCTCTAGGGCAGCCTCTGCAGCAGCTTGGGAGGGTTTAAGGGATTTAAACGGAGCTTGGGAAATGAGATCTGTCCCAAAATGAGGTCTCTAAAACAGGCAAGCCCTGCTGGAGGATGAGCGGGGGGTCCCTCGGGCTCTGCACCCGTTTAGGCAGCACCTTCAGATTGAAGCAAGAGCTTGTGGGTGAGGTGCCAACCAAGCAGCCAGGCACGGCAGAGGAGATAAGAGGAGATAAGAGGAGATAAGAGGAGCCTGCCCGGTGCTTGCTGGTGCAACCGGGGCCGACACCATCCCCTCCTGCAGCCACAGGGCTGCGGAAAGCTCCCACGTAGGCCCCAGGCTGGGATCCTGGGGTCAAAGCAGCCTTTTTGCTGCCCCAGCACCCAGAAACCTCCTGCGGGGACCCAGCGGGATCCGAGCTTCAGCTCAGCCCCCGTGTACCACACCGCAGGATGCTCCAGGGCGTGCCATCAGCCAGCCCACCCCGGCTCAGGATTCAGAGTCACGAAAGGAAGAAAAGAATTAAAAAAAAAAAATCCCCCCAGGGATGGGAAAGGCACTCACAGGACGGGCTGAACATCCCCAGCAGGGCAGATATCCTCAGCCTCAGCGCCCGGCTCTTACTCTGAGAACATCCAGCTAGTTCCGCTCCCGGGAAGCCGCCGCTCCGCATCCCACATTCACTTCTGCTTCGCTCCTGCCACGCACGGATCTGGTCATCGGGGCAGCAGCGAGACGGGGTCCGATAAAAGCTCACCCAGCTGCGATACCCCTCCTCGAGAAATTTGTGCTCACTTCAGGGCTTGTCTTCCCCGCTCCTGGACGCGTGGCTCTCTTCTTCCAGCGCACGGGGCTGCGGCCGCTGGGGAGGGCTCTGCCCGAGCTGCCCTGAAACGCCAAGAAAGCTCCCGCATGGCTCTCCGTCACCCTTCGGTCCTTGAACTCATGACTACTGAGGAAGGCGGCTTGCTCAGCTAACCAGCAAGCTAAGAATAGAGACCTTGAAGTGAAACCGCCGGGGATTGGCAGCTATTTTCAGCGCGCTCAGCCGGCGGGGCGGCGTGACATAAGAGGATATAAAGAGGAAACTGCACAACAACTCTCACCTCACCGAGAAAAATTCGGGTAAGCCGAGGCAGAGCCGCCGCGCGTGCTTTTGAGGCACCCCGGCCACCTCCACGCCAGCCCGTGCAGCCAAAAGAGGGTCTGGGGGTGGTACCTGCGGCTCGGTGATGCTCGGGGTACCCCCAGGAGCGGCTCAGCCCCCTTTTCGGTGCTTTCTAGCCCCAAACTGAGCCTTGCGGCTCTCGCCGCGCTTCGAAGGGAGAGTTTGCGATCGCGCCCGGTCGCCAGATGTGCTTCGGAAAAGATCTGGTCTCGGTTAGCAACCACCATTAAGATTCATGCAGGGAAATTTAAATGGCAGCGCTCCGAGGGTGTTTGATTTCAAGCCGTAGGTACCAGGAAAACAAACATACGAGCTACGCTTTCTGGAAACCAAACTCTGCCACCTGAAACCGGTCCCCGCAGCGGCGCTCTGCCACCTCGCCGGCGCACGAGGAGCCTTCGCTGGCATGGCACAAGGTTCTGCTGGCTCATCTCGACCCCCCGAAATATTTTCTCCTGGTTTTCGGATGGGAAGAAGTCGCAAGCCGGGACTGACAGAGCCTGCGGTGCTAAATAAGTGAATTCCTCAAACCTGCTGGTTTTGTGTGTTGTAAAAGCATCCTCCAAACCCTCCGCGGGGCACCGGGAGTGCACAGCTCCGATTCCAGCCCTCGGCCAGCCAGCAGCTGTTTATTATAGCTGATCCTCTGTCCCCAGCAGCCCCGGGACAGCAAGGAGCCACCAGGACAAGGGCAGCAAGGCCAGAGGAGGCAGGGTGAGCCCACAAAGGCAGCAGAAAGGACACAGCAAAGCCTGCGGGCAAGCTGAATGCTGCTCCCCATCCACCCTGGGCTGCCCGGGGAGCAGAGACACCTCCCCACGACCTCTCTGCTGTGAATATTCTTGCCCCGAAGACGCTACTGAGAAGCCTGTGCCTCTTAAGTGTTGCTTAAGGCAGTCAGATCTAGAAAGGAGTTGATGGCAGGAAGAGAGGAGGCTCTTTGCTCGGCAGCTGCACCCCCGGGCTATGCACGGAAACATCCTCTGCAACCTAAGAGCATCAAACTGCCGGTGAACCTGCGGGATTTGCATAAGCCTTGCAAGTTTTGGATCCACATGAAGGAAGAAGTTCAGAAAGGGCTGCTCCTGTCTCCAGCCCTGGCGAGGAAGTGACGTTCTCCACGTTTTCTGTGCTGCCCAAGGCTTCGCTCTTACGCAAGAGCGGCTCTTGAAAAAGCAGCCTCAGCACCAACTCTGCCTTCCCCTGCCTTGCCTAAGAGATTTCCCCTCCTGTGGAGGCTCGGGAATATCCCCCTGAAGGGCTCCCAGCACCACACATTGGCTCCTTGCAGGAGCCTGAGCTGAGCCCCGCAGCACCCACAGGGCCCCAGGGTGCTCCGCAGGCACCTTCCCAGCCACGGGGCTCGAATGCAAACAGGATCGGGACGAAAGTTTTCCTTTCCAAGGGGCAGCTGTGGGAGAACAGCACGTGCTTGACTAGAAGGGAAGGTGGAGAGAGGGAACGAGAGAGGCAAAGCAGATGAAAAGGCCACAACCACCTAACACGACCCAAAGAACGAGTAAAAGCAATCTTGTCAGGAAGCCCAAGCGCTCCGGGAAGCCCTACCTGCTCGTTTAACTCCCGATGGCATCCTCTGAGTCATTCCTAAAACAAGCAAAGGTTTGGCTCTCGGTTTTGAGGTGCTGCTTCCCACATCCCATTCCCCCTGCCAGCACCCCCAGCCCCATCCCGGCACCCTGCAGCACCCGCTGTCACCTCCGGCGGCACAGAGAGGCCACGGGGCGAGCGCGGCGACGTGCCAGAGCAGCAGCAGAGTTTATTTTGTGCTGCTGAGAGCAGTATTTCGGTCCAATTGTGCACAGCAGCCCTGTGGAAGAGCTAATTCCCTCGCTGGCATGTGCCAGATACAAACAGCTCGTGGGATGAAGCTTCACGTAGCCACCGGAGAGCCACAGGGGGTTGTCACTGCGGGACGGTGCGGAAAGCCAGCCAGCCTGCGACCTCGGAGACACCTCTGTGATCCCGGAGATTATCACAGCACCAAGAAACTGAAAGCACCGTCCACGGCACGAAGCTTTGAGCACAGACAGAGTGAATTTTTAGGAGGACGAGCAGGTAGATGTGACGGGTGAGCTGCTGTCCTGCTCCAGCACGTCCGCAGGAGCAGAAGCTCCACGGCCACCCTCGCTCAGACGCTCCCTTTCCTGCCGAAGAGCTCTCTGGCACTGCCTCGAGGCTCTTTCCTCAACATCCTCAAATATTGCCCAAGAGGGACCCAGTGACAGGGACGCATGGCACTCGGACTGACTCTGCCACCTCATCAGCTCGCTGACGGGCGCTGGTGCCTCCCGCCGCGCGTCCGCCGCCTCCAGCCCCTCTCTGCCAAGGGCCGATGTGCCCCGGCATGAATTCCTCCTCCAAGGTGAGCCTGGGAAGTTTCCAAAGCCAGGCCAGCAAGCGCTCGGGCTCCGTTTACTATTTATAGTTTGACAACTGGGACGAAGCCACCCAAGCATACCAGCTTCGTTTGCTCTGGCTAAACTCAAACGCCAGCGATCGAACCCCGCGCGGCACGCAGAGGCTGCCGAAACGCAGCCCGGGCTCATTCAGCGCTGGCAACAGCTGCTATATCTGGAAGACGGTTTCAAAAGGAAGACGAGGCTCCTCGAGGCACTGAAAGAAAACAAATCCTTTGCATACATTCTGCAGGATCGGAGCTGCTCTCCTAAACATCCTCGGCTCGGCATAATGAGAGCTGTGGTTTTCTGATAAAAGTTTCCATTCGGGGCATTAGCAATGATGCCAGCCCTGCACGTCTCCAAAATGCTGCCCATCCACTCAAAAGCCCCGTGCCACATCAGACAGCACACGCACTAACTTGGAGCTTCTTTAAGCAAGAAAATTGCCCCTGACACCCCAAGCACCCAGCCCTGCTGGTCAGGGGAAGGCGATTTGATAAAGCAGCCGTGAAGAGGCAGGAGTGGGGTGGCCAGGCGCAAGCCACGCTCACTGCAGGCACCCACGGGGGTAGAAAAACATCGCAGCAGCTCAGCGGGGCTGCAAGCTGCAGGGCTTTCTGCAGTATTTTTAGGGCAGCGTGGCAGAGAGCAGGCGGGAGCTGGACCGAGGCAGGGCTCTCAAAGCCTCGGTCACAGAGCGCTGCTCAAGTTTGACACGAGCCCACCCAGCTGCAGCCAGGCTCAGCAGGGCCAGGACACGCTTCCTTGGCCATCAGTCATCAGCCCCATTTTGCTAAGGACACAAAAAGTCAGCAGAGAAGCGGCTCGTGGGAAGCCGGCAAAGCCTGAATCGGGGAAGGATGCATTCTTGCCTTCGGGGAGCATAGCAAGATAATGAGACACAGACCTCGGGACGGACTCGATGCAACAGCTCGCAGGACTGAGTCACCTACCCGTCCTCTCCCTGTCCCCCACGGCCAGGGCAGGGGACGAAGCAGGGGCCTGGATGAAAATCAAGAGGGAAACTAAGGTCTCGAAGCCTGAACCTTCAAGAAACCTGGCTCAGGCTCGAGGCAAAGCAAAGAGATTCGTACAAAGCCCTGCCAGAGCCAGGTGACGATGCAGGAGCTGCCTGATTTCAGAGCACTAACAACACAATTGTTTGTTTTTCTTCCCCTTACCAAGGTCCCAGCTGTTAAATACATGATTGCAGGACCTCCTGCAGTGCTCCACCATTTCATCCACTACTTGAACAAGAAAAAAACCCTAAAAGTCTGATTGCAGAGACTCCCAACACAAAGCCTCCTTACCACTAGCATTTTCAGACATTATTTTTCTTAGAACCGTTTCTAAATGGTGCAGGCTTTGCAGCATTGGCTTTCAGCCTCCTAAGAACTGTTTCTGCCATGGGTGCTGTCGCTCACACCCCTGGAGTCACCTGCCTCAAAACACAACACAGACCCCGAGCTGGACACCATCCTGCATCCCAGGAGGATGCAGCTAGGCAGTTTGATGAACTGCAGGAAAAATCACCCTCACGTGCACCTGCACAGCACCTCCACCCTCGTGCCACGCTCTCCTAGGATAAGACAACATGCTTACATAGCCCAGCCCTAACATTTTGACGTGTCTGTCCCCAAATTACACATCAGAAAGGCTGAGGGCCCTGGTCAGGACAGCTCTAACCTCATCACCCTCTCACATCTGCATCTTTGGAGCTTCCAGCCTTGCTGCAAGCCCTTTTGCTGCCATTTTCACGCTCCTACTTCCTGCTCGCATCAGGCAGCTAAGTAGGAGGTGCTGAAATCCTCGGTGCAAACCAGGAAGCGCCAGAGATCTCCCGCTGCCACGTCCGGGCTGAAATGCTCTGCAGACACCTGCTCAGAGGTGTCCGACCAGACCCTCACAGAGCAGAAGTCACCCTCCCGAAATAAAACACAGCTCTGCCAGGAGCTGGGACCGTCTCCTGGACTAAACGCAGGGAAAGTCCTGAGGCTGTTTGTTCCCTGTCCTCCCCCAGGAGTGACAGCTCTTCCCTCCTGCACGCACGCTGCTGAGCCAGCCAAGCCTGAGCGTGCATCTCACCACCACCTCTGCAGGAGCCTCCAACCATCCCATTACTCAGCAGAGCCTCCTAACGTGCCCAACCCCCTGATAATACCTTCACCATGGAAAAAGGTGTGGGAAGCTCTGCTTTTTTGGAGCGTGGGGACTGCCAGCTGAGAGCAAACACTGGACGACTTGCAGGTCTGTGGGCTGTGCTGGCTCAGGATGAAGCTGGGCTACTCAGGCTATCAACAACTCTTTTTTCCAGGGCGACTGCTCCCATCCTTTCTGCTCAAGGTATTCGGACAGGGAAGAGAGATATCATTTCATTAAATAAACCCAACGAGGATGCAACCCAGCAGAGTGACCCCAGTCCCTTAAAACCTCGCTGCCTGGAAGCACCAGCTGCCCTGCAGCAGGGAAAAGCATCGGGATCCGAACAAAACCCTCCCCGCAGCCAGTTCACCACAGCCAAGCACGCTCTCTCCCGTGTCCCTGGGGACCCCGTTCTGCCCGAGGAGCTGCTGTCACCCACAGCCCGGCCCCACAGAGCTGCCCACGCAGACGTTCACCCCGTCTCCAGCAATACAGGGGGACCCCAAGCAATACGAGGGGACCCCCAGCAATATAGGGGACCCCCAGGTTCAGTAAAACAGGGGACCCCAGCACCCCTAGGGCCAGTCCTCAGCAATACTGGGGGACCCCAAGCAATACGGGGGGACCCCCAGAGCTAATGCCTAGCGCTATGGGGGAAACCCCAGAAATTTGGGGGGACTCCCAGCAATACAGGGGACCCCAGAACCCTCAGGGCCAGTCCTCAGCAATACAGGGGGACCCCAAGCAATACGGGGGGACCCCCAGCAATATAGGGGACCCCCAGGTTCAGCAATACAGGGGACCCCAACACCCTCGGGCCAGTCCCTAGAGTACAGGGGGACCCCCAGAATTACGGGGGGGACCCCAACACCTCAGGACCAGTCCTAGCAATACAGGGGGACCCCCAGCAATACGGGGGGGGACCCCAACACCCCCGGCACCAAGCCCTAGCAATCCGAGGGGACCCCCATCAAAACGAGGGGGGACCCCAGCACCCCCGGGGCCAACTCCTAGCAACACAAGGCAACTCTCAGCAACAGGGGGGGGACCCTCAGCACCCGACACGACCCCCAGCACCCCAGGGGGCTCCCCAAAACCGCAGCCGCTCCCTCCCCCAGACCCTAACCGGCGGCGGCGGCGGCTCCATCCCGGTCCCCCCCCTCCACCACCACCACCACCACCGCTGCCTTACCTCAGGCGGGGCCATGCGGGGACAAAGCCGAGCCCGGGCTGTCCGAGCCCATCCGAGCCGGGGAGCCATGGCTCGGTGCTCGGAGCTCTGAGGGACCGGGACCTGGCCCGGCCCGGCCCGGCTCGCCTCAGCCCGGCCCCCGCCGCTTTGTCTGCGGGCGGCGCCGCCCCGCGGCCGCGCTGCGTTTAATGGCGCCGCCCGCAGGGCCGGGCCGAGCCGGGCCCCGAGGCCTCAAACCCTCCCTCAGGGGGTCCGGGGGAGGTTGTGGGGTCTTGTTCCGAGGCCTTAGGTTCCCCCCCGTGGGGGTCTCGAGGTCTCGGGTCCGTCCCCGTCCCCCCCCCGGGGGTCCTGAGTGGGGCTATGTGCCCCCTGGAAGCGGGGTCCGCGCAAGAGGGGAGTGGGGATAAAAAGGGGTGTACCACGAGGGGTTGTGGTTTTTAGGGTCGGTTCAAGGCAAAATGGGGTTTGTGCACTTCAGAACAAGCTGGGGTTTACATGCAAAGCCCCCCCCCCCCAGCCAGCACCTGCTGCACAAATGGGTTTTGGGGACCCCAATGGCTTTGCCCTCATCCTGCACCCCATGTCACCCCCAGCCCTCGTCCCCAAAAGCCCTTTGGGGCCGCAGCCCCCCTGTAGCACCCACTGCCCCTCCTCGGCACCCGATGCTCAAGGCAAGGGGGAACAAGCCAGTGGGGGACAAACAGAACAAAAAGCATCATCCACACCCCGAGGAAGGGCGACGGAGGGCTCCCACCACAGCCCTGACACCAAAACACTTAAAATCCTTTACAGGTGCCAAGATGTGGTGCCGAGGTTTGTGTGCCAGCTCCAAACGGAGCCCTCTGAATACCCCTCGTCTTTTTTCAACATCCCGGACAAGGCAGCAGAGGGATGCTCGCCAAATTTAACCTCCATGGGTTCAGCAGCTCCCCCCCACCAACCATAATACCTTTATTCCTACCAGACAGATCCCTCTAAAATCAGCAAGAATCGATAGCACCTTCGCAACAGCTTCTAAATCCCAGATACGGAAAATTTAAAGGTCAGGTTGGTTAAAGGCAGAGGCTTAAGAAAGTCGCCTCTTGCAGCAAGAGCTCTGCGTTAAGAAGCTTTGCTGTAACTGCAGCTTTTTATCTTGCTTCCCAATCCTGCAGGATGCTGTTCTTTGCTAGAGAGAGCCCAGTACAATCCACGGGCACATTTAAGGAGGAAAAACTAGGTATTGCACATCTAAAACCTCTTGCAGCTGGACCCTGAGCCCGACTCGCTTAATTACTTTTGGAAAAAGGCTCCTCGCCACAGATTTCCTTGCAAAATCTGAAATCCATCAAAGTCTGCAGGGGAGAGCTGTGTGGTGCCGTTTCCTGCCCACATCCCTCGGGACTCGGTCAGCAGCGACGCCTCCCTTTGAGCACCCGCACTGACTGGGTTTGACGCAGCCCCTGGTCAAGTAAGGGTGGCTCCAGAAAGACACGGGATATGCGAGCAGCAAAAAGCCATGAAGCTTGCCAGCCTTTTCTCCTGCTATTTATATCCCTGTCTTAAGCATTTTCTCTTTGAAAACGGAATGATATTAATCCGGAATATTATGCAGATTGCAGTCCGCCATAAATTCAACCAGCATAGCAGCTCTTTGCTTGAAGTCGAGCCAGATCCTTCTTTTCAGAGCAGTGTTCTCAGGTGCTCTAAAACTCCACGTCTATAAATATGTGGATGCTCAACATCCCCTCACCTCTTCTTGTAGGCCCTGTGCTCAACCCTGACCATCTCAGCAGCTCCAGTGGAATTGCAATAACCAGAGAAAAATCCAGGCTGCCCACCCCTGGGAGCACTGAGAGCTCCTCATGGCCCAGGAGGAGGGAGCTGCATTATCTCATAGATGATAAATATGTTATTATTTTATATAGGCAGACCTGCTTCAACAGGAGGGAATGCAAGCAGCTTGCTCCAGCAACCCCTCAGCCAGCTGGTAGGAAAGACACAACGCAGGAGGGAATATGATTCAAAGCCTTGGGGCTAGAGGTCGAAGCTGACCCAGAGTCCCTTCCATCCTTGGGGAACACCCAAGCCACCAAGAAAAGGGACTGCAGACGTGCTGGCAGGAGGCCCCAACCTGGGAAGATGATTGCAAACCCTAATGGAGATATGCGCTTCTGCATAGCCCCGAGTAAAACTCCCAAATTGCACCAAATTGCAGGCTGAAGACACACCTTCCTCCGAGCATTTCCTAAGGACTGGCGGTGCCGTTCCTTCGCCTCGCTCTGCCGTGCCCTTTCCCAAACCCAGCAGGGCAAGAGCGGGATGAGCAGAGGGCAGGGCAGCGGGACCATCCCCACGCAGCACCAGGTGGGACCCCAGGGTCTCAAGGAAAGGAAAAAATCCACATTCAGACCCAAGGAGGTGCTGCTCAGGGGCTTCAAGTCCCCTCCAAAGGCATCGCCCCGGGGAGCAGCCCGTGATGGCGGTTATTTGGCGTGGCTCCTTGGCGAGAGGACAGCTGCATTTCCAGGAAACCCGAAGCAAGGGGGGGGGGATTCTCTGACCACTGAATTACACTTCTCTTTTCCAGAGAAGAAATCTCTTCAGATGCACAGCAAAACCCTGCCTCATCCCAGAACAAGGAGACCTGGAGGAGCTCACGGCTCGGCTGCACAGCTCCGCACCTCCAGAGGTCAAGCGGTGCAGATGCGGCGAGGTAAACACCGAAACACGGGTGGGCAGTGGCTGTGTTTTTTGCCGAGCTATTTTGCTCGCTTTCACGATACCAGAACAGAATATGGGAAGTTACATATCAAGCATGCATGCGTGCATGCAGGCTGGCACCCAGTTGTAAGCCCCGGTTAGCAAGCAGTTATTTTCGGTGCGCTCTGAAGCTGGGAGGCTCAAGCTGCAGCTGCTCGCCGTGAATCTCACCTCTGGGGCTTTCCCTTTCCCCTCTCATTGATGCTGGGTTTCTTCTCGCTTGCCTTGTCCTTCCCGGTCATTTCCAAACTTTTGAAAGTTCATTTCTTTACAGTTTTACCTTGGAAACGCTTGGGAAAATCCCTCGGAGGAGATGCGTGACCCTCAGACAGCATCCAGCTGCTAAACCGGGTGCTCTGCATTTCGGGTCCACCCTGGGCTCACCCCACGCAGCCTGCGGAGCATGGTAACACGCCCCCCGAGCCCCAAATGACACCAAAATTGCCACTGCAACATTTTTATGACTACCAGCTCATTCTGAGAACGCACAATAACTTCACGATGGAAGTCCCAGCAAGCCCCACTCTGCATAAATTTGCATATCGCTCAGCGAAGCCAATCAGAAGTGCGATTGATTGGGACCTTTCTTTAGGATTTAAGTTCAGCAGCAGCAGGAAAAAGGGTTTCATTCTCCCCTTCTAGCCCTTTTTGCTGTGCAGTGCCCCAAATTCTCCTAAATTCATCCTTCCCAAAGGCTCAGGAGTTGATGCTTTTCTCTTCCAGATCAGCCCAAACAAAAAGGTCAGGTTTGGGGTGGGCTGGGAAAAAAAGAAAAAAAAAATCAGGAGTTTTAGAGGTCTTTGAATTTGGCTTTGAAATTTGTGACTTAATTTTTTCATTTTTGCATTTTGGAAATGCAAAGGGCTGAGGCTGCTCCTAGGGTCTCTGAGCAAACGGCTCCCCCAGCTCTCGGCCCTGCTTCTCCTCCAGGTGCTTCAGCGAGCAGAGGAGGGCAGTGAGGAGCAATTGGGACTCCCGTCCCCTTCCCACATCCAAGCCTGCCTTCTCCTGGTCCCACCTCGTGCAGAAATTACCCGTGGCCGAGGAGCACAACCCACCTCCAGCAGCAGGAGGGTCCCACCAAGACCTCCTCCCACCCAAAATCACTGGAGAACCCACCCAGCTGGCAGCCCCGGAGCACGGGGTTAATGGCAATCGCTCAACCAAGATTATTTTGGAAGCGCAGGCAGTATTTTTAGCCTGGAAAGCAGGCACCACTTCCCCTTCTTACATCTCTCCTCCCTTGGAGACCACTGCCAGAGAGGCCAGGGCTCTCTGCTGTGGCCAGGCAAGGGGGGACCTGTGCAGGACCCGCTGCCAGTTGTGAAAGAACCGAGCTATTTTCATCAGAGGAGATGAACACTCTTCACCCCACGCGTTGTGCAACCCTCCACCCGCCAACAAAGGAGCCGAAGCCGCTGCCTGGGCTCGCCCCAGCTCTTCACCTGCAGCACTCAGAGCCCAAAAAAGGTCCTGGAGGAGGGTGGGTGGCGGTGGTGGCTCCCCACTGAGCTGGGCAGCTGGATGCAACTGGGCTCAGCACGCTGGAAAAGGCGAGGATAAAGCTGGGGACGTCCCCAGGGCGGGGGGCGCAGCAGGAGCCGTGCACAGGGGAGCAGAGGTGGGGAAACCAAGGGGTGCAGAATTGCACTGAGGATCAGCATCGGGACCACGGGCAGCCCAGCTTTCATCCGGGGGGTGTCCCGGAGGGCTGCAGGGGATGGATTGCTCCCCTTCCCACACTTTCAGCTTCCTTGCCCTGCTGTGAGCGGGGACGCCTCCAAAATCAGGAGGTGGTGGCTGCAGCGAGCCGATGACGAGGGCTTTGGATCAGCCAAGAGAACACTCGCTGGAGCACAGCGTCCTGTGACGTGCGCCCGGCGCCCCGACCCACCCCGTTTTACGGTGCTGGGCTGGGAACCTGGGCTGCGGCCAGCTTTCTGCTGGCACAGGGCTCTCCTCGGCAGAGCCCTGGGAACCAGCAGCACCCCTGCGTTTCCGTGGGGTGTGGAGAGACCAGGCAAACGCCTGGCTGCTGTTGGCACCGGCAGGGCCGCGTGCAAGCTGGGGATCGCTTGCTAATCTGGTGCTATCTGGGGCACCCGCCACCAGCACCCACCAGGGACCGGTTGAATCCCCGTGGCTGGGGTGAGAAAATGAGAAAAAAATGAAGGTTTCTCCTGCTTAACAGGAGAAAATGGGGTTGTGCTTGGTTTGAGGATATTTTGGCCTCTCTGGGGTGTAGCAGGAGCTCGCAATCTGGCAGAAGGCTGCTGTAGCCACAGTGTAAAATGCTAAAAATCACTGCCTGCTCCCGCTCAGGAGCTGCGGATCTGCTGATGCTCCAGCACACGCTGTCTGCTCCAAGCATGCTTTTATCTTCCCCCTACAAACACAAGCAGGGACATCACTACCTGCTGGAGTGATGCCAACAGCACCGGAGAGCCCTGCAGCCTGCAAACGCAGCAAGGAGCCTGCACGTGTCTCCTTGGTGCACAAGCAGGGATTAAAACACATCTCCCAGCCCAACCTCTCCATCCCAAACTTTCTGCCTTTTTTTCCCCCCCTCAATTATTCCTCTGCCCGAGACAGAATTTGGGAGGCTGGGGACAGTTCGAGGCCAACCTGCTGAGCCTGCCAGCCACAGGCTGACCCAGGTGGGTGGCAGACAAGTTGCTGACTTGGGCACAAGAGGGCTCGATGCCTTTTCCTTTGCTGATGTACGATACAGCAGCAGCAACTCACACCCCAAATTGGGCAACGCTCGGCTGGGCAGGAGAGGAGGCTCCCAGCGGCGCCTTGGGTAAACCAGGCTCCAGTGATGGGGCAGTCAGGATGCAGCCCAGGTGCTGAACACCTTCATGCTTCGTATCTCAGGGTCTCAGCGTGTACGAGTGAAGGCAGCAGGGCCAGAGCAGGGGCTGAGCAGGCCGGTTAGCCCAGCGTCAGCCCTCTGGTGGTGCAGTTTTGTCCCCAGTTGCGCCCTGGCTGAAAAAATCCCCGGCACAGCTGAGCGCAGGTGACGGTGACCCTGCTCCTGCTCAGAATCAAACCCCTCTACTTCCATTCAGGGAATGTCAAAGTATTCACGTTTAAATGCAAAACACAGACTGGGTGCATACAGGAACTAGGTGCCCGTACAATAAATCATTTTTCTCCTCCACAGACCCTTGCCTGGCAGCACCATTACAGATGCTGCAGGGTCCAAATCCCCTACACCATCTCAGCCAGGGCTTGGGATCTGAGGACCCTCGGGGGTCCCCCAGCCACCCAAATCCCCCACAGCCCTGCGGGGCTTTGCTCAGCCACACCACGTCCCCACCAGCCCCGTGTTCCGCCTGCTCTTTTAACTGAAGAATGACACCCGCTTGGCAGCCCGGAGGTTGGTTTTAAATAGACACTCCTTGAATAAAACCTACAAAAATACCTTCGGCCGTCCTTCTGCTGAGCATGAAACCGCAGCACGGCAAAGAGGAACCATCGCCTGAAAACAGCCACGCTTCTGCCCTCCCGTTTTTGGTGGCGTTGCGCAAAGCCAGGGGCAATTAGAGGAGAGGGGCGATGCGTGCTCAGCCCAGCCCCGCTGGCAGCCCGGCCGCCAGCTTCCCCTGCTGCTCTCGTGGGTCTTTCGTACAGCCCCGGGGGAGAGAAAAACATTTGTTTTAAAAACAGGAAAATGTGATTGTAAAACCACAACAATGGGCTGGGGAAGGAGCCGGAGCAGCTCTCAATTTAGCTTTCGAAACAGCGCTGTGAGTTGACTAAATATTTCTGTAGCAAACAGCCGCAGCCCTGCGCCGCACGCCCTCTCCTGACTCCGGCAGCAAATGCAAGAATTGTTGGCTTTGCTCTCTGCCCCGCAGCCGCCTGCCAAATAAATCCTCACCTCCCATTTCAAGCCCCTTCCTCACCACGGCTCCTCACCCCGGGGTTGTGCACGCACCCAGGCACCCCAGCGGGCGCCTCACCGCACGCTCCCTGCAAAGCAAGGCACTGCCCAATCCCCCTTTCTCTTTTTCCTCTTAATATACCCTTAAAGCAAGCCTAACGTGGCAACCACACGTAATCCTCCTGCATGTATACAGCAGCCTCTACCTGTTGTTCCTTGCTTTTTCCATTAGAGAAGTTCAACCCAAACCGTCTCCCAGAAAGGGGCCATGCGAGGTTGCGGCACGGTTTACAAATGTCACCACCTGAGTAGCTGGAAATTGTTTATTTCCCTTCCAAATGCCCAGAGGGGTTGTATCCAGATAAAGAAATAATAGCCGGCAAAACTGTGTTTTCCTAAACACCAGGAGAATGAACAAAAGCGTCTGGCAGCGCTCGGAGCTGCTGGGCACGTTGGCATCACAAGCTGCAGCCCCACATCGGGGTCCAGCACCCAGATCTGAGTCCCCACTGCTGGCCCCTCGTGCATTTAAAGCAAAAAAGTGGCTTTTCTGCCCTCGGGGTGGGTTTCGGGGCCAAAACCTTCAGACATATGAACCAAATCTTTGACTACAGGGTGCAAAATGAGAGCTCCACCTCATCCCCAGAGCCTGCCTGGGTACAGCCACCCGGCTTCACTTCAGCTTGGCAGCCACCGTTCCTTAACCCGCCTCGACCCAGACAGTTGGGATTTTCTCACCAAGCTCGTTAGGGAAAGGAAATACTGATTTCAAGCTAGCAGCTTGCCATGGGTGAGCTGATAGAAAACACAACTGAGGAGATCCAGGCGCACAACTTCACGTGGCACCGCAAGCGAAAAAACCACCTGTGAAATCCCTGGGCAGAGCAGGTACGGCACAGCTCCGAAAGAGCCCGCGTGACTCATGCCCTAGAAAAGCTCTTTCTCTCCGTTGGTTTTGAAGTGCTGCTCAGGTGAAGGTATCTAAAGGTATGTGAGATGAATTCATGCCCTCAGGAAAGTCCCACTGTCAGATCTGCGTGCATGGCTCCTCCAAAGCCTGGCACAGCTCTGAAAGCACCAGGACAGCCCCCAGTGTCCGTAACACACAGGGGGAAATGCTGCAAGCAAAGCAGGCTCTGGGCTGCTCTTGTGGCTAGGAAACCAAGAGCAAAAGAAGCCAGGTAGAGGTTTTCTCCCTTTTACACCAGCCAACTGCAACCTGCAGCATGCGCCCAAGTTCAATTCTTGCTCTGGAGCAGAGCAGGGCGGCGATCCTGCAGCACGCGAGGTCTGGGGGCTCCTAAAAACACCGAAACCCCACATCTCCTGTTTGGAGATGCAGCACAGCCCTACAGGGTGGTGAAACATCCCACAGATTGGTAAAGGTGTGGTGTCTGTATGTCCTGCTGGGCTTTGAGAGGCTGAAGAGCGCAGCGTGCCTCCAGGGGAAGGTTCTCCATGCAGAAGGGTCTTTGTGCAACAACAGCAGGGCAAGATTCAAATGGGGATGAGCTCAGTTCAATAAGACATGAGGAGCATTTAAGGGACGGCACAACCCATCCAGGGACACAGTCCTTTCTCCATCAGTTCGACAGCTGGAATCAATTCCCAAATTCCTGTTCTCCTATTAATAACAGCACAAAGCTCACCCCGCCTTGATACGGGGAACACCGGGGGGTTCTTCGGACTGGAAGGGCCGATCTGTTTTGGAGCTTTGTGATAGCAACCACCGTGTCCTCAACCCTGGCCATGGTCTACCTGGACGGCCACTGAGCCATCCCCAGACTCAGCAAAGCAGCCACAGCACCAGACGAGGCGGGTCTGCAGGGGAAGGTGGATTTTTTTTTCTTCCCCTTTCAAAAAGGCTCAGAAAACACACCAGGAATGACCGTGCTAGTAAATCTTTCCACCCAGCAAGCTATGATCTCAGCTCCCAGCCCGCCGGCTGAGGCTGGAGGCGACGCTCGGCTCCTTGGTGCCGATTCACCGGCGAACGTGTCGGCAGCGCAGACGGGCGACGTGGAAAGGGTTAGGTCATGCCTGGAGCTTGCTGAGAATGCGAGGAGCTCAGCACCCCGATGAGTCCCCAGGTGAGAGAAAAGGAGAACAGGGCATGGATGTCCTGCATGAGAGGCAAGTGCCGTGGAGAGGTGGAGGGTAGAAGGTCTCCTGTCACACAGGACTTGGAAAACCAGAGGGTTGTTGAGGGATCACCAAAAAATTTGGGATGGAAGCAGCAGCTAGGGGCCTCCTGCTTGAGACAAAGCCAGCTATGGGATCAGCCGTGCAGTGCAGGGACCCAGGGCATCACTGGCACCTGCACCAACCTCCTCTGAGGATCCCAAAGCGTCTTCCCAAAGCAGGTCAGGCCTCACCTGCAGCACTTGGGGCAGACACAGTGCCACCAGGTGGACCCAGACATGTGTGCAGCCATCCCTGCAGACGGCTCAGAAATATCCAGTGCTCATGGCAGAGAAGAAGAAGAAAAGAGTCTGATCCGGGGTAATCCATGGAGGCAAAAAACCCTGGGGCTCCTGACACCCGGGTACCCCAGTGGTTGTTTTACCCAAGGGAGGTTGCTTTGGGCACCAGCTCCCCTCCTCTTCTCCCCCTCGACTGTCCCCAAAGGTCTGACAGCAAAATTTGTCACGGACAAGTCCGACAGAGCTGCTGGACTCGCATTTCTGAACACGGCCACTGAGGCGAGCGCTGTGTTTTTGGGGTCACTGCTCGCTCTTTGAGCTCAGCACCGTTCCCCAAACAGGAGGTGTGGGGTTTCAGCGCTTCTGAAAGCCGCAGAGGAACCCAAGCTGGCCTCCGACAACTGTGCAACACTCGAAGAGCAGAAGACAACCAAAAAGGCGAATACAAAAGAGTTGTGGGGACGCAGCTGCCTAAAACCCCTGGGCAAGGATGCACCCAAAGGCTGCCGAGCAGCCACATCCTACCCACAATCAGGCCATCCTCAGGAAGAGGCCAGTCCTGGTGGCTTCTGCTCGTAACTCACCCAAAGGCTGGGCGAGTTTAACTCACCCTTGCGATGGAGATGGCCAGAGGAGAGCAGCCCCCAGCAATCGGGGACCCACCACGTACCTGGACCCCCCCCCCCAGGCTCAAATCCAGCACCTCTGGTCCACAGAGGCTGCTCCTCGGTGCTTCTCCATCCTCTGTTCTCCTCCCATCCACGTCCCCAGGGTGATGCTGTCACCTTGCTCCCGGGATGAGCAGCACCAAGAGGGCATCCCTGATGTGCTGACCTGGATGGCAGGGAGGGCATCTGCTTTTTCAGCATCTGCAGCCCCCCCAGATGATGCTCCTGCATCCGTCTCATTGCCAATGAGCTCCCCAGCACCCACTGAGCCCATCCCCAGCTCCAAGCAGCTTCTAGAATCAGCAGAAAGTGGTGCAAATGCAAAACCCCTGAGCATGGGGACATCTCTGGACTTCCTCCTGGACTGGGCCATGGGCCAGCCTTGGTCGGAGAGGGGAGGCAGCCTTGGGGAGCCCAGGCACCGGCCCGTGGCAGGCTCATCTCTGGGGTTTGGAGGAGACGAGAGGGAAATACCCACTGCTCTGTGCCACAGGCAGCATTTTCAGACTTCCCCACACCACTGCCCACATCCACCACCCCACTGAGTGCTTCTGGTGGTTGCTCTTCCCAGCAATGTCCCCCCCAGACCCCCCCCCAAGGCCCCGCTGTGACCGCTGGATGCGGTGACACCAAGTGCTCCGCGGGCGCTGCCAAAAACCCCCAGAGGACAGGGGTAGGACAGAGACAGATGCCAGCAGGGGACATCCAAACGAGCCCCCCAGCACCGTTTATGCCCCAAAAAAGCGAGGGGACAACCCATGACGTGCATGTCCCCGGCTGGGGCTGGCAGGGAGGTGGCCAGGGGACGGCCCAGGCTGCGCAGCAGCGGCTGGCAGGGGCCCAAGGCTGCCTCTGGCCAGCTCCCTTCCTCTCTCGGAGAGTTTCCGGGAGAGACTTTAACGCTTTGCTGGCTAAGCCGTGGCTTTGATTGCGGTTGATGGCATCTTTGAGATGGAGCGAATAACTCCGATGGGTTTTATCTAACGAGGGAGGGGGGGGGTAAGTTCAGAGGAAGGATGCTGCGGGAGAGGCATCACAGCCAGATGGCTACGAGTTCTCCTGGAGACAGACATCAGCTGGATCCCCTAAAAAAGCTCCTCAGCATTCACACCAACCCTTTCCAGGGCTGTTGTTCCCTTATGGGACATCACGATGGTGGAAAGGCACCAGGAGGTCCCAACCTGGGCAGCGGTGCCGGGTCACAGCCCGCTGCCAGCCCTCGGTGGCCTCTTCAGCTTTGACTCAGGGTCCCTTTCCCCTCCACCTCCTCTCACCGAGAGCTGAAGGTTTCTTTCACCTCTCCCAAAAGCAAGAAGAAAAAGACCCTGCCCCATCCAAAACGCTCTGCACGGGTTTTCTCTCCCACCTTCCTCTGCTGCAGTCGCTCGCCATGGACTCGAACGCTTTCAGCAGAGCTATTTTTAAAAACCAGGGCTCATACAATGAAGCAGTCTCGTTTGAGGTTTCATTGAGCAACGTTTCGGCACATTGTGGTCCCTGTTACATGGGTTCTGCCCTCGTGTGAGCTTTGAACGCGACACTTGACAATTTTCAAGGCTTCCTCTTAACAATTGTAACCTCACCATCCCCATGACTGCGCGATTACTCACACTTCAGATTCAAAGTAATCTGTTGGGAGCCATCCTGTTTGGGTATAAAAAGCACCCCCAGACTCCTAACAAGACGTGGCTCATCCTCTGTCATTGCTACAGAGGTTTGGCTCTGCCTGCGACTGCAGGGCGAGGAGCTGGATGCTTTTTCTGGGCAGGCAGCACAATTCACCCCCCAGCATCATGTCATTATTTCCCAGGAAACGCAGAGGAAGACGAGGTGAACACAGGCTGTGCATAAAGTTCCAAAACTGCCACCAGAGGAGCTCACATTTCTCACATCTGTGTCTTTTCATGTTTTCTTTTCTTTTTTTTTTTTTTTTTTTTTTTTTTGCCTAACACCAGCTCTAAGTCAATTCTCAGCCCCAGAGCAGCTTTCTCTGCCCCACAGGGGTTTCAGGCCATCAAGAAGCAGCCAGCCCTTCCCTTCTTTTCACCCCAGCAGTAGAAATCTCCCAGGTTTTCAGTAAAGAGCTCACAAGCACCCGTGATAAAAACAACCCAGTTTGTGCAGCATAAATTTTAGCCACTTTGCTTCCTCACTCTGCTTTTACGAGCAAAACGGCCTAAATAACATTAAAAACAACAGCCCAGCCTCCACACATTGCTCTGCCTCTGCAAATTAAACCTCTTCAGCACGAGGAGTATGTAAATTCTGCTTTTTTTGCAGTTTTCCTCCCTCTGAGGGCAGCATCACTGATGCTCAGGCTTTTAAGCAGTTACCTTCCACTCATTTTTTCTTGCAGCTTTCCTTAAAACCTGCGGTCTTCTTAGATCAGGGCAACACTTGCTCATGAGCATCTCTGCTGCTCTCCTCACTTGGCCTCGCTGCTGTATGCAGGGAGAAAAACCAGCCCCAAACCAGAGCCCGTTCTCAGTGAAGCATTAACAAAGCAAGAGAAAATTAGCAGAGGAAGGAGCACATCTGAGAGGAGAGAACCTGCTGCAGCTATTTCATCAGCTCCTGGCCAAGTGACTCTAATCAATTCCAGTTTGCACAAACACGACCAGCTGCAGAGAATGGCCCTGAAGGAGTTTCCTTGGCTTGGGAGGAGCTGTAGGACCCCTGAGACTGAAAACTCTCCTTCTTTATGATGTCTCCAATGTTCCTTCACTTTCTTCCCTGCTTCCCAAAGACCTCCCATCACATGTAGGGCTCCGTTTTCCTTGCTGATGGGTCCTCTCCCTCTCCTTCCCTCCTCACTATCCCCAACAAAACCAAGAGACGGGGCGCTTGAAACACCCCTGCTGTGCTAAGACCAACCATCCAAAAGCCACATCAGATGCACTTAGATCATGAGATTTAGCTTTAAGGGTCACGATACTTTAAAAGTAGCACTTCTCCCAACTTGTGCTGTGCTTCTTGAAACCTCTAGAGCACCCTGAGCATGTGCTCAGAGCTTTCAACAGCCCAGGGAAATCAAACAAGTTGTTTTTAGTTGGAAATTCCCAGGCTGGGCTGTGGGAACGTTACACCAGTTTCAGCACTTTTGAGGTAGGACGAACCTCAAGAAGTTCTTCCATCACAGCTTCCCTCCTTCTAACCATGGTGTCATGACATGTGCTTTTCTATCTTGATGTGATTTCCCAAACTTTTCACAAAAAAGAGGGCAGGGGGGGGTGGTGGTGGTGTGAGAAGAGAGGGGAGCTGCGCTGCCTTGGGATGGAGAAAAAAGGGGGGATGCTCCCCACCTCCTGGCTCCAACCCCTTGGTCCAGGGCTCTGCGAGGTGGAGGCAGATGTGATGTAAGGAAATGCTGTGGACGTTGGGTATCCTCATGGTTTAACAGCACAAAGATATTGTCCGGAAAGCCCACGTTGGATAAAGCCACCCATGCCGTGGATCGCACAGCACCACGGTGCAGCGCAGACAAGGGGGTCTCGAGGAGCAGCAAGGAGAGCTTCGTGCTTTGGAGGTGACGACCTGAAAGTGAGCATCTGGCCTGGAAAGTGGGGAGCGGTGGTGTCCCACGAGAGCCCACGCTCCGTTTTACCTCGCTGGGATACGAGGCAAAGGGAAAAGCTCAAACCCAAAGCAGTGCAGCCTTTGCTGCGTAAAAGACAGGAGTCGTCCCCCACCTGCTAGGAGATTTTATGGGGTTACACGGTGAGAAACTGCCCTGCATACGCTGAACGTGAGCAGGAGCTGCCTGCTCTGCCTGCACTCCCCTCCTGCCTGCAGGGACCCAGGAAATCCTCTGGGTGAAGCACCCTGCTACAGCTCGCCTGCCAGAGCATCCCCTGGCAGCTCACAGCACCGACAGCGGCGATGGAGGGGACCTGGGGACATCTGAGCGAGGGTGGTCATAGCACAGCACACACTACACCAAAACGGGTCAGCTGGACAAGAAATCCCTCACTCCCTGCGTGTTCCTGGGGAGGATGTGCAGGAGCAGGGCGAAGGAACGGGTAGGGTGCAGGTCACCCGGTGCCAGAGCTACAGAGGGGCACAGACCGACCGTGTTTCCCGATAAATGCTCCCCAAGCTCTTGGGCATGCTGGCAGCTTGCTCGGCAGTAAGCACAGCACAAACGCAGGCTTTAAAAACCGCCTGGAGCCTCCTCTCCTCCATGCCTCACCATCCTTTGCCCTCCACCTCCACGCCTCCTCCCTAGGTCGGGGCACGGCTGAAACCCCGCTCGCAGCGATGACGGCAGCCAGAGGAACACGGGAGACGTTCAGCAAAGAGCAGAGGATAAAGAAAGCCCGGAGACGCGTTTAAGCAGAGAAGATGGGTTGGACGAGAGTACCTTTGTTGTCGGCGCTCATCTGCCCGGCCCGAGCGGAGAGCTGCCTGCTGCCCTTTGGGTTTGTCTCTCTTTCACCCCAGTGCATGTGACAGTCCCCAAGCAGAGCAGCTCTTTAGTGTGGTCTGCACCGTGTGTGGCGAGGAGCCCGAGCCCTGCTCTCTAGCTTTCTTCTCAGTGCAGTTTCCATGCTCGGTTTCAGAATGACGACCTCTGATGCTGCGCTGCCTCGGGCAGAGGCTCACTCTCTCGCACAAGTGGGTTTATCTCGCATCCTTTCATTTTACTCTCACACCCAGCTGGGGGCCAACCGGTTTCAAAATAAAGTGAAGCTGCCAGGAGCTCTTGGGACTCTACCAACCTTTTGAAAACGCTTTGAGCCCTCGCTGAAAATGGCCTGTTTCCATGAACGTTCCCACTGGCATAATTGGTCACCCGGGGATTCCCGGGCGGTGAATATCCCGGGAGCAGATGCAGCAGGATGCCCGGTTTTATAGCTGCCGGGTGGTGCAGAAGGACTAAAATTGGAGCAGCTTTGGAGCCACCCACACTCGCCCAGGAAGGGAAAAGTCCCTCCCTTTGAGAATTACCAACCCAAAGCTGAGATTTCCAAATGGCAGCGGACACCCACGCGAACGAAGGGCCGGTCCCAATTCCCGGGGCAGAGAAAAGCGAAGGAGCCGCCGCTTCTGCAAGCAGGGCGAGCTGCTGCCCGAGCACAGGGAGCACCCGGGGAGCCTGCAACAAAAGCAGGAACGGCCCCAGCTCCTCGCTCAGCATCTCAGAGCACCGATATTGTCTTCCCCGTGCTTGGCAGCCTGTCCCTCCAGCAATATTTACTCAGAGCTGGCTGCTTCCACCGGCGCCCCTGCCAGCGCGTGGCTCCGCTCCTGCGCTGCTCGAGAGCAGATGGAGGAGCCGGGTCGGCCCCCGAGCAAACGAAGCTTTTTGCATGTCGACGGGGAGGCCGGGAGGTTTCGGCAGGGAGGCAGCCCGCGGTGGGACTCCGAGGAGGCCGAGAACAAGAGAGTTCACAAACTCTCGCCATCAAAAATAGCCGGGGGCAGAGAACCTGGACCGGTTATTCTGCTGGGAAGGACTCAGACAATGCAGCAGTGTCTTTCCCCCACGACGCTGGGGGAAATTAGTTTTTCCTCCCTGTAATTGTCCTTCTGTTCACAAGTCACTAATGTGTGCTTTTCGTTTAAGCAACTGCTATTTTAGGAGACAGGCAAATGGCAAATGAGGAGAGAGCCCGAGTGAAGTTTCCATGAGGCAGAAGACTTCTGCCTGCCTCCGCTGCCTTGACACGAATTCAGCCCCATGAAGTGACAGCAGTCACCTGGGACGGGCCATGGGACTGGAAACGATCCCTGGGGATCCATCTACCCCATCTCCGTGGAGTTAAAAAATCCCAAATCGTCCTCAGCAACCCCCACACGGCGTGTTCGCTGCTGCTGCACGTCAGGAGCAGAAGCAATCAAGGGCACGCACGGCATCCACCGTGCCTGCTGCAGGGGAAATGCCAGAGGGGACCGTGCTGCACCCCACAAGGAAATCCCCAAGGGCTGTGTCCAGCCTGACCGAGGGGAATTCCCTCCAGCCACCGTGGGTAGCATCCAATTTACCTGTTCTGGGTGCCAGAGAGCTCCCAGACCCCTCAGAGATGTTTAATGCCCTGCCACGTCTCTGTAATGCTTGAAGGAAAGGCATGAATAACTCAGGAATTGAGCTAAACATTAAGGGGGGAAAGGGTTATTTTCCTGCTGCAGAAAAAGCAGGAAACGGCCCCAGTTTACGCTCCCTTTAGGGCAGCAAACCCAGTGAATCGGCTGCAGTGAAAGCCTCGAGCTTCCCCCAGCCACCAGGAGCCCCGACCCTGTGGGATTCCCCCTGATCCTGTAGGATGGGATCAAAAAAGCTGCAAAGTGTTCAAGCTGTGGTCCTGATCCCCCCCAAGCTCCAGCCCTGCTGTCCGCCCTGCTGCACCGCCACACAACGCAGCCTCCGGGATTTTGGGTGGGGGGAATAAAATTAACCAGGAAAAGGCACAAGCCCGTAGGATAAAGCTCAGGAAGAGCCAAATCCAGGCCCCCGAAACTTGGGGATTCGCTCTTTGACATCAAAATAGCGAAAGCCACAAGTCCAAGAGCCAGCTGCCCTGGGAGGACGAGCTCCGGACCCCCGTCTGCCACCGGCACCGCCAGCACGCGGCTGGCACAGACACGTCCACAGGCACATAGGATGAGCTGAGCTGTACAATTTTCCTCCTCTCTCCTCGCCAAAATACCAGGCACGTGAGAGGCGGATGAAAGATGTCCCTGAGCAGAGAAGAGAGAAAAAAAAAAAAAAAAAAAAAAAAAGCTTGTAAGAAGTATAAGGTCAAATTTTCTTCTTATGCAACTCCCCTGCAACTTGTAAAATCTAAAGCTGTAGGACATAAATCAACCACTAACTGCCTGGGGTTACAGAGAAACTTCCTCTAATAGCAACCGGTTGCGTAAGTGCCTTTTAACGGAGCTTGTCTCTTCTGAAATCTCTGTTAGGGAGAGGCTGACTGGACTGCCCGGCTGCTGGGCTGAGCCCTCGGGCTCCTCTCAGTGCTCGCGGTGAAGTTGGTGCCACCAGCGCCGTGTCCCCGTTTGGGGACCCCCTCCCTCAGCACCTTCCTGACCTGGAGATGGACTGGAAATGGTGGGGCACTGGTTTTCTCGGGGGGTGTAAGTGGGAGAGCGCAGCAGGACCCAGCTTGGGAACACGGAGCAGCATCCCTGCATCCAAAAATGGGGGGTCCTGTGCGCTCCCCCAGCTCATCGGCACGCTGAGCTGCTTCCCCCCAGCCCCTGCTGGCCAAACCGTGCCGTATTTATATCCCTCCATCCACAAACAAAGAGAAATCACCGCAGCCACTCAGGAGCACCACGTTATGCCAGAAAAACCGAGAGGGGAGGACAGGAAAGGTTTCGGTGCCCCCCCCCAGTGCCATGGGATACGTGAGAGCCCTGCTCCAGGGCCGGTGCTAGCACGCTGGTTGTTTGGTGACTGTTCTGCTACGGTTATTTTTAGCCGGTGACGCCTGGGGTATTTCGCTTCAGGATGTCCGGTCTGAGCCTCTTTCTGGGAATCCCATGTTCTCTAATTGTAAACAGCCCCATTCAGTTGCTGCAAGCGCGAGAGGCCCCGACTTATTCAGCAGGGCTGTCAGGTGTGAGTCAAACAGGAAGCCGCCGCCGCTTCCACGAGCGAGGCATCGGCTGTGAAAAAATGCCCTCGATTAACTCAGCCCCCAGCCCAGCCCGGGCACGGCCCAGATCCTGCACCCTGGGGGACTGCTGGCACGGGGTCCGGCTCCGTCCCTCCTCCAAAATGCTTTCATCCTGGGAAAAGGGTTCCCGAGTCCCGGCAGCATCCTCATGTGCAGATGTATTACTGGGGGTGTGCAGGGATGGGATGCTGGGGGGGATGTGGGGACAGGCTGGAAATGGGGGATGGTTTCAGCCCCATCCTCCCTCCCTGTGGGGCTGAGCCGAGGCATCTGCCAAGGCAACCTCAGAAACCCTAAAACGGAGCAATTCGCCACTTTGCGTGCTGCTGCCCCTGTGCACAACACCCAGCCCGAGGTGACCCCAAACGCGTGTCCCACGGGGTCTGCATCGCCCCAGGGAGGCTGGCACCAGGCAGAGGGTAACAAGGGGGGGCTGTGGCCAAGATGAGCCTGTAACCCCCTAAAAACACGATTTGGTGCCTGGATTGCTGTCAAGAGATTGTGTGATGGCATGGGGTGTAAAGGCACGGCCCGTTGGGGCATCGCTGGGTGATGCACAGGGGCAGGAGCTGCCTCTGCTCGCAGCCACGCACCAACCCCAAGCTCCGCAGACCCCCCTGGGTTGTGCCCACCCCAGCAGGACCTGCCGTGCCACCACCACCACGGTTATTGCAGCACACGGGCAGGGCAGGAAGGCACCGAAATGCCTGTCCTAATTTTCAGCGGGGCCAAAGAGGAGCCTCGCTGGGCAGCCCTCCCCACCACACCATGCCCTCAACCCTCTGTTTCCCTTCCAGCAAGGAGCAGCGATGGCACCGTGCTGCTCCCAGGGACGGAGCTCTCCTCGCTGCAGCTGCTGGAAAGGTCTCGAGCATCAGCAATGCAACATCACGGACAGTGAGATCCTCCCCTGGGCTTCTCTAAGATCCTGGCACTACAGAGCTCGGCTTGCACGACCTCTACAGCAGAAGCAATTTTATTGCACGCGCTGAAAAGGTTGGAGCAACGCCTGCAGATGTGTCCCAGGAGATCGGTCTTCACCCAGCCTCACCAGCGCCAGAAACTTCAGCAGAGGCTGGCACCTGGCAGCCATCTGTGGGTCCCTTTGGGATGCCCGTGCCATCCCAAATGCTCATCCCTGCCCTGCCACCCCTCTGTGTGAGCTCAAAACCCAGCTAGGAATCGCGCCAGGTTAGCAAATCACTCTGCCGCAGCCGAGGCTTGGCAGATTGATGGCAGAGCTCGAGGTTTTCCAAAGGGTCCAAGGGCAGGATGCTGCAAAGCCCCCTGATCTGCTGGGAGCCCGAGCCAAACCACACGTCCCCAGGGACCTCGGCTTCGCAGGCGCCTCGGCACAGAGCTCCCCAGGACCCGGCGGGTGCACGGCTGTGCCCATCTCTTATCTGACTCATTTCAGCGTCTCAGGGGAAACCCTGGCATTGATAAACAGCGCTCTGCTCCCTGCCTCCGCATTTACTAACCGAAATCTGGAGGCTATTTTTAACCCTCCGACACCCACTGCAAGGAGGGAGCCTGCAGCTCCCCCGGGGCTCGGGAAGGTGTCGGCGCCAGCCGCGGCTCTGGGTCTGAGCTGGCTCGTGCTCTTGTTTACCGGGGTGATTTGACTGTGGCATTGGCAAGTTATCGAGCAAAGTGCGACCAAAACAAGAGCGCTGATGTGTCACGCCGGCACTTTCCATGCCCGTGCCCCCGGATGGGGTATGCAAAACCAAAAGGCTCCAATTTTTTTTTTTTTTTATTTTCCAGCACATCCCCAGATGAGTGTGCTGCTGAACCTGCTCGCCGCCGCCGCTTGCTGCGGGGCTGGGCAGCGTGCACAGGGCCAAACGAATGGGAAAAAAACCTCTTGGGGTGGAGATGGGTTTGCACTACAGCAGGAACACCACAATCAGGCCACATGAAGCAGGCAGGGAAGCTGGAGCTGGCAAAGCTGCTGGCAGCTTTGGGTCTCCAGAGGAGCATTGCACGCTCAGCGCCATGGGGGGAGCGCATCCGGGCTGTCCCTATGGCCAGGGCAGGACACGGTGTGCTTTCTCCAGCCTGGTTTTGGAGGATCCCAGGGTAAAGCTCGCAGCTTTCCCTCGGGGAAACACCTCCTCTCCTGCACGGTGTGGGAGAGAAGAGTCTGGTTGTAATTCCTGCCTGAACAAAGGCTGCCTTTACCAGCGGCATCCCATCCCCACCGCAGGACAACACCTGATGTTTCCTTTCCAAAGCCCCCACACCGTCTGCGAGGCCTTTGGTAATTGTTGATTCCAGGATGGTTTTTAATGGCTTTAGGAAAACTGCTGGCTGGCTTCTGGGGCCAGCATGCCTGAAGCTCTTTTGCTCTGCTCTCTGCACGTCCCAGCCCCTCCAAAGGCAACAGAAGCTCAGCTGGGAGGCAGCTGGTAGAGCAGAAAAGCCTAATAACCTCTTTTCTCCCTCAAAAACACTTATCTAGGTGCAAAGCATCAGCTCCAACCCCAGCCCCGACGCTCTGTGGGACTGAGCTGGGCACGCAGCTGTAGCCGAGGAGGGAACGAGCAACGTTGAGCAACGAGCTGCTGGTGCTCACAAAGCTGCTGAGGTGCACACATCACAGTGGAGACACCAAGAGCAGCTCTCTCCCACTGATTTAACTGGCACTTGGTAATAAAATTCACCTGCTTCGTCCTCTGAGCACTGCCCTGCGTAAAAATCCCTTTAGTCCAGCAAGCAAAGGAGCCTGCAAACCCCCCGGGGTTTGATCCAGCTCTCTGTTTTAACTCTTCACATGACAGCCAGTGGTTTTGGTACAAACACACTCTCCTCCATAGCAAATAGCATCCTGAAAAACCCACGCCACACGAGGCACACGGACAAAACAGCACTCGGAGGGGAGTCGGGTGCTCGGACACCGAGCGGGGCCAAAAGGCAGGGGGAGGCCGGCTCGTGCTGTCCATAGGAGCACAAAGCTGTCATCAAATACCATCAAAACCAAGCAGGGCGAGCAGCAGGAGGCTCGGCAGGGGCGTGAAGGCAGTGCTGTGACACCGTCTTTCCTGCATTTTGGACCTTGCAGCAGCCAAAATGGGAACACCTCGGGCAAACGGCACCACCCGGCGCGCTCAGCCCCGGGCGCGTTGGCTCAGGGCTGGCTCCGCACATCCTTCCTATGGAGACCCAACAGCACCGGCCCCGCTCGTGGACGGGGGCGAGGGGGAAGAGAAAACAAAACAACAACACGAGAGCCCTTCCAAAAACGCTGCACGAAAAGTGAACACTCAGCAGAGCGAGGTTTCCTGCGCAGTGAGAGTTGGCCGGCGAATTAACAGGAAATCACTGCTTCCTGCCTGCAGAGGAAGTGCCTATCTAATGCCTGTGATCAAAAACAAACAGCGCTTCAATTAAACAAACAAAGGGCCTAAAAAACTTCAGCAGCTCGCAGCCTGGGTCAGCTCCAGGGGTGGGGGGGGGGGAAAGCGTCCAAAAATAAGAAGCTTGTAACCTTGAAAAAGGCCCTCATCCTCTTCCCCGCGCGGTGACGCTCCCGGCGCTGCGTGTGCAGGAGGCAGCGGGGATTTGGTGACCTCCTGGCCATGGCCCCGGGTGGCTGCGGCCATCCCAGGAGCAGGGAAGGGACAGAGGTGACCTCCGGTGACGTCCCCGGTGCTGGGGTTTGGTGAAGCTGTGCCTGGTCCCAGCCCCGCACATCCGCAGCGTCCGGTGCTGCGGCTGAGGCAGGATCCCAACTTCTCTAAAAAATAATAATAATAATAAAAATAAACCTGCTTTGCCCTCATTTCTCTGAAGACAAGCCGGAGAGGTGCTTGCACAAGGACAGCAGCAGTAGCTCTGTGCCTTCTCTGGGCACTGGGGGCTGCTGGAACCACAAAGCCAGGAGAGGGGCGGAAATTTGGGCACCTTCACCCTGCCCAGGAGCCAGCTCCTGAGACTTTGGGTGGCTTTCAGCCAGCTCCCTGTGTTTGGTCTCTACATCTGGTGTCTGCTTGTCTCGATTTTGTTTTGAGATTTAGTTTCTTATACAGGAATATTTCCCTCCCCAATTGCTGCAGAGATTTTTTTTGTTCTAATGCAAAATTGCTTGTCTTAAATATAATTAATTCAGGATATGGGAATAGAGATCCTTTCTTATAACATCTGAACAGAGCAGGATTTGTAATCCCTGGTCTATAAATCATTCCTGGGAGTTGCAGAGCAATATGATCTTGAGCCTCTCATCATTTCAGGATTTCACCTCCAGCAAAGGGGCCGGAGGATGCCGAGTGCTGTGAAGTGCCCAGGGATCTTGCAGTGTTTTTCCAGCTTGATGAAAACCTTTTGTCTGGACAAATCACCGCCAGGAGACTGATCTGAGAAGTCAGCAGGATTCAGCAGCCAGGTCCTGCCTGTCCCTGCGCGCATCGCCAGCGCTCAGGCAGCGGCTGGGCCGGGGGAGCAGAGTCTGCCGTGGTATTTAGCAACTGAGTTATGGGTTTGGGGTCTCGCCGAATGAATGACCAAGGCTGAACACGTGCCGTTTCCCAGATTTCAAGCACGGGCACGGAGAGGTGGAGGAAATAGTTTCGCTTCAAACCCAAAGCCTCAGGATGTTTCCGAGTCAAAATCCATCTCTGGAAAGCCTCTGCTCCCTTCTGAGCGGTGCTCTGGCTTGTGCTCCTTCCCCCAGATGAGCCCTTTCCTCCCCTGTGAGGCCAAATACTTGCTCACACAGCCTCCAGCCCTGCATCCGTCTGTCCAGCCTGGTGTCCGTCCGTCCAGCCCCGGCTGAGCCCTGAGGCTCCAGCATTTCTCATTCTGCACATGTCCGATGCTCCAAAGCCGGCCTGGCTGGAAAAAGAAAACCGCTTGCCCAGCATGAAACCGAGCGCACAAGAAAAGAAACAAAGAGGCCGGGGCTGCCGCAGGACGTCGTGTCTAAAAGGCAGAGCTTTTCCACGGCGCTTCGGTGACGTGGGGAGAAATATGGTTCGGGAACAAAGGAGGGCGAGCAGTGACCGGGGGGAGCCACGGCGTCATCTGAGCGTGCTGGGGACCAGAGGGGGACACGGGGACAGGGGTCCAGGCTCACAGCAACACCACGAGGACCTGCTGGATTTCCAGTCTCCATCTCCTTCACGCTGCTGCCCTCCACCACCTCCTCCCGACGCACTCGCTCCGCTGCAAAGCTCGGGATGGGTTTTGCAGCCCCTCGTCTCTGCCAGACACGGCGCGGAGCAGGACACAGAGGGTTTTTCCTCGGTGCATTTTGCACTCCGAAGATGCCAAGGCAGCAGCAAACTGGATCCGACTACAGGCTGATGGAATAACAATTCCAGAGCCACCGCCGGCCCCGCAAAGGGCAGCAAATTTCAAGGAGGGGGGGGGGGAGAAATGCGTGCAGCCACAGGGGTCTTCCTGTGTGGCCACCACACAAACCTATTGTTTAGCAGTTTGGTGATATTAAAACCACCAGGTGCAGCCATCACAAATCTGCTAGACGCTTGCATCTCAGGCAAGACTTTTTGCTTCATCCACCTGGTTTGTTAGAAAAAAAAAATATATATATATAAAATTTACCTGTTTCCTGCTCGCTAATTCTATTTGTGCTGGGGAGAAGACTTCCTAACAAAGCAGCCGCGCCCAGTTAATTTGTATTTAATGTGCATCCTCCTGAGGACACCAACACAATGCAAGGCTGGGTCTGTCCAGGAGAGACACAAAGGGTGAGGGGCTGCTGGAGACGAGGCTGCGGCTGGGTGCTGGTCGAGGAGAGCAGCGATGGGCACAAAGTTACACCAAAGGAAATTTTGATAAGAGTGAACCATGGAGGTGGCCAAAAACCACATGGCCATACAACAGTGCCATAAATGCAGGAAGGGGGGGAACTTGCCACAATTCCCCATAGCACACCAAGATGCTTTATCAAGCAGGACTCCTGGGTGCAGCCCCAGCACCCCACCGGTTCCCCCATCCCGTGCCCAGTTGCCTGCTGGTGTAACACTGGTGGCAGTCCCAGTGCCAAGGTGTAAGAGCCAAGAGGCAGGACGTGGTCTGAATACAGAGCCCCTGTGCTGCAGGAACGGCCTCGCTGGGTGCTTGCACCAAAAGCTCTCGTCGGAGCCTTTTAAACAATGTCTGGTCCTTCCTAATGCAGAACTGCAGCCCCGGCCTGGCGGACAAAAGGGTTGCTGATGCTGTTCCATCCCTGGCTGGAAAATACATGCAACATCCCTGGAAAGTTGATTGCTAATATGGAAATGCTGGCCAATTTCCTCATTGTGCAAGTGCCAAGAACACAGAGGAGCTCCTGGAGGCTGCTATGGAGGGGACTGTGGGCACAGAGCTGGGGAAGACTTTCGGTGGCAGAAGTGGCAGTAAAGTTCTTATCTCCTCCTGAAAATCAAGGGAACGTAATCGTGCCTCTGACAAGCTCCATTAAATCTGAAGGTTTTGTCTACATCTGTGTTAACACATGTCAGCTCCTGCTGGAAAAATGCCTGTCCCAGGCAGTTGAACGACAGCTCTGGAGGTTTCCTCCAGCTGCAGACCTGAAATCTGCTCACGTTCAAGTCTGGGGATGCTCCTTTCATCTCCTTTTTTTCTGCTTTAAAGCCCAATTTTTCCCGACTCTTTATCAATGGGATTTAAGGTGAGCGTGACAGTTCCCCTTTTATTGATGGGCCCTGATCCTCCCTGGAATGAAGCAATCCTGCCTGTGACCATCTGACCTAGCATCTCTTCCTGAGCCATTTCTACCTACAGCTCCTAGCCCATTTTCAGAGACACCAGAGAGCTGCCCAAAGTTGCTGGATTTAGCAAAAAGCTAAGAGCAAACACCACAAACACAGCTGCTCTGGGATGCAGGGAAAACATCTGGTGTTGCACTGGACCAGAAATGTGAATTTTAAGGAGAGCAAAGCTCAAGAGGTACCTAGCCTACTCTGACTTGCTGCACAACACACTAGACAGGCTCCCTAGATAATTTTTGCACAAGCCACAATTTCTGCAGGTCTCCTAGAATACTTCCAGACAGGTTTTGAACAGTTTATATGCATACGGGACAACCTCCAGCTTGCTTGCAGCATCAGAACACGCCATACTTCAACAGCTACCTGAACTGGATACTGAGTCCCCAAATGTACTGTTTTAATGAGAAATAAAGGTGTTCTTTCATACCTTGTTCGATGATCATTAGACCCAAAATCATGCCTGGTTTTCTCAACTACCACGAATGGTACCAGGAGGTTTCTGTTGCCTGTTCCAGGCACTGCTTCCTAAAACACAACCCCCCATTGCAAATATGCCCCGCATCAACACCAAGTGGCAATAGCATTCCTGTTTTCCAAATAACTCAACTCCCATGAGCCTAAAACCCACCGAGAGGTCAGAGCTGTTATCTGCCTAGGAACCAGGTTGGGTCCCATGGGAGGAGTGGGGCACGTCCTCCTGCCTGCCCAGGACGGTGGCCAAATCCTGGCCAGAGCTGGTTTCCTAGAATAGATACAGCAGTCAGCATCTGACCTACTTTCCCTGGTCTCAGCTGCAGCCTTCCAGTGTTTTCTAACTTAAAATCACGCTGTTTGCACATGCCCAGGTTTACCCTGTTAATCTCCCTTTCCCTCCATCAGCTGTCTCTCCCCTGCTCTCCCTCTCTTCCATGTGTAAGTCATCAGCAGCTTCTAAAGCCCCTACCAGGAGGATTCAACTTCTCCAGATTAGGAGCACGCATCAAATATCCCCTTCCAGCCGGGCTGAGCGGTCGCCAGAGGAGCCTCCTCCTCTCCTGCTCCTGCGGAGGCGGCCAAGGCTGAGCCGCCCAGCTGGGCTGCTCCACCTTCGCTTGGATGGATTCCTCCTGACGAGCCCGTACAGGGGATGAAGGAGGCCAAGAAAGCCACTGGAAACCGTCCTAATCGCAGTTATCCCAGACATTCATTCCTTGTTCCAGGGCAGCAGGCAGCAATTTGGAAAACTCACCTGCAAGAGGCTCCTCGGAGCTTTAGTATCTGAGGCTCAGGCCTTTTGGCATGGGGCTCGCCGTGGATTTTCAGGGACTGATCTTTTCCATGCCCGGTCCCAAGCACCTCGGGTGCCCAGTGGCATTTCCCAGATTAAGATCCTATTTCCTATGAATCATATTTCAGCGCAGACAGCAGATACTGGAGACAGATGGAGACGAAGGGGAAAAAAACTCCTTGCGGGGGTGCTCAGACACAGATAACAGCATCTGGGCTGGATTTAGTTGCAAGCTCTGTTCTCCTCAAGCTGGTGGTCGTTCCCCTTTTTATGAGGTCTTTGATAGCAAGGCCCTAAGGACTCCCCACCAAGGCCACTGGTGCTGCAGCTCCCGGCCCCTCTCAGCAGCAGCGCCGCTCTCACTGCAGCATCGCTTTGTTACCCAGATCACGGAGCTGCCACCGGGTGACTAAAGTTAGAAACAAGCCCTTAGGGCCCCATTTAACCCCGCTGCGATCACACAGATTCCACAACAGGAGTGGAGGGCTTCAGGGAAAAGCAGCAGAACTGCTGGCAGCACCTTCCCTCCCCAAAACAGCTGCTGCTGCATCGCTCCCATTTTCCCTCTCTGCATTTTCGAGCTCCAAGGGTTACCTCTGTAAGAAATTTGCCATAACACAGCAACACTTCTCTGAAGCGTGCACAATTTCCCATGTGCTGCAGCACACACAGCACTGCTGTCCTTAGCCCATATTGCACTGCGAGATCCCACGCTGATCTGCAGCCCACGTGCATCACCTGTGTTTATTCTGCACATTGCATTTCCCCCCAGTTCCCTGAGTGCATAAAGGTAAGGAATGCATGGCGAGTTATTCAGCAAACAGAGGAGCCGATACAAATGAGACAGGGGCCGCTTTGACCTCAGACATCCTTTGGAGTTACAGACCCTGCTCCTTTGTTCCCATTGTCACCTAGGCACTGAAAGCAAAACAGCAGATGAAAAGTTTGCATAATGGCAGAAGCAAGAAGGGGGCTGCACAACCAGCAAGCACAGAGCACATCGGTGCACATTAGAGCCCAGAGAGCAAGCACCTTGAAGGGCAAGCCTCATGAGATGAACATATTTTAGCTATTTGCCAGAGGGAGGAGGAGGAGATGGCAGGATTTCCATGTGTTTTGTTTTGTGTTTTTTTTTTTTTGGTTTTTTTTTTTTTTTTTTTTTTGCACTGTGCTATCCCTTGGATGCTCTTAAAGATTTATCTGGAATAGGCCTCGGTGTCTGTCATCATCTCCCCCGTGCATCAGCTACAGTTTCCTGAGAGGGTGAGACCGGGACCCGTATTACAAACTAGACAGCAGCCCCATCCCTTGCCCTGAATTCCCTTAACAAACGTAAACCACGTCGCTTCTGAGACGTCCTCTGCTTTTTGTGCAGGGAACAACCTAAAGAGATCGCTCGGGCAAAACCAGGCTGCAGCCAGCCCTGCTGCAGCTCCAACCCGCGGCCGCGCATCACCAGTCCCCTGCACGGAGCAGCTCCCCAGTGCTCCAGCCCATCTCCTGCTTCACCATTTAAAAGAGGAAAAATCCCAGCAGCTTGCAAACAGCAGAGAGCAGAAGCGACGCAGGCAGCTGCAGGAAGGTCCGCAGCATCCACGCTGCGCAGCCCGAGCGTCCAAAACCGAGCGTCCCAGCCCGGGGATGTGACTCCCCCTGGCACCTTCCCATCGGCTGGTTTTCAGCCCCGACACCAGACCCGCTCCCGGCCACTCTTGGTGGCATCAGATTTGTTTTTTCTTTGCCTTCAAGGTCAGGAGAGACCCCGGCACAGCGGGGACGGACGCGAGCGCCCACCGGAGCCCCGCGGGACCGGCAGAGCCACCGGCAGGCTACTCACCCTGGCTTTGTCCTTGCATCCAGAGGAGTTAAAGCCCTTGGAGATGAGGTCTCATTGTTCAAGATGTGCTTAGGGGAGGCAGCTGCTTTCTTTATATCTCAAGATTCACTAAAGTTCAGGAAGAGAGAGAGAGAAAGAGAGGGGAAGGCGAAAGGGGAGGGACTGAGCGAAGGGCCCAGAGGCCGTATAGAATGACAATGGAAGGAAATGCTTTATCAAACCTAGAAAGCCAACCCTGTCCTGGGAACACAGAGGGAGAAAAAAAAACTTGCAGAAGAAAAGAGTTCAGCTGCCCCGGGTTCCTCCCTTGGCAGCGTGAGCCCTCCTCCCCCAGCCCCTCGCCGAAAACACAATGCGAGCCGGCGAAAGCCGTCAGGCTCAAACACTTTTTTTTTTTTTTTTTTTCCATTAAACAGAGAGAAGTTTCAGTTCTTTAAAAAAAAAAAAAAAAAAATCCAACCACCAAACCCTGCCCGGGAATGGGAATGTGACGCTCTTCCCCCTCCCCCGGCTCCAGCCTTCCAAGTTTCTATGAGTCAAACGTTTGCAATGTGTTACCGAAATGTTACCAAGCTGGAATGCAGCATCTGAGAGGGTTTAGCTAATAAAACTTTTGTTTGTTGGCTGGGAGAAAGTGTCACCGGCAGAGATTTCGGCTCTTCTTCCTTTTGTTTCCTCCCCTCCAGGTGCTGTCCGGCCAGGCTCCGCTCGCTGCGCCGGGCTGCTCCCTGTGTGCGTGGCATCGCCCCAGGGCTCCCCATCCCAAATGGAAAGGAAAACGGCTCTGTTGAGTGAGAAACCAAGGGAAACGGTGAATCTGATACAGCAGGTGGGAAACGGAGGGCCAGAGAGAAATTAAGCTGTGCAGACATCCTGCAGCACGGCTCAGGATGGGCCCAGACCTAAGCTCGCTTCTTAGACCTATGCTGCCAGCTTTTGGAGTCAAAAAGCACCATTTCCTCACCTAACAACCCTCAGGTTTGTCCCAAGAGCTGAACTTCCAGCCCCAAACTGTGCCAGTTTTTTCCTCGGTAGCTCAGCAGCCAACAAGGAACGCTATTTTACAATGTTAAAGTAACTTCCAAAAGCAACACCGCTTTTCTTGTTTGCTCGTGCTTGGCTTTCACTCCTAGAAATCAATTATTGCAATGCATTTTATCCCTTTCAAACCCAGAATTTTCCAGGGCCACTAACCATAGAGCAGATCATCGGCTTGGGAGGCCGCTGGGTTTTGCTGTGAGCAGACTCAGCTCCTTCAACACCTGCTGCAAGCCAGCGAATGGATCCCAGCCCTGTCCGAAGCCATCCCTATTTTCAGGGACCTGCCTACCAAAAGCCACACGAGTTTCAAACCTGAAGACAGCTGCTGTTAGGGAAAAAAATGTGCAACCTGTGGATTAAATAGAGAATTGGTTGGGGAAAGTCGAGTCTGACACACTCTAAGGTGCTAAGTGTCCGTATGATGCTGGGGAAAAGCCAAGGGACGGTCCCTCCTGGGTGCTTGCAAGCCTGGGTCCTTCCAGGAGGTGGCTCCTTCCACCTGGGATTCCCAGCTGCATCCCAAGGGCTTGCAGCCTTCACCCCTCTTGAAGGACCCCGTGGCACAAGGAGGAAGAGGGCAGCGCTCTTCCTGCCACCCCATGTCCCCTGCAGTGACATTCGGCCCAAAGGAGGACACCCGGCTTTGAGCTTTGCCTCCGAGGGAAGGAAAATCCCAGCAGCCAGGAGAACCACGTTTCATTCTTTGATGCCAACTGGAACGACATCAGTGGCAAAGAGGGAGCAGGGTGGACCTCTGCCCACCCCTACAGCCACGTCCTGGTCTAGGAGGTAGGTGTGAGACTGGAAACAGGCAACGTCGCAACAGCAGAGGCTCAGTTTGGCTGTCCCAAGGATTTTTGGATTGACCCCAAGGATTTGCCCAAGGAAAATTGTTTATTTATCCTCAAAGTGGCAACAGTGGAATTCATATTGGACAGTTTTTATATTCATATTCCATCGGCTTTCATATTCAACATTTTTTTCAATGTATTCAATGGTTAAAAGAACCTGATATCCTGAAGGAAAAATAAAATAATGGGGAAAGACACAAGGGAAAAGGAGGCGGCCAGGGTAACAACATGTTGTGGAGAGAGTTTGGCCATCAGCCACGCAGGATCGAGTGTCCCCAGACAGGGTCACTCCTGCCCAGCTCAGAGCCACGTTTCGGTAACGAGCTACAAACTTTTACCTACTTGGATATTTGCACCACGCGGAGTTAGGTGTGCAGACTCCTTTCACCCAGCAAATTGCCAGCAGCAGAGCTGCGCAAAGGCCGGGCAGAGATAAGGGATCCTGCCTTATTTAACAAAGAGACGTTTCCATATCTAAGGAAGTGAGGCAATTCTGTCTAATTAGGAAGGCTGATGGAAGTCTCCTAGGAGGAAGGCAGACAGTGAAAGATTAAAATCCTCATGTTTCAGAGGAGACCAGCCCAGAGAGCTCCTGTTCTACCAACTGGAGAACCCCAAAGATGTGCTGTGGCATCCTGAGTGCTGGAAGTGGTCACGGTGGGGGATCCACGGAGGTTCCTGAAGGTGCCTGAAAGGCTCAGGATGGCCACACAAAATAAGATATGTCCCTAAGAAGTTCTGCGTCCACCTTAAAGGACAGGCAGAGAATCTGCTGGATAAGAGAGAAGGATTTTTGTGCACATTCACACCCCAGCAGGAGGAGGATCTCCCACTGCTGCTGGTGTCCCCCTTGGCTTGGGACCTGATGGCTTCTTCAGCACAGAGCAGCTGGAATCTCCTGGCAGGGGCAGAATTGCCCTGAAATTGCCTTTGGGTAGCCAAGGGGAGCAGGAAGGTGGCCAGGCAGAGCTTTTGTTGTAGGCTAGGTGTGATATGTGCATACTCACGGGGCTCTGAGCACACACAGACCCCACACTGGGAGCATGGTGATGGGTTCGTGCTGTGCCAGGAGCTGGGAAGTGGCATCCAGCAGACCTGGGAGGACCCAGGGATGGAGCAAGCAACAAGCAGGGCTTTCAGAAACCGTGCTGTGACCCATCTTTTGAGGGAAAGCATACGCCTTGCTGCTTTGAAATCCTCTGCAGTTGTGCAAACGCTAAGCCCCAGCGCTCTAATCTGTGCTGGCATTTTCCAAGAGCACTTCTTCAAGGCTTTATCATGAAAAGAGCGAGCCTCTACGCATTCCAGAGGGGTCGTGAAATCCCTAGCTATGTACACAATGCTCTCAAAGGGAAATCTTCACATGGTCTGCAAATGCTTACCCCTCACACAGCTGCCCCATGGGTGCCCCGCTGTATTTAAGGATGCACATGGAGAAGAATTCCAAAGTTTCTGGAAATTTCCTGGCAAACTGTAGGACAGCAAAGAGGAATGTAAAGCCATACACGGGGAACACTGGCTCCGTGTGGGACTGATGCACCAGGACACTCCCAGAAGATGCTGTGCATACACACATGCAGCCTACAAGCTTTCTGCAAGCTTGCAACCTGCACAGCAGATTGTTTTAGGTCCAGGAATGAAACAGCTCTGGGTGGGCTGCTTTGGCCTTGTTCTGTGCTATCCCTCTTTTATTTTGAGGGTGATGGGTGTGTATTGGTCCCAGCAAAGCCCAGGATGTCTCCGCTGGGGGCACTGCTTGGATATTTCTTCCCTTAGACACTAAGCAGGAGATCGGTGGCCTCAAAGCTGGAGGAGCAGCAGCGCAGGCACAGGGGCAGGAGAGCTGCCTGCAGCCACATCTTGCCATAGAAGGCAGCAGAGGAACAGGTTTGTTTCTTCAGGGGAAGAAGAATTGGTTCTGCAAGTCACAGCAGCTGAAAAAATACTCCTGGAGGACTGGGACCTACAAGATGCTCAGCACACACAATGGGCAGAATTGGGGTGCCCAAGACCCCAAAACCTAGTTGTTTCCTCACACTTAGGCTCTCATTCTAGGCTCCAGAGCAAACACAGCACCCTGGCACATCCTGTTTGTGAATAATTAGCACACAAAGCAGACCCAGATACACTCTGCAGGTTTATCACAGCAGCTGTGTGACCACAGGGAACGGAGATCTGAACCCAGCAGGCAGGTCACGGCAGGACCAGCACCTCTGCACAGCAAAATTTCCAACTGAGTGCCTCCTGGGCTGCTACCACCAGTGACTTCTCAGGCACTGAAAGGCCTGGTGAAGAACAAGAGATGGGATGAACTCACTCATTCTCCTGGCTCTAAGCTCCTCAGGGCGGAGAAGGTGTGGGCCAGCACACACGGTGCCCCTCCGCATCACACCAGCACCTCCCCGGAGACCTCATCCAGCAGCAGACCTGCCTGAATCATTTCACATCTTCTCAAGTTTCAGCTAGAAAAAAAAGAAGACAAAAAAAAAAAAAAAAAAAAAGGCATTTCAAATAATTTTTCCCATTTTGAAAAGGCTGGTCCCTTGTGGACAACTCCACAGCCAGGGCGTGAGGAGGAACTTGCCTGGCCTTGGTCCCAGTAAATCACAGTTCAGAGACAGCTGAACTCCATTTTGTGATTATTAACCCCAGCCCTGCTCCATTTGTTTGGCCTGTCTGAGGCTATATATAGTGATGGGAGCAGGCATGGCCAGGGGAGAATTGTGTGCAGCTGTTTAGTGCAGCCCCCTCCTCCCCACCTTTCCAAAAAAATAAAATAATAATAAAAAAGTTCCAGCAAAACAGGAAGACTATGGCTGGGAAATGAGAAGCAGCTGTGAAGAGGAGGGATGGGATGTCGTACAGGGGGGCCTGACTTCAAAACTTGCAGGAAATGTATGAGAAATTTCCCAGCCTCTTTCCTAATCCATCATCCCACCCCGTGTCCCACGGTGGCCCCAACCTCGGTGTGCCAGAGGTAGGAGCATCTCCGGGGTGGACTCAGCAAGAAGACCCACACAAATGACTGCTTGCTCTGCTATCACCATCACCGATCCCTTGGAGAGCCTTTGTGACAGATCCCAATCACTTCAGATAGATGAAACACCAGGACCGAGCAGGTGCTGAGCAAAGAGATCCCTTTGCATGGTCTCTGTGCATACCTGCTCATGAAAAGCTTGGACCATAGTGGTGGAAAATGGATGAATGAACACCAAAACGTGCAATCTGGGTGCAAAGGGAGGGAAGGAGAGGACTGGTGTGAAAACATAGAGCTGGGGAAAGGTGGAGGTGTCCTGCTGAGAGCACTGTCCAGCGGTGGCATCTCCTGGTCCTCAGCATGGCTTGCTTTGGAGCTAACAGGCAAGATGATGCCACATTAGCAGTCTGCTCATGAAAGCTTCCTTTTTGCCCATGCATCAGCCTGAAAGCCACGTCATGATTAAAGAGAAATGGTTTTGGTAGCATCCAGGGCTGTGACCTCTTGGTACCAGGCAGAGGAAAGTTGCTCCTGAGTGTGCACAAGCAGCAGGAGCTGTAGCTGCAGTTAATCTGGGTGGCTCCTGCCCTTAAATCAGTGCTGGCATTTTTACACGGGTATAACCTACCTGGCCTTTGCTGGGCACATGTTTCCCAAGGCATGTGGGCTATTTAATATCAATTTATTTAAACTGATTGTTTTCCCCTCTAGCCCTTCCCTGAGCAGATAGCTCCACAGCTGAGCTCTCTCACTGCAAAACTGCTTTTGTCTTGGATCTCCCTGGGCACGTGCTTGCTCCTGTCCCCTTCCCATGGGTGTAGAGTTAGCAGTCTGCTGTGACAGCAAATAGTGCCGAGGGCGTTAGGATGGAGAGCCACCTGGGCTTAATCCACGTTCCTGGAGGAGATCTGAGGTGGAAGGAGCAGCACAGGGGAGGACAGACCCTCAGTCCCCAAAGGGGAATACACTCCACGGAGACCTGGTACCAGCCACAGCAGTATTGGCACAGGGGAAACTCTGTGCTGACCACTAACCTCGTGGCTCTGCATCATTTTTTTCCCCCTGGCTGCAACGACAGCAACAGCCACCCGCACCTGAGCTGCTGCTCGGGCAGATGGTGCATCAGTTTAACGTTTCTGCTGCACACAAAGCTCAGAGAGGGGCATGCACGAGCTCAGCTCGTCCCCCTTTTTGGATACAGATGTCAATGTATCAGCTGGCCAGGTAAAAGCCAGATGCGTGTTTACCTGGAAAGCATTCCTTTCGCTTCCCTGCAGGTGGTGGCTGGGGTACGTCCCCGGTGTCACCCAGGAGCCCTAAACGTGCTCTTCCACCCCTGCTCGTAGCTTCCTGTTTGCCAGGAGAGCTTCGAGTGAGAACAGCCTGGCTGGGGCTTGTTTTCATGCAGCACAGCCTCCTCTCGAGCGAGGGAGAGGCAAGGCTGGCGGCGCTCGGGCTGTGGTTTCGGCAGCTGGTGGCACCAGGCACCCCGCAGCCAGGTGTGCTGCTCTCGAGAGACCGCACGGGGCTGAAGCGGTGAGAAGGAGAAGAAAGGGGGAGCCGAGATCAAGGTGCTCGCCTGCGAAGGAAGGAGCTCCCAACCGAAGGGCTGCCTGCGCGGGAGGCTTGTGGCTAGCGAGCTCACCCCTCCCTGCCGAGCCTCGGAGAGCTTCAAACTCGACCTCAGGCTCTTGTTCTGCACCTGCTGCCGCTGAGCTGCTCACCCGGTGGAGGGGGTCCCTTTTCTCTTTTATTTATTTTGTTTGTTTTCAGTGAAACCCAGGCAAAGGTCTGGGATGCGAAGGGGAGGAGGCCGGGGTTTCTCTTTGGATGGGTCTCAGGTTTGGCACGGTTTTCACCTGCACCTCCTCCCACACCAAGCCCAGGGTCCTGCCCTGAGTCCCCAAGTCCAGATCATCATCCCAAAGGGGACGGGGTGAGCAGAGCATTCAGAAAAGTCACCCAGCACAGGCAAGGATGTTTCACTCTTCGTCCTGTTCACTCCACCCCCACTTAACATGCTGCTCCAGCAAGGCACGGAGAGGTTCATTTGAAAACAACCCGCAGAGCAGTTATTTCAGGCATGAAAGCTGCCAGGAATTCCTAAAAATTACCCCTTCCCTACTCACTTTTGCCCCTGGCTTTATTGTGCCAGTTTTAGGACAAGCACAGCATCCCATCAGAGCTGCTCAGTCCAACAAACCTGCGAACGAAGCTCCCCCGGCTTTCTTTCACCAGCAACCCTGCTCTCTCCGAACCATCGTGCCAATCCCACCTTAAAATCCTGCCCCAAAAATGACTAATTCCTCTTGTGAAACCAGAACGGGGGCTCCTCTGAGCACCTTCATCACCCACAGGTGAAGCCTGATGCCTGCAGGGTCTCCAGATACCTTGGTAATGGGACGATTATTTTGGAAACATCAAGTCCTGCACCATGCACCCCTCTGCCTTAATGCACCGGGCATTAAAATGTCTCTACACCTTCTGCCTGCTCCAATAATGGACTTTTTCCAGCTTTCTCTGAGTCCCGAGAGCTGCCACATGGGCACAGGCATCTAGTGGGATGCAGCAAATGCAGGACAAAGCCTGAGTGGTAGCAGAAATGGGGACACAAGAGAAGAAGGGAGAGGGCAGCCTCTCAGCAGAGGTCTCCACGAGGTCCTGGTGGCCCCAATGGTCCCAGAAAGGCCCTGATTTTGATCATTCACGGATTAAAATCTGACCATCGATAGCTCGTATGTTCCCCATCGCTGTTTTGTCGCTTCCATCTCAATCCTGTGGGCAAGCAGGAGAGGGGGAACACGGCGCGAGCTTCTGATTCATTGTGCAAAGCCCTAGCCAGGAGAAGTTTGATTTACTGGGGCCAGGGGTATGAAAGAGCTTGGCCAGGAATTTGCACTAAACCTTTGACACACAAGACATTTCCCTTTCTCGCCAAGACAAACAAAGGAAGGAAGTGTCTGGGACATTTAAAGCGACCTAGTGGAGACAGGTAAGGGCAGATAAGGGCTGGAGGAAGAGTGGGCTGGGCAAGGGAAGTATCTAGTTTTAAGGATTTGTTTGATTCCTTACTATGCTGCAGAGCAGGCTTGGAGGAGGCGAAGCTGCCTGGGAACTGCTTGCAATGGGATGAAACAGGCTAAACATCGCTGAAATGCTGAGCATCTGGGGTCTTGTTGCCTGACACTTTTTCTCTGTTTCCACACACTTTACAGAATTCTCCGTATCTGATGCTTGTCCTGAAGCTCGTAGGATTTTGGTGCTCATTAGCCATCCACTTTCAGGCTCTGGAAATCTCCTGTCAAGTGATGCTGGGCTCAGGTGCTTGGCTCTTGGTTGCCTTTACCAACCAGTGGGGCCCTAGGAGTTCCCAGCTCCCTGGGCTGGTGTCAAAGGGCACTTGCCCCTTTCCAGCACCTGCTCTGATCCTTTGATAAAGCAGAGGAAATGCTCCTGGGGTCTATTAACGACCCACCAATTTTCTGCTGCACCTTGCAATAGTATTTGCCTTCTGGTAGAAAGGAGCTTTGTGGCTTTCTGGGACAAAAAGGCTGTTTTAGGGTGCGTTACAGGCTGCTGGCTCCTGCTGGAGGTGACCACGCCAGCCGTTCCCTGCAGGGCTGCTCCCCATCCGATCTCTCAGGATTTTGCATTTGGCCTTGCTGGCCATTTCTCCTTTGCTGCCCTTATTATTCCTCGAGGCTACGCAGCAAGTCGTCCTGCCTGCCCGCGTTGCACCGAGCGCTGGATGTTTCCCCATCCTCCCTCCCACGAGCAGGTGCGGTTCCAGCAGGACGGGGCTGCCAAAAACCACGAGGTGGATGCCGAGCCCTCCTGCCACGAGGCGAGGGTTAACCTCGTTTGCACAGGGTTAATTTTCGGGCTTCCAGCTTCTCCTTGAAGCTACCTGTGTGGTGAGAGCTGAGCCCCCGCTCCTCACATGCATCCCTCCATTAACACCTCGCTCTTTGACCTGAACTCTTCCTGTTCCCAATAAAAATGCTCCAGCTCCTTTTTAACCCTTTTTCTCCCCCAGGAGGAGACCGGGCAATGCCGCAGAGCTCGCGGGGAGGCTGCTGGCGTTCCTCTCCGTCATGCTGCAGAGCAAAGCACAGATGGAGGATGCATTAAAGCAAGACCCGGGGGCCAGCCTCCGGCCGGGATTGCCAGCGTATGGACAGGCTCTGTGCTGAGGCTCCTCCGCACGTCCAGTCGGAGATTATGAAAACAAGGCTGCTGCGTTCTGGGTTATTTATAAAGCAAGCTGGACAAATAAACTTTTCCTACCCAGAATGGTCAAGGTTAAGAACCCATAGTTCTCCTTTCCTATGGGGACCTTGTTTGTGACTCATTCCCGGCAGGCGCTCGGGGGCTTCCAGCGCAGGAGCTGGAAGCGCTGGGCCTTGCAAAGGGGCTTGGCAGAGGCAGCTGAAGGCTCCCTGCAAGCAGTGAGCCCCTTCCACCCTCGTTTGTTACTAATAAGTAAAGACACACACAGAAAAGCCATCTGTAACACATGCAAATTCTTTAAAAATAAATAAATACAGCAAATTGGCTGGAGCACCATCTTGAGGCAGTCTCTGGAAGCAGTGGGCAGAGCATCTTGTAGCATCCTGCCGTGGACTCAGGGGGATGGAGATGGGGGTGTCCCCCTGCGAGCATCGCTTGGGTGACGTGTACATCATCGGGGAGCAGCCGGACCCAGGCTGAAGGGCTCCCATTGCCCCAGCCACTGTGAATTGCCTTTTGCTCCCTTACTGTCTCTTATCTGTAGATTCATACCATCTGCAACCATGGGGTAACTTCTTGTATATTTTTCCTTGCTCTTCATTATTCATTATTCCAATTGTCATTGGAGCACAGGTGGGGCTACCCAAAATTAGCAAATGCTGCTCCCTTTCTTCTCCAGAAATATTTAGCTTCATATTACTGGGCTTAATTTTTATTTTTTTTTTAAGACTTCCATTCAAGAACTACTCTGCCTAAGATTCTGCCTAACCCTTCATCTGCTTTTGACCACATCTTTATTATCCCACTCTGTCTTTTTGATAGCAGTTGGGCTGTGCAGTGTGCTGCTTCTGCTTGCTCTCAGCAAGCAGCGACCATTATATTTACAATTTCTGCTGACAGTGAAAAGAACTGAAGCAATGCCTCCCATGCTCTGCAGGGCTCAGTGATGAGCCTGGCATCATTTTGTTGCTTGGTGGATATTGTGCTTGGGTTTTTGATTTTGTTCTTGTTGATGTAGGGTTGACATTCTATTTTTTATTTTTTTTTTACTTTCTTCTTTAATCTGACCATTCAGGTAGCATATCACAATGTGGTTTTTCAGCACACCCACGTCCACAATCAGCTTTCTCCACAGCTGGTCCCGCTTTCCCCCACGATGTGCCACCTCCTTGTTGCCCATTCCCAAGGAATCCTTACCAAACACTGCCCAGGCTCTGAACCCTTCAGCCTCACCCCATGCTCTGAGGCCACCTCGGGCACTCTCACCCCGACAGCAGCGGGTTAACAGCCCAGGGCGTGCGGCGTTCAGGGTGATGCGTCTCGAAGCATTGTTTTTTGCTATATGTCCCTGTGTTCTCAATATTAAATACTTCCTTCCCCTTTGGCGCTGGAGGCTGCTCTGAAGGCTGGAAGCACGGTGTCTGTTTGAGCAGGGCCTCTCTATCGCCAGCATCTGCTTATCTGCAGCTCAAAGGAAATTCTGCTTGGCTGATGTGTTCCAGCTCCGGATGAAACGCCTCCCGCCTGCACACGCGGAGAGTTTCATAAGCAAGGGGCTCAGATGCCACGAGCTGTTGTGAGACTGCTTCTCAGTAACTCAGTAACAAGTCTGCGAAAATAATCAGGGGTTCTCATTTCATGGTCTCGGCGGCCACGAGGCCAAAGTTGCTGCTGGGATCATCTGAGCACCACGAGGCTCCTCCAGATCCTAGGGCAGCTCCGCGCTTCAGAGGGGCTGCAGGGACCCGGGGGCAGACTGGGAATGCTCACATGGGCAACAACGCCTCGAAAGGGAAACATCAAATAAAATCCCACCGAGTGAAATACAACACAAACACGCAGTTTAGCCACTAGAAAGGCTGGGCAGGTTTAAGAGCTCGCCTGCGTTGAAAAGGGGAGCTTTATGTTTTCAAGTGTCTTCGCATCACCTAAGGCGCACAGCCCGCTCTTGATGCTGTGCTAAAAATAAAGTGCCCTGGAAGGTGCCGACAGCCCGCTCAGCACTTCAGCTACTTTGAACTGAAAGAAAACAGCACGAGATGAGAAAATCTTTGTGGGCCACCTGGGTGCTGCGTGCCAAAAGACTTTGGCCAAGCGCTAGGCACAGAAGCCAGCATCTGCTGTGGTTGCACCAAGTTTTCTGCTCAGACGTGGGCTACAAAGCTGCTGCAGACAACACGGGCACCTCACCTTTCTGCTTCATCTAAATTTGACATATATTTGAAGTCCCTGAAGCAGCAGCTGAAGGAGAAGCGAGGCAGTCAGGAGATGTTGCTTTGAGCAGGTGAAAGCCGAAGGAAAACCCACTGTTGGGGTGAGACATCACATGCAGGGATGCAGAATTAGGCCACCAGGTTTGGCAAGGGCAGAAACAACCTCCTTCAACTTCAGGGAAGCAAGCTGGGAGCCGTCGTCTCACTGAGTAGAAATTATAGTTTATATAAAACAATTTCACCTCCATCATGTGGTTTCCTGAAACCTGTTGGGGGAAGAGTCAGAATTGGGGAGCAATAGTTTTTCTTTTTCTACAAGGCACTGTATATTTTTATTCTTCCCTTCTTCTTGTTCGGTTAGATGAAAGTTAGGACAAGAGTTGTTGAATTCCAAGTTAAAGCCCACGAAAACAAACCTGAGAGGTTCAGGGGGTCATCCAACCCAGTTTTATTCGCCCAAGACACTGTGTCATGCAGCCTCATTTGTGACTTGGGCCAAGGGTAAAATCCTTCTCAGCAAGGCAAAAAACAGTCCAAAAACACCCACAGTATTTGGAGAAACTGGGATTTTTCAGGAACCATGTGGTGGAGATCTATTTGCAGAAATATCCAGGTCCCACCCCTGTTCAGGAGAGGAGAGTTCTTCACAAATTAATGCACTTAGAAGCAACACTTTTCTTTCTTTTTTCTTTCTTTTTTCACTACATATTTGTTATCTTTAATTAGTTAAAGTTGCTGTCAGCTTCTTGTTTCAAGTTGTATTTTAGTTTCCTGCTTGAAAAAAAAAACCACAGCCACCACCTCAAGTCACTTTTGAGTTTCATGGCAATGAAAATGACAGTCTTTAAAATTTTTCTTTAAAATTTTGGTCTTTTCCAACCTATCTGCAGAAGCCTCCAGCAGTAGAGGCGAGAGAGAAACATCTCTAAACGAAACGAAAAAGGATCAGCTGCATCATTCCCAACCCATTTCTTTAGCCTGCTCTTAAAACTCACGTTGCTTTTAGCCTTCCAGTTTGCAAGGAGAAAACACAGAAAGATCTCCTCCAAACAGGGCTCGTCGCCACTCTGGAGTGATTTTATCTGAAATGTGTTTCTTTAGCTTGCTCGTGTACCATGTGGAACAGTGTCAAAAGCCATAAAATTGTATTTACTGCCTCTTCTTGGAGTGCAGCACTCATAACATCATTGTAGAAGTAAATTATCTGAGCTTGGGATGGTTAGCTCTTGCCAAATTAGTGTTGCCTGTTACTCATTTGCTTTGGTCTTCTTTTTTAGGTGCTGACAAACAATGTGTTTAACTGCTTGTTCTGCTGTTTTCCCAGAGCCCAACACCACATAATTCTCTCCTGATCTTCAGTCTCCATCTTAAGACAAACCTTCTGCATTTCTCCTGTGCATTTTCCATCCTCCCCAGGTTAGCGAAGACTTTTCTCAGCTTCCAACTCTTGTCTATATTTAATCTTGTCCAGCCAACCCAGAAATACATAATGCGTGCTTTCTCGCTTGTTCTTTCCTTACAGTATTGTGATTTCTTCCCTCTTTATCATCCACAGCAACCTTGTTGCTTAACTGACCGATTGTCCTTTGAAGTCGGGCTGAAATATTTTCACCTTCTTAATATTATCCACTATTGGCTTCTTAAGTCTTAGATATGCTTTTTCCTGGGTGCCCCTCTCAACATACAGAAATTTCTCTGTCGTTTCACTGCAGCATGCAAGGAACTGCAGAATCTGCTGGGGCTCACCCCAAAGACACCCAAAATTGGCTCTCCTGAAGAGACGGAGCATGACCTGGACAGGTCGCAGGCATCCAGAGGCCCTTTTCCATAGGATTCCTACAAGCTCAGCCACATTTGAGAACGTTTCCAAGCACTGAAAAGCACCTGAGTGTTTCCCTGGGCAGGGATCACCTTGCCTACTTTTACCCGCAGCTGCTGCTGACTAGTCCCAGTGCATCATGTTCTGGCTGCTTCTAAATTCTGCAGGAAAGAGATTCTTCCTTCAATATCTATATTATTTTAATTAACACATTGTTTAAATCATCCACTAGCCATTATTCTTTCTTTCTTCACATTACGTTCAGTTGTCATCGCTACAGCTTCTCTTCTTTTCCCATTGCTCTCTGAGAATTGGGCTCAAACCTCCAGGAATTACTGCTGCAATCTTATCAAAATCTCAACGCCGCAATTCCTCATTTCTTTTAGGCCATGACGGGAGGACCACACACCTCAGGACCAGCAGCCGGCTGCTGGATTTGGAGGAGCTGATTTTCTCTCACATCCTGGCTTCCTTAACAACCCACGGATCCTCTTGCATGTTTTTCCCCTGGTCTGGAGCAGGGATTCAGCCCCAGCTCTGTGCCAAAAGAAGCCACAGAAGCTCTCAGAGCAGTGGCTACCGGTCCTGCTCACCCAGGCAGCTCTGCTGGCCCCCCGTGAACCCAAAATGTGGCCTGAACCCCCAAAATAAGGGGAGAGCACCTCACAGCCACAGGAGCAAAGGGAGCCACAGTCCGATGAGCAAGCTGCAGACTTGGAAAAATAGTTGGTTTGGAAGAAAAAAAGGCTGGAACATTGAGTCCCCTGCCCCAGGCGGTCGCTGCTGTGGGAAGCTAGGACCAGATAGACATTGAGATTTCTGCAATGCCTTCGCTGCTGGGAAGGGTAGGACTTGGCCACGTTTCTGAGCTATTGCAGCCAGCCAGCTGCCTTCCCCACACATCCTTTTTCTCTCTCCTCATCCAACATCTGTAAAGAAGGACCAGGGCACCCTCTCCTCGCCCCTGTTGCACTCCCAGCTGAAGTATCCTCAGTCCCATTGAATGATCCAAGTGGCTCCTGCCCTTTCCCAACCCCAGAAAACTTCTGCTCCCCAAAGCTCACCTCCTAACCGGCATTAAATCCCTCTGCAGCAAGCAACCCTGCTCACAGAAGAAGGGGCTGAGCTGCAAAATCCCCTTTTAGCTTTCACTCACAGACAGCTCTGTGTTACCTGGGCACGAGAGGTGGCCTGAAGGCTACAGCCCAGCAGCCAAAAACATTGTTAACAGCTCTCTGGACCCCAGCTATCCCGCATGCTTTAGCAGGACAGGGTTTTTGCTGCTCTCTGTTGCCAAGCTCTGTGCCCTAGATCAGCCCCTGGTGCTCCAGCGTTTCCCAGCCTCGCTGCATAGCGAACGCTCGGGGCTTATCACAGCATCAGAGCAGTTGGGAGACAGTTGAGTGTCTCTCTCGGTGCTGATAGAAGGGAAGGCTTTGCTCTTGGAGATAAGAAGCCCTCCCTGAGGAGCCAGGGGAGTTCGTTGGTATCGGAGCGTCTTCCAGCGCTTCACAGATGTACCCTTGGAGCGCACGAGATGGCGAGGCGGTCACGTAGCCAGCAGCCAGGGAGGGCTGCGTTTTTGAGGTCAGTTAACCGAATCCCTCGCTATCGTTTATTTTCCCTTCCCTCAAATTATTTTTCCTCTTGTTGATGCAGCTTTTGCGGTGACCTCGTTGGCTCACCGAGACGTAAACAGACGCTGGCGTCCTCGTATTTTTGGAGATAGATTAACTGGGGAAAGATGGTAGGAAGGTATTTCAGCCCAAGATTTTGAAACACTTAACGGCTCCGCTCTGCTGCTCTCTGTGCTTGAGAAACAAACCTGCAGCGAGGGCTGGTAGCAAGCATCTCTTGTCCAGGTTGGTTGGAACAGGTGTGTCTGGAGAGAAACTCACTGCCATCTCCAGGCAGAGCTCCCCGCAGCACCCCAGGGCAGCAAATCCAGCCTCTGCTGGTTATATGTCATCTGCTGCTCATGTATCAGTAAAGCAGAAGGTCTAGAAAGTCCTCTCTGGAGGAATTCAACTGATCTAGATTTCCCCACATCAGGTAGTTTGGGTGAGCAGAGGAATCAGGGCATGCACAGAGAGGTAAAGAGGGATGAATGCCTTCCACGAGCAGCTCCAGCTCCATCAAATGGTGCAAGCCCTACTTTTCTCTTTAAACAACCCATAGAAACCTTCCCATTTCCAAATATATGTCCTTTTCTCCAAATAAATGGGGGAAAAAAATGGAATATTGTTAAAAACTAATCCTGCTGTGAGGTAGAGATCTAAATGCAGTGCAGACACCCCTGCCCTGCAGCGCCTGCCTGAGCTCTCCCATGGAAACCCTGTGCCCTCTGCTGGTGCAAATCACTGCAGCAACGCCTGCGTGAGGCACAGCTATTTCCTAGTAGGTAGCTGGAGAAAATAAACATTGAAGTATTTAAGCTCTTATCTAGTGGAAAGCTTGCCTGGGTGGGTCTAATAAAATATATTGTCTCTCTCCATAAGCCTTGCCTCGCTTACTTCCTTGTGCTCTCACGGTTATGCCCATACTGCCACAAATTGGGGCTCAGAGCAGGGACCCAAGAGCAACCGAAGGCTGTGCAGAATCCTCTGTGCCTCCTCTAGCTGCTGAGCAGGCTTTTGCCAGCATAGCTCTTGTCCAGAGGGGTCGTGCAACAACCAGGAGAAGTGTATGAACCAAATACCTCTGCTTTTGCCAGCTCCTTTCCCTGGAGAAGCGTGACCTGCAGAGCCACAACGTGGTACAGCCAGGAGCAGCAGAGGCAACAGGATCTGAAAAAGCACAGCAGAAACCAACGCTGCCCTTTTGTTCCATGCCTTCTTACTCATAGAAACTTCACCTGTGCTTCGGTGCCAACAGGGAGATTAAATGCAATTAATAAGAGAAAGGTTTTAAATATCCGGCCAGGGCTCAAGCTTTGTCAGGGAAATCCTGCTGCCACACCTCGATGTATTTTTAGTTTTGGCCTTAGCTACTCAGCTTCAGCTCCTTGAAACTTCCTAACCCCTGAGGCACCGTGTTCAGGGGAGCACTTCCAGGCTCTGCGTTTCCTCATCATGGTGCTGAGCAGTTTGGGGGGTTCAAAGCCCCTTTGTTGTTTCTAAAAATCAGGCAACAAATCTGGACTTTTCTTCTTTTTTACTCAATAAAGGACCAGGAGCCTGTTGGCCTGTCTTTTTTTAAGCCAGTTCATTCGGTCTTATAAAGATTATTTCCTCCTACAAACAGCTCCTGCCCTGGCTCTACTCATAGATTACTGCAGTTACAATAACTATCAAAAAGGAAGATGAAAACCAGGGTTCAGAAGCACAGGCTTGCCACGGGCAGCAGCAAAACTGCTGTGTGCAAAGGGAGAAAGAGGCAGAAGAAACAAATCCACTCCCGAGGCACAGAGGGGGGTACGGTCAGGGCCTGTCCACAGCCAACTGCTTCAACCCCTCCCTTCCCCGAGCAGGCAGCGGGGGGACTTTAGGACTTTTAGGACTTGAAGGGTGTGTTTGCAAACTCGGGAAACGTCTGGGCCAATAAACCAGGATTTCCTTTCAATCAGCTCGGAGCATTTGATCAGCATTATTCGATGGAACAGAACTGCCTCAGGGCCAAGGGCTGTGTTCAGGCGATCTCCAAAGCTGCTTGGGTTTTTCATCTCTGCATCTCATTGCAGCTCTTTTGCTTTTCCTTCCCACTGTTTATCTCTCGCAGCACCAAGCCTTGCCTGTACTTCCTGTTTGGCTGTGCAGCTAGTAGTTTTCTCATTTGCTGTTATTTTTGACTCCCATCCAAGCTTTGTATGATATTAATAGCCATTTCACAGAACCATAATCATCCTCAAAACAGTCCTAATATTAGCAGGAATGAGAGCCAAGAACTGTTGCCCAGGACAGAGGAACTCGTGCTCTGAATTTCTGCTCCCTGCTGCCAGCACTGCCCACAGCCCCTGGAACCCAAAAACCTGTCCATCATCCAACTTGCCCAGTCCCAAGAGGGCAGAGGCAGAATCTGGGCTATGGGAACACTGGTGGCCACACTAATGATGGCACGCAAGAGGTAAAGGATGAGCTGCAGCTTCAGCTTGTTCCATCTGCAGAAATAACTGGTGTAATGACGCGGTCCTGGCCACAACAGGTGATGGAGAAGGGGCTTGGTGCAAGCCAGAGTACATAAAAAAAGCATTTTTGTGAGGATTCAAGGATTAGAACTTACCAATAGTCTAACTGCTGGCTCAGCCTCACCAGGATTGCTTACCACCAGGCCAGTTACAGCAGTGAAAACTATTAATAGCCAAATTGCTCCGTTTCTATTAAGGGCTGCCAGTAACTGGAGAAAAAAAAGAAAGAGTTGCCCCTTTCCTTTGATGAGAAATTCTCCCATCTTCCTTTGCATTGCCAATGACTCACCAGCATCCTGAGCTCTTCTCAGAGGCAAGTATGATGTTGATGGGTTTTTGTCTCCTCTTTGCTAGGAAGAATATGATTGTTTCTTCCTCCTCATTTTAGGGTCTACTTGAGGCTATTTTTATATATTTTCTTACACTTTTTACACTTAATTCTTTCCACACACAGCTACAATTCCCCGTTACATCCACACTTATGATATCACTTTTTTTTTTTCCTGTTACCATTAGGTTTGCCACCTACCAAAGCTGTGTTACTTAATGATCTGTTACTGATGAGTTGCTAATAACCCTGGGGCCATCCTGTCCTCAGTGCCCACAGACCACACCTGCGAGTCCTACCTGCTCCTTAAAGAAAAAATCAGATTTACCACAGGCACAGCCATCATACCCCACAGTTACATAAAACTACACAGATTCAATTGCTAAAACCCATTAGGTAATAGCCAGGCGGTTGTTCAGCTTGTTTACCTGGAACAGCAAACTACAGCAAAGTTTTGGGCAGGTCAGGGCAGCTTTAGACAAAACCAGCCTGGCGAGCCCCAGTGCCAAGGTCTTCACACTCCGTGGCCTTTTTCTGATGACACCACCATAAATACTGGATTGCAGGACTGCAGAACACACCCCTCTTCCATCACCTCAGTCTTGTTGCTTCCTCAAAGCTGTAATATTAACAGTGATCTTCTCAGGCAGGAAGACTCCAGGGTGAGTTCAGATCCTGCTGCTGTGACCACTTGCTCTCCTTGCCCCTTTGTTTACTCAAGGCCCCGGTCCCATTTTGTGCAGGGAAGGCAGTAGCTTCACGGCAGGTAGAGCAGGATGCTTTCTTTTCTGATTTAAGCTGCTTTCTTTCAGTTTTGTTTCCCCTATCCTGCCCAGAAGGGAAGTACTTTCTCCGCTGAGGGATCAGTCAGTAAACCTCAGACTCTGCACTGCCCACCAAAAGAGGCAGAGCCTGAGGCACTGCTCCCTGCCAGTGACAGTCCCAGAACCATTTTGGTTGGAAAAGACCTCAAAGATGAAGTCCAACCATTAACCTAGCACTGCCAAGCCTACCACTAAACCACCTCCCTAAGCACCACATCTGCATGTCTTTTAAATACAAACACCTCCAGGAACAGTGACTCAACCAAATGGCAGCCTGCTCCGATGCTTCACAACCCTTTCAAGGGAAGTTTTCCTTAATATCCGACCTAAAATTCCCCTGGCACAGCTTGAGGCCATTTCCTTTTGTCCTATTGCTCCTCCACTTGATTTTACACCCACAGCAAAGTGTGTTAAGCGCACAGCAGCCATCCTTGCAGTGGATCCTGCTGGGATCAGGAACAGTAGTGGCGGCTCCCAGCTGCCCCACCTCCTGCAGGGTGCAAACAAGGCTGGAGAAACTTTCACCCTGCAGACCCCACACCAAAGGGAGACAACACAGGCCCCCGTGTTCAACCAAAGCTATTTTGCTTCCTGTAACAACACCAGGGAAACAAAGAAACATAGAAATTCAAGATTTACTTCACTGCACAGGTTAGGACAGTTTTCCAGAGCTCAGTAAAAAAAACAGACAGTTGATAAACTTGTGTTCTCCCAAAGTTTTTCCATGCAGCAGTACACAAGGTCACATCTGATTTCAGAAAGCAGAGACTCCCAAAAACAAGGGTGCTATTAAACGACCCTCATTCCCCTCACCAGTATGAACACTGCTATTAATTAGTTTTGAGTACCCAAGAATCCTTCAGGATCAGTATCCTTGTATCTAAATACAGTCCTCTACAAGATTTCCTCTACAAAGTTTTCCCCTTGTAAACACAGTACCAGGGAATGTTTCTTTGGGAAAAGTCACAGTCCCTGTGGCAGTTAATTAAAGTGTCTTCTGCCTGATGAGACAAATGCAACAACGCCACCGTCAGGATTACAGGCTGCACTGCCACAGCGCAGCCAAGAATTACAGACTCTGTGCTGTTTGAAAGACTGGATTCTGACACAGCTCAGTCAATGGGAGGAGGAGTGTGGGTCGCTCCTGTGTGAAGAGCAGCCTACATGCTAGGGAAAAAAAACTACAGCTTACAATTCTGTTTCACTTATCACAGGTAGAGGATGCTATTGGAAAGCATCAGCGAGTTCAGCCATTTCTTTGTTAATTAATACTTTGAATAGATCCTGTAGTTACTTTCTTCACCAATACTAAAAGCATTAGATAATAAAATACATTGCACAATAAAAAACCCATTAAAATTCTTAGTTAAGCTGAAAGGTAAAAGGAAAAATATCTTATTTCACAAGCTGCCAAGGAGGGGAGTTGTGTTCGTTGTACTCATAAGTGTTGGTGTGCAAATCCTAGGACGACATTCACTCCCAGGTCCACTTCACTTCAGCATAGGAGAGGCAAAGAAGTTGGCTTGACGCCCCAGCTGGCTTGTTGACTTGCTTTTGCTCCCAAATCTAGTTCAAGAGAAGTAGAAAAGTGAGGTTTGGCTATAGAGGTCTACTTACTCAAATTCTACCCGCCTCTTAAAGCGTTCCAACTCCCTACTGTAAGGTCACACTCATTAACCATTATGCAGCTTGCACTGTTACTGTAGCATTGAGGGAGAGAGTAGATCAAGTAGTAAATCCAAGCTGCTCCCAGAACTCTGTCCAAAAGTCTATTTTTACTTCTCCCTGAACACCCACACCACCTGTAGCATACCAACATTTCCATAAAAGCACCCAGCAGCACTTACTTGGGGGTTATGCTGAAGGTAGACCGGACCTTCTGGGACAGGGAGCTAGATGACGGCGTCTTGGACAGCTGCTGTTCCGGAGTGGTGAGTGGTCCAAGCATGCTCACTGTCAAAACACAAGCAATCAAGTGAGCAACATGAGGACAGCTGAGTTTTCACTGCTAGGCAAGCAACATTAGACATTGCCTAGCATCTGTCAAAGATACTAGACAAATCTGGTATTTTCTGGCATGCTTTCCTTCCCTCTTCCTGCACAAAGCATGCAGGGATGGCTAGTTCCAAGTCTCACAAGCAGCCTTGATTGAGGATCATTATTTCTCATACAGCAGCTGCACAGCCAATAGAGCACCATTCAGCTGTTACCTTTAACATCTGGTGTCTGTGGAGTGGAGAAGGCATTGGTGTTCTCAATTATGTGTGCTGGGTCAATGTTTTCTTGCTCCACCAGCATCAGCTGGCTCCAGTATTCCACAGGCAGCAGCAGAAGCCGCTCCACTACCTACAGAAACACCCACGAGTAGCTAACGTTAGGAAGTGGTACACGGCATTAATGCACAGACAGACATCACCTCATCTCCCCTCCTGACAGAATTCTTCACGTGTGACACATTACTCACATCTGCTGACCTACCTTGGGCTGCCGCTTAGTGTCCTGCAGTAATGTCATGGCATCAGGATCAGGCACTGCGTGAGCAACTATCGTGGGGCCAAAGATTTTGGCCAAGTTGGTAACATCCATTTTAGTGTCTGGGCTCTGAGCGACTCTATATTTAAAGAAAAAAAATAAAAGTAGCTTCCCTCCCTTTACCTTCCACACAGCTCCCCAGCCAATATGCACTTCAGCCTCCAAAAGAACAAAGACTTCTTGTTCACAAGCAGTCATAAGAGACAAGTAGAGAAGGACCAGTGGCAATATCCCCCCCCTTCCAGGACTCTCAGTCCACCTGAACATACCGCTGCAGGTGAAGCATGAGAAACGCTAGGGTTTCCCTGTTGGCCTGTGGAAGTTCACTAACTGCCTGGTACATAGCAGCAATGCTGTTGTCCTCATCCGAGATTTCTGGGGGAGGAGAAAAAAGGTTTAGACCTGAGAAAGCAGTCTTAGATGCACAGCTGTAACATTCCCCTCACAGTAAGAGCTGCCTGAGGAACAAGGAAACTAGGAAATAACCATTCTAATAATTCCATATCATGCCCAAGCACTAGAATTTTCATTTTTCCAAAACACTACAGCAGAACAGACCTCCCCAGCTGACTGCGTATCTGCAGCAGAAGCACTGAAGTCTGCCAGCTCACGTCAGATAAACCTGTGACCACCAAACCTTTTATAAAGTACTGAGAGTTTCATTTAGTGTCTCCTTACCTGCAGCTTCCATGAAAGTCTTGTTTAACCGGAACGTGAGAAGGGGTTCTTTCAAGCTGCGTAGGAAGTCTTTCAGAAGGCCGCAGATAGCATGGATATCATCCACCTTACTGAGCAAAGGAATGTTTTTTGATCTCAGGTACTTCTCTTTCAGCTCTCTCACTGTCTTGTCACAGCCAGATATCCGGTAAAGGCCCATCTGTTGAGAGAAAGCCTTGCTTACAGGCAGAATACAGACTGCACATGTAAAACCTACATACTTCTGCTCCCACATTTCCCTCCACACCTGAGCATAGACACTGCTGCTCACTCAGTCACCTCACTGAGCAGTGCTACACACCCAGTAAACAAGAGACGTTTGGGTTAATGATTTGCTTCTCTTAACACCACAACCTGTTTCATTAGCACTGTTTCACACCTCATTTTGTTTTTACCTCATGTAGCCCTCGCTGCTCGATCTCATTAACACAGTGCACTATGATGGAAGGGATCATTGGAGGAGCAGAAGGAACATAGTCCATTAAGGTCCCCTAAGAGGCAGAAGAGCAGAAAAAAATAAGGTACTCGAGTCTCCAAGACGAATCTAGACTCAAAAACATGCATTATTTCTCCTTCATCATCCCTGGGACGCACAATACCACACCCCTCAGCACAATGCTGCAGGATTGCGTGTGCAGAGCTGCCATATACACAACTTGAGACTCTCCTAACAAATCACCCCCATCATCCATTGTCCTGGAACAATACTTTAGCAAGTTCATTTGTATTTCATTATGCAGCTCTGAGCAACAGGCGCTCTTCTGTAGAAGACAAATTTGGAGCCTAAGCACGTTCCACCTCTAACCTAGGATTATTTGTGTCAGCAGCTATAGTCCCCCAGGCTCCCCATACACACTTACTTCCCCAATTTGGACAGGAGTGCCAGTCAAGGTGGGGATACAGGGAAGGGGACAGCGGTCCCGACACTCTGGATGAGCAACCACACGGCAGCTTCTGCACTTCAGAGATATTTTTCCAAACTTTATTCTCTTTCCACAAGGAACACACGATTCCGGCTTGATAACCTAATGATTCAGAACATGTTATATAGGTATGGTTAATATTGACTTGAGACATAACAGCTGATAGCCTCTTATCAATAGCTTGATATCACAATCACACACATACATGTATTTAATGAAGCGAGATGAACTTGCAAGTTCTTCCTGACCTACCGTTTTTGAAACAAATTCATGCAGCCTCACTCCCCCATTGTTTTGGGGGGTGCAAGAGCCATTACTCTCTGATTTGGATTCCAGCTGCTTGTTGCCCAAGTTTGAATCACTGTTCCAAGGCTGCAAAGGACCTGGAAGACAGAAGAGGAGTGTTGGCTAGGTGGGAATTGGTCCTTTGTGTGATCTTTGCTCAAAAAAAAATGCATTATAAATCAGAGGCAGCTGCTTAGGTCCTGGAGGAAGGTAACTGGCATTACAGGACAGCCTCCAGCCCACTGCATAATTGTTTCATGACTAGAACAAATGGAGCCATGACACCTACCACTCTTCCTCTGACTTCTCAGGCTATAAGGCACAGTCTGGATGGTAGAGATGGCTTCAATTGGGCCACCATCACTGGGGACCATAACAGTTGTCTTTGCTACTATGGATTCATTTCCCTGTAACAAGGAATACATTTTTAGTGACAGCAATAGTGACAGGACGAGGGATTTTAGTTTGTTGGCCCCGGAAACAGGTACACACTAAGACCAACTATTTTAATGCACATGAACCCAGCTGGGACCACCATACCTGGTCTGCAGTGGAGCCAATTGATCGTATTTTCTTCTGAGGACCTGGTGGGCCTTCAATGTACTGCCTAGAAGATCGCTGAAGAGATACAGTATTTTTGTCTACAAGGCACGTATACCGTCAACAGGAGTTCAGTAGAATTAGAGGAGCAGAACAATCGTCTGCACACAGCACAACAGCATTAAGTTCTCTACAGTACCACTTTTCGTTACAAACCAGAAGATAATCAGGAGGCCTCAACATGCAGCTCTTTCCAATAATTGTCCTAGCCAGCTTTGTAATCCATCAATATCAATTTAGAGGAAAAAATAAGCGGTAACTGATCAAATCCCAGACTCTTAACTCTACTAGTGATGATTTTAGGCTGTCCTTTCCCACCCGTGCCTACTGCATGCTAACAGCAGACCAAAACAATCACAAGCTCCTTTACATACAGGAAAGGATTCAGCTTCCTACAGACTTTTTTTCCCCTAACACAATAGCTGTTAATGATTTTAAAATGCTTTCTAGCAAACCCTAGGCCATCACAAGGTACACGTTTAATTAACTTTCACACAGAATCCACACAGCAGGGCTGAGGTATAGCAGTAGCACACCCGTCTGAAGTTTGACTGTGACTAGCAGCTCAACATCATTATAGGCGGCTGCGAGATGACAGATGGTGACATTGTGTTACCTAGGGCTAACAGCAGCATCTATTTGAAGCAGAAGAATTGAACATACCCGCTTTTCTCTCCTTTTCAGTCTGACAGCTTTCACCATAGAGGAATCCCAGTCCTGTGGGAAATAAACAGTACTGGTTAGTTCAGTGTAAATACCACACAGCCTCTGGTCTGGGCTTTCATTAAGTTTTACCCAATGACACACCAGAGAAATGCAGATCAGCTCTACTAGTCTAATACTACAGTAATCTAAACACAAGGGGTCTCTGGAGACTATCCCTGAGGTTTTATAGGGGAAGAAGACTTCAGGACTTCGAGTTACATTACCAGTGAATCATCGGTCTTGTCAAAGCTGATGTCTGACAGAATTGAGCCAGATTCATCAATTGTAGACAGCCTAAAAAAACAAATTAGAAGAAAAAAATCATTAGTTTGGCCTTCCATCAGCCACGACCCCCAAAATGATCTCTCCAGAGCTTTATTTCAAACCGGACTAAAAAGTAAAACTCCGTTGATACCGACGCAGCACATCACAGATGCACGTGCAGCTAGATCAATATTTGCTACTGATGTGATCAGACAAAACACTACTTTGTCTACCTTTTGTTGCCTGAACCTCCCATAGAAACCTGTGGCCTGTTAAGAAAGGCAAGGGCAGACTTCTGTTCTTCACTTAGCTGAATACTCCCCGATGCATCACACATGAGCAGCTCTCGAATCAGTTGTATTTGCCTCTCCTGGAAAGAGAGATAATATCAGAAGCTGCCATGGGATAAACTGTGTTTAATTACTGTAGGAACCAATCTCAGGTATTTGAGATACCACACGGATAGACTCTCAGGACTCGTGACACTACACTGCTAAGAGCTGCAAAGCATGTGCTTTGCCAGGTAACTCTGAATAGCAGCCACTTTTTTCCAAACCAAAGCAGAAGGCTGCTACAAGGAGCCAAGCCAATTTGTTGTTGGTGGGGTTTGTTTTGTTTTCCTCTCCAGGAAACAAGATATCACGAGTGCCAGTCCTTATTTTCCATAGATCAATGCAGTTTAACCACCTCCTCTTCACGTTAACTGGAGCTAACTGGTAATAAAGGAAATACTCACCAGCTTCTCACAGTCCATTTCAGCTTTTTGCCTGCGTTTGATCTCCACATCCACTTGATTGCGAGCGTGTTTCAACTTCACACCCAAAGCACTACATTCAGCTTCGGTTTTCATCAGAAGATCCTTGTACCTGCCAAGCTCATGCTCCGTTTTCTGCAGTCTTCTCCGATATTCATCAAAGTTCTTTGCTAGCTGAATAAATTCTGGAGAGAAGGCAAATACATCTTTAACTACTCAGGCAAACAGAGGAGATGCAGCAACCCTCCTTTCACTGAGGGTAGGTTTCTATTAATATAGCTTGCTCTTAACTGAAGAGTGTTGCAAAGCTGGCCTTTCAGCACACCCAGCTACACTCTAGATGCTCACAGCATCTCACAGCTTTTCTGCTTGATACTGACACATAGGATTTGGTCTGAAAAGACCCTAAATGAGACCTTGCACAGATCAAGTCAGCTTACTGTCAGTCCGTGACTTCACATTTCTCAAGAACGGAGGAAAAAAAAATCAAAATCTGAGTGCCTGTAGCAGTCTTATTACTCACCACCTCGTCAACAGATTCTTCAGTAACAGCTAATAATGTTTGCTGTAAGTTTATAAACATACAAACAAGCACGACATCCCACTTAGGCTGCCCACTGAAACAAAACTTACGGTATTCATTTCCTTCACTTAAAACTTCAGCCTGGCGCACGAGTTGATCAAACATACGCAGTAAATTCAGCGTGGCGGCCTCCATCTTCCTGCCAAGAAACCAGAACTAAATAAACAGCCCAGCCCTTTCTTCCCACCTCCGAATGGAAAATGCGTTACCAGTCCAAAGGAAAGAAAATTTGCTTCAGGATTTTTTTTAAGGCAAGTTTTGGAAGCTGCACAAACAAAAACACATTAAGAAATGTTTTGTGGAGATATACGCATCTAAACACTTTCCTAGGGAGTACAGATCCTCGTTCCTCCACAATTTAAGGATAGCACAGCCATATGTAGAGGCAGTATCCTCACCTGACTGCCTCAAATAACCCCCAGGACACTACAAAGGTTCAGAACCTGAGGCAAAGTGAGGGATCCCAAACTATTTTCCTTCTGAAAGGCTGCAGAGCACAGCTTGTGCCCAGGCTGTGAGTAGCTTGGTACTATATAGGCCACTAAAAACCTGAAAGTCTTCAGAGCTCCTACGATAAAAATAGGAGCAACATTCTGGGGAATTTTAATACCATTTTAAATTTAGCTGCATTTTAAGTTACAGCTCCTGCCGCAAATAGCTTTTAAAAATGCAGACAGTCAGCACATTTTCCTCGAGCAGCAGCAACAATGGCATAAACAGAAGCAATGAAGGGGAAAGTCTCCAGCTCAGCACCGCAGAAATCACTTCTCCGATGCAAGAGGGTGCTGGAGTCCATAGGGCAACCCAATTAAAAAATCAGCAGCAGGTGCAGGCACTGCTGAGAGGTGCAGGATGGGGGCAACACACACCAGAAGGCTCTGGAGACCACCAGGGAAGGCTCCAAAGGGCTTTATTTATTCAGTTATGGACTCTACAGACACACACATATATATAGGGGGGCTTTTATGGACCCTACAGACACATATATTTATATGGGGGCACGTGAGGACCCTACAGGCACATATACTTATATAGGGGCACATATGGACCCTAGACACATATATAGATATAAATATATATATAGGGAAGCTTTTATGGACCTTGCAGACATATATACTTATATGGTGGCATGTGTGAACCCTACAGACACACATAATTATTGGGGCTTCCAATCTTACACAGACCACAAGGTATAGAGGGGCTTTTTGCTTAAAAAGCCTTCCTTGTAGGCTGCTTTTTTCGTCGCAGAGGGCACTTCGAGAGCTTTGTGCCTTCGCTTACAGCACCAGAACCCCCGATGGGGGGCGAGGGAAGATAAAATAAAATTAAATCAAATTTAAAAAAAAAAATCTTTCGGGTAAACGGGCACCAGGCCTCGACGGCGGCTCCCCTGGGTGGTGGAGGGCTGAGACGCCGGCTCACCCCAAAGGGGGGGACGAAGCTCGGTGCCCAGCCCGGTGCCGAAGCCGCCCCGGTTCTCCTCAGCCGCCCCCCGCCCCACTCACCTCAGCCGCCGGCCCGGCGCGGCGCGGCGCGAGCTCCGGCTCCAACCGCCCAGCCTAACCGCCCCGCGATTCGGTTTGAATCCCTGCCGCCAGCCAATCCCGGACCGCGCTCCGCCTTCCCGGCCTCTCATTGGCTCTGCTCGCCGCGCGTCTGAAGACAAGCCGGCGCCATGTTTGCTAAGGGCGAGGTTTCTCTCCTCCGCGCAGCGAAGCGAACGTGGGAAAGGCCCGGACTGTCCCCGTGATGAAGGCGAAGTGGCGCCATCTTTACTGATGGCAGCTGTTTTCAGCTCGCGTTGCTTAGCAACAGAGCAGGCAGGCGATGCCTGCAGGGCCTAAGCTCCCCAAACCGAGGGCTGCTTCTGCTGCAGCCATTGGCACCAAAGGGCTGTTTTGGGCAGAAAAAGCTGCTGTTTTGGGGTGTTTGGGGAAAAAAAAAGCCTCAGTTTGAAGCCCAGTTGTGACTTTAAGCTATGCCAATGGCAAAGGTTGGGAGAATATGAGAGCCCCCCATGCACTGGTTTTGCAGAGTGACATAAAACACTCAGCGTGACCCAGAGAGCTGATATATTTCACTAGAAAGCCGTTTATTCAATGCTGTCCCTTGAGAAAAATGATGCCTTGGCTGATTTTTCTCTTTGAAATGTTGATCTGAGTAACAGCCAGCCACCTGTCCCATGTGCAAAAAAAAAAAAGCAAAGCCCCATTTCACGCCACGTACGACTCCTCCAGTTGCAGGCATTTAATATGCAAACAGATAAAACACAAGCCAAAACCCAACAATTACAAGAAGCGAAATCGCATAATCATAAAATATCAATGCACTTTAATCTTTTAAATCTGAAACAAAACAGCGGGTAATTGAAGAATGGATATTAGCAATTAGAAAGCGGAACTAAATGCTTAAAATTGCTAAGTGGAAAAGTGAGTTCGTAAAGCAGATTGCTCTCAAACATCCAGCTGCTTTTTCAGGACTGTTTTATTTAGGTTATATAGTCTGCTTTAACTTAATTAATAATAATTAATTCATAATAGTTTTCAAAAAGCCTCAAGGTTCCCTGAAGAGTAAAGAGTAATGAGGCTTCCTCACAGAAGATGGTCAAAATTATCTACATTTTACAGGGGAAATGTGACCTGGAAAAGAAATTCTTCATCCTCTGAGCCAATGGCAAAGCAAAAGAAAGACAGTGACCTTGATATTTGACCTCTTGGTATGCAAAATCACCCAAAATCCCAATTTGACCCAGTCTGGAAAGCAAGTCAAAGGTTGGTAGTTAGACCTGGTCCTGCTGAAAGCCTCTGGTACACACACAGACCATCCGGGCTCTCCTTGTAACTCCATTTCTGAGCAGGTTCAGTTCTTTTATCAACAGCCCTGAGTCTCCTGCATCTCCTGCCTGTAATTAAATCTTTGCAGCTAAGATGTCTCTATTGGCAGATCATATTTATAGGTAGGCGAGTTGTTTTAGTGTCATTCTTAAGAGTTAAGGAGCCTTTTGCTCATAAGCAAATTTTCCCCCTTTTAAATTGTCATCTGCATTCTTGTGCCAATAAAAAGGCACATTATTTTAGATTATGGCCCCCATGGTGCTTGTAGCGAGTTACCGCATTAGGCACTGTTTTTCAACGTTAAGCAAATTAGATTTCTTCCATATGATTTCAGGCATCGTTTTTCCAAAAAACCTCCTCTGAAATCTTGTGCGTGGAACCTCGAAGGCTGTCAGGAGCTGAGTACCACAAAAAGGCTCCTGCAAGAAACCTCCTCATCTGCTGCCATGGCTTGGCCACAGCCAACAGGACAGAGAACCAGGAGCCCTGAAGCTTGGTAGGATTTCTGTTTCTTCCTCCTTGGCTGACACATGGTGAGAGCACGGAGGCCAGAAGCACCTTCCGCATATCACTTTACTTCAAGGCAGAAGACAAGGCACGAGATTGAGGGCCTTTATTGCAAAGTAATTATACTCTCTTTTGTTTGTGTCGAGTGGGGTGGGGGAGAAGCCTTGAAATGTCTCATCTGGGAAACCGTTAATAGAATTTATGCTAATTTGATGATTCCGGCGATTACTGGCGGAAGCACTTCACATTTTCAGGCAGCAGAAATTCTCCTCGAGCTTCTTCTGCAGGCTCACTCGGTTGGTTGTTTGCCCATTCGCCTCCTCCATTTGCTGGCAACTCCCTCGCTGGGCAGCACTCGCAGGACCTTTGCTTGTGACAATGCTGTTGGGCTCAGGGGTGACCCCATGCCTCCATCTTTTGGGGGCAGAAAGCAGGGAGAACTGCCCCAGTACCTCACTGTGCTAGCAAGCAGCCCTGCAGCAACAAACCTTTCCTACCAGCTTCATCTTCTGGTGGAGCTTCGCAAGCACAAATCTCTCTGCCTGGCTCCTGCCTAATTAACTCCAGAATTGCAAACCCATTTGTGCAGTTCTGTGCTTAGGGGAAGCCTTTATTAAGTTCCTCTTAATCCAAAACCAGTTAGAGCATGATGGTCTTCATGAACAGTCATCCAAAAAAAAAAAAAAAAAAAGACAAAGAAAGGGAGCTAAAAACTTTAAGATGGCAACCTTTCTCTAGGGGAAAAAAAAGCAAAAATATATATATATATTTATATCTTTGGTGCACTTCTCTTAATGCAGCACTGATTTCAAAAAAAAAGAATGATTCAATAGCATTTGGAAAACGCCCAGCAGGCGGAGCAGGGAGGGCAGCCTGGGTTTAGCCGGAGGAAGCTGGACATTTTGGGGAATGAATTCCTAATTTTTCGTGGTTGGCCCGAGCTGCAGGCCGGCAGATGGCATCACGCTCATGCCGTTGGGTGGTATTGGGCGCTGCGAGGCCTCCGCCACGACTCAGCTGTGCAAAATATTGTTCGGCTCCTTGCCCGTGTGGTCTGCAATGAGGGTGCCAAAGGAGCAGAGCTTGCACCATCAAGCCAAAGCAGCCAGGTTTATCTGTGATTGTCCGCCTGCATGATTCCTCCAGCAGTGACCAGCATCAGGGTAAAGAGCGCTTGGATGTAATCAGCCAAATCTGTCTGCGGCACCACGCAGCCCATCCTTTCTGCTCCATGCACCTAAATGGTGCATTGATGTCAGCGGAGGAGCCACAGCCTAATCCTGAACTCGTTAAAAAACAATGGGAGTCTTTTTATTGCCTTCATCTGGCCTTTAATGAATGACCTCTTGTCGCCAGGAGCTACATGCAGTGACAAAGGGTCTTTGTGGACTGATATTTATGATTTCATTTAAGCCAGGGAGTAAGCTAAAGGAGAGGGTTGCAAAATAAGAGCTGAGCTGATGTTTCCTGCTTTAAACTCAAGGGATCTTTATCTAGAGGTTTTTTTTTTTGTTTTGTTTTGTTTTGTTTTTATATTAATATAGTTGTCATCTCTTAAATATTTGAGCAACTTGCAGTCATGAGCACTCCCATGCTGGTGGCACACAAAGGTCATGGCTCAGTGGCAGGGCAGAGAACGATTCTCCCAAGCCCCACACATTTCTTTGGTCCCTCGAACTGGGGGTTTGGGGGAAGGATTTGGATTTTCCTAGTGCCCCCGTCACAATTGCATCCACTTCAAGCACACCAGGCCCTGCTGTGAGAGCGCACAACCTGCTGGTGTGCAGCCCCAGGCTCGGCACGGCCACTGGGTCCCAACAACCCTCTTCGCACCAGCAACTTGCCAACGCTGATAAATTTTTGCCTCTTCCTTCAGCAGGGTTCAGCAGCGGATTAAGCAGCTGGGAGCCTGGAGTGAGAGTGCGTCCCCTCTCCTTTGCCATGCAAACACAGAAAATTAATCTTCCAGCTTCCTCTGATATTTGGGCTGAATTACAAGCTGGGAGCGGAGATAAAGCACGGGCGAAAGGAAGGCACAGGTACAGCGGAGAGCCGGGCTGCCTGGCACAGGCCCTTGTCCATGCAGATAACAGCTCTCCTCCCTCTGTCATGCATAATTCACCAGCACTGCCTCCCTCTGTCCGGTCATCCCTTTCTCTGCTTTCACTGATCTCCTACAAAAACTGGAAGCCTGCCTGTCCAAGGGAGCCTGAAGGACACCAGGCGACACATGTGGGTGCAGAAGCACACTTGGACAGGGGGAACAAGCACGTGTGTGCACCCAGAAACACGGCAGCACCACGTTCAAAAGTGTCTGCACTCATCCAGGAGATACCCGCCACCAACCCAACCAAACCAAACCACTTCTGCAAGGGCCTAAAGGGTGATTTCACATGCCCATCACATTTCGGCTTCGGTAACCAAGCTATCTCCCTAAATCCCTCTGATGTTATCATCGAATAGAGGTTACTTCCTTTGGGATACCAACCCTAGCATTAAGAGACACCAACTGTATTTTATTTGGTCGTTCATCCGGCAGCTTCTCTGTACCTTTTTTTGACAGAACTGTGCCACACAGAGCAGAAAGGCCACAGAGGTTTTCCATAGCTTCTGAGAGCTGCTTTCCCAGAACAAAGCAGAAATAACCCCGGTCACTCCCAGCCAAACAGCAAGCATCGACACCTGCTTAATTATTTTCGCTTTGTAAATTAAAGCAGTGACATGAGTTTAATAACCACTGCCTGGGAGTAATTGGGGCGATTATTGTATGGCCCAGGGGGAAAATTGCAGCCTTTTATCTCCAGGGAGTAGCATTAGGATCCAGCAGATAATCAGAGGGTTATTTGTTGCACTTCAGATGACATTTCTTATGGATTTAGAAGTGATAGTGATCAAACCACATTGTCAGAGCCACCTCCAAACTGGGGAATCCAGCCACCTGTAAGCTGCACAGCATCTGAAGCCACCTAGGACAGCTGCCCTTCCAGCAGGACAGCATGACTAACAGACACGTGTCAGAGAAGCCACATTTGAGTTCAAATGCTTCCAGATCCGTCACTCGTGGTTTTGTTTTTTCTTTTGCAATTCGATCTTAAAAGAGAGACAACGCTCAGGACAGCAGCACGCTATGCTGCCTGAGAGGATGCAAAAGGGGGAGATCAACGCTAACAGATGCCGCCAACCAGATCTCTACACAACCACAAGGTTGCTGGAGACTTTCCATCCTCAGTTTCTCCCTCCCCACCCCAATCAATAGCCTCTGCCTGTCCTCTCATCTACAGCAGCCCTGAAATTTGAGGCTGAACACCACAGTCGTTCACCACAGCACAATCAAGCATCTCTCATCAGCGTTGTGCTCTCCGTAAGATATTTGTGCACTACCAGGTAGCAGTTTTTGGCTCCAAAGTCACCAGGATGGTTACAGGATTGGGAGTGAATTCCAGCAACCCAGATGTGGTGGGTGGGCAAGAGGCAGCTCAGCTCCCGGTGATGCCTCCCAGCCTCAGCCCCGCTCTTGGCACCCAAACTGCATTCATCCAGCCTGGCCAGAGGGGTGCAAAGAGGATTTTTAGCAAGGCTTAGCCCTGCCAGAGCCTTCGGTGCTTCCCTTTATAGGTTTGCTGCACAGGAGCATCCCCAAATCCTGCATGACACTGGTGAGCAGGATCCTGCTGGGCCTGGGAGAGAGCTGAGCCAAAGCAGGCTCCGTTATCGATCCCCCGATCAATGACAATTCAAGGCCTGGAAATGACAGCGCCTTTTCTTAGTCCTCAGTTCCCACCCAAGGCTGGGCGCGGGGAGGAGGGAGCTCACTCAGAGGTTTAGCAATAAGCCGAGGCAGGAGCAGAGATGGGAAGAGCCTCTCTTGCAGCAGGTGGGTTGTTTAACAAATTGGACACAGAACAAGACAAAAGGCACCGAGGAAGGAGATCTGGCGGGACTGGACCTTTATCTCCAGCACGTTGGCAGCCAAATCTTTGTGCAATATTTATCAAGGGTGAGCGGGCAGGAGAATTGGCAGTCGATGCATAAGTGAGGAATTAAAGCCACTGCCATCCTTATCTCCCGGGCAGACACGCAAAGGGAGGGGTGGATGGGAGCTGCGAGGCAGCCCAGGGCAATCGAGTTTGAAACCATTTGTGGGCTTAACGAGTCCAAACTTCATTAGCTCAGCTGATGGGGAGCAGAGAGGAAGCACCAAGGGCAAATCAGCATGTCTGCATCCTCTGGTGGCCAGAGCCAGGCACCCTGCCTCCAGGCTGATATTTCGGCTGGGAAGCCCCTCACGTCACCGGGCAGGCATCAAACACCCGAGGGGACACGATGAAGCTGCCCCAAAAGCACTGGCATGAACGTGAGCAGTTCTTCAAGCCCAGTTACTTTTAGACCGGGGAGTTTGGGAGCTGCTCCTCTTTCTCTCCCAATTACATTCAGCAGTAAGGCAAAGGCAAAAGATGCCATGCCCTCGGGTGTATTCATGTTTTCAAAGTCAGAGCCACGACTGCCTTGTGAGTTGCAGACACTGCTCGGCACTTTGCAGCTATCCCATGAACATGCCTCATCAGACACAGGCAGGAAAACCGCAGGGGAAGGGACAGATACAACCTCAGTGATCTCTGCAGAGCTCCGATCCCTCCTGCTGAGGGTTTTTGCCAACAGGCTGCCCCCAGTCAGGTCACCCAGCTCCTCCAGCAGCTCCCAGGGCTGCGGATGGCAAGCAGGGGGTTGCTTCGTCCCCGCCATCTCCTGGGAATCCCCAGCTCTCACATAACACGCCGGTAATTAACTCGCTTATTGGCTTTGCTTTTGCTGAGACTGCACATTCAAGATGGGCTCCATCTGCTCCTTGCATGGGCTTGGCTGTCTGGGGGAGGGTAGGAACACCACCACCACCACCACCAGTCAATTCTGGGGCTGGGGGACAAGGACAGGGCCATGCCAGGGACCAGCAGCAGCGCTCTGACGACAGATTCAGGTCCCAGCTGCCCAATTCCACCAGTCCCTGCACCACGCACCAAACTGGTGCCACCAGCCCCCTTGCCACGCACCAAACCTGGCTCCACCGGGGCCACCGCAGCCACCAGCTTCACTTCATCGTTTCAGGGAATTTGCATCTCCCAGCTTAATTTCTCTTTAAGGCAAATATGAGCACAAGAAGCCAAATGGGACCTCATTTTCGGAGATGCTGGACTGCTGTGCGTGTCGGGTGGCTGCTGGGAAGCCGACAGGCTGATCCAGCCGCCTGGGGTATTTAGGACTTTATTCCCTCCCTGCACAGCCCAATTCCTCTTGGAGGAACAGTCTTGGAGGCAAAACATGGAGAAGCAGCATCACCAGAGCAACTGTCGGCCACAGCCCTTCGCAGCCAGGTTCCCGTTTCGGCCTTGATGTGGTTCCCATAAATCCTCCCCAGGTTATTCCAGCCGCTGTCACTGAGCTGTGGCAGCAAATCTCAGCTTAGCTCCGAGCAAAGCAGCGCAGAGCACGTGGCGCTCGCCGGGTCCCCCAGCACCCATCTGCACTGCCTTTGTCTCCTCAGCCTTTGAGCGCTGCTTCTCCTCCTCTCTGCTGCAAAGAAACGCGTTCGTTGCAACATTGCTTTAATTTGTTTGCCAGCTTTCAGGGAGCGGAGAGGCTCGCTGCTCCCATCGGTGCTGTTTGGAGGATGCTTGATGCTGGCAGCGTTAACTCTTCAGCTCCTGCACGGTCGCCCGGGCTGCCAAAATGTGTTTGCACGTTCAGGACACACGAGCTGCCTTCTCCAGCACAGCTCTGGGGTGCTATGGCAGCAACAAAGGCACGGGGACAAACAGCCCCTAGCAAAGCCAGAGGATTGCAGATGGACAAATGGCATGGGACAAGTGGGTGGCACAAGGGGACAGGCTGGATCTGCACCCAGGGAGAAACTGGGGTCCCTTTGTCCCGTGCTGCACCTTGCACGTGCTGCATTTCACCTCCATGGGCACGCTCCTGATGCTGGAACCCACTCGTGGTCTGGGACTGCAGCGAGGGCTGGGGCAGCAGGAACGTGTTTGCTCTTGCTGGGCCCATTTGCAGAAGCACCGGGGTGGCCACTGACGACGTGGGGAGTTTCTTCTCATGTTGCTCCAAAACAGCTTCAGTTTCTGATGTGTGTATCAGAGCAAAGAAAGCAAGGAGCCAGGAGGGATGGCCTCGGGCAGTGCTGCAGGACCGCAAGCACCACGCGGATCCCCTGCTCAACCCAGCATCCTGCAACAGGGGTTTGCGGGGCCTCTGCACTTCCAGATGTGGGTCCCATCCTTCCTGGTCCTTCAGGTCCCCTGGTCTGGGGGAACAGCCCTGGGCTGCGTCTGTCCCAGCTGAGGAAGCCTTTTCTGGACTCAGGGTAAAACAAGCCAGGATGATAGGAGCCAGACAAGGTGGAGATGGTGCACAGGGAAAGTGCTTCAGGATGCTCCTCACACTAGTTGCTCAACCTAATGAAGGTGCACACGCAGCTCAGCAACTTCCCAGTATTTCCATCCACCCTCAGTTTGCGATGTGCTGGTCACAACTTGGGAAAGCTGCGGCTGAACCATCACGAGATTTCCAGGACAGCAGAAAAGCAGAGACAGGGGCTGTAAGAAAACTGCAGCAAACCCAGAGCATGCAAGGGACACCCACATCCAAGGGTGATGAGCAGCAGCAGCCAGAGGGAATCCCAAATATCCAGCCCTGGGTGTGCAACACTGGTGCAACACAGATACAGCAGCACGGCTCTTCCTGAGGCTGCCAGCAAGGAGCTTTCCTGATGGAGACGGCCCTGGGGCTTTCATCCCTGACCCTTGGGGACAATTCCTGCAGCCACAGACCCCCAGGAGAGCCCGAGCCACCTTCCCCACCGCCCGCTGCGTCTCCAGATCCCCCGCACCCGCGCTGCAAGGTGCCTGGTTGTTAAGCGATTCAGCCTCCTTGTTATCCCGAGCGCGGTTCTGAAGGTTTAAATAGAAAGATATCAAAATAAAAGATAATTGTTGAGAAAGATGAATAGGGGGGAGGAAAAAAAAGCCCATCAGCATGGAGGAACTCTTGTCTAATTTCTCACCCACGCAGAGCACAGCGATATTAGTGCCTTCAACTCTGGTTCGTAAAAGCTTTCATGGCTTTATTACCAGCTCCCCGAACAGCTTGTCCTTTTAATAAGCCGAGGCCTCCAGATAGCATATCTGCCCACGGGAGATCCCATCAGGACCTGGTTAATCCGGGCAGCAAACAGCACACAGCATCATTGCACTCACCTGGCCGAGGAAGCCCTCTGCTTGGGCAGGAAAGGGTTAAAAACCACCCCAAAATCCAAGCAGAGAGGGGAGAGTGGGCAGAGGAGCCACCGCTCCACCGGGGCCTCGCCTCCAGGGTGGTGGCACCCGGTTAATCGGTGCTGCCGGGTGTCCTCGCCTTCCCCGGCAGCCCTGCTCTCTGCAGCCGCCAGCTCTGGCCACGGAGGCCTTTAATTATCCAAACTGCTGCCCCTCACGAAATTAAAAGCCGCTGTGGATGACTCAGTGTTTAATGGACTGGCTGCTCCCAGCGCCAGGAGAGCCAAGCGGGTGCGAGCAGAGCACGGCACAACACGGCATAAATCAGGCGGCGACGCTCGGCACGGGGGCGAGCAACCCAGCGGCTCAGAGCGGGGAGGCAGCGAAGTGCTGAGCGTGAGGATCACGTCCTCCTCGGGGTAACCCCAGCGAGGAAGCCTCCAAGTGCCACGGCTCAACCCAGGCTGGCTCTGACCCTTCACATCCGACCCCGCTGGGGAGGTGGGGGGACATTAATTTCGCAACCCTGCCGCACCACCGAGCGAGCGGAGTGTGCTCGGTTCTCAGGATTTCGAGGCAGAGGTTTGATTTGGGGACGTCTCAAATGGTCAGGTGGGATTGAAACAGCGAGGGAGATTAGGTGCCAAAAGAAGCAAGGTGAGGTTTTATCTTGGCCACTGTTTGCCCAACCCACGATGGCAACACGCTCCCAGCCAGCTAGGGCTGGAGGTGGCTCTGCTAACAGCCTCGTTAGGCTCACCGAGATGCAAGGTTTTGGCTTCCAACAGATAATTAGCGATGGGCTCAGGAATTAGGAAGCCCTGGACCTCTACCAGGAGGTATGTGGAGGCACCAAAGCCACTCCTGGTTCAGAGCTGGAGCAAAGCCACGTGGGGGGAGCACCCCAAAGCGACAGGGATGGGGAAAAGTGGTGCCCAGCCCCACATGGACACAACAGCCCTAATCCCAGAGCTGCCCACCAGCGGGGAAGGCGCATGTAGGAAGTCCTGGTGGGGCCCCACAGTGCCTCATTTGAGCACAGTTTGCTGTTGCTAATGATGCTGATGGTTATTTCCCCAAGCTAGGAAGCGTTTGGCCCCAAAATGGGCTCCTGGAAGCAATTTTAGATGAGCAATCTGTAATACCAGAGCTGATGGAAGCAATTTGCAAGCCATTAACAGGAATCGGCTGCAAAGATGTTTTACATGTCACTCAGCCCAGGTTCAAGGGGGGCTTGGATCTTCCCATCTCCCCCAGGATCGGACAGGGAAGGGCCGGACACTGCACCAGCCTCGAAGGACTCCGCACCAGCAAGGCTCAGAGCAACACCAGGCACACAGCACGGGGCAAACACCAGCAGCATCCTCCCAGCAAGCAGCTGGATGCCAAAACGCCGCCTCCGAGGCCCTGGCAGCAAGCAGGGAGGGCTTTGTGATGTGCCACGCTGCTTGCCTTTTAATTCAAACTCTCCCCTTAAATCCACGGCCAGCCCCAGAGATCGCAGGGGCTGTGACCCCAAGGGCGGTTACACCCTGGGAAAGCAAGCAGCAGCGCCCAGCACCTCCAGCTCACGCAGTATTTAATAGCTCGCTAGGAATTAAATTGCCTCCTGTGCCGTGGCTGGGTGGCAGGTGCAGATAAAGAAGCAATTTGCAAGGCAGGGCTGCCTCGTCCGAGGGAGCGATAGCGGGACGCAGCCCGGGCCGTGGGGAGGACGAGCAGCATTTACCCATCCCTGCCCTGGCGATGCTCCTGCCCTGGGGACGCTCTTCCAAGCAGCAGGATGGAAGTTGGCTTCTGTAAGCAAGATGCACGCGGTGGAAAGGAGACGAGCATTGCTTGGGAGTGGAAGGAATCCCTCCAGGGTTTGAGTTATCCCCGGGCCTGAGCTCAGGAGGTGTTCTCCAGACACCCTGCTGCCTGCCTGCCGGAGCCTGCGCTGGGAGCCTCAGCGGTGCCGCACCTTCCCTTGATTACATTTTTGCTGCTAATTAGATCTGCGAGCACGCCTGAGGCACGGCCAGATGAGGGGAGCTCTGGCTACTGGGTCCGTACTGGGACCGAGCATCCAGAGGAAGGAAACAAAACATCCCCAGCAGCTCACCTCCTCCTCTTCACCCTCCACTGTGCTCGGGTCCCAGCCCACCCTCGGCTACCGCCCTTTAAGCCTTCGTGCCTGCTGCCTTGCTGTTACCAATTAACACCTGGCGCTAATCGTTAGCTCCTGGCCAGCCCCACGGCCCTCAGCTGGCCCCGCTGCCTCTCCCTGCAGGAATCAGCACAACCATCACGTGGCTCCCCTGAAAAATAACGCGGAAACGCTTGTGCTCCCCACGCTCCACTCGACTCCAAGGATGCAGCTGCATCCTTCCTGGCCAGGGGCCAGCGGCGAGGAAGTTTCCTCCGGCTGCTCACCTCCTCCCCAGCTCCCCCAGGAAAAGAGAACCCGGCACATTTGGGGTCTCCATCAGCCCCTCAAAACCCCCGGGAAGTGCATTTCCCAACAGGGATGGCTCAAACCTTGCTGGGGTTTCTTGCACGGGGGGAATCAAGGGCTCGCAAGTGCGTCCACGTGCACATCCAGCCTGAAACCCCATCCCTCCCCGCGTGCAGCCCTGCCGCTGCCGGTGGATTTACTGTCAATAAAACCACTGCAGAGAATGACTTGTCATCTGGAAAGGAAAAAAAAATTAAAAAAAAAATGGTTGGGGTGGGGGGGGAGAGGAAAAAAAAACAACCCCCTTTTTTTTTAATGTCCTTATCCCTTATCCGAGCGGCGCATCCTTCTCCGGGTTTCCATCCGGAGCCCTGATGGAGAGGCAGCTATCAGCAGGCGCTTGGCGGCCAGGCAAGGAGCAATGAGCCTCGCTGCAGAGCGCGGTGGGGAAGGGAAAAGCAGAGCTGGTGCCAACAGGAAAATCTAACGCCGCTCTCCCGGCCTCGTGGCTTCATCCCCGAGCGCTGGCAGGGCCCCTCCTGTGCCCAGCGGTGAGCGAGGGGGGTGCAGGCTCCTTGGGGTGGCCCCAAATCCCATTTCTGTCCCCACAGGGCCAGGGTGGATGTCTCCCAGTGGGTCCCACCCCAAAGCCCTCAGGTTTCTGCTCCAGCAAGGAATGGGCAAGGAGCTGGGTTGGGAGAGGATGCTCCAGAACAGGGCCAAACCAGGTGTGGCCAAGACCTTGGATTTAGGGACAGGGTACGCATGCCTGACCTCGCTGTACCCCAAACTGCCCGCGTTCCCATTATCCATGGGTCAGGCAGCGAAGGCGCACTGGGGGGGGACACCTTTGGGCTGGGACACATCTTTTGGGGTGAGCCCAGGCTCGGCCTGTCTCTTTCCAACATCCCATAAAGGACATGGGAGCCATCGCTTCCATTCCACTGCAGCAACCCCTGCTCCCTGCGCTGCTGCAGCTGGGCTGGGGTCTGCAGCGGGGTGCACGTCCTCAGCTCGGGCTGTGGGGACCCCCAAATCCCCAAGGAGCTCACAGGGGGGACACGGAGGTGGAGAGGGGTTGGAGATGCTGCAGCGCTGGCTGGGCAGCACCCCAAAACCCTCTTCCTTTACCGTGGGGAGGAGGAGAGCACCCAGCACCCTGTGCAACCTGCCCTGGGCAGCGGGGAAGCACCCTGGGGACCTTCCTGATGATTTTGGAAGCAGCTGAAGGTGAACGGCTGGGAAAAAGGCAGCGCACCCTGCACGGGGCAGGAGCCCAGCACCTCCAGCAGGGTTTTGTCCCCGCTGCAGCGAGCATCGGCCGGGGTCGTGCTGGCAGCAAGGAGCAGGGCTGCACCCAGAGAGCTCGGGGAAGGTGCTCGAGGCACCCTGGAGCCCCGCTGCCACCCTGAGCAGGTGCTGGAAGGTGGCTGCCTCCGGTCCTCCAGAAAAGGATGGAGCCACGCACGTGTCCAGCACCCACCCTGCTGTTTGGGGTGGCTGGGGCCACCCGTGGGCGAAGCCCGCGAGGGCTTTGGAGGCCGTGGATGGGGGCAGCGGGGTCGGGGCTGCGTAGGGGGTCTGGAGGGGGCTCAGGCGGCGCGGGGAGCTGGAGGCTGGCTGGAAGGCGCTGGGGGATGGGAGCGGCACACGCAGGCACACGCACACACACATTACCCACATGCACACGGCAGCAGCACCAACAGCCCCTGCCAGCAGCCTGCAATCGCTGGAGCGCCCCGCTCCTCCGCCTCTCCTCCTCCTCCTCCTCCTCCTCCTCTTCCTTCTCCTCCTCCTCCTCCTCCTCCTCCTCCTCCTCGCTGCCCACCGGCCTGCGGCACCCCTCCACGGCCTCCGGCCCCACCAGCGCACAGACAATGACTTCATGCGGATTATGCATCTGAAGAAATCACCAGCTCCCAGATAGCCACAGGGGGAGGTATCCATGTGTTTGGCAGGGAAGCAGCCTCCCGCTCGCCTCCCTTCTCCCCCTCTTTTCTCCTCGCACCCATCAGCTGCCTCCTCTCCGCCGATGGTCGCCTCCGGTCCCCCCGCGCGGCGCTGAGCGAGGCCCCGGCGCATCCCCGCTCCCACGCTTGCACCAAGGTACCGCCGAGGCTATTTTTATTTCTCCCCCCCCCTCTTCTTTTCCGGTTCGCCCGCCGCTGCCGGGCTCGGTGCTGCTGCTCGCACCCTCCGTGCCTGCGCCTCTCCCGCTGCCATCTCCCCAGCCAGCAGCGAGCGGTGGAGGAGGCTCGTCCCAGCCCCGGCACCTGCGTCGCAGCGGCGGCAGCCACGGAGCAGAACCAGCCCAGCTCCGGCCCCGGCCGCCAGCCCTGACTCCAGGTTTGCATCTCCCACTCCTTCTTCTTTTTGTCGACGCGCCGGTGCCATTCGGGGGATGCGTGGAGGGCCCCCGGAGGGTGCTGGAAGGGGGATGGTTGTGGTGGGGTGCCGGTGGGGCTCGGCACCCGGGTCTTGCCGTGGGATGGGGAGCACGGAGAGGAGGTGGGAGGGGAGGAAATGCGAGGGGCTGCACCCAAATAAATAGACACGGATGAAATAGGGAGGCTCGGGGGGGAGAGCAGGGCACGGCAAAGCGTCTGCCCCACGCGAGGGCCGCCGGGTGCATCCCCAGCAGCCCTGCCCAGGGATGCCACGGGCCAGGCAGCACCCTGGAGGCTGCGGTGGCAGCAGGCACCCACGGGCTCCCTTCTCGGCAGAGTGGCAACCCCTGGGTGCCGGCGCGGACCATGATGGACCTGAAGGTGGACGAGGAAGAGGTGGACAGCGGGCAGCCGGTGAGCATCCAGGCCTTCGCCAGCAGCTCCACCCTCCACGGGCTCTCGCACATCTTCTCGTACGAGCGGCTGTCGCTGAAGCGCGTGGTCTGGGCGCTCTGCTTCCTGGGCTCGCTGGCGCTGCTCGCCCTGGTCTGCACCAACCGCATCCAGTACTACTTCCTCTACCCGCACGTCACCAAGCTGGACGAGGTGGCCGCCACCAGGCTCACCTTCCCCGCCGTCACCTTCTGCAACCTCAACGAGTTTCGCTTCAGCCGGGTGACCAAGAACGACCTGTACCACGCCGGCGAGCTCCTCGCCTTGCTCAATAACAGGTGGGTGCTGGGTGCCCCGGGGTGGCCCCGGGGGACACCTCCAGCCACGGCTCAGCGTGCCACCGGGTGCCCCACGTGCCCACAAGGTGGCTGGTGCGGGTGGCATCTCCTTAACCTCCATGAGGAAGCAGATCCTGAGCTAATTCAGCTCTACAGAGGGATGTGGCCACTGCATGGCCCTACCATGAGCGGGGTGACCCCAGGTCCTGCTCCTGCTCCTGGGCACGTGGCTCCCACATCGGAGCTGCCCTGGATGGATCCAGCCTGGCTCCGGTCCCCACGTGCAGCAATGCCAGGAGGTGAAGCTGCTGAGTGTCACCTGCACGCTGGGGCCATGCCTTGGGCTGCAGGACCCCACGGTGCAGCACCCAGGGCGAGACCCCAGCCCATCCCCATGCCCACAGCAGCTCCGTGGTGCTGCCAAGACATCCTCAGGAGCTCAGGGCTGGCATCAAGGCACGCTCTTTGCCTGTGCTCATTTAGTGGGGCACAGCCACCGCATCCAGCCTGCCACCAACAGCATGGAGCACGCAGCCGGGCTGCCCTGAAACGGGGCTGGTGCTGCAGGACTGATTTTGGGGGGCAAGCAGGCTCTGTTTGGTACATGGTCACTGCCAATGCCAAGCTTCTCCGGTGCCGCAGGTGTCACGGTGGCCCTTGGAGAAGGATGCTGATGGCTGGATGCGGTGAGCTCCTCCTTGCCCATCCTCCCGCCCCATCTCACACCTCTGGGCCAGTTTGTGCTGTTGAAAGCTCTGAAAAATGCCATGGGCAGAGCGCTTTTGCCAGGGGTTGGGGCAGAAGTAGCTCGTGTGAAGCCCAAATGACTTTTGGCAGCGGGAGCAGCCACTGCAGCCAGGCCTGAGCCTCTGCCTGCTCCTTCCCCTAAGATACGAGATCCCGGACACCCAGACGGCCGACGAGAAGCAGATGGAAATCCTGCAGGACAAGGCAAACTTCCGAAACTTCAAGCCCAAACCTTTCAACATGCTGGAGTTTTATGACCGGGCTGGCCATGACATCCGGGAGATGTTGCTGTCCTGCTTCTTCCGCGGGGAGCAGTGCACCCCTGAAGACTTCAAAGTGGTGAGTGCCCCTGCGGCCCCCTCCCAGCGCCACAAATCCACCTTGTGAGGAGGATGTTTGTCTGCCTGCAACCATTCCTGCCTCCTTTTGGCTCAGAAAGAATGGGCAGCAGCAGCATTAAGGGGATGCCAGGGGATGGTGCTGGGCTTTAGAGGTCCGGGTGCCCCCGAGGCACTGGTGCAGGGCGCTTCTGCGTGCGCAAAGCTCCCCGGGATCACTCAGGCTCTGCCAAGCAGGGTTGTGCATGCCGGGTTGGACACCTTGTGCTGGAAACCACTGCATGGTGAGGATGGAAAAGCAGGGAGAGGCACGGAGATGGCCAGCGGGGACCTAAGGGAGCCCCCCCAGGCCCTTGGGGGAAGCAGGTCCCAGTGGCACAGCGCGGCGTGGAGGCTGCGGCTCGCACTGGTGCTCAGCTCCAGCGCACAATAAAGCCTTTATCCCCCCGCGGCTGCCTCTCCCCCGTCCAGCTGGGAATTACACAGTGCTGGCCATTCGGACGCTGCCTAATAAATTTGGCAACCGGGGTGGCTCTTTGTGAGCCGGCTCTGGTGTGGCGTGCGCCGCTCTGCGCCTTTTGGGGTCCCCGTCCCTGTCCCCAGCATGGCCTGCGGACGTCCCGCTTGCATCCCGTGCTGAGCGAGGACAAAGCCACCGAGCGTGCCGAGGTGCTGGCTGGGTGTTCCCAGGGCTCCTGCCCAGGTCCCGGCGCCGTACGAGTGGTTTTAATCATCTGCAGTAAATTCCCTCGGCGGGCTCTTTGGACAGAGCAGCCTTCTGTTGTTACCGGTTGGGCGGTTCGGTTGGTAAATGGAGGCAAGTTGCAGCCCCGAGGGGGCTGGATCCCCCCCGTGGGGGTCAGGTCCCACGTGCAGTCACCAGGTGGTTGTGGTGCCTGGCCCTCCCTGGTGGTGTTTTCTGCACCAAAGCATCCTCGGGAACTCATCCTTCATCCTTCCATCCATCTGTTAGGGTCCAAATACCCCGCTTCCCCCATCCGCTCCGACCGGGAGAAGCAAAATAGACTTGCAGCTGGTTTATTATTACTGCCTGGATTATTCCTTGCAAGCAGGTTTGGATGATTTAATGGATTTGATTAGAAAAAGCTGGCTCAGTGCTATATTTATGTTGCTCTTTGGATTCCCCTTGCAGCCTTGTGCAGGCAGAGCTGTGCGTGCCGGGGCTGGGGCCGGCGCCGCCTGCGCACGCAGGGTCCTGCGGCTGCCCCGTCCCTCCGAGCTCCTTCAGGAACCTTTGCCCTGTCCCCAAACGGGGCTTGTGGCCGTTTTCAGAGGCATTTGTCTTAAAGGTTAATAATTCCTGCTGCCACACTGTTCCCTGCTGTGTCTGTCCATGCTTGGCACTGCTCTGGGCCCCATGGCACCAAGGGAGGCCGGTGGGTGCCGGGGCACCCTTGGGACCATCCCTGCACCGTGCCCCGCTGGCTCTGCATGGTGTCCCATTGTCCCCCCACCCGTGTCACCCCCACTGCAGATCCCACTGCCTCTCTTTCGGAGCCCCTTGCACCACCCAGGCTAGCGGGATGCCCAAGGAGGTGCTCTCACAGCCCCCCCTTATTGATACAGAGGAGATGCTGCACCCGAGGGGACCCCCGCCGGGGGCGATTTGGGGGCTGCCCAGACCCCACAAGCTGAGGGGGAGCTGCCTGCGTGCAGGCAGGGATGGAGCTCGCTCCTTTCCTTACCCGTCCCCTTCCCAACCGTTCAACTTCAGCGCTGTGGCCTGCAGGGAGAGCCAGTGGGGCAACGGGGAGAGCCGGGGGGGGGAAACTGGGAGAACCGGGGAGCGATGGGGAGAGCCGGGGTGTGATGGGGAGAGCCGGGGAGCGCGCGGCCGCCCAGGCGATGCCGGCTGCATGCTGATGTTGGCCGGCGCGGGAGGCGACGGGAAGAGCCGCGGCTCCACCGCCAGCACCGCGGCCGCCGCGTTATCTGTCCCCGGCAGGAGGGAGGGCTCGGGGGGAAACACGGAGAATGCAGATGGGGGGGGGGCCGTAACCGAAATATCCGGGGTGAAAATAAAGGGGGCTGGAGCTGCCCGCTGTCCTGACCCCCCCCCCTGTTGCAATGGTGGACAGTGGGAGGGCATCGCTGGGGGGTGGCCATGGCAGCCCTAGGGTCCCCCCCCCCCATGTGGGGAGGGCTGCCTGCGTGGCCCCATAATGCTGGGAGCATCCCGGGGGGGCACATTGCAGCCCCCCTGCATGGAGGGGTCTTGGAACGTGCCCAGGATCCCCCAGCACGCGGGGCTGGTGCGGGATGCCAGGGGAAGCCCGTCCTGGGGTCATGGGGGCTTTTCCCACCTCCCCTTTTGTCCTGCGTCATCCCCGGGCCACACTGGGGGGGCCCCGGCCTTGCTCCTTCCCCTCCATCACCACCCGGCTGCGTGCTGCAGGGGGGTGCTGCGAGGGGCAGCAGCCACACGTAGAGAGATGTAGGGATGCTCCGGGGGTGGGTTTTGGGTAGGTTTTGGGGGACTGAGCCCTTGAAGGAGACCTGGGAGGATGCACAGGGAGCTGCAGCCGCCTCCTCTCCCCAGCCCCCAAATCCTGGCACGGCCTTAAAACCCTGTGGGGCAAGCACAAGGCGTGGGGCATGCCCTGAACCCCCCCCAGAGCCTCCATCCCTGAAGGATATGGGGTGAGGACGTCCCCAGCACCGGGGCCGTGCCCAGAGCCCCACAGAGCTGCTCATAGGGCATCCTTCCAGGGCTCCTTTTTGGGGATGGGGGAATCGGCCTCCCTTTCACCTCCGTTTTGGGGCCGTGCTCCCCATCGTGCTCATTAGCAGCAGAGATCAATGTTTCTCGCCTGCTTCTTCATTATTTATAAGTTCGAGCCCTCATTCCTCTGCGGGAATGCACGGCCCCACTGGCTCCCCGCTTGCATTTCCCCTCCCTCCCCATGTGGAGGCCCCGGGAGTGCTGCTCGCTCCCCCGTGGATCTGCTCCCTGCACAGCAGCCCCGTCTCTGGGCTCTAAATCCCATTAATTTTCTTTCCACCAAGGGGAGAACGAGGATACCCTTCCTCTTCACCCCACGGAGTGTGGTCTGGGGCATGGCAGGGGTCACGGGATGGGAATTGGGGCTGTCCCACATGAAACCATCATTAAACCTCAGGACGGTGCCACACGCTCTGCTCTGCTCAGCCCTTTTTTGGGGTCGGGGTGATGTGGGCAGCCATGCCCAGAGCTATGTGATTTTGCAGCTTTCCCATCTTCCACCCCTCCAGCCTGTCCTGGGGGAGAGTCACGTCCCCGAATCCCCATCCCCCTGCTGCTTCGGGGCGCGGGAGCCGTGCCCAGCCTCAGAGCCTTAGGGCAGCGCACGTGGGACACCCCAGATAAAACTGCAGAGGATTAAGACCTCTGGACCATTTCCATGAGGCTCCGGGGCTGAGCTGGCACTCGGGAGAATTGAGTCTGACATGGAGATCATGTCGCTGCCTTTTGCATCGGCTTTCTGCATCCTCTGCCCTGGAAACAACGAGTGCCCGGAGGATGAGCGAGGCAGGGAGCAGGAGAGGTCTGGAGCAGCCCCAGCAACCCCCTGCCACGCTCCTCCTCTCCTTCCTCCCACCCGCGGAGCAACGTGGGTGCTGTTGTAACGGAGAACGGACCCAGCACCATCTCGCTGCACCCCGCTGAGCCTCCCCACGGCCCCTCCAAACCCCAAGGCACCTTTCTGACCCCCCCCCCAGATCCCAAAGCCACGGCTCTGCCTCAATGCTCAGCCCTGGGGGACCCCAGCACCCACCGGAGCACCCAGGCATCGGGGCCGTGGCAGTCACGAGCCCGGAGCCCCGCAGTGAGCGCAGCATACCCGCAGCGAAGCGCTGGTGGGTAATCATGGAGCCGGAGTGAAAAACATCTCCAACACAGCTGGAGAGACCAGGCGCGGGAATTACCGATACCCAGATATTTCCTGGAGCTGTAGAGAGTTAATAAATAAACCTCACGGGCTCATCCAGCTCTGGAAAAAACAACCTGGGGACCGCGTGGGCAGCAGGACCGGCCACTGACCCCAAAAAGCATCATCCCCCGGCCTGGGATCGGTCTCCAGCAGCACAATGAGCCCGGCGGCACTCCCCACGGTGCCCAACGAAGCCGATGCATTTACAAACGCTGTAAAACATTCAACTGATTTATGTAAATCACTTCTTAACGTGGCACAAGGGCTCCTAAATAACTTATAAGCATTTGAAACTCTTCGCCTCTATCTGTTGTTTCCGAGCTGCGCTTCACCTCCGGCATCCCAGCCGTGGTCCCCGGGGCCCGGCGGTGCCATCCCCGCCTGTGTCAGTGCAAGCTCCTGTCCCAGCCATCAGCACCGACAAGCAGAGGCTTCGTTTGACCCCGGAGCTCGCATCGCTTGCCACGCGAGTGAAGCAAACCGCGTGGGACACGGGCTGTGTGCTGCGGAATAATTGGAGCTGATGGAGCAGAGGAGCATCCCCAGCCAGGGCCGCAGCTATTTGCTGGGTCAGGAGGAGCACCCCGACTCGGCCAGCTAGGAAGCTTTCAAGGATCTCGGTATTTCGCTCAAAGGAAATCATCCAGAAAGAAGCCCAGAGCCATTTAGCCCTTGGGTGCAGAGCGGAGGCACCGACGAGCGCTGTTCCTTGGCCGCTTCATTTCCTCGGTGCTTGCTGAGGTCTTCTGGACACCGGTGCCTGCGGGGTGCAGGTGGGAGAATTTGGGATCCCTCGGCCACCCACGGCTCCACTCACCCCACAAAAACACACAGCGAGCAACTCTTGCTTGAATCCAGTCACATTTTACTCATTTTGCAGCAGGACAGCACGAGACAGTCCCCGTTGCTGCATGGGAGCGGCGTCCCCAAACCCCCTGGGATTTTGGCAGAGCCAAAAGCAGCAGAAGAGGGTCAGGAACAAGTGGCAGAGGACATCAGTGCTCGGCATGGCACAGCAGGGGCTGACGCGTGCCTGTGCCTCGCAGCCAGTTCGTTAGCAGCTCTGCCACGGAGCAGGTAAATCATTTAGCGCCTCGAACCTGTAAGCACCGAGCAACATCGCTCCTGTTCGCCCCGGCAGGAGATTAGGAGAGGAGAGAGGAGGACACGCAGGAGCAGGAGCAGGCACAGCCGGGGGTCATTTAGGTCCTGGGTTGGCATCGCAGCCGTCCCATCCCCATCAGCGTGCGCAGCCCTGCCCAGAGCCGGGTACACGCGAGCATGCACCACGCACGCATGGAAACGCTGCGCACCCGGAGGCATCACGCACCCCCAAAGCACTTTGCACACCCCAAAGCACTTTGCACAGCCAGAGTTACCCTGCACACCCAAGTTGCTTTGCACACCCAAATCGCTTTGCACACCCAGAGCTGTCTTGCACACCCGAAGCCCTTCACGCACCCCAGCGCACCCAGAGGTGTTGTGCCAAGAGCTCCGAGCGCCTCAGATGCACCTTTGGGGCCCCGCCAGGCTATTCCTGCTCCTCTTGAGATGCCTTTGCACACAAAATCATTAGGAAATTAATTATTAATTATTATTAATAAGGTTTAATGGTATCTTCAGCTGCTGGAAGAGATGAGGAGGCTTTCGAGCACCATCTGGCTGGCCGCGATGGAAGCAGGGATGCCACGACCGCGGAGTTCCAGGCAAACGCACCCCGGACACCAGCCCTCGTGGGAGCCACAGGCTGAAAATACAACCCCTAAACACCACCAGAAAATGGAATTTGTTTTTTTCCAAACGATTTCCCCTTTATCTCCCTTCAGTCTTTATCTGAGAGCCAAGCTGAGCAGCAGCAGCTGAGCACATGGCGCGTTCGGTGACCGAGGGTATTTCAAAGAATCCGCCCAGGAAAGCTCTCCAGGTGGCTTCTCCTTTTCACCAGCGCTAAACGGGGACAACCTGGGGCAGGGGGAGCAGCTCCCCTGAGCACCTGGAGCCATGCAGGAGGCAGAGATCTCCCCAGGGAGATCCGGGAAATTAACTGTCTCGTGGCCTTTTGCCTCAGTTTTAATTTATCTGGCTTTTTATAGATGCCTTTGTTTTATCGCCTGCAGAGTTTGGTCAGAGCCGGGGCTCTCGAAGCAGCAGGCATCACTGCAATTCCCGAAACAACCATGACTCAAGATGCACCTCACCATCTCAGGCTCTTATTTATTTATACAGGCCTTGACACTTGGATATTACAACTTTTTTTTTTTTCCTCTTGAATATTTTTCCCCCCTGCATGGAGGATCCGCTGCATTTGCACCCAGGATCCCAGCACCAGGACAGAGCCAGGGACACTGGGGCAGGGGCTCCCCCCACCCTCAGTTTATGGGGGATTTTAAGCCCCTTCTCGCTGCCCCAGCAGCCCCACAAGGCAGCGCTGAGCCCCACGCAGAGCAGCCACACGCCGGGGCTGTGTAACCACCTTGCTTGGATTAGATTTGATTTGAAAACCATGCGGTGCACAGAGCTGGAGCAGGCAAACGCAGCGAGAAAACCCGCTCGGAATACAATTTCCATCCCCCCCCCTACCACCACCAATAAAAACATCGGCTTGAATGTTTGCATGAACTGTCTAAGCAATCGTGAAGGATGTCGGAAAAAATTGCAACCTGCTTATGGGTAATTCACAGGCAGCAGGAAACACGGGAAGGCTTTCGGATAAGTGTCCGCCCAGAGAATAATCCCAGTGGCTCCAGAATTAGCAGCACCTCGGCAGCCTCCTCCTCTGCTCCCGGTGGGGCAGGAGCCAGCACGGTGCTGCTGCCCCCCTCCAAGGCACGGGAGCTGCTGCAGATGGGTAAATCACCCAGCGAGCCCTCGGCGTTACAAACTGTTTCAATTATAGGAGTGTAAACGGGTCCTCAGCAAGAAGGATAAGGCGGCTGCTGGAGCCATCGTGGTGGATACACAGAGGAGCCCGGCCGTGGATACCCACGAAGCCCCCCCGGATCCCCCCCCAGCAGCAGGACCACAGGGGACCACGATGCCGACAGCCCCGGCACCAGGCAGGGCTGGCTGGGAAGCGCTGAGCAGCGCCGGGCCAGGGAGGTTCTGAAAGATTAATGGAGTTTAAATGGAAACGTTTGGAGAGGAGATAAGGCTCGTCTGATATGAAATGATATGGAACAACGGGAGCCAGGGAGGCCCCAGGTCCATAATGAAGTCCACTTAGCGCATTACTCACCATAATGTGCTTTTTATTAAAGTCCTGAGCTGCAGATGCTGGGGCTGCAGATGACAGCCCCGGGCAGGATGGCACGGGGCCGGCAGGGACTGGGAGCATCCTGGTTGCAGGCACCCCGAGCTCTGTCACCAAAACCAGCCAGGATGGAGCACAGCAGCCCTGCACGGCCCCAAAACGGGACCTTTGTTTTTCCATCCCCTGCACGAGCCAGGAACGGATTCCCACATCACCTGTGTGCGTAGCTGGGGCTGGACTGCCTGGGCCCATGGGGACAGGGTGGAGAAGAGGCGGAGGTGGGGAATAATACAGAGAAAAAGTCCTTTTTAATCATCAATTTTTCTGCATTAGAATGTGACATGCTAATCCACTGTGAAGCGTCTAATCTGGGGGGATAAAGGGTCGGATAACACAAGCTGCGCCTGGCTTGGCCGACGGTGCAAGCAGAGGCAAGGTGGCAGCATCTGATAAGTGCGGCAGGATTAGTCCCAGCAGAGATCCTGGCCGCCCGGGCAATCCCACCTTGCTCACCCGCCTCCTCTGCCCAGGAGCAGCGTGAAGGCTGCCCCGATTCTGCCTTTTATTCAGGAGCTGCAGCTACCCCAAATGTTGCAGGCCTGAATTTTTCCCCCCCCTCTCTGGTGTATCGCAGGTGCACGGCAGCCCGCTTGCCCCACCAAATATCCACCCCCAAATCCTGCTCCTGGGTGCTGTGGGATTGCATCCAACCTCATTGACCCCCCCAGGGAAGGTGCAGGCAGCCCAGCCCCAGCTTGGCCAGGCCTTGCCAGGGACGGAGCCGAGCGGATCTGGCTCCCAGGGCACCTCCTGCAACAGCCTCCCCGGGGCCGGGCTGCTGCTTGCAGGCCTGGGATAACAGAGCTTGCAATGTTGTTTTCTCCTCGCCTCCTCGGGGATTGGTTTATCTCTATGAATAACTCCATCCCGGCTTTGATCTCCTCTGCCATTAAAGCGTGACAGGCTGTGAAATGCGCTGTTGCTGCCGTCAAATCCCCCTCCTGCCTTCTCCCCCCCCCCCCCCCCCACGCCGCCTCCGTGCTCCCCCGCTCCGGGGAACCTCCTTTCCCCAGCCCATGATGAGCTGCAAGGCACAGAGCGGGGCCAAACCGCCCCAAACAGCGGCCAAACACCAAGCTGGAGCCAGGAACAACCAGGCTCCTGCCACCGTCCCGCTGCCCCCACCGCAGCAGGGGACAAGGGCACGGAGCATCCCCGGTCCCCAGCCGCAGGTCGGGGCACGGCGGCATCGTCCCAGCACGCGCCGCCACGGGGGCTGATGTCACAGCTAATTATAGCATCCCCCGTCCCTCTCCCCCGCAAAAGCTTTACCTGAAAAAGGGTAAAAATAACTCCTGCTGCGGGAGGAGCTGGAGCGAGCCCAAGGACTGGCTCCAGCATCTCCAAAACTCGCGCAAACTGGGACGGCGACCCCCTGCCCGCGGCACGGGGACACGGCCACGGTTTGTCCCTAATTGTAGGGGCAGGACGGGGTCCCCCAAGCACCGGTGCCACCGTGCTCCTGGCTGGGACCATCAACTGGTCACCCAGTTTGAGTGGTGGCTCCGGTAACTGGAGCCCAGGCAGCGCTTGGCTCCGGGAAGCGGCCTTGGTGCTCTCCGCAGGCTGGTTAAGCCGAGCGCGACAGGTTAATGGCTCCGGCCGATGATGGAGCGTTTTCATTACAGCACCTCCCTCTCCCTGCTGCAATTGCTCCTGAGAAGACACATTAAAAGTCCCCCCTCCATGCCATTAGATCAGATTAGCACCTTGCTCACACCATCAGGGACCAGCAGGGCGAAGCAAACCCTTTCTCTTCCATTTTCCTTCTTCGCCTCTCCCTCCTCCACTCATTGTCACTGAAACTCCCTGTCCCATAGCCAAGGGACGTGACAAATCCCACCCTGACCTCAGCCAGCCTCATTCCCTGACAAAAGCAGCCTCTGGCGCCTGTTCCCTGCTCACACCACAGGGCTGAACCAGCCCCATGCCCCCAAACCCCCTCCCAGGTGATGCTTTTATCCAGCCCTGCCCGTGGTGCAGCTGCAGCTCATCCCCACCAAAAAGGCAAAGGGGCAGGATGTGACCCCAGTCCTGTTCCCGGGATGAGTTTCCAGCTCAGATTCTCCAGGTTGCTCCTGAAAGGCTCGACCTTGCTCCCAGCCTTATGAAATTTCATCCTGTGGCTCTGGCACTCATCCCCAAGGTCACCCCCTCTTCTCCCAGGCACTGACAGCATCCCCAGCTTTGTGCTCAGTGCCTCTGCCAGCGTTCTCCTTACACTTTTGGGGCCCTTTTGGGGGATATCAAGCTTGGAGGGCCCCGGGGCAGACCCTTGGGGGACCACGTGCTATCACACCATAACCTCTCGTCATCCCTGCCCTGGCAGTGGTCCTCAGGGTGCGTCCTGCACGTTTCACCAGCACCTCTTTCTCAGGAAGAGCCGATAACTTTGTACCGGGCTCCCATCCGTTCCGCAGAAGTTTCCTGGTTGTATTTGTTCAGGAGATTTGGGGGTGTCCGTGTCCATGATGTGCTCAGGGACGAGGGGCCCCGACGTGCCCTGTTGGTGCATGCGGGGAAGGAGGCACAGCAGCCGAAGCAGCGGGCTGGGGTGTGCTCATCGCACCTGAGCATCAGAAACCTCCCGTCCAGCTCTGGCGCAGCGAAGGCCTCCTGGATTCAGACGCTCCCCTTCCCCTCGGGTCCACGACGGCGGCTGCGGTGCTGGGATGGGGCTGGAGATTGCTCTGTGGTCGCATCGGATGCTTTTACGAAGTGCTGAGTGCAGGAAAAAAAGCGAAACCGCAAGAAGGGGCCGTGCTGCCGCAGGGCTGCAGTGGGGGATGCCTTTGCTCCCGGCATTCACCCGGCCCTGGCTCCGTGCCCCCGTCCCACCTCGGGGCTGCCTCTCTGGGCCCCCTGGTCCCATTCTGCTCACCGGCACAAAGCCTGGATGCCATCCCCGGGGGGAAACAGTGGCTCCCCGTGCCCCGCAGGGACGTGGAGGACGAGGTGATGCACCGCACAGCAGCTGGGCTCTGCAGGAGTCATCGCCCAAACCACGGCAGTGCCAAATCCTGCAAATCCGAGTTGGCTCGGAGGATGACGGACCTTGGAGCGCAAGGGGACGGGTGCCACCGGGGCAGGGCGAGCACCACGAGAGCTCGGGGACACCGCAGCATCCATCCATCCGCTCTCGATGACACCACGCAGACGGGCACCGCAGCGGGACGGTGCCGCAGGCGTTTTGGGCAAGGCTCTGGCCGCCGTGGTGAAGAGCAGGGAGAGCACGGAGAGCCAAGCATATGGTGGCTGCGGAAACAGCCTGGCCTCGGCGGGGTGTGCCTGGCTGGAGCAGCCGGTCAGGCTGCCAGGACCATGAGACCCACCAGGAGGACGGAGGATGCAGCACGCAGCACACCGGGTGCCTGCGCACACCCCTGCACGCACCCATCCTCACGGGACCTGGCAGCCCCTCGGCTTCCCCGGGCAGCACCAGGAGCTCCCAGCACAGCAGCGCTTCTGGAGCCGGAGACGTCTCTGCTCTGTCCTGCCAGCCGCAGCCGGGCTGCTCCCCCGGGACCAGGGAGCCCGCAGAACCGCCCCTCGCTCCTCCTCTCCTCGTCCCCGCTCCTCATATACCCTCCTCTCTCCGTCCCCTCCGAGCAGCCCTCTGCTCCTCTCCTCTCCCCTCGCTCTCGATTTCTCCCCGCGCATCAACGTGCCTCTCGCTTCTTTTCCCTTTCCCGTTTCTCCTTCCTGAACTTTCCCCTTCCTCCCTCCCCGCTCTCCCCCAGCCCCTCTCGCCCACCTTACACGGCATCGAGCCACTGCCGGAGACCCCCCAGAAGATCAGGGGCCAGGACCACCCCAGAGCCAGGACCCCCACGCTGGACAATGCCCCTCCAGATCTTCTGCACCATTTCCTTCTCCCGCGAGGAAGGACCAAGAGATGCCCCTGCTGCCGGGAGGGGAGAGGACGGAGCGGACGAGTTCCTGTACGGGCAGGAGGAGGATGAAGAGGAGGAGGAGGAGGACGTGGGAGCAGCCACAGACTTTGTGGCCTTTGCCAGCAGCTGCACACTGCATGGGCTGAGCCACATCTTCGTGGAGGGCAGCCTGGGAGCCCGGCAAGCGCTCTGGGCACTCGCCTTCCTCCTCTCCCTGTCCGTCTTCCTCTACCAGGTGGCCGACCGCATCGTCTACTACCTGGAGTACCACCACGTCACGCTGCTCAGCGAGGAGGACAGCCCCGAGATGACCTTCCCCGCCGTCACCTTCTGCAACATCAACCGTGTGCGGGTCTCGCAGCTCAGCCACGAGGACCTGCTCTACCTGGCGCCCCTGGTCGACTACGAGCCCGGGATGGAGCTGGGCTTTGCCCCAGCCCAGCCCAGCTCCTGGGAGGAGGACGAGCCCCTAAATTTGTACGTGTTTTTTAATCGCACTTGCCACCAGCTGGAGGACATGCTGCTGAGCTGCAGCTACCGGGGTGAGCAGTGCGGCCCCAGCGACTTCGTGGCGGTGAGTAGCCCCAGCACAGCCCCGGGTGGCAGCACGCTCCTTTTGCCCGGCACCGTCGTCTCCACCAAATATCCTGCCTGCTCTCTGGCTTGCTCGGCTCCCGTTACCCCTCACCTGCCCCACGATTGCTCCTTCTCCTTCTCCTCGCCCCAGCTCACCCTTCCCACCACCTGGGGCTGCTCAGTGTGGTGAGCGCCGTGTTCGCAGCTCGGGGTGGGGAGAAGCAAAGGACTCCTGCTGCCTGTCCTCTGGCCCCAAAAGGAGAGGGAAGGGAGCAGGGAGCAGCTCCAGGCAGCACTGTATGAGATCAGGCAAGCAATTCTGTCCTTGCCTGGCTGCTATGGGGGCAGGCTGATATTTCACCCCATCCTCCAGCACCCAGGCACCTCGCTGGTGTCGGCGATGGTGCCGGCTGCGTGGCCCCACTGGAGAGCAGCTCTGGGGCTGTGCTTGCAGAGAAGGTGCCTGGCACCTCCGTCCTCGTGTCACCACCACTCCTAGGCTTGGCACCGTGCAGTCTGCTGGCCCTAAATGCCCTTTGCCCAGGCTGGCAGCAGCCGAGCAGCGTGGAGCCGTGCCGGTTGCCGGAGGTGAGAGCTGAGAAGTGGGGAGCTGAGGATCCTGTCCAGCCCTGTCCCCTATGGGGACGGAGGAGGAATGGGGCAGGTGCTGGTGTTGGCATGGGGCTGAGCGACACCGTCTCGGGGATCTGGGGCTGCCGTGAGGTCTGTGGGGTTGTGGTGCTGTGAATCTGTGAAGCGTCTCCTCTGAACCAGTGCCGTTGCCTTGGTGCGGGTGTCTCCTCCTCTCTCGGGGCAAAAGCAGGCAGCTCCAACGGGGAGAGACCCCCCGTGGGGCAGGATCCCAGGTCGGATCATACCCCTAGGCTGGGGTCGGTGGCATTTTGGGGCTGGTGGTGCCCTCCCAGCTCTGCGCAACGGTGCCGGTGGCAGTTTGGGGTCAGCAGAGGGGCCCCAGCCTCAGCCCCGTGTTCTCTCCCGCAGGTCTTCACGCGCTACGGGAAGTGCTACACCTTCAACGCGGGGCAGGACGGGAAGCCCCGGCTCATCACCATGAAGGGGGGCACCGGCAACGGCCTGGAGATCATGCTGGACATTCAGCAGGATGAGTACCTGCCGGTGTGGGGGGAAACAGGTAACCCACCGCCCCAGAGGGTGCCAGCAGCTCCTGTCCTGCTCCCCAGCCACCTCCCAGCTCCTCACGCTGCAGGGCCACGTCCCTCGGGCTCCCTCCTCTTCCCTCCTTCCATTTCTCACCACTTCAGGTCCTTCGCTTTCCTTTTCCCTCCTTGTCTGTGCTATTTGCCATGGCAACCCCCCATCAGTTTAGACAAGCAGCTGTCACTTGTTTATAAATAGAGCCGAGCGCTTTCCCTGCTGCTCTCCCCAGGCTCTGGGCTGCAGGGGTCAGAGGTGGAGGGGACGAGGACGAGGTGCAGCAGCAGAGGGATGGACGGATGGCTGGACATGCAAAGGAAGGGATTCGCTGACAGGAAGGGTGGCAGGCAGAAGTTTCATTCCCTCTGGCAGCCGGGTTCAGCCCCTCTCTGCTTCTCTCTGCCGCAGATGAGACCTCGTTCGAAGCCGGGATCAAGGTGCAGATCCACAGCCAGGACGAGCCCCCGCTGATCGACCAGCTGGGCTTCGGGGTGGCACCCGGCTTCCAGACCTTCGTGTCCTGCCAGGAGCAGCGGGTAGGGGCTGGGGGTGCCGGGATGCTTCCTCCCACCCTCTGGGCTAGACCCTGTGCTCCTCTCCTCACTCCTGGCTTCTTCCCTCTCCCAGCTCATCTACCTGCCGCCTCCCTGGGGCGACTGCAAGGCCGTGGCGGGCGACTCGGAGTTTTACGACACCTACAGCATCACCGCCTGCCGCATCGACTGCGAGACCCGCTACCTGGTGGAGAACTGCAACTGCCGCATGGTGCACATGCCGGGTGAGCCGCGCGCCGCCGGGTCCGGCCCCTCTGCCCTCGGACACGGTCCCATGGGAATCCTTTCTCTCTCCTCCAGGCGATGCCCCTTACTGCACCCCGGAGCAGTACAAGGAGTGCGCAGACCCGGCTTTAGGTGAGGCTGCCCGGCCCCCCAGGGAGGGGCTGAGTGTTGGGTTTTTCCCTCTCTTCATCCTTCTCTTTCCCTGCCCAGATTTTCTGGTGGAGAAGGACAACGAGTACTGCGTCTGCGAGATGCCCTGCAACGTGACCCGCTACGGCAAGGAGCTCTCCATGGTGAAAATCCCCAGCAAGGCCTCTGCCAAGTACCTGGCCAAGAAGTACAACAAGTCGGAGCAGTACATCGGGTAACCCCCCAGGAGGACAGGGCAGCATCACGTCCCCCCTGGCTCAAACCTCAACCTGATGCCGCTTCTTTTCCGTACAGGGAGAACATCCTGGTGCTGGACATCTTCTTTGAAGCTTTGAACTACGAGACGATCGAGCAGAAGAAGGCGTACGAGGTGGCCGGCTTGCTGGGTGAGTGGCTGTGCCCTGTGCCAGGGCATCCTCCAACGTGGTCCCGCGTGCTGTGAGCCCAGCCCCGAGGCACCGGGGTGTGCCAACAGCTTGGGCACAGAGCAGGGCACACCACCGGGTCACAGCGGTGATGGGTTCTGCCCTTTCTTTGCTCCATCTGCCCCCAGACTCTGGGTTCATGCCCTGCTGATGAATTCCCTCTCCTCTCCTTTCCTCCCCTCTCCAGGTGACATTGGAGGGCAGATGGGGCTCTTCATCGGGGCCAGCATCCTCACTGTGCTGGAGCTGTTTGACTACGCCTATGAGGTGAGCACCTCTGCCATCCCCTGGCTGCGAGGGGGCCCGGGAGATGCTGGAACACCAAAGTGCTCCCCCCCAGTCCCCTCTGTTCCTCCAGGGCTGGCACAACCCCATCCTCCCCTTGGCACCACATTCCCCCCGGGGCTGGCAGAGCCCGCTGTGGGGTGCTGGGCCATTCCCTGAACCTTGGCCACGGGGCAGAGCCGTTTGTGAGCCTGCGTGGAGCTGAAACGTGGCTCTCGTAGGTGATAAAGCACCGGCTGTGCCGGCGGGGCAAGTGCCGCAAGAACCACAAGAGGAACAACACGGACAAGGGCGTCGCGCTGAGCATGGACGACGTGAAACGCCACGTAAGTGCCGAGCGTGCCACGGTGTTTCACGGCGGTGGTGGGCTCACTGCTTGGGGAACCAGCTGGGAAAAGCAGAGGCAGCAGGCAGAGATGTTGTAGGGAGCCAGGGATCCCACTCGGCAGGGTTGTGGGTGAAGCTGGCGAGCCCAGCACCCCATCCAGCCTCTCTGCCCCGCAGAATCCCTGTGAAAGCATACGGGGCCACCCGGCAGGCATGACGTACGCAGCAAATATCCTACCTCATCACCCGGCCCGGGGCACCTTTGAGGACTTCACCTGCTAACTGACGTCTGGATGTACAACCTGAGCTACCAAAGCCCTCCGGAGAGCTGCCCTTCTCCCTGCGAGCGCCAGCGGAGAGACACACCAAGGGGACCTCGCTCCTCGCCACAGTGGGACATGGACAAGAGCGACGGCCTCGGATTTCGGGCCAGGCGGTCGGCTCGGGCCACGCTCGAACCTGGCGTGCAGCCTCCGCGGCAGCTGCTCCGTGCCTGCCCCGCTAGCTCAGAGACTCGAGGACGCTCCAGCCCAGCCATCCTCGCGGCGCGGGGAGCGACACGCACAGCGGGCTGGGGCACGGGCCTTCCCCGTCTCCTCCCCTTCGGCTCCCCTCAGCCTTTTTAACTAGAAACCCAGAAGCCAAGAAGAAGCAGCCATTCGGCCGCACGGTCTCCATCCACAGCCCTGTCCGTCTGTCCATCCGTTGTCTCCATGCCCATTTTGCTCCCACGCCTCGGCCGGCGCTCGCTGGTGGCCCTGCGCCCGGCGGGAGGGATCGCCGCGGAGCCCTGCAGCGTGGCCAGCGGGCACGGCCGCGGGTTCATCGGCCCCAGCAGAGCCTCGCTGCCCCCTGGGACCACGGTGGCCCGCAGCCCACCCTCACCACAGCCCTGTCTCGGCACCCCCGGCTGCTCCACGTGCACAAAGACGGGGCAGCTCCACCTCTCCGAAACGTCTTCCTCGGCCACCTGCCCTGGGGACGGCGGTGCCCGGCCGCTGAGCTCGCCGGTGGCTGCAAGCACCGTGGAGGACCCAGCCTGGGGGTGCCACTTTGGTATCGAAGACCCCGCTGCCCAGTCGCTCTGCCTCGGCTGTGTCATGGGGTGGTCTCCCTGCCTGTCTCTCCTGGGCTTTGCCCCGCAGTCCCTAGTGTCCCCAGGGAACCTGGAGCTACCCCGTGCGGCCCCAAAAAGAGCCATCCTTGGGGAGAAAGGCATAAGGAAAGCTCCTGGCCTCAATTCCTGGCCTGGCTCAGCTAGGGGCACAAGGCAGAGCCCCTCAGCACCGCTTCAGCCAGGCGGGCACAGGAACCCCAACACCAAAAGGGTTTGGAGGCTTAAGGGACACCCCACGGCACAGGGTGCTCCGGTCTGCGGGACTGCAGGCTCCCACCCCGCCCCGACAGCAGCCACCCCCAGGGGCCACGAGCCCCGGGCACCTTTGGGGTGCCTGCCAGCTCGCCGCCTGGGACCCCCGCTGTTCCTCCTGTTGCTGCCCCTTCCCAGCAGCGGGGGCCGGCTGGCCGGCTCTGGCCGAGTCTCCGCTCCCCGGGCCCGCGAGCGCACGGCCACTTGGCTCCAGGGTCAGTGGCAATCGGCCTCCCCCAGCCCCTGCCAGCCCCCAGGCCCCCTGGCATCAAGCAAAAGCCCTCCCGGGGCTGAAGTGCTACTTATCTTTAAGAGCTTTTGCAATAAGTCTTTTTGGTAATTATTATTTCTACGGTGTGCTTTCGTTCTTCTTATTGTCATTATTATTATTTGCTTCCTGACCAAAATTAGGAACTGGGGGGCAGTCCTTTGTTATCCAGCGATCACCCAAAGATGACAGGTCGGCCGCATCCATAAATTTTCTTATGGATTTTTCCTAATGTTTCATTTCACGTCATTTATTTATTTTCTTTCGTTCTCTCCCACTAAAGCTTTTAAAGATGGGGCTGGGATTTGACCTTGATGCTCGCCTGTTGAAGCATACACTTTTTCGTTTGTTTCTATTATGCCATCTGCATTTTATATTTCTTATATATAATATATATGACTATATATATATGTGTACATATATATATATATATCTATATATGCATCATATCAGTGTAGATACCCATCCCGTAGCATTTAGGCCTTGTTCTTGTGCCATTTTTTTTTTCTGTTACTGATCTCTGAATGCCTTCAAGTGTATAAAGTGTTGAATTCTCTCTGGTATCTGTACTATGTACACACATTTTCATAGGAAGCACAATAAGATGACAGATGCATTGTACATCAATACCTGCTACTCTTAACGATGATATAAAGAATGATATAACTCACGAGCACTGAGCCTCTCTCTCTCACGGAGCTGCAGGAAATGCTCCCCAAGGAGGCGGGGGGGGGGGGACGGCAGCATCCCAGGATGTTCTTGAAGGCATCCCTGAAATGCTGGAGCCAAAAGGGGAAAGGGAAGGATAAAGCTTTGGTCCAGACTTCCAGTACAGCCTCCAAATGCTCACATGAATACCTGCAACAACAGAGATGATGTTGAACAGAGTCCCATTAAAAAGCCCCTTTATATATCTCCGACACAGCATCCCTGCCTGGTCCTGTGCTGCCAACGTGCCCCGAGGGATGCTTCAGGGCTGGAGGATGGGAGCTGACTTTTGCTCTCAAGCAGGGGGAGGAGAATTGACATACGTGCAGCTGCTGATCTTTGACAAATCTAACACTTCTGTGCTTCGGGACAGGTACCTGAGATTCAGCAGAAATGAGTCACCGGCTGGAATATTACCTGGTTTTAATTTAACTAAGTTAGTAGCAGTTGTAGTACAAGGCCTATGCAAACACAGCTTCTGTCCTTCAGATTTCCAGCTGCAAAGAGCAAAAGCAACATTCCGGGTCCTGGGCATTCAAAAGGGCCCTCAGGACCCTGTGGAGGCTGCATAATAGCAAATGGGCAGTGGGCAGGGAATACGAAAATGCCAAACTTCCCCCGGTCGCTTGGCTCCGGCCACGTCCTTCTTGCTCCTGGAAATGGCAGACGGGTGTTTTGCATTTAAACTAGAAGAGACTCGCTGCTATTCTGGTCCTTCTCTGCCAGAGCTGGTGCTGCAAAGGCCACGGGGTGGGCTTTGAATAGGAACAAGATGATACAGCAAAGCCCAGAAGGGAGTTAATGAACCTAAATTAATTGCAGCCAGACATTGTGAGTAGCCAGAGCAGCTGACCGTGCCCGCTTCCTCCTCGGTGCCATTCACATGGCTCCTGTTGCAGGGACCAGGCAGCGACCCCAGCTCTTCCAGGGCTCCCCATTAACGTGCTGGGCTGTGCTAGGAGCTGGCCACCCATCCGTCACAGCCTGGCGCTGCAGGAGCACCTCCCCAGCCTCGGCACGACTGCCTGAGGGTTTTGCTGCTGCTGGAAGCGATGCTGGTGAGCCACAGCCTGGAACAGCCTCACAGAGGGGTTGCCAGGACCCCAAAAGCAGCACAGCTGATGCACTTCCCACCCCTGGAGCTGAGGCAAGGTGAGGGATGGGTGCCCAGCCAGGAGCCGGCCACCAGCGGGAGCAGCATGGTCACGAAGTGGACACGCTGCACATTTTCTGACTCGAGGCTCCAAGGAAACACACGATCCACGCACCGCCGGAGCATACGGGACGGGGAGCCTGAGCTGGGGATTACCACGCAGGGGCTGCGAGGGGCTGGCAGCCTGCACGGCGTGCGAGGCACGCAGCGGCGCGAGCCTCCCGCTGTGCGCAAGACAAGGAGTTAATTACACCTCGCAGGAAGCAGCTCTGCAGATCCACGTGAGGACGAGGTGCGACGCACCCAGGTCTGAGATTGCTGGGAAGCACCTGCTCGCACACTGCTGTGTTTACCTTGCAGATCGTGTGGCTGCTGAAACCCTCCCGAGCTCGGATTAATCATGCAACGTGCACATAGCCATGGGCAGAGATAGCATCACCTCTTCTCCTCCCTGGCAATAATTCCCGGTTACCACTTGCTCTTTGCGAACGCTGCCAGCAGAAACAGGCGCTGAGATATAATTACACAGCCCTGGATGCTGCTCGGCTGCCTGGAGCTACCGCCATACGGGTTGGGGAGGAAGGTTTCAGAGGAGCTGCCTTGTGCCAGCAGGTGCAGGAAAATGAAGGTGCGCGGGGTGGCATTTCACCAGCCGTTTCCACTGGGAGGAACAAACCAAACCCTCAGGGCAGAGGGAAGGAGAAAGGACAAGTGTAAGGAGACACTGAGCCGGGGAAGCCGGGGATATTTTGTCCCTGCGTTTCTTATGAGACAGCTAAAAACAGGGGACACTGAGGACTGGCAAAGGAGCATCCCTGGGGACGGGGATCTGCAGTCACATCCCCAGCTGATGCGATGGGGGGGGGTCTCTCCAGACCCTGCAGCTCCCCCGCTCCCTGTGCCAAACCGAGCAGCAATCCATGTCCCACCTCCCTCTCTGCATTTCTCAGGTTAGCCCTCGCTTCCCCTCACTCCGTGTGTCCCCTCCCAGGAGAGCCAGGCAGCTTTCCAGCCTGCCCCAAAGGCTCCTGCCAGGCTTTAAGTCTCAGTCAAAGTTGCAGCCGAACAACATGGAGCAGATAAGTTCCACTGCTTTTCCTCTCCATGAATATTTCATAAGGCAGCTGGGCGCCAAGCCTGTCGGAGGTGGCATTAAATTAACTGCACGGACACATGAATGCTGAGACAACAGTTAATGGCTGTGCTCAGAGCTTCGTGTTTTTCGTTGAGGATAGGAAATTCTGTATCTGGTAGAAAAGGTGCAAACATATCCCTGCTTCTTTCCTCGCTCAACTACGCCATGCACTGTACAAGGCAGCCTCCTAAATGACCCATGGTCATCATTAATTGCTTAATTAATACTTGTGGTGTGACTGCTCCCTCGGCGTTTTTCACAGATTAATGCTAGCTGGATTTGCGTCCCTCTTCTCTCTGAACAACCGCAAGGATAAGTGCTCTGGGGAGCAGGGGAACGTAACGCTAATACTTGCAGAAAGTGACCTTTAATTCCAGTATCACGCTTTCTGTAGCACCCCAGGTCACTGTCAACGGAGACAGGAATCCTGCTCCCAGCTGCTCAGCCTAAACTGGAGCAAACCAACCCCAAACACGGACTGCACAAAGGGGACAGAGCCCGTGAAGCCCGGCAGTCTGCACCCACAAATTCCCCTCCTTGTCCCTTGAGCCACACAGCATCAAGGCTCAAGCACGCTGAGACAAGGCTTCTGCCTTCAGCTTTGGAAAATCACTTTCAGAAAGCCCCTTTCTGAACGCACACCAAGTCTCTCCGTAACTCACACCCACCCACATGCAAAGAGCAATTCTGCACGACTCCACGAGCAGCTCCCAAGGCTAACTTTGTACACCTGCAGGGCACCCATCACCGTCTGGATAAAGCCTTTTAGCCATACCACACCGATGTGTATAAATGATAGGAAAACGTGCCCATTTATGCTCCATGTGCTTCCTTCCCAAGACGTCCTGCTGAGAGGTGTTGCTGACCCTTCTGCAGGTTGGATTCCTCCAGCCTTGGGGCAGGCAAAGCACATCCCAAAACGGGAAGGATTTGGGACCAGCATCTCCTGCAAGAGGCACAGATTTATAACTGGGAGCATTACAGGTAGGGGCTGGCAAGCGTGGGATCAACACCCCAACCCTCCTCAGCTCCAAAGCAGCACTGGCAGCGACAACCCCTGTGCAGTAGCTGACGGCTGTGGGGGAAAGCAGCCAGGCTAAACTAGGACAGGAGGGATCAGAGCGAGGTGCGGCGGCGGCTGAGGGAGGTGGATGAGTCCCCCAGCACGCCTGAGCCTCGCTTGACGGCTGCCAGATGAGGAATTCGGAGCTGTGAACCCATCTCGCAGGTGGCTTTGCCCAGAGATGAGAGCTCCCGGGGCTCCCACTGCGGCTCCCCCCTGCCCAGACACCCCCTCTGTGATTCCCCACAGCCCCTGATTCTGGCAGCAGCCCCCCCATGCCCCCCGCATCGCCCGAAGGCTCCCCAGGAACATCGCCCCCAGCACAACCAGGACCCCGCTCCCCCCAGTACTCCCACCAGGGCTCCTGCACCCCTCGGGACCCTGCCCCTTCCTATACCCCCTACACCCCCCAAGACCCCCCTCAAGACCCCAGCACCCCCTCAGAACCCCCCACCCCCCGAAGACCCCTACACCCCTCAGAACTCCCCACAACCGCCCTATCCTCCCTGTCCCCCTCCCTGCTCCCCCTCTTCTCCCCATGTCCCCTGTGTCTCCCCAGTCCCCTCAGTGTCCACCTGGCCTCCCCATGTCCCCTTGTGTCCCCCTCCTCCACTGTGTGCCCCCCCCCAGCCTCCCTGTGTCCCGTGTCCCCCTTGCCCCTGTGCCCCCCTTGCTCCACCCCGTGCCCCCCTTTGTCCCCCTCTGTGATCTCCCCAGGTCCCCTCTGTGTCACCCCCAGCCTCCCCGTGTCCCCGTGTCCCCCTGTTTGTCCCCTGTGTCCCCCTTTGTCCCCCCATGTGCCTCCCTTTGTTCCCCCTCTTAATCCCCCCAGCGTCCCCCCAGGTCCCCTCGTGTCCCCGTGTCCCTCCCGTGCCCCTCCTTGGTCCCCCCTGCGCCCCCCCACGTCCTCCCACATCCCCCCGTGTCCCCCCCGGCCTCCCCATGTCCCCCTGTGTCCCCTTTTGTCCCCCCCGTGTCCCCCTTTGTCCTCCCCTTTATCCCCCTGGTGCCCCCCCAGGTCCCTTTGTATCCCCCTGTGTCCCCCCTTTGTCCCCCTTGGTCCCCCCCACATCCCCCCCACATCCCCTCACGTCCCCATTTCCCCCCCCCCAAGGTCCCCCCATCCGCCAGGTGTCGCCCTCCTCCCTCCTCCCTCCTCCCTCCTCCTCCTCCTCCTCCTCCTCCTCCTCCCTCCTCCTCCCTCCCTCTTTCTCCGCAGGGAGCCGGGGGCTGGGGCTGGGGCTGGGGCCGGGCTCTCCTCCGGGGCCCCGCCGGTTCCGGCTCCTCCGTTCCGGCTCCGCTCCCTTTGTGCTGGCAGAAGATGGCGGCGCGGGCGGGTTTCCAGTCGGTGACTCCCAGCGGTGGCGGCGGGGGGGCCGCTGCCGGGGCCGGAGCCTTGGGGCCGGGAGCTCCGGGAGGGCCGGTCCGGATGGGCCCGGCCCCGGGCCAGGGCCTGTACCGCTCGCCGCTGCCGGGGGCCGCCTACCCGGTGAGGCGGGGAAGGGGCCGGCGGGGCGGGAGGGAGAGGGGTTGGGGCCGGGCTCGGGCTCGGGGTCGTCCCCCCGGCCCGGCGGGCTCTGGAGCGTTTTTCTTCTCTCCGCAGCGCCCCGGGATGTTGCCGGGCAGCCGCTTGGCCCCTCAAGGGCCTTCCATGGGGCCTCCCGGTTACGGCGGGAGCCCGGCGGTGAGGCCCGGGATGGCGCAGGCCGGCCTGGATCAGGCCCGCAAGAGGCCCGCGCCGCAGCAGCTTCAGCAGGTGCAGCCGCAGGCGGTGCCCAACCGAAACCACAAGTAAGGGGCGGAGGTAGCGGGGCGTCCCTGAACATCCCCGGGCATCCCCAAACATCCCTGAACATCCTTGGACATCCACGGGCATCCCTGGTCATCCCCGAGCATCCTCAGACATCCCTGGGCATCCCCAAGCATCTCCCAATCATCCCTGGGCATCCCTGAGCATCCTCGGACATCCCCAGGCATCTCTGGGCATCCCCAAGCATCCCCCACTATCCCTGGACATCCCCTGATCATCCCTGAGCATCCTTGGGCATCCCCAAGCAGCCCCGAGCATCTCCTGATCATCCCCAAGCATCCCCAGACATCCTCAAACATCCTCGGACATCTTCTGACATCCCTGAGCATCCTCAAGCATCCTTACACAGCCCCCAACATCCCCAAGCATCCCCAAACATCCCCAGACATCCCCAATGATCCTCCAAGCATTTCCGGACATCCCTGAGCATCCCCAAGCACCCTTGGCCATCCCCAGTCATCCCTGAGCATCCCCTGACATCCCCAAGCATCCCCAAACATCCCTCAAAATCTCCAAGCACCCCTGATTTCCCCCCAGGCATCCCCGATCCCCTCAAACATCCACGGGCAGGCTCACATTCATTGCTCCTTTCCCCAGAAGCATCATGGGGAAAGATTGGGTTTTGGGGTGCGGGTAGGGCACTGCCGAAATCACAGAACGAGCCCTAAGGCCTTGCCAAAGCCGAGGCTGATTTTGTGTCGTCTGCTGGCTGCTCACAGCAGCACAAAGCTTTTCTGTGTGACCGTGTCCACGGCGCTTTGCCTTCACGCCACGCCCGGGCCTCTCGTTGCATCTTTTTGTTGGGTGGCTGAAAGGGAGTTCAGCTTTCGTGTGCAGCCTCTTTTTTTAGGAGAGGGGAGCTTCCAGCAGATACAAGAATAACGCGCAGCTACTAGACAAGGGCACGTTTGTGTTAGGTTTCTGGCAGAACCATGCGATGCCTCGGTAACGTTGGCAGTGCATCCCTTGGTTTAAAAGGAGTCTCCTAGAAAAGTCGGTCCTGGAAATCACAAGTCACTGCGGAGAGGCTAAACCAAGGAACAAGCCACCACGCTGCTGCTTTCGTGACTGCCTGTTGGTAATTTGCACAGTTTTAACACTCATCTCCTTCCTTTGCAGCGCTAAAAAGAAAAAGATGGCAGACAAAATTCTACCTCAGAGGGTGAGTGGCACGCGCAGTTGCAGCCCCTGATAATATGAAAGGAGCGCGAGGGCGCCGGGGGTGATTTGGGTTCTTGACTGGCTCCTGCTTTGCTGTAGATTCGTGAGCTTGTCCCCGAGTCTCAGGCCTATATGGACTTGCTGGCCTTTGAAAGGAAATTGGACCAGACGATCATGAGGAAGCGCCTGGATATCCAGGAGGCCTTGAAGCGACCCATTAAGGTAGGTGGGGGCTGCGTTCGTGGTTGTTGTAAGCAAGGATTGGAGAATCTTACCTTGGTGGAGGGTGGAGGAGGGCATTGAAGTTTGGGTCTCGTCCCTATAAGCGTGGCCTATAAGGAATCTTAATTAATATTCCAGGAATAACCAAGGAGCAGAACCAGGAATGCTTCTTTCCCTGCTGCTCCTCTTAGGAGAGGGGAAATAGGAGGCAAACAAGAATATCAAGCTCAGTTTTGGCAAAGCATAAGCAGGATAGCCATCTGTTTACTTCAAAATTAACACTGAACTGATGCTTTTTCTTCTAGCAAAAGCGAAAGCTACGCATTTTTATCTCCAACACCTTCAATCCAGCCAAGTCAGATGCAGAAGACGGAGAAGGAACAGTTGCCTCCTGGGAGCTTCGGGTGGAAGGACGGCTGCTGGAAGATGTAAGTGTGAGTTACACTTACACCACAGAGGTGACTTTATGGATCTGGAACTGACAGTGAAACCAGTTTCTTAGTGTCCGAGAGCGTAGCTAAGGGCTTGATATCCTCCTTCATCTCTGTTTTCCAAGGAGTCTGATGGTGACGAGACCGAGAGCCCAACTCAGAGACCGCTGGGTATCCCCATGGCAGAACATGAGTTATACAAAGTTCTTATAGCTATAAGAATTAATGGTGAGAGACGGTCAGTGGCTCTTAGAACCAGGGTGCTTGCATTTTATCTGATTGCTGAGTGAGCTAATTTCCTCCAAGCTCATCTCTGTCTCCAGTCTTTCACCATTTTTTTTGACTTGGAACTTGATTTTCCATGTATTGATGAATGTAAGTGTTCAGAACGTAGAGGAACGCTGGTGGGCGCCGTGCCTGTGCTTGCGTTCCTGGGGCTTGCTCTCCTGACTCTCTTCCTTCCTGTGTTGCTTGCAGTCTGCTTTGTCCAAATACGATGCCACCAAGCAGAAAAGGAAGTTTTCATCCTTCTTTAAGTCTCTGGTCATTGAACTTGATAAAGACCTCTATGGCCCTGACAATCACCTGGTAGAGGTGAGCTTCTTTTTGCTGTATTGTCTCTAAAAATGAGTTGTTGTTTCAGGAGACTGTATATATTTGTATATATGTTGTATAACTTGAGAGGTGAGGGTATTTAAGATTTGCTCAAGTGGCTGGGAGCCAGGCTTGAAGTCTCTTTTCTTAGCTTCTTCCGTGGAGTTGCTAGGGGTCTGAATAAATGTATTAACTCTCGTTACAAACTATAAATGGGAATAAGATGAATTTTCTGTAGTGGGTGTGGTTTACTGACGAGCATGCTGGGTGCCAAGCAGCAGGAGCAAAGGAAATCGAGCATGTGAGTGCATCTGAATGCCCTCTCCTGTTCCACATATTCCAGTGGCACAGGACTGCAACAACCCAGGAGACGGATGGCTTCCAGGTGAAGAGGCCAGGAGACGTCAATGTGCGCTGTACTGTCCTTCTGATGCTCGATTATCAGGTAAGATGTCAGGAGCAAAACGCTGGGCTTGCAGTGTTTGCTCAGCCGTGTCTGTGGCCACGTTCCCATCTCATCGTTCTGCGCTATTTTGTTTAAGCCTCCCCAGTTCAAACTGGACCCCCGCTTGGCTCGCCTGCTGGGGATTCACACTCAGACCCGTCCGGTGATCATCCAGGCTTTGTGGCAATACATCAAGACCCACAAGCTCCAGGACCCCCACGAGCGGGAGTATGTCATCTGTGACAAATACCTCCAGCAGGTAATGGTGGCTGGGGCTGCCTCAGCGTTTCTTTGTGAGCAGCCAGGGATCCCTGGCACTGAGCTCTCCGCTGAGCCCCGTGTTTCTGGCACAGATATTTGAATCTCAGCGGATGAAGTTCTCTGAAATCCCACAAAGGCTTCATGCGCTGCTCATGCCCCCAGAACCGATCATCATCAATCACGTGATCAGGTGAGACTGCTCCACTTGGCATTGTATTTACAGAAAGAAGAGTGGAAGGGATGGATGGGGCATGAGAAGACAATGTAATGTTCTCCTTTTTCAGTAGCAGTTCCCCTGTGTTGCCAGTCATCATTTCTTTGTCCAAGAATGGCCACCTCTTGTTTACCACAGCCCCCTTTTCCACCAGGCACTCCCATGTTCATGCCATCCTTTGCATGACAGTTGCTCCAAGCAGATTGCTATCTACACGGTTACTTAGCCCGTGTGCTGCAAAGCCACGTGGAGCTGTGCTGTTTGGTGTTAGAGCTGAAGCTAACAGGAGCTTGGCTTGTCCCTGCCTGCAGTCCTTATGCAGCATCACCCTAGAGTAGCCACAATTTGGTGCTTTCTTGAACTACTCACCTGTTTTGAATTCTTTTGGATGCCCCTAGTGTTGACCCAAATGACCAGAAGAAAACAGCCTGCTATGACATCGATGTGGAGGTGGATGATACCTTGAAGACTCAGATGAATTCATTCCTGCTCTCAACGGCTAGCCAACAAGAAATTGCTGCTCTGGATAACAAGGTGAGAGGAGTTCCTTCAGGTCTGCTGTCCTCAGTGCTGGGTAGGAGTGTGTGTGGAGCAAAGTGACCCCTGAATGTGACAGTTTGGCTTTGTGCTTTTGTGCATTTGGAAGCTGGAGACAGTTCTGCCGTGGTTTCAAATAGGTGGCGTTATCTGGAAGCACAGTTTTAAAGGAAATGGTCAGTGGGGAAATTGGTAATGTTTAGAGCAGGAAGGTGGGAGCTGAGAATCCTATCTGATAAGTGAGCCAGGGAGTATAAGAATTCACCTTCGTGTGTTGGATCTCTTGATGTTTCTCTGACATTTTCCCCTATTCAGCAGTCTCGTTGCTGTGCTTATCTCCTTCAGATCCATGAAACAATAGAGACAATTAACCAGCTGAAGACCCAGCGTGAGTTCATGCTGAGTTTTGCCCGAGATCCTCAGGGCTTCATCAACGACTGGCTGCAGTCCCAGTGCCGGGACTTGAAGGTAAAAGCTTTGTCTTGTGGGGAAGGTGGATCCAGTCACACTCTTTCCTCATTATTACTAGCTCCCACTGAGAGAGAGAGAGAGGGAGAGAGGCAATTTCCTTTTCAGAAAGCAAGACGTGTATTGAAGTCAAGGATAAGAACCTGACCTGACTGTACTGACGTTTCTTTGTGGAAGGGGGGGTGTCTGTGCAGGCTTGCTCAGCACAGCCAGAGCTTTCTCACTCCCTGAACTGTTTTGTCCTTTGTGCTTTCCAGACGATGACTGATGTTGTTGGGAATCCTGAAGAGGAGCGTAGAGCTGAGTTCTACTTCCAACCATGGGCTCAGGAAGCTGTGTGCAGATACTTCTACTCCAAGGTGAGCGTCCCCAAGCAGGTGTCCCCCTCTGTACGTGGTGGCTCAGCGTACCTGGCACTCCTTTTTCACGGCTGGTGAGAAGTGGCATTGCTGAGCCTCACTTGGAGGCACTGCTGATGCATCTTGGTCCCAGTTTGTACCCCCCCTTTTCCACCTGGGCCCTGTGGTACTTTGTTTGCTGCGCTGCTGTGTGTTAATGCTGCAACTCTGGCTCCTCTTGCAGGTACAGCAAAGACGGCAGGAACTAGAGCAGGCCCTGGGGATCCGCAACACATAGGCCGCTCCGCTCCTCCCCAGCCAGAAGGCATCACAGCTACTTGTGGAGACAGAGCTGCAGAGTACGCTGTTATGGCTCACGTAATCCCACTCCGGCACTGAGGCCTGCACCATTATCCATCCTGGCATTGTCCCTCTTGGGGCAACTCTAGGACACCTGGGGTCTTCTGGGGAGTGGCAAGCAGACGGGCTCCAACGAGCACACACTTCTACCTGGTTTTCTTCCTGACTGTTGCCTTGTCAGTCCCAGGGCTTCTGAGAGCCTTTCCGTGACTCCGTACTGCCTGTAGTGTCCCCAGTAGCCAGTATGAATGCTGACTTGGAGCTTTTCTCAAGTTCAGAAACCACAGCCCGTTCCTCCTCAACTAGCATCTAGTTGTGGCACACGCGAGACCTGGGTCTGGGAAGCCTGGACCTGCTCTAAGGGTGGAGCTCTGTGGCTAATCTTGTCCCTGCCTCTTTTTGTAGCAAGGTACCAGGAGATGGAGCGGGCAGGACACCAGGAGTTGACATACCTCCAGCCCTCCCCTCCTTCACGCGGAGGGTGCTGCTGCACTGGGCTGCCCCACAGGTCCCTCTCCTCCTTGAGGAAGTTACTGGACTGTGTAGAGAATCGCTTCTTCCCTTCTCCCTTTTTTCCTGTCCTGCTCCCTTCATGTTCATGACAGACTTTTTTAGGCTGGGAATCACAGGGAAGATGAAGCATTGGCTTACTGCAGGGGTGTGGAAGCTCTGGAGTGCTGAGACTTCACTGCACTTCAGAGCACTTGGGGTTCCAGCAAGCCACCTGGCTGCTTCTTTTCCTTGTAGCAGGGAGAGAGGATGCAACAGCTGCCCGTGTAATTGTGCAGGGGTGGAGTGTTGTACGCTCATTCCTTCGGGACAGTTGTCATACATCACTTGCTGTGGGGACCAGAGGCTCCTTTCTGTGGACCTGAGTGTAACAGGACAGTTCTTGGGAATGGATGTAGCTCCAAGCATACGTGAGTTAGGAGATGTTTCCATGCTGAAGCTCCTGTGGTTTTTAGTCAAGTTTTAGGTTCCAGGGCTGCCATAAGGCCCAGCATGGATCAGGAATGTACAAGTAGACTTTCTTTACCGTGGGGAGTAGCAGCCCCCATGCCTCGTCATGGAACGATTTACTAGTGAACTAGTGGTCAGGTGTAAGAGAACGGCTTCTCTAACCCAGATCTCAGTATTTCTGCTCGGGACTAATGCAAATGGACTCAAAAGTTGGTCATATTCTCTCGAAACAGCTGCAAAACCACATTACTGACAAGCCCCCCTCCTCCCCACACCCAGCTTCGGTGTGGTTGGGAAGGTTACTATGAATTTGGGAGCCTGGGTGGCCCTACTCCTTGTGTCTGTGTTACTACATGTCTGTGAGTAATAGGCTCTCGACTTCCCTTCTCCTTTACCCTCTTTGAAATGGCTCCTCTGTGGTACTGGGGTGAAGGTCTTGGTGCTGATGAAGCAGCCCACTGACTCCTCAGGGTAGTCACACATGAAGGATGCTGAGTACTGCGTAGGCAAACATAGCTGTTGCAGAATAACTGCTTTTCTTAACTGAATATTATGGGTTTTTCCATGGACCAAAATTTTTTTTGTACTGTATCCTTGTAGATGTCACCCAGTTTTAATAAAAGCCTCCTGTGAAGGAAGCTGTCCTCCCTCCTTCTGTGCTGACAGCACGATTTCTCTCAGCAGCTGCCTCAGTGGATGATACCTCGTGTATTTGCCTGGGAAGGGACGGGATTATTTTCACTTTATTTTTTTTAACTGGTTTAAGAAACTGCAGAGAAAATGTTCGTCACGTTTTGGCCTGTTACACAGTGCCTTTTCAGGTAAGGATCTGTGGCTTGCAGCGCCCACTAAGCCTGTGCAGAGTGCTTTTGTGGGAAATAAGCAAAGTAACTTGAGCAAATCTGGAAATCCAGTGGCCAAGGTGCTGATAAAATCTAGACAGCCCAGTATTCACCCTGCCGCCTTGCAGAACGGTGACAGCCTGTTGCAAGCCCCATGGGATTCAGGCATGATTGTGAGGGAACTGTATTAAAGGTTCCAGAGATGGGTTTAAAGGCATGCAAACGGGGCTTTACTCTTTGCACCCTGCCTTGTTTATCGGAGTAGAAACGTAATGCTTTACAGAACACTTGTAAAGCCTTGCTGCAGGAGAAAGAGATCCTCTGTGTCTAGAAGAAAGGGCGCTTTGCGTAAGGTCAAGCAGTTGGTGCTGCTGCTGCTTAACGCCGAGATTAAGGCTGGCGTTGCCTCCTGGCTCTGCAATCAGATGGTTCACGTTTCCTACTCGGGGGACGAGCCTTCTTTGGGGGAAAAGAAAACGATTTTATGCAGAAAACGGGGGGAGGGAAGCAGCTGGGCAGTCACCATTCCCTGCTGTGCTGAGCTCGGTGCTCTTCACCTTTGCTTCGGGGCAGCGATCTGCGGCTGCAGCACTGCTCGGCGTTGGGTTGCGAGCACCGGCTGCGGCCGGGACAGGGACCTGGGCGGCCCCCGGGGGCCACGGGTGCCCGGTTTGCCCCGGGGCGGAGCGGGAGGCGGGCTGGGGCCGCCCCTGCTCGGGGGCAGCCTTCAAATAGCGGCGTTGGGCTCAGCACAGCGCAGCGCTCCGGCTCTTTGCACCATGGGCGGCAAGAAAGTGTGCATCGTGGGCTCGGGCAACTGGTGAGCACCCGGTGTTCGGCCACTCCACATCCCCTCCCGGAGCGTGGCACGGTTCCCACTCTCCCCGGGACACCGGGACCCCCGTGCAAGTGCCGTGGGGTGCCCCGGGCTCCCCCCGGTGCTGGCAGTCTCGGTGCCTACGGCTCCGTTTTGCCCGTGCAGGGGCTCGGCCATCGCCAAGATCGCGGGCAGCAACGCGGCGCGGCTGAGCACCTTCGAGAACCTGGTGAGCATGTGGGTGCTGGAGGAGGAGGTGGGCGGCCGGCGGCTCACCGAAATCATCAACACGGAGCACGAGAACGTCAAGTACCTGCCGGGACACAAGCTGCCCCCCAACGTGGTGAGTGTGGCTGAGCACGAGATCCGCTGCCGGCAGCCGGGCTCCCTGGTGACAGGCAATAAAAAGCCGTGCCGGGAGCTGCCGCGGCCCCGCGGGCTGCAAAGGGGATGCACGGGGCTCGCTTAAACGTTCCCAGTGACCTTGCAGCTCGCTTGGATGAGCCGCAGCCCTGGCCACCCTCGCTGCCCACCTTTGCCCCTGCTCTGGCATCCCACAGGCTGGGCTCGAGGCCATGCGGCTGCCTCCAAGCTGGCATCGGCGGCGCGCAGCGAGCCCGTACGCTCAGCCTTTTGTGCTGCCAGGCTCCAGCCCCTCTGCCCAGGGAAACCCCACACAGTTGCCCTCCAGCCCCTCTTCCCCTCGTTGGGGATCGGGGCGGGCTCCTGGCCACGAAAAATGGGGTGTGAGTGCTGACGGTCCCACCCTGCAGGTGGCAGAGCCAGACCTGCTGAAAGCCTGCGCCGGGGCCGACGTCCTCCTGTTCGTGGTGCCCCACCAGTTCATCGGCAAGGTGTGCGAGCAGCTCAAGGGCCACGTGAAGAAAGATGCAATCGGGATGTCGCTCATCAAGGTGTGAGCAGGAGGAGCGCTGCCCTGGTGGCTGGGGGTCATAATTTCTGCGGGGCTGCAAAGGGGAGCCAGGAGGGTTGGAGCAGAAAGCGGGCTCCAGGGTTTGAGTGGTGTACAAGAGGGTTTGGGAAGCCTTTGTGGGGGTTTGGAGGTGTGTTCGTGGAGTAGAAAAGGGTGTGAGGGCATGTAGGGGGTGTGAAGTGCTGTGAGTGGGGTGCAGCTGAGCTTTGGGGGGGCTGTTGGGGTGACAGCATCGCAGGGTGGGGAGTGACGGGGTTGGGACAGCGGGGGCCAGGTCCTGGAGGGGACGGGTGCTCATCTCCACGCCTGGTTGTCTCCCAGGGGGTGGACGAAGGACCAGACGGGCTGAGGCTGATCTCAGACATTATCCACGAGAAGCTGGGAATCGAGATGAGCGTCCTCATGGGGGCCAACATCGCTAACGAAGTGGCAGAAGAGAAGTTCTGCGAAACAACCATCGGTAAGGAGCCGACGTCCCTCCTCGTTAGCAGCCCTCGTTTCTGACGAGCAGGAGGACGTAACGGGGGGGAGCGTGGTGCTGCCTAGAGAGAGCCGTCCCTTTTTGCCTGTGAAGGCAGCGAGGCTCCGTAGGAGCTGGATGAACTCATCCACAGGGTTTGCAGTGTGAGCGCTCACTTCATTAAAAGCGGAGTTGTGTGTCTGAAAGCTGCCAGCACCGACTGGGAGCATCTGGCAGGCAGCCTGGTCCAAGTGGAAGGGATGGACACTGAGAGACCCTTTAGGAAATAGAGTTCACCTACCTTTATCTCACGGGGCTTCAAGGGACAGTCACCTGGATCTCATGTCCTTGCTAGCCGGGGCTACTTGGGAGTTCATCTGGCGGCAGCTCCTGACATCCTCCGTGCTGTTTGTGAATCATGCAGAGCAGCCAAAACCAACAGAACAGTTCTCTGGGTTAGAAGTTACAAGATTCAAAGTGTCCGTGCTTTAAACAAAAGCAAACAAGGCGTGCAGAAGGCTGCAGAGACCGGAGACGTGGAAGCAGAGCTTGCTGTCGCTGCAAGCACAGCAACGCTCCCATGCAGGGCCCTGCAGGAACAGAGAGAGCAGCAGCCTCCAAACACAAACTCGCAGTCTCTGAAGACGCCTTTAATCTACTGGGCATGCCACTTCTGTCTTGCTCAATGCGATGGCAGGCATGGGAATCCCAAGGTTGAACCTTGGTTATCCGCCAGGCACTGTACGGTGGCGCTTTGTGGTCCCACAAACGTTTAGCAACGTCCAGCAGTTGAGCAAGAGATTCCTCTCCCTGCACTGGCCGCAAGGGCTACGCTGCAGGATCATACCAGGAGAAGAGAGCAGCCCTCCTCTGGGGTCTCCTTCACGTCCCCCTCTCTCCTCACGCTCCTCCTTTTGCCTCGTCAGGGTGCAAGAACGCGCAGTACGGGCAGATCCTGAAGGAGCTGATGCAGACACCGAATTTCCGCGTCACGGTGGTGCAGGAGGCTGACACCGTAGAGATCTGTGGGGCCCTGAAGGTGGGTGAGCTGCTGGCTGAGGTCTGCAGGTCCCTGTTAGCAGAGCCTGAGCTCTGCGGGGAGCTCTGGGGAGGAGGCTGCCACTTGGATGAACTCCTCGGGATATTGCACCCTGGCTCGCCGAGACGCTTGGGCAAAAGGCCAGGTTTTGGAGGCAGCTGTGTGTGTCCTGTTCGGCTCCTCGGAGGGATTGATGGCTGCTAGACAGGCAGGGGCAGGCAGCAGCCTGCTCTCGGGATCACACGGGCAGCTTGTGGATGTGGCAAAGCCCTGGGCTCTAGCGGGAACGGATCGCTCCGTGCTATTGTCTTGCAGAACATCGTGGCTGTAGGGGCTGGTTTCTGTGATGGGCTCGGCTTCGGGGACAACACGAAGGCTGCTGTTATCCGTCTGGGCCTGATGGAGATGATCGGCTTCGCCAAACTCTTCTGCAAGGGCCCCGTCACCCCCTCCACCTTCCTGGAGAGCTGCGGGGTGGCCGATCTCATCACTACCTGCTACGGCGGTCGCAACCGCAAGGTGGCTGAGGCTTTTGCCAAGACTGGGAAGGTGAGCAGAGCGGGGAGCAGGCAACGAGGGGGACCTTAATACCTGCACCAATCTGATGAGTTGGCCGTAGCAGGGAGCCAGCGAGCCTTGTGGCATTCTTCACCTGCCCAGCGCCACGGCCTGGCTCCAGGGAAGGAGCTGTGGGGCAGTGGATGGCATCGCAGGCTCCAGCTCCCCTCTCTGTTGGGTTGTTTCAGTCTATTGAGCAGCTGGAGAAGGAGATGTTGAACGGGCAGAAGCTGCAGGGTCCCCAGACGTCTGCCGAGCTGCATCGCATCCTCAAAAGCAAGAACATGGTGGAGAAGTGAGTGCTCTCATCCCCCTTGTCTGCTTTTTTTTTTTTTTTTTTTTTTTTGAGGCTGGGCTGGGATCTTCCCCGCAGATGTGGGAGGGGAAAATTCACCTTCAGTGTCTCTGAAGCTCAGGCAAAGCTTTGCAGTGCCCGCATCCAGCCTGGTGGGTGAGGCAGCACACCTCAGTCCCACCTGCTCCTGCCCCACGGTCCTGCATGGCACAGCAGAAGTGGAGGTGCTCTGGCAATGCAGCAAGGGCTGATTTTGTCCATCCTGCCCGTAGGTTCCCCCTCTTCACAGCCGTGTATCAGATCTGCTACGAGGGCAAACCTGTTACCGATGTCATCAAGTGTCTCCAGAACCACCCCGAGCACATGTAAGTGGGCTCTGCCTGCAAAAGCACCGATCCTGCTGAGACGAGCAGAGAGCTCCTGCCCGCACCAACTTGCTGCTGCCACGGCTTTGCGAGGAGTCCAGATTTCCTGGGAGCCTTTGCAGAGCGCTGGAAGGGCAGAGGTTCCCCTTCTCAGCCCTGGAGACTGCCAGCCTGAGCCTGGCATCTGCACGGAGGTACCTGCTGATCCCCCTCTCTCTTCGAAGGGCTCGTTTAGCTTCTGCTTCTGTCTAGGGTCTGCCCTGAGCGGGGCTGAGCATCTTCCTCTTTTCACTTTCTTTCGCTGCGATGGATTCCGTTCCGCTGCGAGGGACTCTGCTAAGTCGTCTTGATCAATACAGGCTGTGCAGGAGGCACTGCCTTGGAGGGCAAGCTTTGCTATTAGCCCCATGGGGCCACTTCGCATGACACCAGCTCTTTCCTGCTTGCTGCTGTTGCTTTGGGCTTTGTGCTGCCTTGCACAGGGGGCACGGTTCCCTGCCAGGCTCCACCAGAGACTGAAGCTCCTGAGGACTTTCAAAGGGGCTGACAAGCACTCTTCTTTCTAAGAAGCACCAGCAGAGAAAATAGCTCTTTGCCACCCTGCCATGCGCTGCTTCCCCAGCCACCACCAGCTGCTCCTGCTGAACGGGACGGCCGAAGCTCTGCGCGTGTGAGGACGGCTCCGGAGGGAGCCCTCGGAGCTCAGTTATCCAGCTTTTTGCTCTCACACCCAAGCCTGGCCGCTGACCCCTTTTGTCACCGATTTGTCTGTGCTAATTCCATGCCCGCTGCCTGTCCCTGGGCAGCCCTCCTCCCTCGCCTTGGTTCGTCCTCTGGCTGGCTTTGGCAACGCAGGGACCAACTGCCCCAAAGTCTTTCTGAGCAGCTGGCAGGCAGCGCAGCCCTTGGCAGTGTACCTGCCGAAGCAGTTGGGCCGTGGTGCTTTTAGACGAGTGACCCGCAGCAGCTTTTGCCTTCACTCTTGCTCTGCTCTGTGCCGTAGGCTGGGCTTTGCTTCTTTCCGTGGCTTTATAGGAGCTGAGAAAGCAGGTTCCACGCTTTCCCTGCCGCCCCTCGTGGGAGGGTGCTGGAAATTGCCCGCTAGCGCAAGGGGCAGCACAGGACGTGATCCACAGAGGTACAGGCAGACCTCCAGCATCACAAGAGAGGACAGAGGTCTCGTGCCTCATGCTGTGCCTTTGAAACTTGCCCCTTGTCCAGCTGGCTGCCACGTGCCTCTCTGGGCCTCTGAAGCTGGTTCACTCTGCTCGTGTTTGCTCAGGGCCGCGTGGCCGGCGGTTCACTGATCCCTGTCTGGGCTGGCAGGCTGCTGGAGCTGCTGCAGATCTCGCCCCCGTTCCGGGTCCTAGTGCCATTGGGTCTCTGACTAGCAGTGTACTTCATGAATGTTTAAAATCATAATAAATTTGGAGAGGGAAGGGGCGGCGCACGCTTTTCTCTGCGGTTCCCGTGCATCGTTCTCTTTGGGTTGGTGCCCGCTGGTCTCACTAAGAGTGCAGGAGAGGGCACTGGCTGTTCCCTCCTGGCTCTGCACCCTTGTGTGCTGTTCCAAAAATGAGTAAGAGTGCCCCTGCAGGACAATGTTGGCTCAGAACATAACGCGGTGTCCCACTTGCTTTTTCTCAGCAGCAGTTCCTGTGTTCAAGTCTGGCTGTAGGACTGGGGAGGGCAGAAACTGCAGCGCTGAGCTGGGTCCAGGATCCTAACCTGGGGCCGGCAGGAACCGTGCCAGGGTCCCACTGTGCCACCTGTACCCCAGACTTTGATGTCTTAGCTTCTTGGGACGGTCTGTGCTGTTGTATTCATCTCTCTCCAGCTTCTTTTCCCTGCTGGAATTGCCTCATCCCTGCCTTTCTTTGAAACACATCTCGTACTGAGTGACCTTTCCAGGACTGTTAGTTCTCCGCTCGCCCTCTTGCTAGGGGAATTTAATCTGCTGGCAGTGCAGTTGTTTCTGTGCCTTTTATTAGACACGCATTCTCGGTAGCACCCTACGACCTTTAAATTCAACTCAGCGATCGTTCAGAAAGTAGCCAACATCGGCTTCCTCTGAGAAACTTCAATGAGCTTGGAGGGAAAATAAAGGAAGTCCAGTGTCTTCTTGCAGGGTTGGCACAACTTCTAGTTCCTTTTGTCTTGATGGGCTTCAGGAATCCCAGCTCAAGTGTTTGGATACGAGGCTCATACAGGGGAGAGAGCGTCCAAGCTCTCCTCCCTAGACACATCGCAGGCTCTCACCTCAGCATGTAAAGCTCTTGCCAGCACCTGCCTGGAGCTGCAGCAGGATCAGGAGCTGTGTTTTGGACTTAAATTTAGCTGTTAGCTCATCAGCTGCAGAAGTACATCGCTCCAAGCGCGGCTTTCTTTGCCATTACACACAGCTGGCAGTGCCTGAGCTCCTCCAGGCCTTGTCAGCATTTGCTGAGGGTCGCGAGTCTCACCTGGGGGTGGCCAGCGCATGCATCCCTCACTTTCAGACAGCCCGTGCCTTGCACTAGCGTTGGAGTTCATGAGCTATAAAAAGTCTTCCCTTTAACATTTGGAGTTATGTTCTGCAGCCTCAGCACATCCAGGCACTGCAGGGTCTGCACAGCTCAGGGCTCTGCAGCGCCGGGGCTGCTGCAGCCTGAGCAAGAAGACGCAGACGAGGAGGTGGCCCCATTTCTTGCAGTCTGAGCACCTCAAAGAGCCCACAGCCTGGGGCTGTGCTGTGCCTGTGGGATCAGAGAATCCCAAAATCATTAGGGTTGGGAAAGCCCTCCAAGATCATCTGGTCCAACCATCCCCTACCACCACTGCCACCCACTGAACCATGTCCCCAAGCACCACATCCAACCTGTCCTTAAACACCCCCAGGGACGGTGACGCCTCCCTGGACAACCCGTTCCAATGCCTGACCGCTCTTTCTGACAAGAAATATCTCCTCATTTCCAACCTCAACTACAAGCAAGGAGCTCGGGGCTTGGGGGGAGAGCACCACACTGTGCCACCAGCAGCTGCGGCGCTTTTTGGAGGCAAACAAGTTCTCCAAATTGTGAGCTGTGAGCACAGCCTGGGCCCTGAGGGAGGGTGAAGAAGCCAGTGACCACCTCAGGCACGGAGCAGGGACAGGGGGTGTCCCGAGCACCTCAGGGCTGGAGCAAGGCGCCTGTGTGAGGGGCTGGCCCCTCAGCCTCACACAGTGCTGAGAAGAGAGGAGACCCTGAGGGAACTGTTCAGAGAGACATGGGGCAGGGGGCAGAGCCTGAGGGACAGGCGACAGCGCCTGGGGGATGGCGGGCTCCTGAGGCGAAGGAGCAGCCACACAGCAGATGGCGCCACAGCCTCACCCCCCCCCCCATAAAGACTACAACTCCCAGCAGGCAGCGCGGCCCCGCCATCCCCACGGGGCACTACCGGGAAGCGCGGCCCTGAGGTGGCGGCGGAGCCTTGGAAGCGCCGGTAGGGACCGGGACCGGGACCGGGAGAGGAGGGGAGGGGAGGGGAAGGGCCGCTTGTTGACCGCCGCCTTGTGTTACAGGCATGGTGTCGGGCAAGCAGCTGGCTGATTTCGGCTACAAGGCGTTCTCCGGCTCCATGATGCTGCTGACGGTGTACGGCGGGTACCTGTGCGGCGTCCGCGCCTACCGCCTGCTGCAGCGCCGCCGGGAGAGGGAGGCGGCGGCGGCGGCGAGGCCCGAGAGCTGAGGGGGGGCTCGGACCGTGGATTTTCCCTCCCCCCCACTAAGATTCCCACATAAAAAGCGCAATAAAAGCCCCCGGAGAAGCCCCCGAGCTCGGTGTCGTGTCCTCATCCCGCCCCAGGGCTGGGGGTGCATCAGGTTTGGGGTTTTTCTGAGGGATTTTGGGGTTTATTTAAGGCGAGGCGTGGTTCTGAAGCGTTTTTGTTTTTTTTTTTTTTTAATCGGAGATAAGAGTAAACAATGGTATAAAACGGTAACAACTCAAGGAGTTTCCCACATTCTGCTCCTGCTCGGCGCGCAGGGCTGCCCGCTGCCCCCAAGTACCATCAAGTAAAAAAGAAGAAGCGAAGCCCACGGCCTGGCCACCTCGCCGGCCCAGTGATTTCCTCCACAGAATTGCAAAAAATCAGAGCAGCAACATTCACTTCTGGCTAGAAGTACAGACAAGCAGGACTGGAAACAGTTTGGGGAAAACTAGGAGCAGCCCCCCAACCCTGGGCCACCCTCAGGTCCTAGCTTAGCTGACTCGAGCCAGTACATCTAGAAAAGTCTTCAAAACCATGTCTTGAAACAGAAAAAAAAAAATGAAAAATTAAGGCATGTATTGTGAGAGTTGACTTAGGGGCAGTAAGCAAACCCCCTCCCCCTTTTTGGAAGGCTGTAGGTAGGACTTCAGAGGGGCTTGCAGCACCAAAAGAGGCAGCAAACGCTGGCCTGGTCCCTCGTGACAGCAGAGATAACAAGCGAAAACCTCCTCCTCAGCCTACAGCACCCCACCACCGAGTCACAACAACGGTTTTGTTGTAGCACAATCCAATTCAAAGCGTGGCTGTAATCCAGAGCGCTTGCAGTAGGGCTGAGAAAAGTCTCTGCTACAGCCCGGGTAGCTCGGAGGTGGACCAGAAACCCACCCCTCGCGCCGTGCTCTGAGCAGCTTCTGGAGTGCATCGAGGAGCCGCAGGGAACAGTCACCGAGATGGCACCCGGCCCCTCCTGGGGGCAGCAGCCAGCCTCATCCAAACTCGTTTCCACCTTGAGTTGATCCTAGTAAAAACCAGTTTGTCACATACAAACACACCTCTGCAAACATCAATGGGACTAAGATGGGGTACAACATGGCTTAAAATGGAATCTGTGGCTTTGGTTTTGCCCTAGTAATCGGCTTTCTCCCTTCTGTCGTGCAAAGCCTTTGCCTGGTCTGGATTGTGCCCATTTCAGATTTGCTGGAGGTTTTCTGGGGAAGGGGTATCTTGATTAAAGATCACTTGGGAATGTGGAGCTCAACACATCTAGATATTTAAAGACAAGTTCGTGTTTGCTCAAGGCCGACCCACGGCCTTACTCCTCTTCTGTCCACTGGCCACTCACCACATGGCCGTTAACACGGTTGGAGCCATTGCTCGAAGTGCTGAAAACTCCTTTTGTGCTGTTGGAAGTCACATCCTCCTCTTCAGAGCTGCTCTCTACATCACTGCGGTCATCTTTTGATACCTAAACAGTTCAAAAGAGATTGGGTAGTGGGAAGGGGAAGAGGGAAGTTGATAAATTCACAGGAAACAGCAGTAAAAAGGTTGCATTCATGTGATTAACCAGCCTCGGTCACTTACAATTACCTTCTATATTCCAGCCGTAGTAAATTCAAACTTACTAGGAAGAGCCTGTCTTCATGTACAGAAAGCAAGAAAGATGTTGGAAAGGGCAGTTGGGAGCTACGAGGTCCATTTTTCAAATACCCTGTCCATCTGTGGAAGCACTACACATTTTCACTCACTAGATCAGAGGATGATGTAGATCTCTGCCTGCTTTTGTCTTTGAAGAGCCTCATTTTAGATTCGTTAAAGGCTGCTTTTCCAAACAACGTGTTTTAAATTGAAAAAATAAAAAATCTTCTCACACCTTTATAATCAGCAGGTATGATGACAAAATATACATATATCACTTCTAGAGAACACACTCTAGGGAGTGCCTTTGATATTTTACAAATTAACCAGCTATATTTATCACATCACTGTTTGCACAAAGCACCTCCCATTTTCACAGCTTGTGATTCACACACGAGATCCCATTTACGAGCAAAAGTGTTTGGACAGCAGGCTGTAGGAAAGAAACAACTACCTAATCCAGCAAAAAACAGTTCAGGTACAGAAGGAGCATCTCAGCCACGGGAATCTAGATCTGATCTACAGAGTTATTGTTTTAGTTAAAAGATGGGCTGCAAAGCCAGCTGAATTCCATTCGTACGTGGGATTTTGAACCTTTGGAAATCCCTCCAGGCACGGTTCTGGCCAGGGGTCGGGCACATGCCGCTGTTAGCTGCTCTCAGAGCACCACAGGAGGGCAGTGTACCAACACCGCAGAGCCAAGTGCACCAGAAGGTGACGGGAAGGGATCACAAGCCCGGCCCTAACTGCAAATAAGCACCTTGGTCGCTGGCTGGGCGCCAGAGCCATAAACGCACCGGTGCCGAGCTGTGGCTGCGTGAATGGCACATGCTTTACATACCCCAAGGCGGGCTCTCCACACTTCTGGCTGCAACTAATAGCCCTCATTTGCTTCAGATGCAAGCACTTTGTGGCTAGCATGTTTCCAGGCACTTCGGGACTTGATCCTACACTGCTTGCTCTGAGTCAGGCTTACGGCTTTCAAACAGTACCAGCCAGGAAGTTTTTCAGCTCCAAGGAAGATGTGGCGGAAAGCCAGGTCAAGTTAATGATCTCCAGGATTGGTTCTGACAGGCCTGTTGGACGTACTGGCTTCTGTGTGTTGCCAAAACTTTTGGTATCTTTCCCCACTCTCCTATATTGGAAGTTCAAAGGGTGACAGGAAGGAAGCAGGAATCCCTCAGTATTTCTCCCCATTATCTGGGGGGCTAGTGACTGTTGTCATCCTTTTCACAAAAAAAAAGAACTGCTTCTCTGCTGCCCTCTTTCACCCAGCAGATTGTTAATGAGCACTAAAGAGAGACATCGAAGTCTCTGTGGGCCTGCAGAAGCAGAAAGGTCAAAGTCATGCAGCCATCTGACAGCAGAAGAACAAACCACCACAGGACACTGCTTAGACCTCTGAGACCTTTGGAAAAAACCTGCATTTTGGCATACTGTCAAAGCCAGCACTGTACAAAACTGGGAGACAAACATTTTAAGAGAAGGCACTACCCATCTGAAACCCCAAGACCATAACTTTGCGTTCATCTCGGCCTAGAAACAGACACAGATGTGTTTCAGTGTAGAAACAGAAGTACAGATCACACTTACATGCAAAGGATGAAACTGTCCAGCTCCAATCTGGCACAGAGGAAAAGGAGTGAGAAAAGAATGAAGAAGACAAAGCTTAGAGTCCTTTCTCTGGCTAGGTCACCTGGACAGGAGAGAAGCAAGGAAAGGAAAAAAGGTGTAGACCTCAGCTGTAGGAACAGCTGCACAGACAGAAAACAAGCCTTGCAGTAGCAGCTGCGGCAAACAGATGAAAAAAAAACCACATGCATGCTCTAAAATATGTCTTCCTCTGGTGATGAGCACCACAAACAGCTACAATACATTCTTCAAGGTCACGTGCCGTGTGTAAGGGCAACTAAGAAGTCAAACAAAATAAAGCAGAGCTATGAGAGAAACTCAGGTACACGATAAAAAAGGCATTTTGTGCTAGTAAATCAGTTATTGCACTCTGGTAGATGGAAGGAAGCAGCTTCTCCTGATGGGCTGGCCAAGTGCCAAATTAGTTCCCAGACTGGCTTTCCCTGTCTTGTGCCTCTTCAGCTGAAGTGCACCTTTTAAGCTCAGCAACTTAGGTTGCAGCCAAAAGTCAGCATTGTTTGCTCTCAGGGTACCATCTGCTGCCAGCAAGTTGCTGTAGTTTCACCCTCATTCTCCCTAAGACCCCAACACAATTAAAATTCGAATACGTAAGACTGAAACTAGGCTGCACCCCAGTAACAGCCAGCATACTCCCTGGAATTTCTGGTAACCCTTTCTCCTCTGCATGCTGCAGCTCAATGCCTGGCCGTGCACTGGCAGCCAGAAGCCTTTGTCCTTGCTAACAAGCAGGAGATGCACAATCCTCATCGCAACCCAAAATGAGCTTTCTAATGCCTTACACTCTAAACAAAGCACTTAACAGATCTGTCATCACCATCATTATTACAACATCTCAGTGTTCTGGGTAATGGCATTATTTCCCTGTATGACCAGAGCAGAGAGGAAAGCATCCTTGCCTTTGTATCTACCTGGCCCCTCCAGTTTGCAGAGCAACCAGGGTGAAAAAACAAATCAAAGTGCTCTTCTACAAAACATTTCTGATGCAATTACACTGAGAACTAGCACCAGCCCTCACTGAAGGGCTTGGTTTCTCAGGGTTCTTTCAGAGCTTATAGGAAAAGGACCCAAAACAGTCACCACCAGACTTACCTTGCCCCGCATGAGGGCCTTGTAGGCGGTGCGAATGATGAGATAGGACCAGATGATATGCAAGACCTGCAAGGTTACCAAAAGGCCATTGAAGAGCCACCATGAAGGATAGGGGCCAATCAACTCCCAGCTTTCAAAGAGGGTTGTGTTCAAAATCCTAGAAGAGATCCAGAAACACATTACAGATCAGTTGTGCTGGTAACATGGCTTCCAGCTCTAAATTAAGACGAGTGGCCAGCTGCACAACAGTTTGTATCATTTAAGCATCTGTTGCTTTGCTCCTGTCAGAGCAGCAATGCATCTAGTCTCCTGCCAGAGTTAGGAGACAGACTAAAGCTAATTAGAAACATTTGAACAGAGCAACAAACAGGAGAAGATGCGAACGTTCTGCAGTTTGGTTACACACACAGATCTGCTGCCAATTTCCTTCTCAACAGCATGAGCATTTGTAATAACTTTACAGGAAGTGATGTCAAGCTGCTCCGGCCATCAAAACAAGTGTTAACACATTCCTACTCGGGCCGTCTTCACCCATATTTAAAGATCACAGAAGAATTTTGTTCCCAGTAGGTCTGCCTCCCTGTGTGCTATTCCCTTCTCTCTTATTTTTTTATAGGTTTCTCCTGCCAAGCTGGAGGACTCGAAACTAGTTCACGGCCAAAGCATTGTGCTTCCTTTCATTGCTGCTTTGCTGTTCTCATCGCTGGGAGTTACTGCCAGTACTTCAGTAATTTAATAAACATTTTAGACTTTGTGAAGTAGAGACGTGTGGAGAGACCTTTAAAGATGCCATTAGTTTCACGTAGCTTTGAACACTTCGCAGAAAAGAAAAACAAGCCTTTCAAAGAAGAACCCGAGCCCCGCCCCCCCAAAACAGAGTCACAGAAACATCTACCTCCTAGCTGGCTTATCGGTGACTTACATGCAACTCCAGAGGTCTGTTGATGTTTTACACTACTAATTAGGGACGGGAATATACATGAAGTGAAGCAGCCTAAGGTTTGCAATACCCACTGCGAGCTTGCCAGATTTCTGCACGAAGTTGTGGAATTACATTACAGCCAGTGGAAAATACATTAAAGATTTACAGGACTGCTGAGCAATAGCATGATGCAAGAGCATCACCTTGTGACAGACAACAGCAAGAAAAACAACAACAACTACCTCATCTGTCACTGGAAGGAGACTGTGGAAACAAAGGGATTAAAGGCCCTTCCTTATGCAGATTTCTTTGATGTGTTTTCTGGGAAACAAGCAGAAGCTTTAATTGCAACCCTGATATCAAAACATAAAGGAAGGACTGTTTCTGACTGCCACTAATGTACACCAAAAGAATAGCCATGCAGGCTGTCCGTCGCTCAGGAAAGAAATGTATGCAGTAAAATCAAAATAAATTGAATAATAATCAACTATAACCACATTTTCAGCACACTCTTTCTACAGAAACAAGTGGCTAACACCAGAACTACCTCACCAAGCCTGCTGGAGCAAGAGGGAATCTCATTATACGATGATTAGCTATAAGCCATTTAGCCAGGGTTTTACCTCTCCAGAAACCTCAGACCTATTTTAGGCTCTACAGAGTCACGACTCAAGGGTAGGACAAAAGTGCCGTAAGAAATCAAAAGCGGCAATGATGACTAAGCCAGATACTCAGAAATTAATTTTACTTCAAGAGACCATGCCTCAACTGTAACTATTTCCAAAACTTCTCAAGTCAAGAGAAGCAAACAACCCTCTGAGTCGTTCAGATACCAGCTGACTCTGCTCCAGCTAATGAGCATTGTCATCACTTTGCAGTAAGAGGAGAGGGGCCAGCTGTGTGTTAAGATTCTAGTCGCTTTTCACACTCTTTCAACTGACTGTTGAGAGGTTTCTTCATATTTTTGATTGAAAGTACTGCTCCAAATGATACTTAGGTTGTCTGCAACTTCAGGCTGCCTTGAGGGGACAGGCTGTACTGCTTGCAAGAAGTCTAGGTACAAAGGCTTTGCTTAAGGGCTTGGAAGAACAAACAAGACCTTACACCTCAAGGTGCTTACCAAAAAGGATAAATGCCCAACCGTGTAACAATGAATACGACACCAAAGAGCATGAAGAAGGCATCACACAGACGCTGGTACTTGGCATAATTGGCTAGCTTTGCAGCCTAAAAAAGGAAAGAAACATGAGAGTGTTATTCCCTTCATGCAATCATGTAATTACCAGGCTGTAGAGCTCCAAAACCCTCAAGCCATCACATTTGTAAGGACTTAGGAACATTTAGGGATTATTCTCAGCAGTTATGAGGAAAAGCTGACAAGGCAGGATCAGCAACACAGGTTTTACGGCATATTTAATGCTGTTTTAGCAAGAACAGGAAAGTCAGCTTGCTCCCCTGAGACCACACTAGCGTTAGGTAAAGATCTGAAAGGAAACTCACCTCTAAGAGGAAATCGGATGCATCATGGAGACACAGCACCAGCGTTCCAACCCGCACCATATTATTCATGTAAGAGAATGTAATGAGTCCAATTGTAGCCAAGTGATGGACGAACATGATCAGGAAGTCCTGGAAACAGAAAAAAGAATTCAGAGCCTTTGGCTGTCAAACGAATGCAGATGTTTAGAGCAGAGCCACCAAACTGACTAGCTGGGGTCAGAGGATTACTTCAGTTCAGTTCAGACTTGACTCCACTTCATGTAAAGCCCAGCTCATCACACAACATCCGTCATGATCGCTAGAGGTTCCAGAAAGGTCTCTCCCAGCACCTGTGCTTCTGTAAGGTTGTAATTCTGCACACAGAAGTACAGCAGTCTTTGGCACATACTCGCAAGATCAAGATACGTATGGCCGCAGAATCCTCTCAAAAGATTGATAGGACAACATATGGTCCTTATTTTTGGCTCCTTTTGGTTTTGCAGTCATATTGCCAGTCCTTTCAGCTCTTGGCACAAACCGTAAGCACGCTGCTGTTACTGTTGTCAGCATGTAAAAACCTGCCAGAGCATAGCAGGCATAGAACAGAAGATAATCCAACAGCAAGAGCTAGGCCACTCCAGTAAAAAAGTTTTCACAATGCACGTACATTACATTCAAGGCTGTGTTCCAGTTCAGTCCCCTGGGTACAACACTAACACACCACCTCAGTGTACCTTACCATGAGGAATGTAATACACAGAGCACAAAACTAAATATCACAAACAAATTATATCAGAGATGCTGTTAATCACACTCTTTCTGCATCTACTCTATATTTTGGAGCTAATATTCCAGTACAGGGAAGAAAGAAAAAAAAAAAAACAAAAAACAACAACTTATTTTTGAACAGTTAATACAAGAATCGGGATAGTTTGTTACTTTGCAGTTTGTATAACAGAAGCAATAAACTCTGATTTATTTTGAACTGTTTTCCAACAGCAACAATAAGCCAAATCCTAGAAGGCAATACAACGGAATTAGATTCCAGCAATCATGACCAGTCATCATTCCGCTACAGACACAGAAGAAAAATTACTTTCAAAAAAAGAATGCATTATCGCTTTAGTGTTTGCCATTTTCTCATCCTGCTCAGCAAGGTAATGCTTTGAGCATTTTATTTTCCTGCTTTCTTGCAAGCCTTCTAATTAAATCTTTTTTTTTTTTTTTTCCCCCTCTCTCAATGATTTGCTGACTGTTTATTAGGAGGTATTGACTGATTCTGTTCTTTCCCCTGGAAGGTGAAAGGGACTCTCGAGGCTACACCAGGTTGCATAGCAGGCTTGCTCCTCCCTTTCCCCCAGGACTGGGTAGTGATTACAGAAGGAGGTAGGCTACACAGAGATGTGAACAAGGAAGAAAATTCAGTTATTACTATGCTTCAGCTCTACGGGCCAAGCACACTCGTAATTTTTGTTAGTCTTGTCTATTTAGCAAAGTGGTTAGTGCAATTCTGGTTAATCTCACCTTCCGTTTAATGTCTGTAAACTGAGAAAACATGAGAGACCAATAGAAGGCCAGCTCCAAGATATAGTAATAATAAAGCCTGGATGTTAGAGGCTGGAAAACAAACAAACATAGCACAGTTAGAAGACAAAATACTTCAAAATTTACATTAAAATCCACTTTTTCCTTCCTTCCCATCCCACTCTGTTCCTTCAGAATGCTGAGGCGTAAGTTAAGAGATCCAGAATTAAGGTTTAGTAAAAACGAGCTGAAGCAACAGCCATCTTCCTCTAGGCTTATTCACACAAGCAAACATTTGTGTTTGACAGCAGAATCTTACTCTTTTTGAATAAAGTTCAATGTTTACAAATCATACTGCAGCCTCTTGGATTAGGAAAGCCAGGCACTGAACCAAACTGGTTGGCCTCTATACAATCATACTTGCTGCATAATTAAAATAACACTGTAAATAAGTTACTTTTAATAACCTCAGCAGCAAGTAAACACAAAATGAGTATGAACTGAGTCTGTTCCATCTGAGGAAACACTGCTCTTAACAAACCTAACCAGGATCTGAAGGGCAAATGCCATCTTTGTATCTACAGAAAGGGATGGCCACTCACTAACTAGAAAGCTTACCAGGTTGCAGCCTGTGCAGCATGCACAGAATGAGAAGCAGCCACATCTAACGAGTTTCAATTTGCTGTCATTAACAAAAATACGAACTGAAATTGTGAAGATCTGGATCCAGTAAGTGTTTACGTCCTACCTGAAAAGGATAGTTGTACCAGCACTGTCGTGTGTCCCAGAACCAGGGTGCCTTAAAGGAAAAAGACACGTTCTTATTCTGCATTGTTTTGTTCTTGTTATCGTTTTTTAATTCACTGCCATCTAAGGCAATTGACCACTACAATTCTGTTTCACATAAATTGCATCTCCATTCTACCATCCAACCTAAGTTTATTGTAAAAACATCATAATGATTTAAAATATTCTTTGGGCACCCAAAGGCAAGCTACAATGCAATGGAAATTCAAAGAACAAGCATAAAGCTCTAATAATAATGACCCAAAGAGATGAATCTGTATCCCTGCAGGAAGGAAAGAGATTAGCAAGAAAATAAGCAGTTCTCCACACCAAGAAAGCAGGGCTGTCCTGTTCTGGTGTAACGCAACAAAGAGGTTTCTAATATTTCCATAATGACAGATTTGTTTACAACCAGGATCTCAAATAAGGGAACACAAAGGTGACTATCACCACTAAACTCCCCTTGTTTTAAGCTAGGCGCAAGCACACAAGGAACGCTGGTAAGCAAACCCTGAAATTTCAGCAAGACGGCCAAAATCCAGTAGCACATCACACAGAAGAATATGGAGGGAGAGGTGTGAAAGATCTACTCACCGTCCAGAGAAACCTGACTCCATAAAAAAATATACTTAAATAAAATGTAAATCTCCACCTGGAAAAAGAAGCAGAAAATGAAATGTATGAAATAGAAATAGCTTCTGGTTAACATTTGTAACAAAAATTGGAACAAACTGTGACAAAAACAATTCTGACACCTAAAAAGCATTCACCCACCAATCAGTAATCCTCCACTTGTAAACATTTTGTGCAAGGATAAACCTATTTAAGAGTTTTCAAACCAGACTAGTTTGTATCAACAGCCAAGTCCAGAGTGATCATGCATCTTGCATAACAAATCAATATAACAACAAGAAAAGTCATATTATCCAGAAGGTATCCTAATAACTGTATTTGTCCCTCTTACCTTGTGGCTTTAAGTAGACAAAACCATACTGGGAGGAAGAATTAATATGAAGAAAGTTACTGGAAAGGAAAGAAACCAGCACAGGAGAAATAAGTCAGGAAAAAATGTTCAGATGCTACTACGCTAACAGGGGTAACTATAAGCATTCAGAAGGAAACAAAGAACAAAAGAATGAATTGAAATGAAAAGAACAGGAATTCAAGAAGTGTCTGTATACCAAAGTACACACACCATTGTTCAAGCCATAAATACTGGGAAAAATACTGGTCTACAACGTAAGTGTGCAGACAGCAGACTTGTCTTCGGTATAATTACTGGAGTTGTGCACACGCATGTATGCACACACAACCCCTGAAGTGTTACTGTCTGCATTATGGACCTGGTGTGCTATGAAAAGCTGCTTATCGCAGACAGGAATGATTCCTGTACAGGTGTTCTGGGCTTTGGTGCACACATACAAAGTATTTGAGAAAAATCAATCCTAAAAAGCCCTCTTAATGTCTTGCAATTGCCTATATGAGTATTTATCTTCCACCAGCCAACCCCAAGACACTAGTTTAAGTTAGCAGCTGACAATTTCAGTTAGAAAAGAGAACATACAGCTGGAGCTTTAAGATGAAGGCACATCTTGGCCTCTGCACAAACATACATGCTCTCACAAAATTTAGTGAGGGTGGTGGGTTTGTCCTGGTTCCTCCGATGACGAAACCAGCGCTGGATCTTTCGAACATCCCAGTCTAGCTGCTTTGACAAGCCTTCTAACCTTTTTCCATCTGGAGACTGAAGGAAAACGAAACAAGTGTCATTTCTCCTACTTCTCAATCTGCGTGCAGTCTGAAAACCCTTCTGTACTATGACAGACACGATGCACAGAGAAAAAAAACACACTACAAAGGCACTACATATGGACTATTACATTTTAAAAGCAAGAACCTGTTGCCACAAATTTTCATTCAAGTTTAACCATCAAAAGCCACTAATGACTTAATTATTCAGAACACTTCTGGTTTAACATTTCCTCATCTATTTCGTCATTTGACAGCACGTTACTACACAGAATGCAATTGTTCTGTTTCTTAATTTGGGAGGAGGAGCAACTTTTAAAATGTCCTGCCCTACCTGTTAAAACTTGCACATCAACTCGACCTGTCCAGAATTCAGAGAGATCAAAGCTGAATACATTTAAGGGTTGTTACTCACTGTGGAGTTTAGGGAAACTTTAAAGTAAAAATTTGGATTTAACACATCAGATATGAATATATTCAAAAAGAGCATCATGGAGATGGCATTATTTCCATTATCACTTTTAAATTTATGAATAAAATTAAGCTTGACAACAGAAATAACTGCACGATAAAGAATGCATCACTGTTCTCCGACTGGAAACTCTACTGGCAGTTTATTTGTTTGAACAATGACATAAATGGATTTATAAGAGCAAAGTGAACAAAACCTGATAACTACCTCTAAAATGGCCCAGTGGTGAGATAAGCCACGTTAGTTTCAGACCAGTGTCCTTTTAACAAGCTCTGCCAGGGAGCTCTTACAACTGAAAGATGATAAACACATTTTACCACTCGAGTTATATACAAACCCCAAAAGCTATGCAGAACGCTCATTTAATAAAGAGTCACCAGACTGTTGAACTGAAAAGCAGAATAATCTGTCAGCTGACGTTCAGTACTGAAACCACAACTTTCTTGTAATTCCATCGCTACCAGACCTCTTGCCTCTGTACTAGGCTCAGGTTCAGGCTGCCTGACACTTGTGCAGTGGAAGCAAACCTGCCTCAAAGGAGAACAGGCAGAGCTCCCATTTCAGAACAGCACTGACATCTTTCCCCTCATCAGTGGCATCAGTGCCACCCTACATTCCGATCCTCCAGATCTCAACAGCACAGAAAGCATACTGGTACAGTTAAATGCAGCTCTGTTTTCATAAGCTAGATAAATTTTGCACAGCATGCATCCCCATGGGTTTCCTGAACATTAATTTCAAGGACATCCCCTACATAAAAGTCCTCCCCACAAATGGCATCAAATTATAGGGGCCTTTCAGTTCACATGTCATCCCAAATACTTCAGAACTTTAATGTTCCCACGAGGCAAGTTTTGCTAAGGTTTTTATAGAATTTCCCTTCCATTCACTGAGCGCTTTATCTGCTGCACTCGAAATGAAGTTCAGCATCACCAAATGAGAACATAAAACCTTCCATTTTACTATCTTTAATGAAAATCTATCACACCATCTGGGTTGATTTAACCGTCAATACTCAATAGAGTACAGACAGCATGCAATTCTGTCGTTCCGAAGGGAAAGAGCGCTGTCAGCTCAAGTGAGAGAAAAGACCTGAAGCTGATAACAACAGAAATACCTACTGTCAACATCCAACAGCCTGCCATTTGGCAGGGCACGCTTCTATTGACTGAATGGCTTTGCTTGTGGAAGGGACTTCCACTGCGACAGCTGCTGAGCAATCGCAGAGGAGGCAAAAGGAAGATGGAGGCACTCACACGGCTGGCCACCAGATCTCCAGGGAGCAGCTCTTTTCCAATAGAAAGTGAAAGATGCTAGGGAATTCCTTGTTCAACCAACAGTTGTCACCCGTTCCCTTAGTTACAATTTGGACAAAGGGAACTAAAGGAAGAAGCCTCTTCTTAAAAGGCAACAACTTTGATTCAAAAAAGATTCCTCTGTGTGCAAAAGCTCAGGTCAGCCATAAAGAGAATTTACGTTCCTACGAGAAGATCTCAAAGTAAAATAAAGAGCACACTCATGTGTGCACAGTGTGAAATGCACTCTTTACACTAGAGAAGTGGAAGACAAAAAATACCAACATTCATTCCTACAGGCCTCCATTTCCAGCAGAATTCGCAGCGTGACTCACCTTAGTGATGGATGTAAACACTTTCTCTAAAATTGCATTAGGCTGAGCTCTGTGAGGTCCACTGTCTTGAATGCCAAGGTTTATGGCACAGGGCTTGGCAATAAATCTGAAAGAGTTCCAAACAAAGAGCCACATTAGAACAAGGCGTTAGTTCCCCTCCTCTGCCTAAATCACAACAACCCCAACTCGTCACAAATTGCAAAACCTATTGAAAAACCTTTTGAAGATCTTCACTCATGTTGCTCAAAGGAACTTCACAGGTAAAGAAACATTTTTTATTAGTCCACCTGGGAATTGTAGACAGCACATACTGTACGCACACCTAAAATGAAAAGTTAAATCTTAAGGCCCTTGGCTTGCAGGATCAGGATGCAGGATATATTAGCTCAGAAATAAATAATAGACACTGATGGGAGATCCCTGCAAACTACTAGAGCCCCCAAAGCACCACAAACAAAATGCCTTATTTCCAAAATGCTTCCTGGTGTCGCATAGCTCAGAAAAAAAGGGAAGTTCGAGTGACATGGTTCCTAAAAGACACAGCCGCAGTTCTATTTTTCCCCAAGAGGACAAAAAAAAAAAAAAAAAGTGGTTTATTTCCTTAGGGAGAATGGGGAAGATGTACCAAGTCTCTCAGTCCGAGAGCCAAGATCTCAACATCTCAGTCCTGTATGCACCATGTTTTCTCAAAGCTGATCTAGCACTTTGTGAATTTTATAGCACAGACACTCCAAAAACAAGATGCAACTGAAGTGAAAATACATGCCTTCAAAAATAAGTAGGTTTTGCTGTACCTTTGTGTCAAGTTGGCCAAGGGATGCTATGGAAAACGCATGTGTTACCTGAAAATGTGAACTGTATTCCCTCCTGTTGGTGGGGCAAGAGCTTTCAAGGAACAGCAAATTCAAGAAAAACATCAATTACTTTGAGAGCACGTCAAAAAACCTGTTTCTCAAAAACAATTTTGAAAAGGACCCAATATTTGCATCATTAAATCGACCTTGCTTCAAAACAGAGGCTGATTCAGAGACAACTTTATTACACATATGTATTCCATTTAGAAGGCTTGGAGTGCCATTAAGCAGAAAGCGCTGCTTTTTCCAGCCATTAAATCTGTTGCCATTTCTCCCTGTGCTTAAAAGAAGAGATTAAAATTCAGCAGGATCATTACTCTAAGTGTTCCAACCGCAATCTTTCTTGGGAGTGCATTGTTAATATTCCAGTAACAAATAGCTTTGACTGGATCTAAGAACAGACACAGGTTCTAGGGCTTTCCCCTTGAGAAACTGTGGATCAGCTCATGAGTAATCCTAAAGGCACTCCTCTGCTTTCAGAAAACGCTAAACAAGTACCAGGCACCACAGCACCAGGTTTCACTGTCCTGCCCTGTTTCTTCATACGTCCTGTTCGTTTCAACAGTTGCAGCTAAAAGAAAAAAAAAAAAAAAAAACACAAAAAGAAAAAAGGAAAGGGTGATTTCCTTTCAGCTTGGCTCTTCCCTGCTCTGAAGGCTCACTGCTTCCTCTCCAATCCAGCCCACCAGCCAGCAATCATCTTAGGATGTTATAAAACAGTTGGCTGGACCTTCATAAAAGCGCCCATCTCCATACTTTGCTTTCCTGCAGGATACACCATGACAACAGCAAAGGAGCACATGTGTGCAGTCACAGCATGCCAGATCAATACCTTTATTTCATTTGCTGGAACACGGCGTTTGCAGCTCCATAAAGACAAAAAAAAAAAATCTCAATCTGGCCTGACGATACTCAGGCTGGGAAAAGTTTCCTCGTATGTGAGAGAAAACCTGGAAATCTGCACATTCAATACATTTATTATTCAGGAGACTCTGCTTAAAAGCCAAGAGGAGAATGAATGGTTAAGAAAGCTCACATGATGCACAGAATGTGGCTTTATCTTAGAATTCAAATCCTGAAGCATCAAAGAAAGAAGAAAGAACATCTCCTTAGATATAGAAATGAGTGGAAATAATTCACTTTAGGACCTAACGCTTACCAAAAAGAAAAAACAATCAACCAAACAAAAAAAACTCTGCCAAAAAGTATTCCTGAGTTACAAGCTTCCTTCACTAGAAGGCTTTGGGAAAAAATACAGATGTTTCCAGAAATCAGGAAAAAAAAAATCATCAAAAGTATGCTACAGGCTACAGATACTGCGCAGGACTTGAGGAACTCAGTGAAGCCTGCAGGTGAGCACAGAGCAGAACAAAACCCCCACCAACACTTCTGGGTGCACAGAAGCAAGCAGACATCAAGGCAAGCGCACAGGACACGCCACACTAAGGGAGGGAGTTCCAACAAGGTGATGTGCCGTTAGGGCTGAGCTAAGGTGGCTGTGGTGTTTTACATTTTTGGCCCCAAAACAGGTTTTCAGATGTGCAATTTTTGCAGTGTATCTCATAGGAAAAAAAATAAAACACAACTGCACAGCAATAGTAGTTAAGCACTAAAAAACACTGCCTAAATTGTAGAATTCCCATTCTTTCTAGAATTCTCATTCTTGGGGATATTCAAAACTGAAGAGCACCACGAGCAGCCTGACCTAGAACACTGTCGTGCTTTGAGGAAAGGACTGCAAAGGTGACCAAGAAGTCCCTTCCAATCTAAATTACTTTATGATACCATAGAAAATACTGCAGCAACTATTCCCAAGGTCAAGATCCTACCACACCCTCGCCACAAGGAGTTATCATCATTTCACTACTTTTATTAGGCTTTTCGGAACACGTACCTGCGCATTGATGTAAGCCGTGCCTACCAACCTATCTGTTTCACCCTGCTTTTTAAGACGAACTGATTTTGAAACCAACACCAGTTTTCTAGCACGCAGACTCACGCATAACAAGCACTTCTTGGGCATGTCGTACTTGACAAATCCAGCCTCAGAATCCTCCTTTGTGGAACAGTTTGGTTTGTCTGGTAAATCCCTACTACAATTCTGAAAAGGAAGAACAATCTCCTAAATAATAAGATTTATAAAGTAGGCACATCCTGCAGCTAATGCACTCAAGAGTTCATCTCTTTATAGTCTCTCAGTTTCGCTGTGTTAAGATTAAACCTCACTTAAACTGTACCAAATTTTCCAGACAGCACTGACAAAACAACAGCTAAAACCACTTTATTTTTTCCCCTACCAGAACGAGCACAAGCAGCATATCCTTCCTCAGACACAGAGAGTGACAAGAATACCTATACGTGAAAATGAACTCTGGTGTAAACACTAACACCTCGTATGAACATCAGGCTTTGTGTTTTCCCAGATACCTGGGAACTATTTTGTGCCTGCAGTGGGACAAGATGCATAGGAAGAAGTCACAGCAATCACAACAAAAAAAATAAGCCACACAAATCCGTACGCAGAAGTATTTCTTTATCTTGCCTGCCCAAAAATCCACCTTCAGCCAAGTCAGGACCTTACCTCACCCTGCAAGTCTTGGCTCATCCCTACAGTCAGGTTTTGAGCACACACCATTCCCATGTAGAGCCAGCCCAATGAGTATTTTGCCATCATCGTGATGCAAAGGGTAATTTACAGCAGCATTTGCCAACAGAGAAACATGTGCCAGTGTAACAAGTGTCAGTGTAACAAAAGCACTTCCTCACACTGAAGATCTATGGCAAACAGACAAAAGAGAAATGAAGAGAGGAGCTAAAATTAAAGAAATACAGACATTTATAATTCAAGTTCTGAGTCATCAAGTCCGATTGCCAATTGTGTGTCAAGGAAACCATTTGACTTAATCATCCCCAAGGCCAGAATTGGGGTATCTGCACAAGGGGATTTTATTAGACAGAACTGAACTTCTGACATCTTCAAGGTGGCAGGAGAAAGAAGAAAGCACTTCCTGAAAAATGTGGTCTTTGTAAATAAACACGCTAGAAACAACCTTGCATTTTGCTTCATGATCTGCTTTCACCGGGATACCACCACGGAGACAGCGCTGACACTGTTAAAGGAAAGGAACAAACCCTCTCAGGAAGCAGCCTGTGGTCTCCAGGCTCTATTGTGCAGGAGGAGTACTTAATTATCCATTTGAGTCCTTCCTAAACCAACACTGCAAAAGAAATTTCACATACCAGGGCACAGTGCAGACATTATCTGGACAAAATAATTGTTAGCAGGAAGATTTTGGTATTAGGTACAATGGGATGCACTGTAGCTCTCTGAATCTCTCTTAATCCAGAGAAAAGAAACATTTGCACTTCTTCCCCAAGGTAAGACACCTGGACTGAAATGGGAAGCGAGGAGACCTTCCTGCAATGCTCCTTCCAGGGGTAGCATCCTGTCTCCCAGCTTCCTTGCCTTGTCTGCTGGCAACCGCATACATCTGGCCAAGACGAGCAGCAGGGTGCAAAGTTAAGATGAGGTTTTGGCACTGCCACGTATCTGGGTGTTCCTGGGCCCTCTGCACTGGTTTGAGCTGAGAGCAGCTTTCTGAAGTACTTGGAAGATCAGATGGAGAGGGAGGGAAATAAAAAGATGCTCAAACTTCTCTCCTACTCTGCTTACCCGCCTTACATTCTTCTCTACAGTTCTCCTGTCTTTTTACTTAGTCCCAGTTCCCTCCTGTTGCTTAACTTCTGAAAGCTGAGAAAAAAAAGTACTCTTCTTACAGAAAACTTGCAAAATAACACCAACTCAATTCCTAATTGCTTTAATCCTACGGCCCTTTCCACACTTAGAAATACTTCCCCTCTTTTCTTGCAGAAAGTTAAGACGAAACCAACTTTTGAAGAACTATTTGAACAGGTACCCGAGGTGTTTTAGCTGGCTGCACCTAACGGTTCTGTTAAGCAAGCTGCTTTCCTAATTAGCCTGTCACCCACAGAGCCTGCCCTGGGTACGGCTATAGGAGATATCCATCATGCAAAGGATAAACTCCTGCCTCAGGGGAGAGTTAATACACGCTTATGGATATTCAAGCGGATGGGAAGCGCGGCGTTACACCTGCTCTCGGGCAGCTACGCTGATCTGCACGCGCTTCCGTCCCGCGGGGGGGGACCCACAACTTGTTTAATGATACACCAGGCCATGTGAACGAGCCCAATTTCCTCATCCAGGAACTGGGACGGAAAGTACGCAGCGGGCAGAGCCCAGGAACGCCAGCAAGCCAAGCTGGGCAGGAGCAGAAAGAAATCAACCCAGCTCCTGGGGCTCTCCTCCTCGCCTCACCTCCGCCTCCAGCACCTGAGGAGCCTCTGGGGGCCCAAAATCATGAGATAAGGGAGCCGTGAGGGGGTTCTGAGTGCCCTGACAGCCCCAAGGGTGGGTTTTGCCGTTCCTTTTCCACACAAAAAGCTAAAAAAAGAAAGCAGGGGGGTGCCTGGAGGCCTCACAGCTGCCTGAGGGGCGAGGGGGGGCCCTGAGCCCGGTTATCCCGGGGGGGGGCTGAGCCCCGCTGCCCCCGGGGCCTCGAGGCCCGTTGCTAACGGGTCCCGAGGCAGAAGCGGGAGGCCTGAGGGGAGGACCGGAGGGGTGTGAGGGGGAGGGGGGGGAACCGGGGCTCACCTCTCGAACAGCAACCGCACGGCGAAGATACCGAGCGCCAACGGGAAGGCGGACAGGACGTGGCCGGCTCGCGGGTACTGCAGCCCGCTGCCCGGTGGACCCGCTTCCCCGGCCAGGTCCGCCCACGTCACGTTGTGGGGCAGCCAAAACCGCTCGTTCCAGAACCAGGCCCGCAGCGCCGCCGCCGCGGCCGCCGCCATTTTCCGCCGCCGCCGCCTCCTCCCCCCGCCCCCCTCCGCCGCCGCCGCCGCCGCCGCCACAGCCACAGCCGCGGCCGCCAGGGGGCGGGGCCTGTCCGCCTCCTAAGCCCCGCCCTCCCCTCCCTCGAACATGGCGCGCGTGCGCGGTGCCGCCCAGCCCCGCCCCCGCCGCGGACCGTTAGGCACCCGCTGGGGAGAATGGGCGGGAACGGCCCCCCCCCACCGCCCCCCCGCGGCCCGAGGTGGGGCGAAGGGGAAAAAAAAAAACCTCGGGAAAAGTCCCGAGGTGAGGCTGAGGCACAAGGTTCCTCTCAGAGGGCCTCGGGCTCTGCCTCGGGGCGGGGTTGGGTGAGGCAGGAGCTGAGGCAGCCGCTGTGGGATCAAATGGCGGTGGATAACCACCCCCCTCGATAACCTCCCCTTCCATAAAACCCACTCTATCAATCCCACCTCCCCATAAATCCCCCCTCCATGAATCCCCGACAAAAAAAAAGCCGACAAAAAGCTCCCTTGACTCGACAAAAGCCCCCTTCAATCAACCCCCAGATAACCCCCCTCACTAAGACCCCCAAATAACCCCTCCCACACCTCAATAAACCCCTGAGGGCAAAATTCCTCTCACAGGCTCACAGCCCGCTTCACTCACCTCAAAATCAAGCTCCAAGGCGGCATGGTGCGATTTCTCACACGAACAGCTCATGGTAAGGTACCACAGATTACTTTTACTAATAACACCCATGTGGTTCAAAATTTAAGCACAAAATGGGTGTGATTTCTCACATGAAGAGTTCATGGTAAGGTACCATGGACTAGTTTTACTAATAACACCCACGCGCTTAAACATTTAAGCACAAAACACGGAGCCAGAGGTATGCTTGTTACCAAAGTTTAAGATAATAGTAATAGTTTTCAGAACTTTCAGAAAATTCCTCATAGTTTTCAGCTTGACAGCCTTGGGGCAGGGGTTACCAAGAAATGCAACCCAGCCTCTAGGTCAGCTTTTTAATTAGGTTCTCAAATTCTCCGTGAAGGCGGACAGCATCAGCTTCCTTCCCCATTGCAGCAAATGATCCATCTTTCCTATAATAGCCCTTTTGGCATCCGTCCAGTCGAAAGCAAATTAAATGGCCCATTAAGCACTCAAATGCTATGATAATTAATAGATTCAAGGACAGGCTAGTTCATAATATGTTCACTTTTTTCCAGTGGAACAACTTTATTTAAACATACCAGTAGCACTAATTTCTCCACGAACATGTTTAGCCTGGCTGAGTGAGCAGTAAGCATCCTTATAGCTCAAGGACTCACAGATGCCTCAGATTTAACGAGAATTAGGGATGCATAACAGCAAAGTCTCTGGGAACTGCAGCCAGTGTACCTTTAGTATCACGTAACTGGGGCTGCATTGTAAAATTCAATTGTGTCTCCTAAGAAACAAGTAGTAGGCATATCCAATAAATCTGAGCCCATGACAAATAGCTTCCAGGCAGAAAGATCTCCACTTGCTTAGTAATTTGAGGAGGCAATCTGATACCAAGTGGATTTCGTTAGAAAAAGATAAGGATTTAGAGGTTAAAGAAAGCCATATGTACTTTTACAGCCGCTTTCCTAGTTCTGCAATCCCCCTCTATCTGTTCAAATCAAGGCTCAGCTCTCCCTTAAGAAGTACCAGCCAGCAGGTTGTACACCTTGGGATGTGTAGCTACTAACACCTACCTAGGTAGCAGTTAGTTTTTCCCCTCTGCCTCTCATTCCCCATGCCATAAACCACCACACTCTGTCTTATGCTACTGCAGGTCACTTACTGCATTTTTTCCAGATCTTAGCCCCACCTATCCCAACCATAACCACCCCAGGCTTGAGATAAGACAACTGCAATACAAATAAGCTTCTAGGAAGGAAAAAACAAAACCAATTCTCAATTATCTTCAGCTACCATGCGTGAGGAACAGATGAAACCAGAAATGGAAACGTAAAATACCTGCATGCCCTAATTTCTTTTGCCTATCGTGTTTTAATCTCTCTTCCAGTCTTGCATCTGAGAGAGCAGTCTGCCCATCTGACATTCCGCAAAAGAGTGGACCCACAGTGTCACCTAGTGGCACCAGAAGAATCACCGTCTGGTCTCCAGCTTCAAGTAAGAACACCAGTACTTTACCTATCATTCCCCCAGGTCCTTTTAAAATACTGCTTCTTTGCAAAACGAGCATGAATCCAGTCTTCAGACCTAGTTTTTTATGTAAATGACCAAACTTTATTGAAGTTAGCAGGACTGTTAAGAAAGCAGAATATTTTACACCTCAAATAGAGTTAGAGCTAATTCTCATGAGTACAGTACAAATAAAAGCGAATATAAAAGGACATCCTCCTTCCACCAGATTCCATTATTTGTAAAATAAATGCAGTCAAGTTTAAAAACATACTAAGCTTCAATGCTAGCAATCAGAAAGTTTCACTGTTCATATGGTTTTATTCCAAAGATTTCATAATGCAGCAGAATTTCACAGCCACAATGAAAAGATTTATGGCAGTTTGATACAAGTAAATTTTCAAAATTGTCAAAAGGCCTTAAAAACGTTATCTGCAGTTTTAAATGAATTATGATGAACTCTAAGGAGAAAAAAAAGGTCAAAAAACACACTTCAGATGCATATGAAATGCAAAAATAATGCCCTGCAGGCTCCTGCAAAAAATGTTGACTTGCCCTCAGAGAGTCAGCACAGCTTCTGGATCAGCACTAAAATACATTGGTTCCAGCAGTGGGCACACCATTCCAGTTGCACAGAGAAAAATGGAGTAGTAGGTCTCGATCATTGGCAGTTTTGAGAAAGAAAATCACGTTGCACTCAGTTTAAAATGCTTTAGCTGATGGATTCCAAGCAAAACCAAATGCTTTTATCATCATAAAAAAACAGCTGTGCCCTTTACATGTATTAAAGTGCATTTAGTTACCAGTTTTAAAGCAGGTCACAAAGTCCCTTTGAAATTGGTCCCTAAGCACTGCAGTCGCATTTGTAGTGGTACAAGTAGTGTATTACACAAAGCCTGCTCCACACCACAGAGAGCGCAGGGGCATTCTCTAAGTCGTTAGCGAAACAGGTACCAGAGTTCAAAAAGGATAAGACAACAGGAGTACAGAAGAGCTCTGTTCCCACCCTGTGGACAGCCACTACCTGTTGATGCCATCCCACAGCCACAGATTCTCATTTCCATGCCCCTAAGTGTCCCCTTTGCAGGCTCCCACAGTACTTTTCTGGTTGAGATCATTTGTACATCTGATTCCCTTAATGTCGATGTGCAGTATAGCATCACTTGCATGGAGGGCAGCTGTTTGTTAAAGCTAAAAACACCAATTTAAAAAGGCCCAGCACCTTGCAGCGAGTTTTAGAGTAAAAGGCCAATTTATTCTTCATCATCATCATCTTCATAGTAACGGTTCCTTTTGATCTGTTCTTCCACAGAGAGGTCTTCCATATCTTCACCCTCCCAGAAACCAACGTCTTGGGATTTGCGATTCTGGTTCGGAGATGATTCCTTAGCAGTCAAGACACTGGAAAAGCTGGAATGTTTAGGAGAATCGGGTTCGAGGAATTCTTCATTTGGGGTTTGCTTCTCTTCCATACCGTGTTCTTCCTCATCTGTCTCTTCATTCGCCTGGCCATTTTCCACAAAGTTATGCTCTGCTGTTTTGGTAACAGGCAATTCCCGCTCTTCCTCTGTATTTTTCTCTTCAGCATTCTGGATGTTTCTATTCTCCACCTTCTTTTCCTTTTGCTTTTTGTCCACCACCTCTCTCTCTAGTTCCTCACCTCTTTTCAACGTGTCTCTCTCTGCCTTAGGAGAAGCTGCATTGTCTGTTTTATGGCCTTTAACAGATACTGTTCTAAACGAGGCTGCTACTGTAAAGGGACGACTTCTCTCCTTCAGTGAGGAAGATCTTCTCAACTTCTTGAGATCCAGATCCACATCCTCCAGCACATCTGGCTTGGAAATCTCTTCTTCTGGGGGCCATTTGGGTTTGAATACTTTGATGCCCTCCTCCAGGGCACTTCCTTGAACACTTTGGTCAGATGGAGGCGGCCAGGCAATCCTGAGCTTTTTTGTTTCTGCTGGTCTCTCTTCTCTTTCAGGCAAAGCTGAGGCTTTGGCTTCCATACTTGCTGCCAGAACTCCTACTTTTGCAATCGGGGCATCCTCTACTCCTGGGTTTTGAGAACTGTCTGTTGCATTTATGCCATGGAGAGTTTTCTCCGGGGATTCTTCACATTCAGTTTTGCTTGCCCATAATTCCTTGTGCTGTTTGTGTCCAAAGCCTTCATCATAATTGCCTTTGGCTTTGAAAAGCTGATTGAAGTGAGGCTTGCAGTAAATATTCCCACGCAGAGAAGCATACGTCCCAAGACTGTTCAGAAAGACACAAAGTCAAATGTTAGCGTTCAGCCACTGCGGTGGGTGTAGATTTCATTTATGCTGCTGAACAGATCCAATTTCTTCCAATGTGTTCAGGAAAGACAATCTTACAGCTTTCAGAGGTTGGTACAACCCTTTTTTTTCAAGTATCAGGAGCTGGACATTACACCTTTCCCCCAACAAGTGACATTATGAGTTAAAAAAAAATAGACTGCATCAAGTGCAGAGGCCCCTGGCAGAACTAGGACTGTATTACCACTCATAAGCTCCCGTTCAATTCACTGTAGTTGCCTTCATCTCAGCTAAGCCTGAACAACAACTTACTCAGCTTCTGAGAAGAGGAAAGCCCCGCTTCCTAGAAGGCAGCCAAGCAGAGCAGTGTGTTTACCTGAGTTTACTGTTGCAATAGGAACAGCGGAAACAGCTGATGTGGAACACCTGCTGGTTGGCAAAGAGCCTTTCCATGGGGTACACGGTCTTCTGACACCCAACGCAGGTTTCCTTCGCTGGCAATTGGAACTTCTACGGGAAGAAGAGAAAGCTCGTTAGCTGGAAAATTAATCAACTGCTAGACTTGGCTCGGGTTCATGCGCAGCTTCCAGCGAGCTCAGAAAAACTGCAGCATTTCTGCAGCTCAGTGCTAATTCTGGTAGAGTGGGTTCTGGGGGGCAATGCGTGAGTCAGGTATGGCGAGCCCACAGGGGTTGGTGTGGTTTGACAGCCAAGATTTTGCCCCGTTGCAAGCTGAGCAGTGGCTGAGAAGGAACAATAAAAATGCTAGAACTCAGTTATAACTTTAAGCCAGTTCCCAGAAATCTGCCTGATCTATTTCTCCAAGCTCATTTTTTTTTTCTTTATAGGAAAATGATGAAGAAATATTAGGCTAGATTATGGTCATTATAAGATTTACCAAAATTAGGAAAGTTGTCACAAAAAAAAGATCTGAAATGACTTCAAAATAAATAGCTAGATGGTGGAGAAAGAAAAGGAGTGGAACAGGCTGCTCTCAGCAGTTTTAAATCCATTTTTGCTAAATGCTCCCTTCTTTTAGTGACAAGAAAATAGTCTGCACAGATGCAGACAGCAGGAAACGCTTCTGACTTCATTTGTAAGTAATTCCAGTTCTATAGCAAAGAAACCATACTCGGGTTTCAGCACAAACAGCCCTCAAACTCACCCAAGACTTAAAGTTGAGCAGGGCTTTGAGGTTAAACAGCTAAAAATGTTTATGTACTCACTAAGAGAATTTCCTGAGAATTTAGTGCAAGGGTAAACTTAAACGCTAAGGAGTCAAGTGTCGCTGCTGGGCTGTATGGGAACGGTTTCAGACTTTGTGTTCTGAAAGCATCAAGAAAACAAGTATGTTGTTCGTGAAAAAGGTCACTTGATGCCACGCACTTCTCGGAAACTATTATGGTTGGCCAGCAGGGAAGATACCTTAAAAAAAAAAAAAATCAATTTGCAGATGAAAAATTGGCATTCTCAGGCTGCACCTTGATTTTACTATTTTAGCATCAGGGTAAAAATGCCTAGGCTCCATATCCATGGGTTTGCATAGACACTGATATCATAGCTTGCCTTTTCCAAAGAATTACCTGCTACAAACTTAGTAAAAACCTTTGAGGAAAATATGGCTAAGGAGAAAAAACAGGAAGGTGACAGGAAAACATCATTACAGCAATTTATTTATACCAGACAAGAAACAATGGTTAGGCAATGAAAGTTACAATATGCAAGGGACAGATTGCTGAAGACAGAGCCAGCTGAAGTCAGTTTGTCACAGCCATAAAATTTGCTGCCAATTTAATCCCAGTTCAACAGCTATGTAAATTTAAGGCACTGCTTTAAGTAATAGTAGATTAAATTTCTAATTATGATGGCAGCTTGACCAAAAAGAATTCAGAGCTCCTTTTGAAAAGAGCCACAATCTCTAGGTGCCGCCAGAACTGCATACGAACTCCGAATTTTGAGTTGCTAAATGGAATCTCAAAAAAATGAGAGCATTTACCAATTCAAGCAAAAATCTGGTCATCCACATTTGCCACAGGAAGCAAGGCAGCAACAATTTGCTTGCCCATCAAAAAGACTCTCCCCAGTAGCTCAGTTTTGCTTGCAACATTACATTACAGCGCCGGCATGTGCTTCTGCAATGCACGTCCCCATCTAGGAAGAGGAACTTACTTGTGTATCAATGAGCCCTGTGCCTGATGAGAGGTGTTTTGGGGTGTGAAGAGAAAGAAATTCCTTTCCAGGCATACTACAAATAGGAGCTACAGGAGGAAGGTGAGGTCCAGTAAATATAAAAAACTTGAGAGAAAGCTGAGAGTTGAGCTCACATTAGGAGGGAAGCAGAAGGCAGGAGTAGAGATTAGGAACCAAGAACAGGAAACAGAAGCTGGAAGAGACAAATAGGAACCTGACATGAATAAACAGCATCTGGGTTTCTATCTGAGCAGTGCAGCATCAAAAGCAGTAACAAGGTAGAGAACTAAACCGGTTATACTAATAGAAAGAGATTGCAGAGGACCGAAACACGTAGCTTGCACACATCTTGGGTGCTTTAACAGAACGAGATTATAAAACCATCACAGACAGCAGACTGATTTTGCATACTGGCATTTACACTCCAGAACACTAGGAACCCACATCTCAGTGGGCTCAGTGAGGTCAGCGTTGTTCCTCCCTAAGATGGGGAAAACAACAAAAGCCCAGTTGTTTCCTCAAGAGCGAGCCAGGAAGTCTGTGGCAGCCCAGGGAACAGGCATCCTACCTCCAGACAGCACACGTGACAGGCACGTACAGCATGATCAAAATGTTCAGAACTGCAGTTTGGGTTGCTCATAAGATTAGCAAATTCCTATCAAAGAAGTTCTCCATCTGCCTTATAGCCCTTGCTAATGGAAATTTTACATTAAAGACTTGTTGTTAGGAATGCCAGACTTGATCTTTTGGAGGGTCACTCACCCTTTATAGTAAGTTCCTACCAATTGCAGTTGCTTGGGGAACAGCTGGAAGAGGAAGGTACAGGGCCAGGTCCCAACCTTCTGAAGGCTCTGGGGTTCAGGATCAAGACCTGAAGGCCGCTCTGTAAGAGCTCTGACTTTACAGACAAACCCTGACAGGATCTGCATCCTGATTTCCTTGCTCAACCCCCTTTCCCCACACTGAAGTTAAAGTGGTGGCCACACCACTTCAGCAGCAGCAAGGGAGCTCCCAGCAAGCAACTCCAACTTCACCTCTGAAGAAGAACTGACAGCTTGGAGGTGCTTCTCCAACCAGAACTCAAGTTCCCTCATGAACAGCCAGATCAGATAGCGACAGTTACTGCCAGACCCTACGTTGCATTAAGGCTTTGTAGTACTAAATAGAGAAGAAAGTTGGTTTTAACCATTGCCAATGTTGCAGAATAAATAGCTCCTTTACCTTCACTGCTTTTGGCAGAGATGCATCTGCCTGGCCAAGTGATTTGGAACCAGAGTTTTGCTGTTTTGTGCCAACAGGTTTCTGAACTTCTGTCTCGCTCTCCAGGTTTTGTCCAACTAAGGGAGCAGAGCAGGAAGAAAAGATAATTATGATACTGATAAGACCAAACAGCAAGCCTACCAACTAAGGGCTGAAACATTCATTTGCTGTTAAACCATTAGATCTAGATCAAACAAATTTAAAAACAATCAATCTATTCCTCTCACATACCAGAAAACCTAAGTTGATAAATAAAGAAAACTAAAATATGGACAACATCTAACTCCAATGAAGTACTCTTCATTTCTGCAGAGTGCTCGTGCGTGGGCTTGAATTCAGGTGTAAAGCTAATGCAGCATAAGAACATGCTCGAGTACTTTAATAAACAGGAACTTGTCTACCTCCGGTCAACATCAAAGATATTAATGCAGGATGATCACCAAATAAGTATACCCAGCACAGGACACACTTTCAGTATGATACAGGCTTTTATAGGATTAAATTCATCATCTGAAGGAGTGATCTCAAGTATCCTACACACTACTGGGCAGAGTTGGTGCTTTTCCTCATCCATGCACTCTACTCTTGGTGAGGTGGGAAGACGAGTGCTTACCATTGCCATCCTCGGAAAGGCTAGAGTGGAAAGACGAGCTGTTTTCACCTAGGGAAACCTGCAAGAGAATATTAGGCAATGAATACTGCGACCTTCAGAAGGCTGAATGATAACATCCCAAATAATACGCAGACAATTTGACAGTATAAGCACCAGGACAGGAAGAGACTGGCCACACTAAGGTGCACACGAAGCTACTTTTGGCTTGTGAGGCACACAACAGCAGCCAGTTGACTGCCAGTGATGTTCTGTCCTGGCTACAAGGCAGCCACCCTCACATACTTACAGCTGCTGCAACACACGGATCACCTGCTGTAGTATTCACACAAACATTGGGGTTTTGTTTCCCCAAGCACCTGCAGCTTGTACATCTTTCTCTGTTAGATATCAAAAAGCCCTGTTGATTTTGTTGAGGTACCTCCTCGGTTTTCTTACTGAGAAATCCCTTGACATCAAGCAAGACACATTTAGTGCAAATCAAGCTTTTTATAAAGCTCTTGATGTAGACTGGTTAAACCTGGCACTATTGCTATGAAATCAAATAGTTATAGGTAGCTGAGAAACTGAAACACTAACAAGATTAAATGCAGATCATCATTAATTCACTTTAATGATTGAACAGTCCATTGCAAGCAACTGATGTTTGCAAATTAATGAGTTAACAGATGAAGCAAGTTAAATTAACACATATAATGTATAAATTAACATAAGTTCTACTGAACAAATCACTACCACTAGAATAGTGAGAAGTGCATCGGTGCTTTCTGTGCCTGAGTCACACGTCTGGTTACTAAATCTTTCATGAATTCAGTATAAAAATGATAGAGGTTAGCAAGTTTCTTTTGCTCCCTTTTCACCAGAGGATTCCTGCCTCTGATGTTTATTAATAGGAGTTTTAATTAGACTTCCCAACTTGATGATGTCATTTCAAAGGAACAATCCTCCCTCTCAAACAATGTTCTGTTCAGGCTCTTTATCGCACCTGGAATCCTCAACAAGCAACTTCGCAATTACTGCTGAATACAAGAGATTTTATTCAAATCTCCCATTCAACAGCAGGGAAGTATTCGGATTTCACAAGTGCTCTTTTTAATTAACTCACCTTTTAGCAAAAGCAGTCTGGACCAGCTAAACATGAAGCTGCTCAGCTGTCAGCGAGGAACAGCTGAAAGCAACAGTTTGGCCCCCTGCCCAAGGAAGGCTGGAAAGCTCTAAAAGCCCTCCTGGCATTAGGCTGCCACGTGTTCAGCATGGCTTGAATACACAGTACCCCAATTATTATTCAGCTACTTTTATCCTGTCTGCTACCCCCAGTTTAGTATACAAATGCTTGAGCATGCTTTATTATCTCTGTATTCACGGAGTAATTTAGCCTCTATTTGCAGCTGAAGCTCAAAAACAGGGGCAAGCCCAAACTGTCATTCACAGCTACCTTAAGCAAAATTTAGCCACTAAATGCAGAAGAAGTGGTGAAAAGTCCCCTTACGTGTGTCACAGAAAGCTTTTCATACTTTCATTTCTTGAAAAAAAACAACCAAATACGTAGTTGTGAATCGTTATTTTATGGTTGGCAACATGACAAAAAAATTTTGGTGACTTCACTGTAATCAAATGTTAAGGGCAGAGTCAAAATAGAGGAACTGAACACAAAAACAAAGGTTTCAGCTCTAGTCAGCAACTCAAGCCCCTAAAAAAGAATACATAAGCATGATATTCAAGAATTCTGCCACACTACAGACACGTCATCATTGAGAAGACAGGGGAACTCTCCAAGAACACTGGTAAGATTCATCTCGAGATATTCTCTAGAACGGCTTAAAAAGTCTTTCACTGAGACCTGCTGTCTTATAATTCATATGATATAATCTAAACAAAAACAAAAAAGGAATTTTGCAGTGTGTAAATAGTACCTGCTGCTCAGGTTCAATTTCTAAATGGCATGGGGAACAAGTATTTCAGACGACCCTCTTCAACTTGTTCCACTTACAGTGGAGTCCTTGACCTCCACCAGCATGAGCATCTTACCTTCTCCCCATCCTGATAGGAAATGGTGTCCTCAAAACTTGGTGGCATATTCTCCTTCTGCTCAGATTTGTAATTCTTGAGTTCACTTTCACTGGCTTGAATCTCATTCTATAGAATAAAGCACTTGAAAGTTGACAGGTTCTTTTCTCCTAGGAAAGCACTTCCTATTTTTCTTCCTTTTTTTTTTTTTTTGGAAAACTGTTTTCCAAGCATATACATTGATAACTAAAGGAAGGAAACATAAAAATCTATACACACTTGCTAAGTGATGCATTTTAATGAGGAAGAAAGATGGGGCTGTAGAATTTTACTCTAGTCTCTGAAGGTAATGGCAGCCCTTTTCCTTGCTTCCAGATTTCCATTTGAAATCAGCTCTTTTGTTTTCCCCTGCTCACTCCACATTTTCCCTTCCTAGATATGTTAATTTTTCACTTGAAGTGATAAATATTTCAAGACAAGCATCATCTAAAGCACCCTGTAATTAATATAATTCAACATAAAAGCAAATACTACCCTTGTTTCTGTGCTAGTCAAAAAAAATACTGTTATTTACCAAGATCTCTGTACTTTACGAACTGTCTTAAGATCTACACAAAAGAATCTTTCAGACTTTAAAAAACAAATCCAGTGAAGTCTTGTGTTTCATTGCCACAGGATTCAAGATAATTGGAGAAAGACTCATGCCATTCACAAGGCATTTTCTCTGTAACACGGAAGAGAAATAGCCAAATGCCAGCACCAGCAGCTTACTGGATTCTGTAAATCAATCATGTCTGATAGGTATGTAATTAAGTGTTGTTGTTTTAATACATAGATCTCTAAATATGTTTTTCCTCACCTCTGTCCCCTTTCTGTATCACTTGCAATGTTATAGAAATAAATTGCTTCTCACCCTCACTCTAACCAACTGTAAAAACACCTACCAGCTTTAATCCAGACCTAATTAGTCCACAATGCCCTCAAAACAGTTGCTCCCAAGACAGATTATGTCCTTCCTTTGCAGCACATTTTCAGAGAAGGGAAATACAAATAGCACACTACCATATCAAAGACCCATCGTTTCCTTGGCAGCACAGAAAGAAAACATCCAAGAGTCATGGTTTACTGGAAGTACTGCAAACAGCCTCGTCAGCATCTTACCTGCTGCCCTAATTGATGGGGCAAGCCAAAAATCAAGAGATTCTGCCAAATGGGATCTAAGAGCATGACACTGGACTGACTCTCAAACTGATAGCACTGGACATTTGTAAATTATGGTCTCAAGAAACATCTATGGTAAATCTCTTGACATTAGGACATAATTTAGTGGATCAGCTACCACTCCAAGCCACAAACTGGAAAAGATGATCTAGCAAACTGAATGCAGGTGAGAAACAGGACTTGGAAATCAGCAATTTGCAGTTAATGACATTTGTTGCACTGGATGTAATTACTTTCTACTCCTTCCATGAAGTTTACTTGACTTTCCTCCCAAGGGCTGGAGAATTAAGCCCATGCTGCACATGAAATACAAAAATCATTTCAGCTGGGTAGAGATTTTAGCATCATTATAAAGACATGTGGGAAGCGCGCATTCTTCTAAACCCTAGGAACAACGTTTTTGGCTTTTACTTCCAGTGCAAGTTTCATAACTTTAAAGGGTCTCTCCCATTAAAATTTATTAGGATGGTTAACAAAAGGCATGCTTAAACAGTAAAAGTTCCCATCATTAAGCAAAAGCATAAGACAGTTCCAGCAAATGTAGTTAAGCTCATTTTATCTTTTTTTATTAAAAGCTTAGATTCTTGCAGTCTCTTCAACTGCAGCAGTTTACTATGATTCAATTAATTGCTCACTTCCTGTTCAAATATCTGCACAACTGACATACATTAACTCACTGCAAGGCCAGCTGGAATGAAATAATGGGTGAGAAGACCTGAAGGAAGGTGAAAACAAAGGGGAGAAAAACTGCCTGGTGAACTCAAGGCTGCAGGCCAAGAAATCTGGGTTCTGTGCACTGCAGGACACTGAAAGTTGCTCCTGCTGCTGTGCCTCAGTTTTCCCTAGCTTACAGCTAATGCACATTACAGATTTCTTTTTAATTCAAAAAAGAAAAAAACACAGAGATACAGACAGGCAGAAAGAAAAAGTTCAGCTACGTTTCAGAAGCACCTCAGTCAGGGTACCAGCAATTAATTCCCTTGAAAACTTTCATGATCATTGCAGCAAGATGCAAGTACTTATTTCTCCCTGCAGTCTGTGGAGGCTCTTCATCAGAAATGAATCCTACTAGCACAGAGGTCTTTTCAAAACAAGATGGCATTATCTTCAAATGGCCTGGTTGCCCTAAGATCTTCTCTCCAGCCTAAGGCTGGGGCAAAAACTCACTTCTGCACAAGCCAAAGCTCAACAGACTTACCGTGGTAGCAAGGCCTGTGGAACTGCCCTGCTTGGACACAGCTGCCTGGTATTTTGCCAGCCTATCCTTTATCGAAGTTTCTGATAAGCGGGGCATCTCCAGGCTTTTCTTGGGCTCTGCCCTATCTGGGCTGAGTGCAGGACTAGTATCTACAAGATGCCCTGGAAAAGAATTACATGAATAAAGAGTAACTTTCGTGAACACCAACAGACTTGTGTGCAGAAACATTTACTAATCCATCCCTTCACTAGTACTAAGACCACAGAAATTCCAGGTCTCAAGAACATAGAAATGCTTCAAATTCTCATAATTTATGTCATAATTAATCTCATAATTTATCCAGCTGGTTTCAGAAACAATACATCCACGTGTCCAACCCTGAAGATTGTTTTAGGGTTACTGTCAAATGACAGCAGCAGCTACTTGGTTTCTAAAGTAGATTGACTATTAAAAAGTAGTCATAGGATTATCCTAGAATTAAAATGCAGGAAAAAAAATGGGTTCCATTCCTGAACTTGCTAGTTATCCCATGCCTTGGTTTCCTGTGCTTAAGGAGTTAAGGGTTTAACATTCACAGCAAGACTCAGTTCATTAAATGTGATGATCGTGTGGACCTTACAGATGGAAGATGGCTGCAATTCTATTTCTGAAAGGCAAAAATTATTTCCATTGTATTGTATAAAGTAAGTTTTAACTTTATAAACTAAAAAAAACAATTGGGTATTACTGACCTGATGTACTGTGGCTCCTCTCTCCTTGGCCAACATCAAGGTCTTCCGAAGAGAAGCTGTTTTCAGAAATCCTCCTACTGACTGCTGTCTTCCTCTGGTCTCTAGGGACCTGGTAGAGACAAAACCCACCTATCAGCTGCCTGGACAAACAAAGATTGTTGCACTTAATCCTTTAAGATGCACAGGTGTCACTAGCAAATCTGCTTTGCTAGAATAAACAACTCTAGCAGGTGACATCTTATTTAACCAATATAAAGTTTGATCACAGAATACATGACCCTCCGTCACCTGGAAAACCATTTTGTGCAGAGGTTTGTAGGTGCCCTTTGAGAAGCTGTATTTGTTGAAAAATCAGAACCACACACCAGATTTTTAGGCATTTATGGCTGCAAGTACAAAACTTTAGTCTAGTTTTTTGCAGCTCATACAATTTCTTTTGAAGTTAATGTTCGGGGTAATTTTATGAAGTTTTTAAATCAGAAAGAAGTATTAAAGGAGTATGCTATCAAAAATTTGCACGGATTTTCAGGAACAAAAAGGAGAAAAAATACTATTGCAATGAAAGTTATCTAGATCTACTTGTTTTGATTTTGGTAGCTCATGCATTTGGTACCAAATGATTCCCTAATTAGGTCTGATAAGGCTTAAGTAGCAGAGTGCTAGAGATAAATATTCTCAGATATCCAGGATAATCACTACTTGCAAGGCTGGACAGTTTTGTAGCTACCACAGAAGTGCTCTGACTGGCTCAATCAGATTTAATGCATGTGTGTTGAGACCGACTCCCCAAAATCTAGTGCTCAATAAAAGAAATTGTGAAAAAGCAGCTTTGCCAAATGCTCACGAAATGCAGATTTTAATTGGACTTCACCAAGACATTTTGACTTGCAGCTATGGAAGACATACTACGAAATACTTCATGTGATAGATCTTTGTTCTCTTCCTCCCTCAGAAGAGTTAAATCACGGAGCCAGTTGGAAATTACAATTGAGGCTAACGCAAGGAAAAAGGCAGGTTTGGCAAGATGCTCCAACCACACATCCCCGCCTCCCCACCCCCTTCCAACAAGTTTCTTATTTGCTGGTCACCAAACTGAAGGAAATTCCAAAGTTTTATTTTAACAGAACTGCACTGTAAGATAATCACTGTGAAAAATCAGGCTGCTTTGGCATACAAAACAGCAACTTTACCAGGAAAGGAAAATGCAGCTGGAAAGCCTCTCTTTCCATTAGCATGGGAAATATTTTTTATTTCTGTGGTTTAAGACTTCGGTAACTTTTCTTACTGGAAAAGAGCTTAGCTATGACAAGTCTTTTCCTTCCATTGAGTGTGTTGATAGGTTCAGTTTGGGAGTGTCTGCACACTTGTAAGAACTTGCAGATTCCTCATTCTGTGCAAACTACCCTTAGATGATTCTTATTAAGCTGATGTCCGCTTTCATGTCACCTCGAGCCTGAAGTTCTTACAGCTCAGAAATTTGTCATTAAAGGGTCTGGCTTTTGACTAGTATATGGGAAAGGTCATTATTGGCAGAATATATCTGAAGACAACATCCTGTGAGGACACAGAAAATAAAATGTTTCTTAGCCTGTTTGAAACCCCAAACTACTTTATCACTGCCCTACTGAATTCAGAGAAGCTGGGTTTCTTTTTTTTAAATCTTTTTTTAACATGGCACCACATACAGTTTGTTGCACACAGCAAGACTGACAAATCTACAAAAGGAACAAAAAAAGCTTGCAGTACAGATACATGAGAAGTTTAACTGGTCAGCAGCATGCATAAGGAAGAATTCACGACCAGGGAACAAAGGTCAAGAAATTTAGATTCCGTGTCTGGCATTCCAAGACTCCAGAAACTCTCAGCATCTTTCTGGAGAAAAAAGGCAGCTAGAAATCCAGACTGGAAACTTGTTCGAGTTGTCCCCTCTCATTCTCCTTTCTTTCAGAATCTCATTTCAATTTATTTTCATTGTGGTTTTCCTTCAGTACCATGCAGAACTGCCCTCATGTTGAGAGGGCAAAGGAAGTGCTATTATTACTGAAATTAATTATTAAACAAATTAAACTTCTACATGAGAGGTGGCAAAGGGCCAGCAAGCTGCCAAACAATTCTGACAAGGATTCATCAGCCTGTTGCCACCAGCAGAAGTTCTGGATCAGCTGTTAGCATCTCATCTAGGCACATAAAAACAACTTCTTCCAAGCAATAAAAATTCAGATTTTACCAGCACTTAAGGATTCCTCAGAAAGAGCCTTGTCTGTGACCATATTACCTTCATCTAACTTGAAGGCTGCATGAGTTCTGACTCGAAAACGAGCAGCTTTCCCCCCATTTTATCACCATGCTGCAGAATCCAGTGCAGCAGGAAGTGTTCAATTATCAGAGGCAGCCATCTCACGACCAGCTAGGCAGACTGAGTTACTGTCAGCTGAACCACCTCCAGTCCTGCCTGCTCCTCTCCTGGCCCCTCTGATACCTAGGGGTGTTACAGCATCCCCTAAAGAACTTTCCTGGAGACGAGCTGAATAACACAGTTTGCCTGTTTTGAGATTAAAAACCCCAAACACCAATATACAAAAGCTTTAGATACGGTTCAGAGATATTTCTGTAAAAAAACTTAGTACTAAAACCTTCAAATAGCAAGCCACAGCTGTGTAGATTTTATATCAATAGTCTTATATTGTGGAAGGAAAAAAAAAAAAGAAGCAGAGTACTAGAAAAAAATATTTACCAAAGATGAGGGACTTTCTCCATTAGCACCAATAGACTGACCACAAGTAATTAGGACGATTAGGGTTCACGGGAGGTAACACCTTTAGCCTGAAGGAATCCCCAGCTCCCAGCCTTACGCTTATGGCACTCAGTTCTCTTCTCAGTCCTGGCTGGGCCACTATTCCAGTGCCACAGCTTCTGCTACTTGCAAAATGAAATAAAATACTCCTCGTGTCTGGAAAGCCCCAAGCTTCTAAGAGAAAAGAGGCGAGTGCAGAGGTACCACAACCAGAGTTAACAGCATTTCGCCTAGGGCACGAGGAGTTGTTGGGCAAAAGACCAAATAAAAGTTACACCTATTTCATTATAAATAACTGTGTCAAATGTGACCCTGCACACCGGGCTAGATCCACAAGACACAGTAAGTTTTTGCCTTAAAGGAAAAAGCACAAAGCAACTCAGAACAAGTAGATCTACAATATTGCTTTAAAAAGTTGTCTCTTTCTTCTCTTCTGACCATCCTTGTGTATGTTTTTGCTGTCGCTTACTGGAAGAATTCTTTGAAATTGATAAAAGATTTCATGTTCAGCCTTTGCTTAGTGCTGAACCAATCTAGACTGATATTCCTGCTTCTGGTTCAGACTATTGTCTCAAGAAGCATTTTTATTGCATCTTCATGGAAGAAAAATATCTGGCTTCTATTTAAATAGCAGAAGATGGAGCAAGATCTGAACAAACAGATGAAGAAACTAAGAGGGTTTTGCTTATAGTTCTGAACATTAGAATAGGTTTGTTTAGAGTGTGAGATGGGGTCAGGAAATCCAGGCTCTAATCTGGATTCTTGCCATGGACTTACCCAGCAACCAGGCAAGTTATTTTATCTTTACTGCCATGACGTTATAGCAGTGCTGCTGCTTAGCTTATACAGATGTTTTGTCAGGAAAGCTCTGGCAGTGCTTATTCCACAAGGCTGAAGTAAATACTAAGAAGAATTACCGTCCCTCAGGTGAAGCATTGCTTCCACTTAAATCAGGGGTTTATCATCAGATAGAGTTCAGGAAAAGCATAAATGGAAGATGCAATTGCAAAGCTTGCAGTTAAACTTGTACCACATTGCTTCCTACCTTCTTGAAGAAGGTCTGTGTTGCCATAGTGCCTAACTATCTTCATTGTACAGGACTACATGATCTCATCCTCAAAGCCTCAAATAAAATCCCACAACCAGAAATCTTACAGTGGGGTGTTCAAATCACAAAGACTTCAGAGTCTAATCACAAAAGCTTCAGAGCACTCCATGCCTTTTCCCTTCCAAAATTAAAAACCAACCAGATTAACTTGGAATAGGAACAGAATTTGAACGTAACCTGAATAGTTTCACATTTAGCGCATGATATTTACTGTCTTCAGTTGGTTTTCAACCACATTCGAATGACTAAGCTTCACAGCAATTTCAGTTCCAGATTCAATCAGCTCCAAAACAATTTATTCCCCAGGCTATGATAAAGTTCCTTCAAGTCCAGCTGCAAAATGGTACTTTCCTGCAGAATCCTGGCTGACGAATCCTACAGCAAGAGTTCAGATAAGTGCTATCAAGAGATCACCCTCTTCAGCCCAGCCTTTCGATAGCCGTGATGGTATGGGCAGTTCTTACATAAGGACAAAGACTACAAAACCTAAGTTGCAAAATTACTATATACAGACCTAAAATTCACTTTAACACAGAGCTGCTCCTCTGAAGCCCTTAACGGATAGATATTTTTAAAAATTTTGTACAAAATATATTTGTTTTACTCGGTACTGCAAGAAAACCACCCGCAGTAAAACAAAGCCAGAAGTAAAGGAAAATATGAGAAAACTGGAAAATCCACCAGCATCAAGGCCTCAGGACTATGTTGCAAGTCACTGGCATATGCAACTCATTTTCTAGTTAAGCAATTCTCCCCCGGGACACACAGTCTGCAGTCCACATGCAGGATCAGATTTCATGAGCAGTTGTAGGAAAATGCAAGCCCTGTGCATTTGCAAGTCAAAACTAGTGAAGGCAGGCGCTCATCTGGCTATCTTTGCTTATTTTTTTCCTGGTGAGGGGTTTTTGATAAGAAACATTTGTTAAGATATGAGAATGAGAGAACAGCAAGGAAAAGATGGGAGCGTTTCACAGTACTTTTAGATACCCGCATTTTTATACACCTATATGTGTGACACACATCCAGACACGTATAAAGCTCCTAACTCTGGCAAGTATTTCCATCTCAGCTGCCCGAGACTGCTGAGCTCATTTCAAACAGTTACTTTCTCTTTTCTATGTAACTATTTATGTTTTGCACAATTTGTTTACATAATTCACCTTAATCCTCAGGAGATAAACACTCCCTGCTTGTTTAAAAGAGGAAAAGCAGTAAATTCCATACTTAATTTTCCCCATCTTAAACTGCAAACCTCTACCAAAAGCAAATCCATCTTACATCTGCAATAAGCACTCACAAATACTGACAAATCCAAGCTCTCTACACGTATTTGTTTAGCTCAAATAAGTTAGTAACAGCAGCTACGCGATGTTTCACCTAAAACAATGAATACAATTACTCGCAGAGTCAATAATAGCTCCGAGCCACTCCCTCCAGGGACTTTTCCTGGTGCCCAGGAGGCAGCAAAGTTTTAGTTTCTCTTAAGATTTGAAAGGACAGATCCTTACCTTGGTCTGAGCCGCTTCACCTTTTTCAAACATCATCTTCAGCTTGTTCAGCGGGACGCTGTACTTCTCTATCTTCCCCGAGGAGTCCGTGTTTTCACTAGCTTCAGGCTTTTCCGCTTCTCTGGGCTCTCTCAGACAGTTTTCCATTTTACCACTCTCCACTGAGTGGCTTTTAGACTTTTTGCTGTCAACAGCGGGACCCGGCAGCTGGCCAGCGGTGCCAGAAGAGGCCTGGGCGTGAGATGCGGTGCCGGCTGCTGGGCTTTGCTCCGGGTCTGAGCAAGAGGCAGGGCTGTTCCCGACTCCAACCTCAGAGCCTGCGACCTTGTGCCCAACCTCAGCACAGCTGCTTCGGAGCGTTTCCTTCCGAGACTCCGTTCCCAGCACTGGATTCTCCCACTTCTTCTTTAGCACGCTCAGATTCCCCCTTTTAAAATGAGGGGGAAGATTTTCTGCGCTCTGCAAAGAACAAGAAGTTAATTCCAGTTATATGCCTGATGAAGCACTAAAACACTTCCTTTCTATGCGAAAGGAAGTTAAAGGCTCAGCACTGAGCTCCGCTCTCGGCTTTTTCAGACAGCTGTGAATAGTTACAACTGTGCCACATGGAGAAAGCATCCAGGATAGGAAAGGAAGGAGGGGGGAGAAAAGTCAGGAGCTAAAGCAGGAAGTGAGCAAACAGGATGGCCTTATAAGGAAAAAGGGAGTCAAGGTCTAATGAGTTAAATGCCACAAAAGGCTTCAATCCACACACGGAGGAAAAGGGACCCAAATCCACGCTGCAAGGGTCTCTAGTCCTGGAACAAGCAAGCAGTGAAAACACAGCCACATGAGGCATGGGTGCTGTGCCAGGCGTTGCAGTGTCTTCCAGCTGGTTCAGAAGACAATAACTAGGAAGTCATCCAAAAACCTACTGATTAGCTCACAGAAACCACTGCTTCGTAGGTCTTTTGTGTTTCTGCTATCAGCTAACCAAAGCCTTTTACTTACAAGAGATCCCTCCAGTATTTTATACCACTCAGTGTAAGGCTTAAGCTAAGTACTGACAAGAAATTGCTTTCTGCTCCCATTCATAAACACCAGGCTGCTTGCTGGAGTTCTTCTATTTCCTTGACACATCAAAAGCTCTCAGAGAGGACACATCCACACCCCCCCCAAGTGCTGCCTTACCATCGTGAGTTAGATGGTACTAGGTGGAGCAGTAATACTGCTCCCATTCAAATGCTTTCCAGACAAGTTTTACTTACACATAGTTACCTCTCCCCACAGCAACAGACCAGCCCACGTTTGATTCATTCAAATCCAATACCTGCCAGCATTGCATTTTTGCTGTCTCTCCCTTACGGAGAGTGCTCTGTATCAAACTCATTGCAAGTGGAACAGGTCTGCAAGGCTTACAGGAATTAATCAGGATTAGCGGCTATATTAGGATTTAAGTCTCTCACCCTATTACTCTTCTGGTCACATTTTGAACAGTGCTTTGCAAATTAACTTGAATCCACCTAGGCTTCAAAAAGATCAGCTCGCTTGCTGACTGTATTTAGAAGAAAGTACTAGAGTTGTAAGACAAATGTAATACAACAGACATACTCAAAAGTGCGCAGCAGGTTTCCACCTCTGCACGTGAGACATATTGCTATGAAGTCCTGGCATTCTTTATAACACAAGTCATTCTAGCTTGGGACTTGCCTGTCCCTGATCATAAAAGCAACGAAGAAAACTTAAAACTGGAGAGTAACTTTTAGAACACTTGTTTTATCACACTTGTATTCCAAACAGAAGAACGACTCCTCAAGCATTAAAGAGCTCAAAGAAGTGTGCTCTAGCAAAGACTTACCTATATATCCTGTAAACATTGTTGGTCTTTCCAAAGGAAAATTAAAGGATCTGCTTATAAAAACAGACCTAAGTCTTACTGCCTGGCCTTCCACCAGGGTGACCCCAGAATAGTGAGCTCAATGTAGTTCACGGGGGATGCAAGGATCTAAACAGAGCCAAAAAGGATGGCTTTCCCTCACTCGGGGACATTTTGAACTTTGCAAGTCACTTCCCAGAAGATCCCCTTTAACAGATTCTACAGTTATCAAAGAGATGCATGTTAGATTTCAGAGGCTGGCAGTTTCTTTTAAGCAGGCTTTTAAATTTAGTTAAGAAAGGAAGAGGTACCACATAACTGCCTGCAGCTAAGAACAAAGAGGTTGTGGTTAGAAATGAAGACTGACAGCCAACTCGTTCTGCCTTTTGCTTAAAAGTGAATTGGTGATTCAATATATAGCTTTGGGCAAGTCACTTGATTTTCTTTCCTTTCATTCACACTGGGAAAGGGAAGGGGAATGGGTCAAAGGCAGTCACTGTGTCTAAGCTAAGTTTTCTGTAGGACACATAGCAACAGCTTTGATATTCCCAAAATAAACTATCACAGGAACGTTTCATGTAGGTGATCCATTTTTGATGCAGAGTGTTGCTTATTGCCTAGGAAACAAATACTCACACTTCTTTTTTTCTCAGCAGTGGCTTCTTCAGCTGCTTTCTGATACCTTCGAGAAAGAGAATGGAGAAAAAACAAAACAGTTTTTAACTAGGACACTGAATACTCATGAAGACAGCTGAGATTTCATTTCCACCTAAGATTCTGTGCACTTACCAGACCTATCAAATAAAACCAAAGGCTGGAAAAATAGTAGCAAATAGTATCTGAACAATGCACAGAAATAGCCACATTTTACATTCAGCTCACAATAATAACGTGCGTTGATAATTTTCATTAGCTAAGCACTCTCATTCTCAAATATAGACAATTTACCTTGGAATAGCTGTATTGTTTCTCCCACCCAGCTGTCTGCTGTGCCCCTTTGCAGGAATAACTCAGCTATTTATACAGCAGCTGCTGAACCGTAACAAATTACAGCTTGGCATACGCAGAAAATCTACATAAGTGCCAGTTTATCTTACTATGCTGGGCTGTAAACTGCACCAATTCAGCAGTTGCTTCAGGAGCAGCTGAACTATCCCAGCAGTGGAAACAGCAATCACAGTCCTCTGAAGATAAGCCTCCCTGGATCATGAATCAAAGTCCTTTAAGAAGCTATAGAAAACTCCCAGCAATCTGCACGCTACACGCAGCAATCTGCACTCCACTCCGCAGCTAGGAGCACACAGACCACACCGATCAGCCCAAGGTGACTGCACTTTGCTTTTGCCATGCCCAAATTAATCAGATAAGACAAATTTTGCCATTTTTAACCAGAGCTCTGCCTTTTTGGAGAGAAGAATCATGACTCAACATGTTTCTGTCTTTCTTATCTGTGGAATTCTACTTTTGATAGGACTGTGAATGTGTTACAGGCCATAAACAAGGCACTAATGTTATAACAGTCGTCAGCTTCAGACCTTAAATAATTGCTGGTATCAAACCAAGAACTAATGTATATCAGGGGCTTGGTTCCTTCTAAGATGGAAAAAAAAAATGCTTATGAGCAAATAAATACCTGTTCTGCAACTCATTTCTTAGTGATTTTTTTCCTGTTTTGAAAGGTGTGCTCCCATGTACATTTCTTCTCTTGTTATGCTGGAGAGTGGACAAATTGCACCCTTGCTTATTTCTGCTCAACAAGCTGCATTTACTGTACAGGCTGAGAGCTGCTAAAGGATTGTAGGTGGCTCTCTTTAATCAATACAGATGTATTAACCTATATCTTTTATACTACAGAGCTTCCATAATTTGAATGAGACATGCTGAGAAAGTAAGTTTATGGTGAAAGAGATATCAATATGGGAAGAATCAACAGAGACATGGGGATGAAAGTCCAGTACCACAGCAGAAAACATAAACAAGGATTGAAGAGTTCCAGGCAGCGCTCATGGTAAGGCAGCCCACCACAGAGCACTGCTTAAGTCTCTGCCTGTTGCAAATTTGCATTTCTCTGACCTGGCAAAACTGATTACCTAGACACCATGGGAATTTTAAAAAGTATTTTCACATACAAATATTTAGGTATCAGCAATTTAGAAAGATTATGCTCCTCACTGTTAGTGGCAGAGTTGGCAAAGCCAGTAAAGTAAGTAGGACTGTGTTTTTGCAAGGAACTGACACTGCTTATGTAGAGGGGTTCCACTTGATTAAGGAATAGCAGTTTGGATTACTTCCAGTAAGCCCTTTCCAAAGGATTATCAACATTTAGCAAGATGACCAGGTTCTGTAATCAAGTTTCAATGAGTGAATAAATCACCTTAACAAGCGTGGTCAAAGCAAGCGGCTTCTCCCTAGGACAGAGTACTTGAAGAGTAATAGCTATGTTTGTGTAAAGTCCACATCACAATTATCTTTCCTTTATAGCCTCTATAAAGTTTCTCCCACTCTCAAGATTTAAATAAAACCTTGGTGCACTGTTAATGCAGTAGACTAGCTGACTGGGCTGCCCCTCTCTCATTGAAAATTCAGGCTCTAGTCTAGCTATTTCCTTAAGAAAATGCTTGTTTTTCCCCAAAACACATAGGTTAGTGCCACTCATCTTTCCCAGCTTATAAAATATCACTTAATGATTTGATTGCAATCTATCATCCATCTCTCAGAGAAAAGGGATGGGTAGCATTCCTTTTCTAAACCAGTATTGTGAGACAGCTGGAAGTGACATCTGTGAAGAACATAGCTACTGCTATATTCCCTTAAAGAGCTCTTCCTAGAGGGTTACATCCATCACCAGCAGTTGACAGAACTACAAATTCTAACTGGTCTCCAGTTAACCGATAACACTTTTTAAAGTACCGGCCAGGAAATGCCACGTTAAGAGAAGCCGATCTAGCTCGTGACTAAGCTGTAAAAGCCCATTTCTGATGGAGTAAAAGTCTTATCAGCAATAGCTGCCTGCACTCCAATGCTCTGCCCTCAAAACCAAATTGTAACTCGACAGAGAACGCTGTACTTTCTGACAGCAGGTAGAAGAGATTATAATTCTGATTGCTGAAACGATATAACATCAGCAACTAAACAAAGTTTTGCACAGTACATATTAAGCCAGAACTTTAAATGCCTCCAGAGTGACACTATGTTTGAGAAGCAAAGCAACTGTCAGCGAAGCAGTACTGTTAAGGTTCCAGCTGCCAATGCCCCCCACAGATTGTGTTCAGAAGCCTCACAGCATTTACCTGGAGAACCTCTCCAGAAGAGCTGATGACTTATTCCCGTTGACCAGAGAGAGCTCTTTTGCAGTGATTTTCAAAGACTGTGAAGTCCATTGTCTTCTGTTAAATGGGGAAGGCTCCATCTTATCACCATGAACACCTATGCAGGAAGAAAGTACAGTGTCAGTCAATACAGAGTAGAAAAGTAGTTTCACAGCACAATTTGATATTAAGTCACTGCTCAGGAACCTAGCATACTAGTGCCACCAAGTCCCAATCATTCAGGATCTTGTCCACCAACTGACTAAAAAAACCAGCATCAGATTAAAGTTATAATTTCCTCTGCAGACGCCACTGAGATGGGGCCCTTGATAAAAACACTAGCCACAAGAAATGGGGCGAGAGATAAGCTGTGAACCAGAACACGAGGAAGAAGCAAGCTGTGATTGAAAAGGATGCTAACGTGAAGCTCTGTGTTTCCTTTAGACACGTGCACACAGACAGCCTCCAGGAAGCCCTAGTGTGCCCTCTCTTGTTCTGCTTTCTGAACCAAATGTGCTGGCATTTATGTAAGAAGGCTTGAGTTATGAAACCTAAGAGGATGTAATTCCTATGCAAACATTTTTCATTCACCCTGGCAGCATTCACTCTTAATGCCGCAGCCGTTTCCTCCGTGAGCTGAAGTAAGTCTTGTGTTCATGCAGGCAGCTGTAAACCTCACGTTGCAATTGTTATTGGTTACCTAAAGGAATACTTTTGACCGCCCTGTCTTGCTGTAAACCAGAAGAGATTTTGTGCAGCTTTTCTCTACAGAAGCCAACAAGGCATATCAGATTTTTACTTTTACTTAGTTTTCTTTTGTGGAGGAGGAAAGGAGGGGAGATTAATTTAAAGAGTTCCTTGATAAGACAAAAATAAAGCTTGTGGGGCAACGCCTTTCCTTTTTTCCTCTTTTCTTTTATCCCTAGCCTCATGTCATACAATGCCTGCAGCAAGTGCACTAACTGATCCTACAACGCTAACATCGGGCAGGCTGATCTCATTCTCATTTTTTCCATCAGTTTCTTTAACTGATTTGCCCCGTTAGGTCACAGAATTCAAGAAGTCTGAGTACAGGTCTGCTCCACCACTAGGCGCATTTGAAGGAACACCTTCAGAGAACTTGATATCAACAGCCATATGTAATGAAGACCCATGTTTCTGAAATCCTCAGAGGCATATAATGCAATTCCTCATAAGAGACAGATTTGGGATGCTGTAACACCTCAGTCCAAAGGAATTCAGCTGCAGCATGCAGAGTCTGACCGATCTGGTGAGAATTCAGATCGGAGGAACCTGATTTCCAGTTCTGAGAGGGGAACACTGGGTCCACGAGGTGCCCGCTTGATGCTGGAACCATAGGAACCTCTCCAGTGCTGCACCCTGCTGCTGTGTAGAGATAAAACAGGCAGCAGATGAGCATGTTGCTGTCTTGGTGGATGTAGTCAGGAAGAGTGGGACTTTCTCTAACATTCCTTAATTCACCTGACGTAATGGAGGGAATGACACACCACGCCAGCACATGTTTTTTCAAGATCATCATTTAGATGGTGCTTTTAGATATGCAGGTTGAACTATCACGGCAAACGAGACAAGTTACACCAAAATTGTTGGGGTGTTGAAACACTGAAACTACTTATCTGTGTTATGGTTGCAGCTTACTGCAGCTTCAGACTCATTTCCAACTCAGGCAGTCTCTAAAATGCATCCCTCTTTCAACTAGGGAGAGAAACTCAGCCTGCAGAGTTACTTTTTGAAATTTATAGTTTGCAGAAAACAGTTTGCGTCACTAAATTACCCTCTTCTGTTAACCTGAGAAGTTTTGTCCAGACTAAACTAGAAAAATGATGCTGTTCTCCAGGTTTAAAATAGTTACCAGTCCCTGCCAACTGCACAAATGATCATGCACAAAGAAAAAGGATCTAATTAGAATACGAGGAGCACTCAACTTTCCCACTTTTAAACAAGCACACTTTACGTACAAATAAATATGCATTCCTGGGATTACATGATGCAGTTGCTACAACAAGCCCAGCAGCAAACACTTAGCATAAAGATTTAACAAAGCCACAGAACACATACGTGGAGACTGTAGTTAAAATTTACTCCTGAGAAACATCTCTGTTAAAAAGGAAAAAACAACCCAACTCAGCTGTGTAATGCTACGGTTTAAACTTTTGTTTTATGATTACTCTTGAGCCAAAGAAGAGATCATCTGAAGGCCCACTTTGCAGTTCCAATCGCCTTTCTCTCGATTGAGTCGGTTTTGCACAGGAAACAGTAGCAGGGCATTCATTAGAAGCCTCCCCTGGCAGAGATAACAGCTTGCTGATTGACGTGCACCTTACACGGAAGGACAGCTTCAGGAAAATATTGAGAAAACACAATCTAGTTAAATTGTGCAGAAAATACTCCTGATTTCGATGCCTAAGCATTCCACTGAAGCACTCACTGTTTATGGATACATTTTTCCACCCCGTTGTGTCATTGTTTGGTTTCTTATTGTTCAGCTCTCCATTTTCTCCATTACAGCCACAGGTGCATTAAGACAATTAGGACCGTTGTGGCAAAATCTCTTCCTAGAGGCAGCAGCTACTGCTGGGTCATTCAAACGGTAAGCTAAGAAGCACATTTGGAGTCTCAGACACAATTCACGACAAAAAGCAGAACGCCAAGATGCCCAGAAACTCGCGCTCCCGCATTTTTAATGCCATTCCACATTCTTTGCCCCTTCCTGCATGCTTACGGCTTCAACTCACTTGAGCATTTTTGTGCTTCTTTTGCTGCTCGTTCTGAACACTTTTTCCAATTTGTTCCAAGAAATAACCTTTTACTGTATGTACTAAATTTTAAACAAGATCATGAGCATGGTGCAGGTTACATTTAACACGGCATAGAGTCTAAAGGGGATAGAGAAGGAGAAAAGGAACCTGCGAGCCAGCAAGGAAGGAAAGGACCACGATATAACCACCGTAATGCACCCAACCCGGCTCCGGTGACCCTACCAGGCACCTCGCAGCAGGATAAAACCCCATAAAGCCCCATAAAACCCCATAAAGCAGGACCAAACCCCATAAAGTCCTTCAAGAGGGACCGCCGCTTAACGAAGGCCCCAGAGGGGCTGCTTACAGGTGGCTGCAGCGCGGGGCACCTGCCCAAGCAGCTCGGGGGCTGCACCCCAGCAGCACGACCCCGCTGCCTTCCACCCCACCCGGTACCGAGCCGGCCCTGCCCTGCTCACCGGCAGCCCCGGGAGAGGAAGCTCGGAGGGGTGCAATAACGGGCACCGGGCACTGGCACGGCCCTTCACAGATCACTCCCCAGCGCCAGGCTCCGGAACAGGACGGGGGATCCCAGCACCGGTTCCACACCACGTCCCGGTCCCCGGTCCCCGGTCCCGGTCCGAGACCCAGCTCCCGGTCCCGGTCCCGGTCCCGGGTATCGTCCTGAGTCCCATCCCACGCCCGTTCCCGTATCCCAGTCCCTGTGCCCGTCCCGTCCCGTCCCCAGTCCCAGTCCCGGTCCCGGTCCCGCTCCCCCCCTCTCGCACCTGTCGCAACAGCAGCACCGACTGCGCCCCCCCCGCCCGCGGCGGCACCGGGCAGCCGCTCGGCCACGCCCCCTTGCCACGCCCCCTTGCCACGCCCACGCACCGGGGCACGCCCCCACGGCGCGCTCGGCCGGGGTCTTCCCCGGCGCATGCGCAGCTCCCCGCCGTGGGGGGCTTCCGTGCGCTTGCGCCTTGCTGCGTTTTGTGAGGGGTGCGGAGGGGAGGGGCGGGGTGCTCGCCCCCCTTATGGCTCCTCGCGGCCCATTATGGTCTCCTCATGGTCTCCTCACGGCCCCTTATGGGTCCCTCATGGCCCATCATGGCCCCTCATCATAGAATCATAGAACATTCCAAGTTGGAAGGGACCCAAATTGCGTCCAGTGCTTCACAGTCCCCTCATAGGTCCCCTCATGGTCTCTTCATGGCCCCTTCTGGTCTCATGGCCCCTTCATGGCTCTTTGTGGTCCTCTCTTGGTCCCTTATGGGTTTCTTCATGGTTCCCTGTGGTTCCCCCAATGGCCTCTCATAGTTCCGTCATGGCTCCTTGTGGTCCTTGTGGTCCTTCATGGCCTCTCACAATCCCCTCATGTCTCCTTCACGGTTCCCTCATCATCCCCTCGTGGTACCTCATGGATCCTCAGGGTCCTTCATGGCCTCTCACAATCCCCTCATGTCCCCTTCACAGACCCCTCATATCTACTTCATGGCCCTCTTGTGGTCCCTCATGGCCCCTCATGGATCCTCAGGGTCCTTCATGGCCCCTCACGGACCCCTCGTGGTCCCTCATGGCCCCTCACAGTCCCCTCATGTCCCGGCTGCTCTCCCCACAGAGTTATGCTGGCAGCGGGTGCACACAGCCCCCAGTCTCCCCCTCAGCCCACCGAGTGAGGGTGGAACCAATGTCTCGGAGCCATGGCTGGTTGTGTCCTTCAAGCATGCCCCAATCTTGATGGCTTGCAGGTCCCTGAGAGGGGCTAGGCAGTAAGAATAAAGCTGTGTGCTGAGAGGAAGGCGTGCCCCTACTAGGTGTTGGGGTCCCCCGCAGCCTGGGTTTGTTTAAAAACAAAAAATGAGGTTTTTCGGCAGCCAAACTAGATAACCTGCATTCTTGAGATACTGGAAAGTTTATGTGTCTTCATTAGCATGACACGAGTGTTCGCTCTGCAGCCAGCACCGCAGCTCCTCAAGATGTTTATCTGAGCAACGTACTTTGAGGAATAGCTGTAGGTGCTTTTCTTCTCTTGTTTCCTCGTTGTTCTCCGTAACATGTAAAGTACCAGATTCCTGAGGTAAAAAATAATGTAATTAGTGCTATAACCCAGCCTCACCACCGCTTCTGTTAATTGGACCAGGAGTTTAATGTGGCCTTTATCATAGCTGCAGCTCGCCTCTGCTTTGAGCTGTCCCAAATTCTCAGCCTTCTCGTTCTGTGCTTTAGGACCTGTTCCTAAACCTTCACCAGATGCCATGGCCATTAAGGCAGGAAGTGATTAGTTAATGTTAGTGTTATTTTTACAGTACTCTTAGCATTGACACGTGAAATTTATTCATCCCAGTAAAAAGCCTGAATTATGGCCCAGAAAATACATACACCTTCTAAATTACAGGCCTCATAGCTTGAATAAATAGCATAGGGATCTCTGTACTGGAGGCTCAGAGGCATGTCCAGGTGGAGCAGATGTGCCACTTATTAGAGCACGTCAGATAAACTTGTATGTGCTGTTATTAAAGGCATGACTTGTACAGGAAATTGCATGTTTATTTAGGTTATGTGAGCAGGACGCTTCAAGCTTGATTCAGTTGCCTAAGCAGAAGTGCCTGCTGCTGTTTCAGACACAAGAGACATCTGCACAGGCCTGGCAGGCATGACACGGGACCACTGGAGGCATGCCCCCAATCTGGACCAGCTTCACCCCTTTTTTGGCTGATGGGAACACCACAGAGTATCTCAAATGACACCAGATGCCAACGTTTAGGCACTCACAGCAAGAGGTTGCTGCTTCACCAACGTACAGCCTCATCCGCAGAAATGCTCTAGTGGTTTATTTTGACTAAGGGTGATATGGAAAGTGGTGTTATTTCAATAGACTTCGAGATTTTCAAAGTGAGAAATCACCACTCTCTATTATTCATTCTCTATGAATATATACTTAGACAATGATCATTTTAAGAGCTACATATATATGATGGAGCGATTCTTTGGCAATGTTGTGAATACAAAGCATACTGTGGTAGGATCTGTAAGTTTAATTATCCAATTATCAAGGATATCAAGTGATGCATGTCACTACAACAGCTCACACACTGCTGATCAGAATCAGTGACAGATAATGATAAAGGAAAACAGTCAAGCCGCACATCAAAGTGTAAAGCCTGACCCTTGGTGCCTGTGCCACATGTGCAGCTTCCTCTCTCCAGCGGTTTCTGGCGCTGCTGGTCTCAGCAGAGCCGCATGTGGCCAAGGGATCTGCCTGCGCAGAGCTGCTTGTAGGATTAGCGAGCGTCTAAATGAGGCCACGCTGTAACATGAGGCGCTGCGCACAGCAGCGAGGACGGGCTGAGAGGCAGACGAGTGCCGCAGTTAGAAGATACCATGTTGACTTAATTAACTGCGAGGTTTTCAGGATTTAATTTAGAAGGTTAAAAACATCCTCCTGGGGCAGAGCAATGACACTTCTCACCCAATATCCTGTCTCCAGCGGTGGCAACAGGGGATGCTGTTTGGGCAAGCACATGAGCCTGGGTCCTTGCTTTCCTCCACAGCACACTGAATGGGTTGGAGAGGCTCAAGGGTGCGTCGCTGCCCTTTTGGCAGCACTTTATGGACTTGTTGTTCCTGAATTTATGCAGACTCTTTTAAACTTGTTGGTAGCGTCTCCAGTTTTCTGTAGCAGCAGGTTCCAGACTTCTGTCAAAAAACGCTTTCTTCTTTCAGTTGATCTTACAGTTGCAAGGTGTGCCTCCTCATTCTTTTGTATGGGGATTTGGTGAATACAGAGTCTTTATTCACTTGTTCTACTGCCTTCAGAACCTTGCAAACCTCAGCGTGATCCTTCTAAGCCTTTTCTCTAAACTCAAGAGTGAGTCCCAAGCTTTTTGGTAGCTTCTTATGAAAGCAGCTGGTCCCTGCCCTCCTCTGGCCCCTCTGTAACTCCATCATGCTCTTCTTGAACTGCTGGGACCTGTGCCACCCTCTATGCTCTGGCTGTGAGCACACTGAGAATTTTTGTATCAGCAAAACGAGGGCTTTGGCCTCACCTTGGTATCCTTCTTGAAAACAGCCAACCTTCAGCTGTTTTTTTTTTGGCTGCTGTTGCGTCCTGAGCCAGTGGCTTTGGAGAACTGGCAATGGCAATGCTGGGATCTCCTTCCTGAGCTGCAGCTGAGAGCTCTGAGCTCGTTGATTTAGAATGCTTAAAGTGGGGTTTGGGGTTGGTTTGGTAAGAGATTGTTGAGAACTGCAGGCAGAAAGGGTGAGGAGTCAATAGGATGTGAACAACCTGTTCCGGGAAATAATCTCAGGTGTAATTATTAACATGTTCACGGCATTTGGTTCTTTCCAGGGCCAGTATCGTTTCTAGTATTACTCTTAGAGCAGCAGAAGGCCATTCTGCTAGCAGATTTATACCAGAGAGGAGAGTCCAAAGAAATATTTTTTTGTCTATTCAGTCCTCCCTTTTTGATATTTCATCTAAGGGTCTATCTCTTGGCGCAGTGGCGCTTCCTGAGGGAGTCTGCATTCTCTGATTTCTCTGATTGTTGGAGCTGCCAAGCTTCCTACAGAAGAGGCCCAGCACCAGCAGAGAGGGTGAAGAAACGCTTGGAGGTATGGACAGTGCTTGAACACCCACATGTTTTTTTTTTTTATTTCTTTTTTTTTTTTTTTTACATCTCCGCCCAAGCAATGAACTTCATGTGACCCCTCCCAACAGCACCACCGGTTTGTTTAATCAGTGATTAAACTGGAATTTTACTTCGCTTCCAAACATACCCTATCAGTCCTTACATCCCCCCCCCACCTCGTTTTTTTTTTTAATAACACCAAGGCAATAGAAAAATGCATCATTACAGTAGCATGGCATAACTCTTCTAAGGAGACCTCACATCTCTGTGATGTGGTGTTAGATGTGGCGATTGGGCTGAAGAGCAGAAGCTTCAGGTTGTACAGAAAGCCAGGAGATGTGAGCTAATATCTTTTAGATACCTTACGGCACAAGTGCCCCCGTTGGCTCCTGGAGGCCTTGCCAAGCTCTCATTCAAGCAGATGATTTAGGGCTCCAGGATCACTTCTTTCAGCAGCACGTGTGTCACCTCAGCAAAGGAGAAAACAACCCCACACCTAGGTACTAACTCTGCAAGTAAAGTATGATAAAAAAATAATGCAATGGCATCCTAAAGGTCACTGCAAGTTGTTTTTTTTTTTTCCTTTTTTAAATTCCATATTTAATACGTATGTATTAAAAAAATATATTTATTGTCTTCTAACCATCAGTGAATGCATAGTCGGGCACCCCATAATAATTCCATGAGCTCTTTCCTGAATGGCAGCAGCCAACCTAGACCCCATGTTGTATAATTAGAGTTAGGTTTCCTTTGCCCCAGCATCTGTGTATTCATTTGTGTTTCGTTTTGCATGCAGCTTGATTGCCCAGGTATTGGGTGTTGTGGGATCCTTCCCTACCTCTTGCCAGTCGGTTTGGATGTCCTGAGTAGTTCTGCAGCAGCAGGAAACTTTGTCACCTTCCTGCTTGTCTCTTTTCCAGCTCCCCGGTGAGTGCTGTACAATTCAGGTCTCAGCACAGATGAACGCTTTGTTATGGCCGTACACATTGGAGGCTTATAAAGCCAAAGCTGCTTTACTTCACAGCGAAAGAATCCGACCTCCCTTCAGGACAGCAGTGCCGCTCCATAGCAGAACCCCCAGGACAGCCCGATCTCTTCCCCCCGGTGTGTCCCAAGGCCTTTTGTGCCTGCAGGTAACTTTAACCACGCAAGCGCTGACTGTGAGCGCTTTCATTCTCAGACACTCACAGTTGCTTCTTTCTCTTCACTTACAGAATTCATTCTCACTTCTGGGGACTGAGAAGGACACTGGATCTGTGTGATGAAGAGTCGTGGATTTCTTCCCTTTTGTACCCCTTTCAGACTATTGCAAAGGCAGAAATTGAAGGGACAAATAGATTCCCTGCAGGTTGGATATTCTCTGGGGGACACAGCCAGAACTGCTGAGCTGTTCTTGTACCCCCCTTCCCTGGCAGCTCGTGGCTGTCCTTGGCCTCAGTGCTTGGAGCTCTTGGAACGTGTATTTCATAGTCAGTAATCTATTGATTTGTTTTTGAATCTTCCCAATTAACACTCATTAGGTGATTCTTGCATTAATAGAAGCTCAGGAAGAATCATCTCCATTTTATAATGGGCTAAGTGAGGAACAGGAAGCTGAAATGGCTGTTGAGTAACCAGTACCAGAGCTGGGATTAAAGTTCTAGGGTTTTAGCCCTACCTGTTAGGTGTTACATGTTTGTTGTAGTTTTTGTTGTTGTTATTTTATTTTTTCAAACTAAGAGAGGTATGCAAATAAGTAAATGCCCTTGGGAAGAAGAATTAGAGATGGAGAAAGAGAGGCAGTAATCTGCAGGAGAGCATTACCAAGCTAGGGCAGGCTGTGAGCCCTCTCTGCAAGGTCAAATACTGCTGGAGAATGAGAAAGCAGGGTGGCAGGTGGCTCTAGAATGTTCTCTTAGACAAGACCATTGATAATGTTATTCCCCAAACAACTAACAAGAGTGTGTATTCATGGTGTTGGTCCATCTTCCTGACTTGGTGTGCACAGCCAAGTGCAGGCCCGCAGAGATAACCTGATTTTATCCATCTCCTTCCTGGAGCTTATCAGGCTTGCAAGGCCCTTTGGACTTGATTTGAAAGGCATAATTGCTGACCTGGTCACAGAGGTACTGTCACCAGCACAACTCCTGGCAAAGCAGAACGTCTCCTGACAGAGAAGCCGATGAGTCTCGAATGTCTCTTGCTAAAGAGGGGAATTTTGGTGGAGTTAAACATTAACATTCTTCACAGCTCCCATCTGTCCAAGGTTCAAGAGGGAAGCCGTGCTGAGTCAGCCTGGCAGCTGTATTTCCTGCTCCAGCTCTCTCCTGCCGCATGATTCACTCCCTTCTCCTCTGCCAGGAAGCCTTAGTCCTGGCTGTAGCAGTGAGGAGGCAGAGGGACACTCCAGCTCTCTCGCACCGGGTTATTGGAGGTGAGCTCCTGATAACTCGATACCCTGGTGTGTTTCCTGGCTGTCCTGCAAGTCATTTTGGAGCAGCAAGGAGGGAAAGTCTTAGGTACCCAAAGAGTTGCCTAAGCTACAGAAGAATTTCCTTCAGCTCTTAGCAGTCCTTTGCTCCTGCCACACAGCACAGCACTTTTCCTTCCAGGCAGCGCTGGACAATGGGCTGTGAATGCACACCACGGCTTATTGTCCGGCCATTCCCTGTGTATATTGCTTCTACACGGGCACTTTCAATAAAAAGGTAAATCCTTTTAACCGTGACAGCTTCAAGAGAGCGGCCCATTAGCAGGGAAGGAGGGTGGGCAGCTGAGAGGAGCTGTTTTGTTTAATATTATTGCCCCAGTCTCTACACTCCAGCACTGCCAAGTCTTTGGGCGTAGCCAGTCTGACAAGGGAAATTGATTGTTCAGTGTTGTTGCCTGGCTGCCTCGTAGAGCTGCAGCCCCTGTGCTGTTTGCCTTGCGCTGAAGCGTGTTGGAATAAGATCCAGCAATTGCTGCTCATCGGCTCGGAGGCTGCCCGAGGCACCTATCCCACGCTGGTGGGACTCGGAGCTGCCTGGAAAGCGAGCCGTTTTACTTCAGCATCGATGGAAGTTTGTGCAAATGCAACTGCACAATCTCTGCTGAGCTCAGAGCCCGAAGCAGAGCCAAGAGTCTGGCTGGCTTTGGATAAAACTTTTCTGTGGTTCCACGGGATCATGTGATGGCGCAGCTGATCTTTCCAGCATTCAGTGTTCTTGCTTTAGGCCTCTTCTGCTGCACAGTAACGCATTTTAGAGTTCAAAACATCACCCCCTTGCTAGAGTCCTTAGTTATTGACACCACAGTTTCAGGAGTTCTTGAGGAAACCCCTCTGCCTCTGTGTTCCTGATTGTCCCAGGTTCCTGCTCAGGGTGCCAGCCCATCCACAAAGCCTTCAGCATCCTCATCCGAGAGATTTCTAAATGGACACGGCTCCTCCCTCCAGCACAAAGGCCCTCTCTTTCCTGCTTGGGGCAGCATGCCACATCTGTCTGTTCCTCAAGTGCTTTGGTTCTCAGAGTCGAGTGAATTAAGAGGGAAATCAGGTCTAAGCTGGACTCTGAGCCCCTTCGAGACGTGTCGACAGAGAAATGTATGCCTTGAAAGAACTTGAAAAGAACTCTAGGGAGGGAGGCGAGCAGGAAAAAGTGTCAGTTGTGAGCGGCCGCCCTCTCCTGAGATCTCTCCTCCTGCAAAAAGCACGGCCCTGGCTCCTCTGTGACCCCTTTCTTCCTGCAGGGTAATGAAAGTCAGCACGCCATAATGGCAGGCAGAAAGTCAGCTGCTCTGCCACAGGCTTAGTCCTCCGGATAGATGAAAGGAAAGTGGTTTGGTGTCCAAATGGATGTCACAGCTTTCAAGAAGAATTAAAACCAGATGTTTCCAACCGGGCTTGCTGAGACCAGCCTTTTCTGACATATTTACCAAGCCACCAAGGAGCGCTGTGAGTCGGGAACACCCTGCAGTCCCCAAGGCTCTGCTGCAGCTGCTGGAGGCATGCTGGCTGTCCAGAAGGACTGCACCCACAGAGCTGGGGCAGAGACGGTGCTGCCAGCTCAGTGTTTATTCACCATTTATCAGTATTTACTCCTCGCTGATAGTGGCGACAGTGGCAAGGGTGTAGTAACCAGATCAAATTTAGCACCTTTTGCCTTGGGATGAAGCGCTGGAGCCAAAAGGTGTTGTAGCTGGGCTGGCATCATCTCTGCTTTTGGTTGGTGGCTTGTTGTGGTTAATGGAGCCCAGAGCATCATCCCTGTCCCCGGGTCCGACCTCAGACAGGCTGGTGTTCAGCCTAAGGGGCAGGTAGAGCTCCTGCTGCGCAGGGACCGCATCAAAACCAGGAGGAAGACATTTTATTCTTGCTTCGCTTACCCAGTGTTTGTATTCAGCTGTGATTGAAGCTAATAACCGTTCCAGTACAGGGCAGAACTGAGGTAAATTTGTAGGAAAAGGGTAACAGAATCCTTTATACAGGACAGAGCAGCATTTCCAACTTCGCTAGGGAGTAACAAAAACCTCAGGGCTGCTGGGTGTGTGGTTCCAGCTCACACCCAGAGGTAATTAATCTTTTTGCCAGCACAGCCGCTCCAGGCTTCTGACTACAATAGGTATTGCTCCTTCGCATTCATCAGTCTGCCTGGTGGTTATAACATTCAACTTCTGGCCTCTTAAGGACAAATTCCTGCTGTTGTGCCCTCAGCACTACTTCGAGGTGGAGTTTCCTCTTGTGAAATCAGCAGGCGCTGAAAATGGGCTGTTGGCTCTGGTGCATGGGAAAGGCTTTGCTCCCTCTGCTAGAGGGACGTGCCCCAGCCCTCCTCTTGCCCCTGCCCCTCCTGACTGCTCTGGAGGAGCAGGCAAGATGCACTTGAGATGCCACGTGCCACCAGATCACTCTCTTCAGCAAGGGAGCAAATAATAAATTCAGAAAGTGCATGCCAAGGAAACAAAAATAGAGCAGAGGAAAGCTAGGTAGCAGGAAATCCCAGTTTTTACTGGCATCTACTCATAATCAGATAATTTAACGAATAACAAAACATAAATCCCTCTGTAGCCCAGCTCTACAAAGCTGAGTAAATGACTGCCATAAAAAAGGAGCTTTCTTCCATGCCCTTCATTTGTTCTCACAGCACAACATCTCATTTCAGTGTGTGCATCGATTCATTCTGCTCTGCCACATCACGGACAGAAGGCACAATTGTTTCTGCTATGATTCCAAAATCAACTGTCGGGAGAGGGCCTTTGGGAGAAGAGTGGTGAGCCAGACAGCAGGCTCTCTGGCAGCTCTGGACAGAGTTCAAGGAAAATTGTTGGCCTTGCCATCCTCCTGTAAGTTAACAGAAGATGTTGACTAACAGGAAAGAAACTTGGCCGTGGTGTAAACACAAAATTGTTTCTAGTTGCCTTTCAGATAGGTATTAAAGGTTATCTGATTATAGCTTGTTCTGTTTCTTGAATTGTCACATCTGCATTGCTCCCTTAGAAGACAATTATCAAGACAAAATGAATTATTTACTAGCTCTATAGAAAGGGCTTGGCTTTCTACCCCATCTGCAGGTTTTAAGTGTGTAAAAACTCTGCCAAAACTGGAAGCGTCTTGACTGATGTCTGTGGCACCAAGGATTTTCCTGGCTGGGCATGTCAATTAATTAATGAGATCTTCCAGTAGCAGGGCAGACCTAGGGCTTGGGTTCAGCAGTCCTGAGCTCCTGTGGGATGTGCAGGTATCCAGCAGGTCTGAAAATGAGCCTAACTATTTCCTGCTACGATTTCTCTATTGCTTTGATATCACAAGGTAAAGCAATGGATACGCTAAAAATTAGGGAACAGATTCTGGAGATAAAGAGGCCAGTAAAACAGGGATAATACTTAACTGCTTCACGGGGGGGCACAAGGATTAATGAATTAATGTTTGCAAAGTGCTTTGAAGATGAAAAGTGCTAAGTCTGATTACATCTGTTGGGTGAAGCGGATAAGAATGAAGAAGAGGTTATCAATTCCTGTAACTACCAGCAACAAGGACTGGCTCAATGTCATAATAAATAACAATCTGAAGATGGTTTGCTCTCATGCTGTCCCCGGTGGTTTGCAGTCATGTAGTCCCTGGCAGAACATAGTTTTCCACAATAGATTCTGCAGTCTGTAAATAGCCACTTCTCGTTTATTCTGCTTAAAATTATTTATTTCTTCTACCTTATTTTGCTTTTCTTTCAGATTAGTTGTGAGTCTTGGACGTGCTGGTCAGTGAAATACCTGTGGAATCTGCCAGCTGGACCATCAATTTATAGTACAGCTTGTGCTACCCTTCTAATCTCTTCAACGGACCGTGATTACTTCACTGGCTCTAACCTAAACACCCCCGATTTGCTAGACCCTAATTGCAGGTAATAGTGTTAAGTGGGTCTGGGCTGCCTTGCAGGTACCAACGAGGATCTCGAGCCTTGAGTGCTGAAAACCAGACCCTTCACCCAAGCCAAGTCCACTGCAGGATGTATTAATTCTTTAAGAGAATATTTCTTGATCACCTTAAATCCCCAAATAATCCCTGCTCCCTTAAACTTGCTGTAATAAGTTTTGTGGAGTCTTTCCCTGCTGCTCTAAAGCAAAATGGTTTCAAAGTGTTATTTTCCTGGAAGGAATCCCCTCTGTGCTGCTGCTCCATGGGGCTGCACTACACCAGTGAGCTGATGCACATGCAGGCACATGTGATACCTTGTGTTCGGTGCTTTCAGCAGGTGAGATTTGGCCCTTTCTCTGTCAATCGGATGCTCTAAACGTGAATATGCTGCTGCTGCAATGTGAATATTAAATGTGCAGTGCACAGAATAAAAGACGCAAGCTCCAGTGGGCTCAGCCGTGTCCCTCCCATGTAGACGAACTGATATCGTGGCCTAGGTTTACAAAGACACTGGAAGTGGATTTATGCCATTTCTATATTGGCGCTGTCTGGAGGAAATCCTGTGTCCTGTGACGTTTTTCACTGCAGTCAAGGCCTCCCTCCTCTTCCCAGCATCTTCCCTGCCCCGTTCCCAGGGGTGGAAGCCCTGGCAGCCGCCCTGGCCCCTTCCCCATCTGGGGCTGCGTTCCAGGGGCACGACAGATGGGCAGCCCGCTAACAAGCTGGCGAGGAGCAATCCTGCCACTGTGACCTTGCACAAATTTTCTCCTTGGGAGCCTCCTGCATCCTTAACACCTGCTCGGTGGCCCTGGGTGAATGCTGCAGATCACCCATGGGTGCAGACACAGCAAGAAACGGGCAGGAGGTTTTGGTCTGGAGAGGAGGAGGCTGAGGGGAGACCTTATCGCACTCTATAGATACCTTAAAGGAGGCTGTATTGAGGTGGGGTTTGTCTATTCTCCCACGTGCCGGGCGACAGGACAAGGGGGAATGGGCTAAAGTTGTGCCAGGGGAGGTTTAGGTTGGATATTAGGAAAAACTTCTTTACCAAAAGGGTTGTTGGACATTGGGATGGGCTGCCCAGGGAAGTGGTGGAGTCACCATCCCTGGAGGTCTTTAAAAGACGTTTAGATGTAGAGTTTAATGATATGGTTTAGTGGAGGACTGGTTAGTGTTAGGTCAGAGGTTGGTGCTTGGGGACACGGTTTGGTGGTGCTTGGGGACATGTTTCTGTGGTGCTTGGGGACAGTGGGACCGGGTGAATTCCCCTCATGCCTCCCTCAGGAACCCCAACGGCTCCGCCTGAGGCGCTGGGGCAGCCTCGCCGCCTTCGTGCTGACCAACACCGCCACCTGCCGGGGGGAGGCGAAGGCAGGAAAACGGGGGCCAAACCGGGGGGCGAGGGGGCCGAGAAGCAGAGCGCCGAGACCCCAACTCAGCCGGGACAAGAATTTGGGGCCGTTTCTTCCATTGCCCCCCCCCCCCCCCTTCCCCCTCACAGCGCCCCCATCTTGTCCCCCTCCCGCCCAGCGCCCCGGCGCATCCCACTCCACCCCGCGCGGGGGGGAGGGAGGCAGCGGGGTTGGCTCCCCCTAGCGGCGCGCTTGGTTCCTCCTCCCTCTCCCTCCTCCCCCCCCTTCCCCGGGGAGAGGAATGGGCTGGCCCGGAAGCGGCGGGCCCGGAAGCGTTCGGCTGAACCCGGAAGAGGCGGCGGCCGGGCGGCAGGGCGGAGGGCGGCGGGAGGGGGCCGGGCCTGGCGGCGGCAGCAGCGGGCGGAGGCGGAGCCCGGGTGTCCCCGTCCCGCTGGTGCGGCCGCCGCCGGGCAGCGGGGAGCTGGGGTCCAGGGGCTGCCGGGGCAGCGGGGGAGGCACGATGCTGCTCTTCGTCGAGGTGAGGCCGGGCCCGGCCGGGCCATGTGGCGGGGAAGGGCCGCGCACGTTGCTGAGGGGGGGGGGGGAGGAGGGGGGCTGGAAGGAGGGGGAGGGGAGGGGACGGGGCTGACACAGCAAATCCGGGGAGGGGGGGAGGGGGGAAATAACGGGGGCTCGGGGCTCTGGAAGGTTCCTTCGGGGCCGCCGAGGCGCTGCGGTGACCTTCGGGGAGCCCCGGCCCCGCGGCCTGCCCTGAAGGTGAAGCGGCGGCGGGGAGCGGGGCCTGCGGGGAGCGCGGCGGGGCTGGGCCCGGCCTCCCTCACGGTTCCCTCACGGCCCCCTCACGGCCCCGCTCCCCTCACGGCCCCCCCGGGGCTCCCTCCTCGCTCTTTTCCCTTCCGAGGCCTTGAACCGCGGCCGCGGCCCCCCGTTAAATCCGTTAATTCCCTTCCTGGCCCTCGGAGAGCGACTGAGGGCGGCCGGGGGAGGGCTGCGGGGAGGCGGAGGGGCCCTGAGTGTTGCGGGGCTCGGTTCCAGGCTCGGTTCCCGGCTCGGCCGCTGCGTCCCCGGGCGCGGAGGTCACCCGGGGCGCTGCGGCCGCGAGGCGAGCACCGGGCCTGGTTTGGCAGCCGCTGCTCCCGGCGCTTCGCCGTCGCCTTCCCGGCGATCTGGGGAAGCAAAAAATCGGCCCCGGAGTCCGGAGGAGCGGCCCCGGTGTTCGCCGGCCCAACGGCGGCCGCTGCTGCTTGAAAGTTTTGCAGTAAGTCTCGTCCGAAAAGCGTGCGAAGCAAACAGCTGCTGCGGTGCTGGGGAAATAACCGAGGGGAGCTGAGCGATTGTGGACGGCGTGCTCGGGCCTGCCCTAGGGGTCTTTCCACACGAACGTGTTCTGCGCTCAGAGCGTTTAAATAAAAAGGTTTCGGAGCGCTTTTTAAGCCCATTGCCTTAGTTCAGCAACAGGAGATGTGCAGAGGTGGCCTGAGCACAGAATGCCGAGCCTTAAGAATTTGGTTTTCCAGTATTTAAATGGAAGAGGAGCTTCTTGAGCTAATCCAAGCTGCAGCCCGGTGCCGGTAGCCAGGAGCTGTGAGCAGCCAGGCTGAAGCTGAGCGTGGTGGAGAGGAGCTGAGGCTCTGAGCAGCAGGCCTGGGAGCAGCTTCTGAACTCAGCTCAGTGCCGTGGAGCAGTCGTGGAGGGGGCTTGGGCAGCTCAAAGGGAGCTGAAGCAAGCCAGGGGCCTGCGGAGCCAGGCAGCGTGTTTGGGTTTTGGTGAATCCTGTGAAAAACACAAACATGGCTTGTTTGAGTCGCTTTGTTTGCTCTCCTCCCTTCTCTGGCAACAGCATCGGGAGTTAACTTCTGTGATCTTCACTCGGGGAACATCAATACTGTTTAATTTTGAGCTTCTGGGAACGATCGTGACTTCTTGAAGGTGCCTTTTCCCTGCCAGGACAGGGAACTTGAGCTCTTCGCCAGGTGTTGGGAAATGCTGTAGTCAAAGGCGCGAAACACCAGCATTTATCTCCGCTTCTTTGGGGCTGCCTGAAAAATACCCTACAGAACTGGAGTGATCTAGAAGGCCCCGAGCTTTTGGGAGGGATTAGCTGTGACTGACTCGAGCCCTCAGTGTTATATTTGGGGCTTAACTGCTGTATGCACGTGCTGACTGGGAATTGATTTCTTCACAGCATGAAGGGCGGAATTCTGTCTGCCCTGAGAGTCTCGTAGCTCAGAAAACTTGCCGAGGGGAGGTAATGGTGCTGGTTTTTGTTGGGTTTTGTGCATTAATATCTGGGGTAGGTGCTGGTTTTTGCTCGCAGCCAGGGCAAGGGGACTGTTAGCATTTGATAACCGAGCTGCGGTAGGAGTTTTAGTGAAAAATATTACCGGTGGCAGCTGGCTGTGCCAGCTGGAGGTTTGGGTCAATTCGGTGCACGTTCCCACTCAGTAGGGCCATATCAGTAATTTATTGGGGAAAAACTGAAGTCTGTGTGTTTGGGACGGGCTAAATGCTGCCCGAGCTGTTGCCAGCGATGTGTTTTGGTGGGGAAGGCAGGGCTGGGAGGAGCAGCGAGCCTTGCTGGCATGGTTCACCCAGGAGCGAGCGACCCAGGTGAGCGTGGCTCTGTTTCCATACAGACCCCTTTCCCCAGGGATCCTCCTAGTTTTGGGGTGCTCGTACTGGCTGATGAGAAACAACACTGCGTTCAGCAAAAGGAATTCTTTTTGTGACCGTTTGTGTGTGTTTTGGGAGTTACCTGGGACACTCGGAGTGCTGGACTGTTACGGGATACCTCGCAGCCAGATCAGAAGGAGTTTGGCGCGTTGCTTTTGCTTTGACACCATCAAGCTCTCGTCTTGGCTCGCTTCACAGCCTGGGTGAGCTTTGGGAAGGTGGCAGTAGCTGCAGCAGCACGTGTCCGTGTCCGCTGCAGGTGTGGGTTTCCCTACCTGTCGTGTCCCCTGGCCAGCACGAGGCTCCTCTCTGCCAGCCTCCCGTGGACTCACTGACTTATTTGTGTTTCCTCCGCTTATTTTCCCCTTCTGGCAAATGTTTAGATTCCCACACCACCCATTTTATTAAATTATTATATATATATATATATTTCACTTAGATCCCCTTTTGGAGAGTCAGTTTGCTCTGGGAAGTTTGTCTCAAACTTTTAGATTTTGGTTGCAGGATGATTTGAGTTCACATTAATGCAAAGCTGTAAAAGAAAGGGAGTATTTTCCCTTTGGTTGGCTTATTTGAATCTGTGACACGTAACTCAGGCAGTTACAACTGGGAAAATCATCTTTGCCACCTTGTCAAGATGAGGCAGAAGCTTTGATAGTCAATTTGGAGGAATTTCTGGAGGAGAATCTTTGATCCGCGTTGGCTGAAAGTAACCTAAACTGGAGCGAGGCTCAGCCGGGGAGGACAGCTTGGTCAGCTCGTGGATACCAGCGAGTGTTCCTAACCTTTGTATCCCTGTAAAGCTTTAACCTCGCCGTGAAAGTTCCCGATAGCAGCTGGGAGGATTGTTCTGCAGCCAATCAAACGGCCTCGGCGTTTGCTAACCTCAGTCAAATACACAAGAATTGGGGTTTTGGCCTTCTCTGCAGAAGAGCCCCTTGGCAGAGCAGAGTGGCGCCGCTCCTGGAGCGGAGCACGGTGGATTTCCAAAAAGCTTATGTAAATCAGGGACTTTTTATCTCCTCGGAGCCCACGGTGACTTGCTGTTAAGCTGCATGACATCAGGGCCGGGCCCTGCAGAATTGCATTAAGCATGATTAAATGTTTCTAGAACAAAGAGGAAGTAGCCCACGCTGTGTTTCAGGTGTGCATTTCAGGCGCTGTATTAATAGGTCCCTGCAGTTCTTTATCAGCCCGAGTCTTCCGCTTCTTGCAGCTCGTCACTTGAACCTGCGATCTCTGAAATTCCACGTTAACATGTGCGACTTTCAGTACTTGCTCAAGTGAGTAACGTCATCCTCTCTTCTCAGAAGCTTGGTTTTTAATTCTGATTCGTTTTGGGAGCGTAGTAATCTCCCCAGAATGTTTCAGTTTCACTTCATTGCACTTAACCCTTCCAAATCCTTCCATCTCGAGCTTGGTACCAGCCTGTAAGACACAAGACAGCGAGGCAAGGCTGATTTTTATGAAATAACAATTCGACCTGCTGGATTTGTCTTCTCCTCCTTTTCCTGTGATGAAAAGAAAATCCCAGGGAATGGGATCTGGTGGCTTTCTTAAGCAGGTGCCTGTGTGATGCAGCACTCGTGTGAGCAGGAGCAACCAGTGATAGTTTGTGGGTACAACATGTAACTGGGCTTTTCTGCTAACTTTTGGTTGGAGGGGAACTGCAGTGAGAAATCAGAAGGGAAACATGCGTGTCCTTTCACACTGAACTGCTGCTGGTTCTTCTTTCTGTTTCCAGCTGTGTTCTTCTGCTAGCATTCATGAAAGAGGGTGAAAACTCCGTCACGGTGTGGTTGAAATTCTTCGTACCTGGGAGATTTTGAGTGCTAAAAAAGGCCATGCAAATGGCGTCATCCGTGTTTTGCCCTCTGTCATGACTGTCTTGAACTTCTCTGGTGTTTGGAGGCTTTTTGTTGCTGGATTTGGGCTTGTCCTTGTAGCAAATAGCTTTGGAGCTAGGTGTGACCTTGGCAGAGAAATTATCTATAAAGCTGTTGCAACTGCTTCCTTATCCTTCTGCTTTAGGCTTGAGGCCTGCCAGCCCGCCACTCCTTGATTTCAGCCTCCAGCAGGCTGGACTCTGAAATACCAAACTTCCTTATTTATGAATTTTGAGATAGGAGCTGGAATTAGTGGCTCCTGCCTCGTGAATTCAAGCAAATGTGAATGGAGTGGGCTGTCCTCAGGGGTCTGAAGGAAGCTGCTGAGAAGAGATGGCGTTAGCTGCTTAGAGAGGGAGTCAGGAGTTGGTGGAAGGAGAATTCCTGCAAAAGCCTCATTTTCTTCTCTGGGGGACAGGAGTTTGTTTTATCACAGCAGAGTGAAAGCCATTACAGCGCTTATTTTCTGCTCTGATGCTGGATTATTGACTCCTTACCCAAATGAGCTCCTGAGCAGCTCTCAGAAAGGGGCTCGGGAGGGCGAAATCTTTTGCTGTAGAGATAAGCGTTCACCTGGGCTTGCTGACAGACGAGTCCAGTGCTTTCTTGTGTGTTTCTCTTACTGTTTACCCTCTTAGTTGTGGTCCTTGTTGCCCAGTCAGACGGTCCTGTTCCCCCCCAGCAGGCTGTGATGGTGCATGTGTTTACCTTGGCACTTTGAAAGCATTTATCTCCTTGACTACAAGCTTAAGAAAGTTGGTAGCACATTTTTCCCCATCCCTGGAGGTGCTCAAGGCAAGGTTGGATGGGGCTATGAGCAATCTGGTCTGCTGGGGGCATCCCTGCCTGTGGCAGGGGGTTGGGTGGTCTTTAAAGATCCTTCCAACCGAAACCATTCCATGGCTCCTGTGTGCAAGGTGTGGGTGAAGTCATGGGGAAATCAGGGAACCCTTGTGTAATCTCACAAGGGCGCCTGCAGTAGCGTGGGCGATGCTTGGTTTGGGTAGTTGTCACTCATTAAATTTAGTAACTCATTGGTTTCTTCGCCTTGGAACGTACTGGGTTTTGTTGTTGGTTTGTTTTTAAGGTTCCTGTGTAGGAAGGGGTCTGGAGGAGGGGAAATTTCACTCCCTGGTGAAAGGGGGAGTGGTGGATTATGAGGGTCAGGTCTCAAAAGCTCATGAATTACCAGAGCCCTTCCTAGCGAGCCTCTTCCTCTACTGATGGTGTCAGATGTCGCAGGTTGGAGGCAACACTTCTAATGGGGCAGAAATAAAATACATGGAAAATATGAAGGAGTTCCCCACTTTGGTTAATGAAAAATTACAGAGGTGCTTAATAGCCAGTCAGGGACTTAAGGTGTGGATCTGTATCGGAAATCACTAAGCTCACCCGTGTCATCTGGCTTGCCTCCCAGAGCATCGTCGGGTTGTTTTTTCCTAACAGAAGCATTCTGCTCTCTTCAGCAGGTAACATCGAAAGGTGCTGGCCTAAACCCGAACGCAAAAGTGTGGCAAGAAGTACCCCAAGGGAGCGGTGAGGCTGTGCCGCCAACAAATGGCGCGGAGCACTCGTGGCAAGACACAGCAGCTGCTCAGGGGACTCATCCCGAGGGTGAGCTGTCACGATACGTCCTCTGCTGTTAGTGCTGAGTGGAGGAGTTCAGCGAGGAAAAATGCTCTTGTCCTCAAGGGTCTTAGTGCTGATGTAGCAACAATCATGAAACAGATGTGACAAAGCAGTAGAGAGGAAAAATAATTGTTTACAGATCAGAGGCTGGGCCACTCAGGTTTTGTTTAGGAGTTCAAGAAGGAATCCAGAGCTCTGCTTGGACAGAACGCTTTGGCAGGGGTACCAGTGTTTAAGGGGCCCGGTGATGACTATGTAACGCGCTAAGAGGGAACCTTGACCCAGTGAACGCGAAAGTAAGTTCTGAGGGCCACTCACAGACCTGCTAGATCACTAAGGTTTGTTGGAAACTGGTGTGCAGTAGTGCAAAGCACTTTTTCAAAGTTTTTAAGAACTTTCAATATATTAAACTCGAGGCAGAAAGCCTGTATTTTAAATCATCCCCGCTTTTGGGGATCTTGCAGTTTCACGATCCTGTTATTTACTTAGCCCAGAGACCCAAGTGCAAACCAGATCTTTCTGAAAATGGAGAGGTAGGAGGTGGTATCCTCTACAAAGTGGACATTGAAGATCTAGGCCTTTCGGGTACAGCATTGAGTATTTGTTTGATTGTTGGCACTTTCAAATAGAAATAGGATCAACCTTATAGCAGCTCTCCTGATGATGATATATTCTTTTACCAGGTAACATAGAGATTTCAGAGGATAGCTGCAAGCAATATGAAGTGATGTATTCCACGCCTTGTGAAGCTACAAGAAATGGCACAGGAGTTGATGAAGCAGCTGCAAATGGGATTGTCTTAGCAACTGAAGATCTTGGATACCAAATCTATGAAGTGTCCGGTGAGTATTCAAGTAAGAATCTGTAATCTTGTGATGTCTGCTGCACTTAGAAATTTGGAATGGAAGCTTAGACATTTTTGAGGAAATCCAAGTCAGCTATCACGCTTGGCCACACAGGTGAAGCCCACGGGGTCCAAATCATTTTGACAGGAATGATACAGTGTGAAATGTGTAGTATAGCTGTCTTTAGGCAAGTCTCAGATGACCTCTTCCTCTCCTTATTATCCAGAAGAATTCATACTTTTGTTGTACAATGAAATGCATTCTTTCATTGTATTCTTAATGTGAAACTAAGATCTGATGGTGAGTGTGATAAATTTCAGGTGAAGGCAGCTCTGCTGTGTCCACAGAAGACATTAGAGAATGCTTGAGAAAACAACTTGAATTCTGCTTCTCACGGTACAGTTAATGACCCCTTTGTGTGAACCCTTTATTAAAACACTTAGTAAATATTTCCATTTTTTGGCTTGATACATGTTATCATAAAAACGTTAACTGTGAGTGAAAGGAGTTGCTCATGATATGAAACAAGATTTGCTGAAATCCTTCAGAAACCCTGTGGCATGTTTTAGTCCTGTCCACGTGTCCCTGTCATCTAATGAGAATCTGGCCTGTGTTACCAGAGATGTCTGCAGAAAGGATTTTAAGACAAAGTGACGTGCAGAACACTATAATTTTCTTCTTTTTTAAATTATGTTTTCTGTTCATCTGCATGAAATTCTTCCAGGAGCGAAAATCTGAGTATGTTTTGGCTAGAGTGGCTGTGAATAGCATTAGTGAATATTTAAGCCTGTGGTTACCCTGTTGTTTTTAGGCTTCAGTAAGTAAAGTTTGGGATTTTTGTGAAGCAGATAATGTATGTCTTTTTAGTGAGAATCTTTCAAAGGACCTCTACTTGATGTCTCAAATGGACAGTGATCAGTTTGTTCCAATATGGACAATTGCTAACATGGAAGGTATTAAGAAGCTGACAACTGATATGGACCTTATTCTTGAAGTTTTGAGATGTAAGTTTGGTTGTTTGGTGTCTGTACTAGTAAAACAAAGAATCCATCCTTACTGTAAATAAAAAATGGGCTATTCTCTTAGCTGGTTATGGCATATTTTTCGGGTAGATAGTGAAGAGAACCTAGCAAAGAATGTTTGTATAGAAGTGGCAGTTCCAGGCTCCTGAATTGTAGTTATGCTTTATACTAAACTTCCTGAGTCTGTTCCAGTTAGAGACCACTCTAGGATACTGTTAGCAATTAAAGTGTTCTTTTTGGGGGGAGTAAGCCTGCTCTTCTGTTCACTGTGAAACTTACTAATTACTGTAAGTAATTAAGTCTAGTATTGCTGAGAATTTACTTTACTATGTACAGTGTTCAATATTAAACCAATTTTTATATTTTGATTTTAGCTTCTCCTATGGTACAAGTGGATGAGACAGGGGAGAAAGTAAGACCAAACCACAAACGATGTATCATCATCCTCCGTGAGATCCCTGAAACAACACCTATAGAGGTAAGAAACAAAAGCCTGTTGATGTTTTTGGAAGGGATCTTCAGCTGTGCTTCAAACCTCAACAGAAAGTGTTGCTTAGAAGGTCAACTGTTATTTAATTAAACTCTGATACTTTTCTTTTAAACCACATAAGTATTTTTCTCTGCCTGGATGCACTATTGAGAAAGCCAAACAATAACAAAAAATAGTTGCTGCTGCCCCTCCCTATTATTTTCTAATACATAAAAATGCTTTTAAGAAAACCTCAATTGAAAATTGAGCTAGCTGGGCTTTTCTGGAATGAAGTTTGCACTGGTCTCTTTTTAGATCCAGAAATAAAATCAGTCCAGGGCATAGTGTGGAATTCAGGCTGAATTTTTGTCACAGCAATAACTTTACTTGAAGTCAGATGGTTGTTTTGGCAGCAAGGTATGTTATTAAAAACACACATTTCTCATTCATTGTGGCCCAATATGAGCTGAGCTCATTATGTTCGTAGAAGGGAGGATAATAAAATTCCTACTGATATTTGGCTAACGGAATGATTTTTGTTCTTTGTTTTTTAAAGTTGTAACACAGGGTATTTGTCTACTAGCATTTTTAATTAGTCCTTTTAATGCAAATGCTGAACAGCTGATTTGCCCTGTATGTAAAATCTGGTTGATTGTTGCAAAGCTCTCAAGTTGCCTTGGTTTAGAAATACTCCTTAGAATCATTGTCTAGAAGCCTGTCTTGATCATCTGACTTTTTTTTGTTACTTCTTTGGTATGGAAGTATCACCAGTTCTACTCTTTTAACCAGCTGTGCCTGCTACATTTTATTTGGAGAGCTCAGCAGGCTGGGTTTGTATTACTTAGTTTATAAACTGGTAGGGGACATCTTGCTGTTCTGCAGACCTGTTGAAGGGAATCAAAGAGCATTCCTGGTCAAGAGAAACTTGCTGCTGAGGAGCTGGAGTTCAAAGTTTTGTTGGCTTATTGTTCATCTTACAGCTTAGAGCTTGAGCTACATCCCCTTAACTGCCTGCCTTTTTCTCTTCCCTAGGAGGTTAAGGCTCTGTTTAAAAACGAAAACTGCCCCAAAGTAATAAGCTGTGAGTTTGCTCACAACAACAACTGGTACGTTACATTCCAGTCGGATACGGATGCCCAACAGGTAAGGCGGCCTTCGGCTCTTAATGACATCTCTATTTTGTTATTGGTACTTGCCTTGCTCAAGAGAAGCATGTGTGCTGCCTGTAGCTAAAAGGCTTGTTTGTTTATTTACTGATTTCTTCACCACCCCCTTTGTTATTTTAAGAGGCTATTGGCAAATTCTAGTTAATGAGAAAAAAGCTGAGAAATTAGGGTTATAACTCTCATCTTCTTGCCTCTATACTCACCAGCTATAACTACTGTCTAGTATCCTGAATTTGAAGTTGTTAATTTAACAGGGCTAACAGGGAAGCATGTTGCTAGTATTTCACGTTAAATCATATGAAGTCCTTTAAGCAGTAGAGTTTTATAAAGATATTCTAATGTTAATCTTTTTCTTTTTTTTTGTGCAGGCATTTAAATACTTAAGGGAAGAAGTGAAAACCTTTCAGGGCAAGCCAATAATGGTAAGGCTGTTTCACATGAGATTTCAGAATAACATACTGTTTGTTGAAGTGATAGTGTGTGTTTATGGGAGTGGGGAGGTAAAGAATTAACTGTGGCTTAGATAGTTCGTAACACTTGCTCTGTAGGCTATTAACTGGAATGAGGTCAAGAGTAGCTTTGAAAAATTACCATTCAGTGACTGCTGGTTATTCGCAGTGCTGCTTCCCAGGAGGTGTGAAATATATTCTTGTTTCATCTTTCCTTCTCTGCTTGCCCAAGAATCTGGGTCTGCAGAGCTCAGGAGAGGGATTCTTGCCATCCTGAGTCTCTGGTTTGTTAGCTGCTCTACAAATAAGGCTGAAGCCAGCTGGTTGTACTGCGAGAGCAATTGTCAAAGTTGGAGTCTGGACAATTACTGCCATGGAAAGCTGTGTTATTTTAAACTTCAGAGATTCTCTAGCTAAAGTAGCATATGTATCCTTCCTTTTAGCACATTCTAAGAATGTAATCTACATTGATTTTTACCAGTTCTTATTTGTAAGCAGTAACCAACCTACTTCCCCTTACATCCCTTCTGTTACAGTTTCAGTAGTAGGCAGTAAAGATTTCATGTTCTGCTTCTTCTTTTCTCCCTTCTAATGCCTGTGATGTGAATTGATATCTTACAGGCAAGGATAAAAGCCATCAACACGTTTTTTGCTAAGAATGGTTACCGGGTAGTAGATTCCAGTGTTTATACTCAGCCAGTTCAAACACAAGCACAGTTTGCCTCACCACTGTTTATGCAGCCTGTATATAGTCCTCAGCAGTACTCTATTTACAGCATTGTGCCTCAAACATGGTCTCCAAGTCCTGCACCTTACTTTGAAACACCACTGGTAAGTAACAGCTGCTACTTGCTGAAAACAAGGGGAGCTAGCCCAAAGCACCAGTAATAAATGGGATAACAAATCAGTGTGGGCTTCTCAGCTGTGGAGTGGACAGGTTTTCTGGTCAGATTCCTCAGTTTTATGATAAATTATGTCAGGGACCTGATAAAACCTGTCAAATAGGCTGTGGGTCTCTCTGTCTGGCTACTGTTGTCAAAGTTTGTTGTGCAATTCCATTAGCCAGTGGCTGGTGTTACCAGAGGAGCTTTGTAGCTCTGTCAGGAACCAGAGGACTGGCACTGAAGTAGATCTGCAGGCTGTTTATCTGGTGGGGTTTTCTCTTTAGTAATAAGATTAAAACATACTAGGTAAAGTAGCCCAGCATAAAAGTACACACAGACTAGCTGAATAACTGCTGAAACCGATCTTGTGTATTTGCAAACGTTTTTCTATTAAATTCAGCCATTGAAACTGTTCTCTGTTGCAGGCCCCCTTTCCTAACGGTGGATTTGTGAATGGCTTTAATACACCAGGATCATATAAAACAAATGCTGCTTCTCTGAGTATAGGTCGCCCATTCCATAGAAATCGGTAAGCTAGCTCTGTCAGTTGTGTGCTCTCTGAGAACTCTCTGAGATCCTGAAGTGTTCTTTGCACTTGTACAGTGCCTCATATTGATATGGTTAAATATTTTATTAAATGTGTGACGTTCAACTTGATTTATACAATAAAATAAAAATAAAGGTGGCAGTTTAAGATCCTAAAATACCAGACGTACGTGCTAGTGAGAGCAGAGGTAATTCCTGCAAAAGTCTTGGAGGAATTTCTGCAGACAAATAAATAACTTCCTCTTAAGGTAATACTTCTAATTATGTTTGTTATACGCAGATTATAAACTCCTGCAGCACAAACATAAGCTTTTCCTGTTGTGTGATTAGTCGTGCAGAGAGCCATTCATTTTATGCAGCTGAGAGTTGCATGCCCTGACTGCTTACGCTAAAACTGCTTGCTGCTGAGTCTGTTACTTGTAATTTATTTGCTTTATCCCCATCTTTCCTGACAACTGTAAGGACTCAGCTCAGATATAAACACTGGGGTGGAGGAAACAGCTTTGTATTTGCTGGAACAGTGCTCTGTAAATACAATAGGGTAGTAATCTGTTTGTGTGGGTGGAAATTGTTTTATTTGCAAGCTCTTTTACTGTATTCAGCATAAGGGCTGGTAGCACAGGAATTGTTTTGTGTACTGTTTGAGAAATGGGTTGACAACTGCCAGTTCCATAAATGCTTTTGTGATGCAGTTAAGGTTTGTGGCAGCTGGCAGAAGATGAACTTGGAAACTTGGTCTGTGGTGACTCAGCGGTGTCTTAATACAGGCTCTGAGGCTGGTAGTATGACTACTTAGGAGAAGAGGCATCTGATTCTGTTACAGCTGTGCAGCTCCCAACTAAGATATTCTTAAAGTTTTTCTTTTTACTTAAACTGTGTCCAAACTTAAAACTTGTAGAACTCTTCACATGTATGGATCGATCCTGAATATGTACAAAAGTTGTACGTGCCTGAAGATTAATGTCTTGACATGCCCACACATTCACTGCCTTCCTGTAGATCACCGCTGTTTAAAGCTTTTTTTAAAACTCATCGGGTTATTTTAAGACTTTATTTTTTAAGATTTCCATTTTTAAAACTTCAGTTATTGGGAAGTTATGGCTTCAGGGTCAAGCACGTACAGGTTCTGCTGGTTTGTCTTGGTTGTCTTATCTTCCCTATTAATCTTGCTCAACTCTTGTGCTCATCCAAAGCTCTGCTTTTGCAGTAATAAACCTTCATGTTCTAGAAGCAGACAGGGATTATGCTTCAGCAGGACTCCTCTGCAGGCAGGGCACTGCCAAAATAACAGCGATGCACAGCCCTGAAGGTCTGGCCCAGTGATGATCAAGTATCGCGCTAAGAGAGAACAGGTCCAACAGTCGGTTGTCTGGGCAGCCTGCACTTCATGCTTTTCCTTCTTTTTGCTCTTTGACATCATCTCTCTCTTTCTCTCTGCTCTTTTTTTTTCCTTCTTATCTTTCCTTGTCTTTTCTGCTTTGCTCTTCTGCCCAGATAAGATTGTGGCCTTCTCAGTGACGGGTAAGATTATGAGATCTGAGGGCTGAACAAAGACCTGAGAACCCTTTCAATTTTAAGAGTGAGCTGAACAAAGTGGGAGAATTTAGTTGGTTTACCTCCTCTTTCCTGTGCTTGTTGCTGGTAGAAAACTTGCCCTTATTGGGGCCTAGAAACTGGTTCTTACTGCTGTTTAAAGGTGCCAAGTATAAATTAATCTTTGTTCAGTGTGTCGTCTCTGGAACTGCAGAAGAGTTCATTCAGAGACGCTCGTTCAGCTGCTGCTTTTAGGTTTCTGCCCTGGTTCATTAAGCTTCATTTGTTTTGTCATACAGACAGTCACTAGTTAAATATTGGATTTTTGTCCGTAGCAAAACATTTGTTTAAGCTGGTTATATTTATTTTGCCCTGATTTGTTGCAACATCCTTGTGGGAAAGGAAGGCTGGGTTTTGTGACAAAACCTACAGTGCTACTGTTGATAATTTTATGTCCAGCCATCTAAAAGCTGGTTTAAATTGTCTTTGGCAAAGGAGATGGATTTGAACACTCAGAATTGGGATATTAGAAGATGGGTTTTGTTCTGCTTTCTGGTAGGTCGGAGTTTTTCTGGGTAATTCTCTGCATAGGACCGTGAGCTTTAACGAGTAGTAACACTGAGCATGCACAGTTCAAAGGGAATACAGCTTTGATGCTGAATAGTCAATAACTGGGTAAAAGGTTTGAGTTAGCATAAACTGCAAAGTCAGTCCTGTGGGTGTTTGGTAACAAGGCAGTGGGGCTAAAATCCTTTCAAGCCCTTGGGGATGTGGGCTTGCAGCTACCCTAGCCTTATCTGCCCTGTCTTCTTCACCCTGTTCAGTCATTGACTGCTCCCAGCTTCTTGTTTCAGTTCATTTTTTTTTGCTTGTGGTGAAGTAAGTTTTGTTCCTCAGGCTTGGCTTAGTTCTCCAGCTCACTTTCCAAAGCCCTGTGTCCATGCTGCAGGTCCAGGTTTGGGTTATTCCGGCTCTTGTGCCTCCCCTCATTTTGTGGCCGTTGTTTTCCTTTGATCTCTGTGATCAGGCAGTGATCTCCGTGTTTTCTTGTACTGGCAGTGCTTGACAGGAAGGGAGGTTGCGAGAGAACTAGAATGAGAGGAGTAGATGAAGGTAAGGAAGAACACATTCTGTTCTTCCTTAAGTGTTCTGAAAGTTCAGGAACCAAGACTTGTCTGGTGAAGTTCCAGTATGTGCTAACCTCTCCTTTCTTGTCAGCTACAAACTGTAGTTGGTGGTAGTTTTGCCTCTTGTTCTTTAAACTCTGGACTGCAGAGCCTCTTGTCCGTGTGTCCTGCAGTGTGAAGCCTCACTTCCGATCATCAAACAGCTCCGAACATGCCGTGGAGGGTCCAGCTGCTGCCAGTACCGTGTCAATGGGGGACGGACCACTGAACAGAACCAACTCCAGGAATTTTGTTATGGAGCGCCATAACAGCACGTTAACTGGGCACCAAGACCAAGGCTATTCCCAGAAGGATTCTCCTACCGCGCAGATAGAGCAGAATGGAGATTATGGCATTGGCAGGGGCAGGTAAAGATCTCTGTTTGCTTATCTGCTGTGACCCAACAATGCAGTTGGGACACAGTGGTGGAGGCCGAAATGACTTTGAACCAAGGATCATCAACCATTAGCACAGTATATATTGCTGTAAACAGTCACCGGGGAAAAGTGACATCTAAATACATGGAGCATGATAAATACTGAACTGTGAGCATAAATGTTTCCTGCTTGGCTGCATGCTTGTTAGTTCTGACAAATACCTTAAAGAAGATAGTAAGGTGTCATTATTTCAGAATAACTGATTAGTCTCCTGTATAAAAACAGTTGATGAATTAAAGTCAGGATTTTTCTTGGTGTAAATAATAATCAAATCCTCAGTTTAGGAGTTTGATGCTCCTAAACGCTCTAAGATCAACTGTCTTTAATCTTTTGTCACTTAATTCAGATTTAAGACGCTTAAAAACTAAGAGACCAAGGTAGAGAAGTGAGAAATGAGGTGGATAAGTTTATTTCTATGAAGTTACAGAATATTATTCTATAACATTGCAGTCTAATTGTCACTGTGCTTGTTGAGATACAATGCTTAGGGTACCTCCTGTGTGGGGAGAGAAAAGAGCAATTGTTTCTCATGTTGGCTGTGTTCCAGCCGTATAAGAGCTTTGACCTCCTGAAGATGGAGAACAGCCCGGCACTGTGTCTTGAGAAACATCAGTAGGCTGCTGCGAATCCCGCTGCCACAGGGTCCCTTTTGTGCAGCTGTGTGCTTGAGCTAGATGAATGCTCTTAATGACTTGGTTTTGCCTTTACAGGAGGAACATTTTCAGAGGTCGAAGAAGACGGGAAGATGACCGGATCTCGGTAAGTTCCACTTCCTTTTTGCAAGGAGTTTTGTGAAGTGCAGTGCATTGGCTTTGCATTTATTGAAGGAATGGCATAGTCCTTAAATTTTTGATGGTGTTGTGGGCATACAGTGTTTCTAGAAAACTCACCAACACTTGCTTTCAGTACTATCAGTGCTATATCATGTCTTTGTTAACATTTTCTTTCTCTAGAGACCTCAGCCTTCAGCAGAAACAAAGACTCCAACACCAAAGTTTGACTTGCTAGCATCAAATTTCCCACCTTTGCCTGGCAGCACAGCAAAAATACCGGGAGAGCCTGTGCTGGAGAGCAGGATGTCTGACATTGTTAAAGGAATCTGCAAAGAAAAGGTACCTGCTCTTCTCTGGCATGCAAACAGAAATATGGATATGCTGTGTCTCCCTTCTCCCCTGCTGAAATAATTGTTTGGGTTAAATTATTCTGATGTGCAGCTTTAAGTTTGTACATCATATTAAGTGCATTTTCTGCCTTTCTGTTCTTGGATTTCCTTGGCTTCCTGAAGCATCTCTAACTACTGTAAACTCAGCACTGTTTTGGCATGAAGCAGGCAAACGAAGACTGTTGGCTGTTGAAGTTTAGAGCTGGTGCTCTAGAAGTAGAATTCCTATAATTGACAGCCTTTGGAAATATCCCACTTTTCTTGTACTGTCATGAAGAGCAATTTAAGTGCGTCTGCTATTTTTTTTCCATATTTTGCAACTTATTTTTTCTGTACAGGAAAGCAAAGAATTGTTGTCTAGCTGTCCGACTCCTGCTCAGGAAGAACAGACGCACAGCACTGTCCAACAGCCCGTGACAAGTGCGAGTTCATCAGGTCAGAGTGAAGCTGTGGTGTTAAGGTATGCTGTTTATTTAAACTGAGTATTAAAACTTGAGTGTTCTGACTTAAGACTGTAGCTGGAGTCCTGCAAGGTGGCAGCGATGTCTGTCCTTCCTTCTTTATTTGTGGTAGGTAGCTTCTCTAGATGCCACTAGATAAAAATAACAAATCGTGGCAATAGAAGCTGAACCTTTCTGTTCTGCAAAAACTGCCATTGTGGCTTCAAAGATGGAAGAGATCTCCTCAAACATTGATTTCTGTGTTAATAGTCTTAAACGTTAACTTGTTCTTGACTTAACAGCACAGTTCAGCCAGACAGCAAACCGGAAGAAGTGTCTATTCAGAAAGATGTTACGAGCCACACTTCTCCATCCGTGTCTGTCTGTCCTGTCAGTGCTCCAAAGCCACCAAGGACAAATACCACTTCACCTTCTACTAATGCAAGTGCAGCTCCTGCTGTGTTGATGCAGGTAAGGTCCAGAGCAAGGGCTGAGTGGACAACCTGGGGAGCTTTCACTCAGGCATGCAGATGTAGCACCTGGGAGCTCTTTTGTGCAGTTGGCTGCAGCTGGGGCTTAATCACTCCCCGTATGTGGTCTTGGAATAGTGTGGAAGAACTCAGTGTGGGTATTCTGGTATGTAAACCTTGTTTTTCTCCCTTGGTCCCAAAGGAGCCACGAAAGCTAAGTTATGCTGAAGTCTGCCAGAAGCCCCCAAAGGAACCTCCTCCAGTTCCTGTTCAGCCTCTTAGGGAACTTCGCACCAACATAGTTCCCCCTGCCAAAAATGAAGAAAATGGTACACCTGAGAAGGCTTTGGAGAAGCCTCACGACAAGGTCGAAGGTCGAATGAAGGATTATTCGGGGTTCCGAGGCAACGGGCCTCCCCGGGGAGCTGCTGGGAAAATCAGGGAACAGAGGCGCCAATTTGGACGCAGATCATCGCCTCAGGGAGCACCGCGACGTATCGGCAAGGAGCAGTATGTGCCACCTCGGTCACCAAAGTAACGCTGTCCAGCCAATTTCTCTCTATTTAATTTGAGCTGTGGACTAATAAGCAGCAAAGGAGACTGTGAGAAAGAAGTATTCGTGAAGGGGAATACTGAACTGGAGTGTGGCTTGTATGGAGAAGTTGTGGAGGGTCCCAAAATTCATCTCTGAAAGTGATTTCACAAATGCTGGAGGATTCCAATCAATATAAATATAGAGATTATAATTTTTGTATTTTTGTTTTTAATTTGCAGAGGGTTTCCTGCTTGAAATCAGTTTTGGGGTTGTGAAACTAGCATTTTGACAAAGTGAGAGAATATGAATTGACAAATTAACATGTCCCTCGGTGTAGGAGGAAAAGGATAAGAGATTATTATTTTTGAAAAATGAGCGTTTCTGTAAAATTAGAAGTTTTTTTTAACCTATTTAACACTTGGCTTGTAGGATGATGCGTCTGCCATAATGGCCTTGCATTGCAGAGCACATCTGCAGCTGAGGTGCTTGGTCAGCGTGTGAGTTGAATGAGTGCAGCCAGATACTGTTGTCATCACTTAGTCACTGATGATAAAAAAAAAACTGAATGTACTACTGTAGTAAACTTTGTGTTTCCAGCTTGGAGTATAGTCTCTTGACCTTACTATTAATTCAGTCAGCAAGCTTTTTAAACTATATTTTTTACAGGAGACTGGATTGTAGATCAGAGCACATGGACAGCAAAACTTGTCTTGTATCCGCACTTGGAAGGAGGCAGAAGGGAGCATGTCAGAGTTATTCATTTGCCATTTTCCTCGCCTCCTTTTGAGGGCAACTTTATAGGGTTTTTGTTTGTTCGTTTGTTTTCTTGCTTGTTACTTTCTCTAATCTCTAACACAGGCTTTTGTGGTATCTTGGTATGTTTTCCAGAGGCAGGCCCAGTGTAGGATTGATGGACAGCTACACAGTACACGATGTTAGCTTGACAGGTAAAGAGCCTGGGATTCCAGCTGCAGACATGGAATTCTCTTGTGGGGATGGGGGCTCTGGGCACAGAGCCCTGTGCACCCCACCAGGCTTAAACTGAGGTCTGGTTTTGAATAGTTGTTCCTGACCTATCTTTGTGTTCTGGAGTATGGTATTGGATGCTGTATGTTAGAAATCAGGGTTTGTGTACTGGGAGCTCATTGTTTATAGCTGATACAGTAACAACTGACTTCCTTTTAACTGTTCAAAATGGAACGAAAGGTAAAGAGTTAAACGAAAACCCTCGTGTTCAGAGAAGCTACTTGAAAGGTAGCATCTTGCCTAGCTTTATGCTGACTAAATTTGCAACACTATTGTGTAGTAAGTGGTTAAATTTAAAGGTGATTACCATAATGACTGAAATAGGAAAATTCAGTGCATTAATCTGCCAAAATCAGCATGCCAGGGTTCAAAGTTCTGTATAAAGTGTTAGGGAAAAGTAGCTTCCAGCAGTAAGAATCACACCTTTTTTTTTCCTTTCTTTTCTGTTTTTTTTAGTGAATAGCAAGTGTACAAATTTAAAGTCGTAAGTTGTGAACACTGGAAAACTCAATTGTGATATATACCGTAAACATCTTAGTAATATATGCTAGTGTTGCCATTAGAATGAATGTAAGTGGCAGTTAAAATAACTGTGAAAATTTTCATTTTCTGATTTCTTAGCCAGATAACCCTTGGCGACTTCTTACTCAGTAGGCATTCTCTATCAACTGCTTTGAGAACACTCATATCTATTTTTATAAATATATATATAAAGCCAGAGTTGTCATTTCTCTAACTTATTATTCAGCTTGGCAATTGCTTTGATTTGATTCATAACACAATATAATGTATTTATGCAGTTAACTGTTCATTTCTAGGCATGTTATATATATATATACATATATTAAAAAAAAAAAAGCAAAAAACAACCAAAATCATTACTCACTTTTAGACTACCTGTACTAGGTTTGGAAGGTTTTTTTTAATTTAGTAAAAATAAAAAATTAAAAAAAAAAAAAGTTGATCACATCTACAGTTTAGGGATGCTTACAGAACCCTTCTCCGTTTATTTCAATAATGCTACATTTGTTGGAATGATAGAGAAGTTTTAAGTGTTTTGAGATGTTAAAGTTCTGAAATGCAGTGAATTTCAGAGTTAATTTTTAATCAGTTTAAAGGCTATAAACAATTACTGCAGTCAAACTGGAAAAAAAAAATATGATAGTCACAGATGTTTAGATAGATGTGCACTGTCGTTGCGAAGTCAAATATGTTTTGGGATGCTAACAGCTGCCTTCAGCTGGTTGCTGTTTGCAAGGAAGTTCCTTGGGAAGAGGCTTTTGCAGATGTTGATCTCTGGCCTCCGTGGAAAAGGTGGCATGCTAACTGTGACCCGTGTAGGCGTCCGCTTTCAGTGCAGTGCATATGATAACCTTGTAGTGCTGAAAGATAGAATTATTTTTTTTTAACAATTGTGAAATGTAACTTGTTTCGTTTTCCTACATGTGGAAAAGGATTAACTGCAGTTCAGTCTTTCTTGAACGGTAATTGGAAAAACTTGACCGTGGAAAGGATGCTTTGTATGACCTGGGTGTGCATTTTCCAGCAGCAGAATATGGCTTTTGTACAGTGTATGCAAATAAGTCTGTAAACCTGTTGGCTTTTTCCAGCATATTCAAACTTTTATCAAATTAGGGCACTCATAATTATTTATTTAATACCTGTGTGCAAGGATTTAACATTAGCATTCCCCTCCTTCCCCCCCTCCCCCCTTGCAACTTACTGTTTTTTTTAATTTGTAATTCTTTGTGTGTCGGGGGGAATAACCAAGTAAATATGAAGGCTGTGAAAACCATAGTTCTGTGTGCAAGTTCTCCTGCAGTACTCGTATTGCATGGCAAACATTTAACTTGGGCTAGCTGCTAAATTCTCATCCCTGTAACGTACTGGGGCAAGCTGTTGTGTCTCTCCCCATGAAGTTTGCCTGTTCTGACTGGGGAAAACAGGGAGAGAAAGATCACTTGGGAGCCAGATTGACTGCTGGGGGCAGCTCGTTGGTTTCACTTGGGTTGTATCACATCAGCAGCAGAGTTGAAACTGCCCCTTGTTCAACAACAGTGTTCAGAGCGCACTTGAAATGATAAATAACAGTTCTCAGTGGTTCCTTCTTGGTAGCTTACCACATGATGTAAACACACATTTTCCTACTCTGCTGATATTAAATACCAGAAGGTGCAAATCACATGTAAGTTTCAATTTCATGAACTGTTGTGACTTGTTTTCAGAATTGTTGATTTTTTGTTAGCTACAGAAGTATACTTCCCCAGTTAAGTTCTTTTCCAAATTATTGTGCATGGAGAAGATTGGGCCACTCTCTTGTATTTCTGCTGGGGAGTGAAAAGAGGAGTAATTACCTGCATGTGATAGTAAAATTAAAAGTGCAAAATTTCTTTTAATTTCTAAAATTAAGTTAGTTTTATAGTATCTTACATTCCTGCTTTGTTTTTTTTTTTTTTTTTAAAAAAAAAAAAAGTTAGCTTGGCACAGTATGATGGTGCAGTTTTAGCAGTAGGTTTAAAAAAAAAAAATGTAACCCACTCTATTAACCAGAAGAGAAAGATGATACTGTGGCAGATCAGTAGCAAATAAGTGACTTAATCAATGCTTTACTGTAGTTAAATAGCTATGGCCTTACTACTTTGTCAATATCAGCTTAATTGTCTTGAAAATGTCCGATATTTTTACTGTTACCCAAGTGAATGGTCACCTGGGGTAAAATATCTGGTATGTACAGATGATATTTTAAATTTGTAAAATGCGCCGTATTACAGACAATGCAACAGAAATGCACTTCGGGGGGAAATTGCTTCTGATAAGTTTTTTTGTAAATCCTTGATTACTACAGATATGCAATAGAATTTTTGTTTCTAATTTTGATATTTCCTTCTGAAACATAAGATTGTTGCCATTAATCTGAATGATTTATCATGCTCTTCTTTGTGTGTATATATTACATATAGTCTGAGCTTCCTTTAGGATGGTACATAATTTTGGTTTGGTGTAGTATTTTAGTTGGCTCTTCTCTTAAGTGCCTTTAGCATAGGCACTTCAAGAGGCTTATTGAGTCTGTTTTTAATGTACAGTTGGGAGGACTTGAAATGGAGTTAAAGCAACTTATTTCTGAAAAAAAATCCATCTGCAAACTAACCTGTAACAACTTTAAAATTTTATATTTAAGAACCAGAGGTTTATTTTTATGGAGCTTCAGTTATGGATACAGTTTCCAGAAATGCAACTTCAAATATAAACAGACTGTGCATAAATGGTTTTTGTTCTAATTTTTATAGAATACAAAATATTCAGATAATATATTGAGCTCACGTTACTACAGATATCTTGTTCCTCCCCGATGAATCCAGCTTCCCCTTGGCATTTATTATCTCTCTTCAAAGTGGTAGGGCTTCAGTGAAAGGAGAAAAAAGCAACCTATCTGGCTTCTATACTTTGTCTGTTCTGGTATATATTCCTGTTGTCAAACCTGTCCAAAACGAAATTTGTGTAAAGTAGGTTCATGCTTTAAATGTTAAAATGATAATACATGTATTTGTATTTGTTTTTGACATTGCCAAGGTGCTATGGGAAATTGAAATAACAGTTAGAAAAATAAAGCTGATTTAAAAAAAAATAAAAAAAAAACACCCCCAAAAAAAAAACACAAAACAAAAACACCAAAACCCCAAGCTCTTGCTGGCCTGTGTGATGTTGTGATGCTGAACGGGTTCTTTTACTTAGGTTCCTCAAATATTCCTCAAAACCCTGCTCCTCACCCTCACCTTTACTTTATGCCCCCCATAAGGGACGAAGGTCGGGCCTTGGGCCAGGCTTCCCCTCACCCTGAGCCGCGTTTTCCCTCCCCTTGACCCCCTTTCCCCTTTCTGTACCCTAAACCCCATCTTTCTGAGGTAAATTTTCCTCCTAACCCCCCAAAAGCGCCGCCTGGGGCCGGCAGCACCCACCCCATCTTCCCGCGTCCCTCAGGGGCTGGAGGGCGGCGGCGGGCGGGCGGGGACGGGGACGGGGACGGGGGGGGGCGTTGTTTTGCGGCTGTTTTCCAGCTCGGAGCCTGCACCGAGAGGACCCGGAGGGAGCTGAGGGGACCGGGAGGAAACCGGGCTGTGCCGTGCCGCCGGGGGGCGCGGCGGCAGCGAGCTTTAGCGGCCGCTCGGGCCCTTCCTTCCCGCCCCGTCCCGCCCCGTGACGCGAAGGCGGTGCTGGGGCTCAGCATGGCGGAGGTGGCGGCCGCTCCCGCCGCGCCCGCGACCCGGAGCCCCCGGCGCTGAGCCGGAGCCGCACCGAGCTCGGCGGCCGGGCCTGCCGGGGGCGGGGGGGTCCCTTTTCCCTTTTTCCCCTTTCCCTTCCCCTTCCCTTTTCCCTTTTTTCCTTCCCCGTCCCCTTCTTTTCGCCATGGCCGAACCGGCGGCCGCGGGCGTCTCCTCGCTGCCCCGCGAGGTCCGCGAGCAGCTGGCGGAGCTGGAGCTGGAGCTGTCGGAAGGTGCCTGTGGGGTGGGGGGGTGGGGGTCTTGGGGGGGGCTTCTGTGGGGTTAGGGGCACGGAACGGGGTGTGGGGGGGTCCCTGGGGGGGGGGTCCTCGGTGTGAAGTGAGGTCCCTGTGTGTGGTTTGAGGGGTTCGTGGTGTGAGGGGGGGGGTGTCTCTGGGGGTGTTTTGGGGGGTCCTCGGTGTGAAGGGGGGGGTCTTTGTGTTTTGGGGGGGGTCCTCCGTGTGGTGGGGGAGCTGCCGGGGGTGTTTTGGGGGTGTGTGGGGGAGTCCTTGGTGCGGTTGGGGGGTATCGGTGTGTGTTTTAGAGGGGTTCTCTGTGTGAAGAGGGGGGGTCTCGGTGTGAAGGGGGGGGGGGTCTGTGCGTGTTTTGGGGCCGTATGTGGGTTTTTGGTGTGATGGGGGGATCCCTGTGTGGGTTATGGGGGGTCCTCCGTGTGATGGGGGGAGTCTCTTTGTTTTTTTTGGGGGGTCAGTGTGATGGGGGGATCTCTGTGTGTCTTAGGGGAGCTCTCAGTGTGATGAGGGGGTCCCTGTGCGTGTTTTGAGGGGGTCTTCGGTGTGATGGGGGGGTCCCTGCGTGTGTTTTGGGGCTGTGTGGGGGGGTCTTGGTACCATGAGGAGCGTTCTGGGTGTGTTTTGGGGAGGCTCTTGCTGCGAGGGGGTGCTTCGTGTGTGTGCGTGGGGGGGTCCTCGGTGTGATGGGGGGGGTCTGGGTGTGTATTTTGGGGACGTGGGGGGGGTTCTCGGTGTCAAGGAGGCTTTTGGGGGGGGCTCCCTATGAGGGGGCAGCCTCTGAGGGGGGGGAAATCTCCTTGTGGAGGAGCCGGGCGCGTGGTTGTGTGCCGGAGGCCCTGGGACTGCGGAGGCCGGGATTGTGCCCGTGTGCGGAGCGGAGGCTGCCGAGGGAGGCCCAGGTTGTGCTGGGGGGCCCCGTGCCCACTGTGGGGAGCGGGGCAAGGAAGGACCCTGCCTTTGGGCATCATTTGGGGCCACCCAACCCAACCCAGCCTCCCCCCCCTTGTGTCCTGGCAGAGGCGATGGGCCTGGGGTGCTGAGGTGGGGGCTCGGAGGAGCTGAGGGTGACCGAGGGAGGCACAAGCGGCTGCTTTGTCGCTCCCCGAGTTGTTTTGCCTAGCCGCAGTCAGGACGAGAGCTCAACGCTTGTTCGCCGAGAACAAAACCCAGCGAATTTGTTTCCCGTTTTGCACGGGTCCGTCTTTGTTTCCTGGTGCCTAACCCGCCGCTCGCCGTGCAGCTTTGTTGTAAATTCCCCCGCGGAGCCGGGGGACGAGGCTGGAGGCTGCCGGGCAGGTAGCTCCGTGTCGCCCACCTTCAAATCCAGCAGGGCCCTGAGCGGCGTCATCGGCGTGGTTGCAGTCATCACCCTTAGCATGGAAATTCATGAAAAATCAGGCTGCGGTGACACCTTTGCTCTGTCACTTTGTCCCAGAACGTGCAGCGCCTAAAGGAGCCCTGAAGTTTGGAAGGTTGGGAATTCGCTCCCTGAGCTGCCCGCCGTGGTGTCCAGTGCTCAGCCTTTAGAAAAGGCGGTGGTAGAGCTTAACGCGAGTTGTTTGTAGTTAAACATCCAATGCTCACTGCTTGGTGGTGGCTTTTTTGTCAAATCTTTCTCAGATATGCTTTCTGTAAACATTTAACTAAAGTGATAACTCTATCTGCTGTTTGGTTTCGGGTGCTCCGTGATAGCAAAGGATTGAAGAACATCCTCTTAGGTCACTCAGAATACAATATGAAGCAATGCTTTCGTGAAGAAGAGTTTGATGAATGTTCTTAAGCTTTTGCTTGTATTTTCTGTTTCGTGTGATACTGAGAGACCATTGTGGCCTGACCCTGCTATATGCAGTCCTGCAAACTTTTTTTTTTTAAACCCTTTTGCTAGAATGGCTGGCTATGACATCATGCTAATCTTTAAAAAGCTTCTAACAGCTTAAACTTCCCTGCTTTTACAGTGAAGTTTCCTACGTTATGTAAGTAACTCTGTGGATATTAAATCCACTACCACTTCATGGATTTAGTACCCCGATTCTTTAATATGCATATTACGGATTTGTTGGCGCAGCTCACTTTTTTTTTTTTTTCATCAAAAAGCTTCGAGTACAAAGAATTTTGTGTGACTGTGGCCCCAAGCTGCTTGGAAACATTCTTCCTGGTATCTGGCTGCTGAGATAGCTGAGGTCTGCCCTGTAAGGAGCGGGGTGAGTCAGTGAGGTAATGTCATTGTGTGCTTCTTGAAAATACGCCCTACTTTGAGAGTTAAGCTTAAAGATTTTAAGGTGTATGCGTGCATTGTTCAGCCGAGTATAACTATGGATCTGTTGATGGTAAACAATATTGAATAGAAGCATTTTATTCGAGTGGCAGTCATGCTTTGTGTTTGACTGATTTGTTCCTGCTCCGATAAAGATGCTTCGTCCTTCCCCCCCTGCCTTGCTGCAGCTTTGTTTGTCCCCGGGCTTGCCTCTTGTTCGGTGTGTAAACGTTTTTGGGGGCTTTCTGAGGACGAACACCTCCTTTTGGGGCACGGACGGGGAGGTGGGAGAGCGCTCTGCCTTTGGTGGGATCCCACGGTGGGGAGCACTGGGCAGACTGGTGGAGGAGCTGTGGCTTCGGATGCGGGCTGGGAGTGTGAGCAAGTTGCCTGTGCGTTCCCCCGAACTTTCCCAGTTTACAGGATTTGTAACAATATGGGGGAAAGACTGTATTAAAATCTTATCTGGCACTGCGCTCGTTCGAGGTGCTGTGTCAGCAAGCAGGATGCAAAGTGGAACAGAAGGATTAGTTTAATGTATGCTTAAAATAGAAATCATAGTTTGCCGTGATGAGCCGTGAGACTTTCTTCAGGAGCAATCTACGTGGAGAGGACAACAGGGCTAATTACACCTCTGCCATCCCAGGGCTGCTCCTTGCGGAGCCCTGTGGTCAGCGTGGAAGTAACAGGAGCCCCATCCCTGAACACACTCAAAACGTCTCAGCAAAACAGCAAAAAAGCTTCAGGGAGCAGTCCTTCTTGTTTCAGCAGGAGAAATTGTCTTTTTATTTTGGGTCTTTCATTGTGAGCCTTTATTTGGCCTCGGCGATTGATTTGAGTCTCCTTTATTACTTGAAGAGCTTAGATAAGGGTTCGGTTGTCTTCCATTAATGCCAAGTGCATCAGATCCAAACCTGAAGCAGCGTGTTTTATGGACACATCTCCCTTCTTTGCAGAAGGGACCGGTGTCGTTGCCTCTAATTAGGCTGAATAACAATAACCGTACACAAGCGAAGAATTAAGTCATGGAGCTGTGTGGAACCTGGAACCTACTGATTACTCATGTTTTCCTTCTTTTCTCACTTTAGGGTTATTTTTTTTTTTTCTTTCGAGTGCTTTTTTCATCTGTCAGTAACGCCCACGTCCTGCATCGGTAATGATGGGAAGGGCTGGCTTTGTATTTGCATCTGCTGCTGCCTAATGAGTAAAGGTGCCGGGGATGTGAACTTAAAAGGCTTTACCCCCACCATCGGCTGGGGGTCAGAAAAATTAGAGGTCTCGTGGTTCTGTGAGCGCAGGAGCTCGGCTTTACACCTTTGGGGTGGTGCTGCTGCTGTGTGTGAAGGTGACTTTGTATCCTCTACACCGTGCTGTGTCCTACAAGGCTCCCAGTGCCTGCTGGTGCACTCACAGGGCACAGAAAAGCTCTCAGTTCCTCCCATGGCCAGGCTAAAAGGCCAGCACAAAGCACCCCAGCACCCTTTCTGGGTGTCCAGGCACTCTGATGCTTTGGGGGAACTCTCCAGCAGCTCCCCTCCCTTTAACCTCATCACACTTCGGTTCCTCGAGCTAGGAAACCCTGGCATGGCCATTTTCAGATGGCTTTAATTAAGCGTGTTCAGTAGATTTGCACGTTTTGGGACTCGGGCTGTTGGTCCTGGCACAACGGGGCTGGGATTTGCTGTTCTGCTCGGGGAGCTGTCTCCCAGCCCACGCTGGATGGGCCAGCTCGTCTCTGAGCGGGTTAAGTCCTCGCATAAAGAGCTTACTTGGCTGCTGGGTTTCCTTTGACTGTGGTTCCTCCCCTGGTTTTTACCTAGTAAAGGGATGTGAGCGGCGTGAACTTCAGCTTGTGCCACCTATGAGAGGATGAGGTAAGGGGAGGGGGGAACTCCACCTAGTAATAACGAGGAATTCCTCTGATAGCAGCTCGGGCTCGGAACACGATTTGTCCGTTCTGGGTTGTGTGACAGCGTTATCATAGCGCTGCTCTTACCTCATGTACAGAAGGAGCTGGTTTCTGTTTACTTTTCTGGTTAAACATCCATTTGGCTGTCTGGTTTGTGATCTTGTGTGGGTGTTTCTGTGAATGGCTTCGTGCACCTGTGTTTGTTCCTTTTCAAGCTGATTGTCTCTTACTGAAGAATCGAGGCTGGCTGCGGAGGAAAGCTTCGCGTAAGGGTTTTCAGAAGAAAGTGCAAGGATGGTGGCATGCGTGGAAAAAGTAGTATCAGCAAAACAGTTGAAACCCAGGTCTGAAGGCCAGCCAAATAGGAGAGAACCTTACTGGAAGAAAACATGTTGACTCAAGCAAGTGGGTAGAGGCTTTATTTTGTTTGGCTTGAAAAATTCCTACGGAATCGTGGTGTTTTTTCTGTTCTCCCCAAAATTGCGCTTGTTGGTTTTCATTCTTTGACTGCCAGGCACCTACCAAAGCAGGAGAGGATCTCTTCTCGCACGCTCAGCAGCTGAAGTCCAGCACTTAAATAGGTTTAGAGAAGAGTCAAAAGAAGCAACTGTCCGAGTGAGGTCTGCTTATGTGGAGTTTGCTGAGTGGGCAGAAAGGTTTCACTTCTCTTTTCTCCCTCCTGTTCAGAGGGAAACTTCTGCAGCAGGGAAGAGGTTGCAGAGCTCATGAGCGAGTCGGATCTGATTTCTTGCAGCTAGCAGGACCTACAGGTGGTTTTTGTGCATTTATGCAGCATTGTACCCACAAGTACATTAGGCAAAACTAGGAATGGGAAAGCTTTTATGTTGCTTCCTTAATTCACCTGCAGGACTGACAGCTGATGGGTACCAAATCTGCTGAGAAATCTGTGCAGGGCTTTGACGGAGCCTTTCTGTGCGCAGCCAACAAAGGTGCAGTTCCGAGGCAGTGCTTTGAAATGCAGAAAAATCGTTTTGGAGCACGTCACAGAGAGTTGTTCACGCAAATTCGGAGGTGATCGTCCCTGCCTCGCTTGGCTTTCTGAAGATCCTGCTAAGAGCCTTCGCTTTTAATGGTGGTGTATTTTCTTAAGCTTTACAACGCAGGAAGAAGTGGTGCGAGCGTGGTAGCACGTGGGTTCCTTGCAATGGCTGTCTTGCAGGAAAAGGAAATGCAGCTCAAGTCACGGGCAGCAGAGGAGCAGAGTAACAAATCTGTCACCGGTGCCTCCAGCGGGAGGTCCACGGGAGCATCACAAATTTAAAGAGTGGGAAAAATGATGGACGGTTGGGGGAGAGTTAAACGCAAAAATTGGGAGAAATATTTTGCCTAGCCTGTGCCTGGGAGTAGGTTTTACTGTACAAGGAAGCTTTTTTGGAGCAGCCAGGTTGGGATAGCAAAGAATAGCCAGGAGAGGCAAAGAATGTGCGGGTGTTTTTTGCTCTCCCTCCAGTCCTTAGGAAACGAGGAGCGACTTCGGGGCTATTTTTAAAAGCTGCAGCCCTGACCCTTTGCCTTGGGGAGAGGAGGAAATTAGAGGCTTTAAAGGCAGTCCTCCACCTCCTCCCCGACTGCTTCTCCGAAGCCCTGCTGGAGTTGGAACCAGTTCCCCTCAGCTGGGCGCGGGGCACGTCTGGTAGCGATGATTCCTCGTCGGGGTGGCATCTGCACTTTGAGCTGGGTGCTCAGGAAACATCAGTCAGGCCCCTTGGCCTGCCGTGCCTGCAGAAAAGCCTCCTCTGGCGTTCCTGTTGTGCTGTCCTAGATAACCCATCTCCAGTTTTCTATTTTAAAGTCTGGGGCATGAGATATTAAGTGGGAAACGGGCTGGGTGGTAGCAGAGCGGCGCGGAGCCGGAGGGCTGCTCTTCCAAACTACATCCAGCTACAAAATACTCGGAGCTCCATGGAAAAGCAGGCATGCAGAGGACCCCTCATGCTTCTGGCTCATGGGTAACGTGTCAGAAAGGGGGATGGGTTCCTTCCTGGTCCCCTCTGATTAGTTTTTGTCATGAAGCTTTCTATTCATCGGGTTTATCGTGTTTATTCAGTGGCACGTTTCAGAAGCCAAAGAGTGAACTAATGGTGAGACGTCCCAGAGGTGCAAGCAGAAGCCGAGTAGTTTCCTGTTTTGATTTGTTTCAAATCTAACGTTCAGATAATTTCTTAAAATGGATTTCTTTAAACTGCGTGCCTCAAAGTTATAAAAAGCATTTCCTGAATCGCAGCGAGCTGTTCCACCGCGTTTTGGAGCGGGTCGGCTTGAGGAGCTGAAGCATTCTCCTGTGGAGGTTGATTCAATCCCAAATTTTTCGTGGAGCTTATGAAATCAGGGTAGAGTCATCAGGCCAGGATGTCTCGTTCTATTAATTAGAATGGAAGATCCTTAAATTTGCACCATGTGTGAGGGAAACGGTGATTTATAGCTAACGGATGCTCTGCAGGCAGCAGCATTCCATCTGCTGCACAAATTTTCCCATTACATTTCGATGACAAGTCTTGGGAAAAGCCTCACACCTGTATTTCTCATTCTGAGTAATGTTTGCCAGCGCTGTGTTTTCACTCTTGCCTGGGTATTTTTCTGAGTAAGTTGCCTATTTCTATCTGCTTGCTTTTTTTTTTTTTTTCCAGCTTCAAATTGGAGAGGGTCTGAAGCACTCCTTGGAGTACAGGCAGGCAGCAGAGGTTGTATTTATACCAAAGATTATCGATGCATTAGTGACTGAACTCCTCCTTTCTGCTCTAGTGAGCAAACACCTTGTTTTGTTTCCTGTAACTTCAGCTGAGTAGGATTTTTTTAAAAAAAAGCTTAAAGTTGTAGAACTTCTCTCCCAGTGTAAACTTTTTCTGTCCCTTATTGACTTGAGAATTGCTGATACCGACTGGGTCTGTCTGGACTTTGAATTCCATGGGGGTGGGAGCCCGCAGAGCCTGCAGGGCATGCACGGATATATTTTGGGAACCCGGGATGTGAGTTCAGTGCCTCGGTGATCAGCAACTGAGCCTCTCGGAATTGTTCCCCAGCAGTCAGGCAACCTGCTTTCACCAGCTCCCTGTCCCTAGGGAGCAAAAATAACCAAGAGAATTGTATCCCAGCCTGATAAAATTAGGTCTTCTGTAATCTCTCGCAGAACAGCCGGATGGCTAGCTGCCTTCACAAACATACGTTTTAATGCAGGAATAATGCATTCCATCTCGGATGGCTATAGCCGTGGGAGCTGCTCGACTTAGTGGCTAAAGCACTCCCATTTTGCCTCTGGGAGCAGGACTAATGTCAAACAGCAGGTCTAAAGTGCAGCAGTGGAAAAGGATTGTTTGGGATGTTTGGCCTGTCTCGTGGTGTTAACAGGGATGTTCCTGTACCTTGGTCCTAAAGGATTTGGGGAACAGAACTGTCCTGTTGTTGGAAATAAAGTGTAAATTGCAAAGAGGAGGATTTAGCTGCGACCTAGAAATATGTGCACTCATTCTGCATTAAGAAACTGTCGTTTAGGACCTCTTGTGTTCCTCTAATATGAGTTTATAATAAATTTCTCTGAGAGCAGTGTAGGTAACTCGCAGGAGGGAGGCAAAATCGAGGTGTTGGTTGTGCTTTCTGCCTGCCTCTCCTGACAGCTCCCGGCGCAGAGGGGAGGCACCGGTGTCACCGCAGCCACCAGCGCAGACAAAGCCCAGTTCTGCTGGGAATTGATCGATCATGTGGTACTTCAGCTCCTCCTTCGTAGCTGCTGAATGTCATTAAGGGAAGGCAAGAATTAAGTATTTTTCCCCCAATAATCTCGTGTGTGATCGATTTTTGTGGTTGGCCCCGGGGTGACCGGCTGCTGAGCGGAGGGCGTTGAGCTGAGGGCAGTCAGGGTGCCCAGGAGGATGGGAACGGGCAGACAAGGTGAGTTGTGCTTGGCCATAAATTGGAAGGGTGGGATCTCAAGGTTGATCAAGCACAAGATTGAGAGTTGGCAGGTTGGGTTTCGGGTCCTGTCCCTACGTGTGGCTTCGTTACGTAGCTCTGCAGCCACCGTTCCGGCGAGGGCAGAGCCAGGTGAGGACGTGTCACCTGCTGTCACCTCTACCTTCACACCTCAGCTTTTCATTTAGAGTGCTGCTCAGTCTTTGAAATGAAGAACCATCTCGGTAGGAAGAACCTTTGCTAGAAGAACTCCAACTGCCTCGCCGAGAGCAGCGATGAGAGCACGTATGTCAGTAGGGACGTCCTGATAAGGTTGTTTTCTTTGCCTACTCGTCACGTCCTCATCATCGCCTTTCACTGTAATTACCCACTGGAAGCTGCGTGTGCTCCTGGTGACAACGATCACGCAGATAAGCCGACCGGCCAAAAGAAACCTGAGGAGGAGAAGAAAACCTGAGGTTTTGAAGTTTTCTGGTTTATTTCTAGAAAGAGGCATGAGCAAAGTCACCAGAAGGTTGGAAAAGGTCACTCGGTGCCTTCCTGTCAAGAAAGCGAGGCGCGTGGCGAGCACGGTTTTGCCTCGAATGCAGCAGCTGACATTCCTGCGCTGTCACTGTGGTGAGGAGAAGGAGAATTACACCGAGGAGCTGGAAGTGACATGGCAAATTCCAGCCTGTGCTTACTCACCGAGCGGTGGAGAGCCGAGTCAGGCGATCCCAACGGAGATAAAAGGTCCTTGATCCTCGGTGGGGCTGCTGGAGAGAGAAACAGATCTGCAGCTCGTTAAACCGCGCTGCCCATTTCTTTCCTTAATTGAACAGAAATGGAAAGTGCCTATTAAAGGTCTTCCATTGCTGGCATTTAGGAAAGATTGTTATTTGTCCCGCAGGAGTGGTTGTAGCAAATGCTGGCGTTTGGGTGGCTGGACACAGGGCTTCTTGTAAGGCTCCAGCTCGGTTGTGTGTACAAAAGGAGGGGGGAGATGCTGAGAGGTTTGCTTCAGAAGACTCTTTACTGGGTCTGGAAGCCAGAGAAGAGCTCGTGTGGTCTTGGGGTGTCCCCACCTTGCAGCCCTGGTCTCACAACACAGCTTTTGGCAGCAGTAGTGGCTCAGGATGCTCACACCTCTTAGCACCTTACTCCTCTGCACCGTTCAGAGCACAGACACCTCGGTTTAAAGCTGTGAACTGTGGTGAGCTCAGGGCAGTTGATTCAGCTTTTAAGAATGCAAGTTCCGTTTTTTAAAAAAAGTATTGAACTATTTACTTCATCCTGTTTGCAGTCAAGCATTTGTAGTTAACCAAATTTACATTTATTTTTTTATTTTTTACAGTTTTTCTTAAGCTTTTAAGGCCGTCCTGAAGGAAATGCTGGCCACCAGACTGAAGTATTGTGTTAGCTAAAAGTAGAGCTCAAAAAGTGTTTGTGAGATTTATTTAATTATTTTTTTTTGAGACCGAGACCTGTGTTTATTCTTAGGGCAGAGACTTGAAGTGTTCCCTTGTGGATTAAAAAAAAAAAAAAGCGAACAATTCTTATTGTAGCTGGAATGAAAACCTCCACGCTTACGCAATTCGAGATTGGAAGCTGCTCCAGTGAAGAGGGGGAAGTGTTTTCAGTTCGTAGCTGGGAAGCTGGGATGCGCAGAGGTGAGTGCCTTGCTCTGCTTCAGGGCCACATCCCTGGGCCAGGCACACCTGAGATCCCCTGGCCCTCAGCTCCTACAGCAGCGTGCCTGAACCCTGGCAGAGGAGGAGGCTTCAAATACTCAGCCTGGTGACCCCTAACCAGGTGCCTGTGCAGGATGCTGAGAGTTTTCATGCTCGGCTGCGTGTACCATGGCAGTGACGGTAGCTTGTGGTTGAGCACGTGGATAGAAACTGGCTGCATTTGTGGAATTTCCCCTTCTGCTTTAAATTCTCGGGTCCCTCGTGAAAATGTGATGAATTTAAGAAGTCCTACAGTGTAGAAAAAAGTCAATTATCGAGTCCCAAGTAGGGAGAATCGTGGATGAAGACAAAGCAAATGAGTCAGATATAAATAATCCTATTATGTCTTGGCTGCTGCCACACCTAGAAACCCTGAACAAACACTGCTGTTCTGTTTAGTTATTCCTCCGTTTGATACACTTTACTTGTTAAGTCCTGTTTTCAAATTGCAGCATGTAAAAATCGTCTAGGGCTACTCACCAGCAGTGTTCAGTACTTAAGAATGTTGGTTTAGGAATTTTGACCAGAGACGGAGATGCCTGTGCTAGAACGTAGTTAATTTGCTCTCGGAGTTCCCCAAAATTAGGAAAATACACAATCCTGGGGCCGGTGTTGCTTTGGAAGGCTTTCAGGGCAATTCTTTTTCTGCAGTAGGCCTTTAAAAAAAAAAAAGCCTGGCTAGAAGAGCAAACAGGAAGATGTAATTCCCCTTTGGCTTTTGTGCAGCAAAAGGTTATTCATTGTATAGAGCTTCAGTGAAACGCTGCTGGTGTGTCTGGTCGTAGCGTGGAAGGTGTAAGGGAAGGCGTTTTGATCTAGCAGAACTGTATTTGATGTATCGTGATTGCTGCCATGTGTCTTACTGGGTAATTAGCTAGTAGCTCGTCTCCTTCCCTCCTGCGTTGTGGATAAGCTAATTTTAAGAAATCTGCGTGAAGAGGTTTAAAAAAAAAATAATACAAAAGACAAAAGACCCTTCCCTCCCACCCCATACCCTAATTCTCCTGTAGCTCCCCTCAAGGGGGCACAAAGGCTTGTCTGGTGAGCTTGGCTGTCCTTAATTCCAATTTTTTTCAAGAGAGGTTAGGGTTTGTTTGTTGGTTCTTGTCCAAACACGTACCATTTGCTTCGCATTGTTCTTTTGTGCTGCCTGCTGTCCTTTGGGCTGTGTATGTGGCCTATGAAATGTGATCCTCTGACTCGAAGGAATTGCAGAGATTTGTCTTAGGCACGCGTACCTGCAGTAATCTTTCTCAGTTTATCAGTGCTGCAGCGTGACAGCTCATGATATTCAGCCCGTGCGTTTCCCTGGAGTGAAAAGGTAATTTCTAGTGGTAAACCTGATGGAGAAAGCCAAATAGAAAGAGAGCTTCGTGTCCTGACAGCTCTTCGGGGGGTTATTGATGGAGCAGCAAAGGTGACGCTTTATTTTTCATGTTCTAGAGGTGGAAATGGACGCAGCAAAGCAACAAAAGAGGTAGATGATGGCAGTCCAGTTCTCGGTGCCATGCGAGGTCCCCTAACTTGGCCTTTCCTCTTAGGAAAGTTATTGCTGCTTATGTTCTCTTGTTTCAAATCCCAGAATACCTTCCCGTGAGCAATAAACCGGTGCGAAAGGGACACGGACGCGCTGCACGGCACTGCAGGCACCCTCGTCCTCCAGCAGAGACAGAAGTGTTTGGGCAGGAGGATGAAAGGGAAGACTTGGCGTGGAGAAGTGGGGAAGGAGTAAATAAGTCTTCTGTCAGAACGGAGTTTGGCTGCAGGTTATGAGCGGGCTGGCAGCAGCACAGCTTAGAGAGTTTGCTGCTTGATGGTGCTTTGCCGTGCAAAGTGACGCTCTCCCAGTTGTGCTGGTCCAGCTGCTCTGGGTCTGTCCTGAAAGCTGGATGGAAGAGCTGCCAGGCTTCAAAAATGAACAGCATTGCTGTTGAATATCTGACATCGAGAGAGGAGAGCCTACAGAACAGTCCAAGAAAGGAAGAATGAAAGGAACCAGCGAAGCGGAGAGAGTTGGGCCAAGTTAAACCCCTTTTTTTCTGTAATTCTGCTATCGAGAATTGCTCTTTAGGAACAGCTTAAATTTTCTGTGGGTGAAATGTGACAAAAAGTCTCCCCGAGTTACTGTCACGCCGAAGTAAGGCAGCAGTTTTCGGGATTGCTTCCCTGTTTTGAAGGGACTATTTGAAGCTGCTTCATGGATTCCCAGTTGAAAGGTAGATTTCTGCTCCTTCAGCACATTCTGCCCCGAGCAATTGCAGACAGCATCTCCTTAACTCACTAAACCAGTTGATGGTTGAGCTTTGAACATATTGTCTGCTCTTCAAGCGTTACATACGGTTAGATACGTAAATGAAAAGGGCTCTGCTGGTTGTTCCAGGGAGTTACCTCATGGAGGGGAAAAGCTGACTTGGGTTTCCTGTGATATCCTTTACCTCTGATTGTGCAGGGTGCAAATTCAGAGCCGCCCTGCGTTATCTGGGGATGGAGGCACATATGAAAAGGAAGAAGGCAGCTAGGCGAGGGCAGCTTGCCAATTGCTTAAAGCCTTTGTTAGAGACTAAAGGAAACCTGCGCCCATTTAGGCACTAGTACAGCCCCAGGGGCTTTCTTGGCCTCATATGTAAAGAAGATGAAGGCAGCCGCATGGAAATGATTGCACACTTTTGCATGTCAGTCTACATTAGCTCTTCAGACCCTGGCTGTTGTTTGAACGCTAAGATCTTGTGCTTAATTCTCCGAGTTTTCATCCTGTGGGTCTGGCAGTGCAGCACTTAACCCATCTGGTGAAAGTAAACCATGAGGACAGCATCTTCTGCACGAGGACGCTCGCAAAACCCGTCTCTAGTCGAGCTGCACGGAGCCTTCGTGTGACTTTGTGCTGGTCACAAGGAAGGAGATGTCTCCATGGCTCTGGGAAGGGTAGAGTCCTTGTTCTTGGTTTGCTGTGAGCTGGGAGGGGAAAAAAAAAGAGAAAAACTCAAGTCCCAAAATAAACTTCAATTTTAAGCCAGTGAAGCTAACTGAATTAGAAATGTACACACTTCCACTCTCAAATCTGCACTGCTCTGCCGTTTTCTGCATGAAAAGAAGGTTTTGGAGCAGTTCGTAGCTGTTACGCCAGTCACATCACATCAACCACGTCAGTACTCTGCTGTAGATGAGAATTTGGCTTCTGCATTGCGTTTCTGGGCTGGGTTTTTCTTCCTCTTCAAGCTTTTAACATGAAATATTCAATCGTATCCGTGCACAGGAGAGTTGATACAGGTATCACGCTTCAGAGAGCTGCGATGATCGTATCTGGTGGTGAGCACATCCTGCCTTTGTGGTGTCTGTGTTAGCGACCTGAGCGTGACTTTCAGGTTTCAGGAGAAGCATTGTTGTGTTGTCCTCCAGCAGAAGTAGGGTCAGGCAGAACATCCATCCAGAGTTTCCCAAATAGTGTCTGAGGTACATCCAACTACGAGGTGTTTTTGTGGACGCTCCAGGGTGGCTGAAAGGCCAGCTCAGCATCGTGTTCGGAAGGAGATCTGAGCTGGATGACCCCAAGGAATTTATTTTGTTTATGGGGTTTGTACGGCACTGCTTTGTGCTTCTACAGTGCCAAATGCTTAAGAAGAAACGATCCTCTTGCGCAAGGGATATCGAGGAGGAGTGATTGCTTCGCTTCCCAAAGACCATAATTTCTCTTAAGAGACTATTACGTACCATGGCACAAGTTTTACTTATATGAAACATATGGAGTCAGCAGACGAGTCTTAGCGAACAAATTGGAGGGCAGCAATCCAAACCCATGCCTGTTGTCTCCGTTTCTCCTTTTTCAGAGTTTTTGCTTAATTGCAAGCTTTCTGTTTGGACTGTAGTTTCTCCTTCTTGGCAGAATGTCCTGTCTTAAATTATTGCTGTCAGCACGTCCTTAGCCCTTCCTGCTCCCCCCGCTCCCCCAAAATGTGGAGCACAGGCTGTGGTGCCTCAGATTGCTATTAAAAAGGCCATTATGTTTTGCAGTTGAAAGCAAAGCCTGCCGTGAATATAATACTTGATCAACGTGATACAACCATCTTCCTATTAATATTACTACATTTCCACACTGCTTTTATAAACAGTGCTCTTTGAAATGGCTGATATCTAGTGATTACGGCTCCATTAGGCGTAGTAACAGATGGTTAATATACGAGTACTTCTTCTGTTGTCATTGATAGCAGAAATACTAAAATGAAAGAGAACGTGGAATTAACGTGGTGCGCCGGAGGATCTCCTATCAATGTCAGGTCATCAGATCGAGGAGAAAGTAAACTGCTGTTCAGAGTGATGCAAAATGGGCCGGAGAGGGATAATGAATCATGCTGGAGCAAGACGAGCGAGCGTGGGTACTGGAATGGATAGCGAGGCCACAGGGAGGATGATCCGCAGATGGGCAGACCACAGTTTTCTGTAAAACGTCCAGGTTTTAGAAGAGGTAAGACTCCTGCGGCTACTCAGTTAGAGGGAGAGGCCTGGAAAGTCCCTGCCTTCTTCACCAGCCAAAAGAGACGTGGAAGTAGGCCATGGACATCAGATAACTTCGCCAAGGTCATCCTGTGGAGATGAAGCAACAGCTTTGCCGAACATCTGCAGTTGCCCTGTGCACCTGCGCGCGGTTGGAGCTTCCATCAGGTATTTTTCAGCAGGCACGATGTGAACGCTGATAGCTGTAAGATAAATCAAACTTAACACCCTCGGAAATTCTTAACTTGCTTTTTCAGGTGATGCTTTGGTTAAACGCAGAGTTTGCTGTTAAACAAATAGTTTCCTGGACACTTTTGGGTTGCCTGTTCTTATTTTCTCTCTGTCCGTTCCTAGAAGGAAAGTGGCTCACACTTCACCATTTCTGTGAGAACTGGAGAGTTCACACTTTTGGGTTTCTGTTTTAGATGAGTAATTTGGAGGGCTTGCACATTTATTGCGTGGTAATAAAAACAGGCCAATACTGTTAGAATTAAATGCCAGTGGTAAATAAAGAGGGAGAGTTTAGGTCGTTATTTAAACTAATCTAATGCTTCTTGCACCTTTGAGGCAGATTGGCCACTGCAAAGAGAAAACTGCACAGTCACCTTTGCATTAAATTTATTGCAGAATGAAAAACTCAAATGTGATCTCACTCTCATTAAAATTAAGTAATTGATGTCATCTCTCAATTAGAAGATTCTTTCGGGAGCTTTTGGCAAGTCATTCCAGGTTGCTATTAAGACCTGACCAACGAAGCATCCTTAAACTGGAGGGGATGGGAGATGTTTCCCTGATAAGCAATTGACAGATACGAAGGAGCATCTCAACAAAGTACCTGTCTGCAAAACCACCAAACCCAGCAACCCCAAACCACTCTACGGTGGGGCTACCAAAAGATTTCTTCTTTGTGGAGATTTCTGTCTTGAGGTTAGTAAGGTGAAGTCAGCAAAATTTGGAAATGAAGCTGATTAAGTTCCTCTTAACATGCTTGTCTCGAGGTACCTGGCTTGTGAATGCCCTGAACGTGAACAATCATCAGAAGCAGAACTGTGAAGGGGAGGATTCTGACTTTAGCTTTGACACGAGTTGTTCTCGTCACACTAACTGTAACTGTAATCCAGTATTGATAGCCCGTTGGCTCTGCTTTTCATTAGCTGGCGTTACAACAATTAACTGTTGTTACTGGTTTACTCTGAATACATTTTGCTGTTTGTTGCTTTTTAAGACAGCTTGCAGTTCCCAACCTGTGCAGCTAGAGCTTTTGTTTTTTTCCTCTTTTATTCATAATACCATCTAGCGTGTTTTAAATAAAATAATAATTAAAAAAAAAAAAAAGCATCCTTGTTTGCAAGGAATCTTTCATCTCCAGCTCTGGGCTATGCAGAACTGGAGTGGTAAGGAGACTTGTGTTTTTGTGCTGGCTTCATCATTTTCAGAATATTAATATTTAATTTAGGCTTTTTAAAGCTTTTAGCAGATTTGTCAGGCTTTCTTCCCTGTGGTGGTATACGTGAGGACAACTTGAGAGAGCGTTCTGATTAACTCGCAGTATGGAATGCGGTTTTATTTATTTTGATTTATGATTGAAAAAAACCTTCTAAGCCGCTCGTCCTGTTCTGTAAGTAGCTTTGCCATAAACAACCATAAAACAGATCCAGCAGTTTTTCCTTTTCTCCAGCTAGAGTCCCACCAAGCACACACTCATCACCTCCACGCGATCGATACCCGTCCGTGCCATGGGGACTGCTGGCAGTGTCACCCTGCGGAAAAAAGCGTGGGCAAGCAGCAGCCAGCTGCATGGCACAGGGAGCAGCAGCTTTCAGGGCAGCACCATCCCCTGATCCATCACTGCCCGATCCCTTCACCTCGCCTGGGCTGCCAGGGCTCGGGGCACAAGTCGGGCTGTGCTCACGTCGAGCCCTGTGCTGCAAAGGAGAGAGCTCGGGTGCTTCGGTGTCAAGGAGGTGCTCGGCTTCCTCTCGGTTAGGGCTGCAGCGTGCTTACTTACGTGGCTGGTACATCTTTTGGAAGTTTGTATCATGGCTTTTCATTGTGTCTTGTTTTTTTTTAACAAGTGTTTTCACAGTATATTTGATTTTGGAGAGCTTGCAGCTTGTCAGCACAATACGTTACCTGTAGCACATACATGCCGTGACATTTCAACCAGTTACTAGAAATAAAGCTCTGTCTCCTTCAACTTCAAGAAATTGTGGGAAGTGAAGAGCACAGGACGTGAGAGCAGATCTGGTTCAGGTAGGCTGCCTTTCAGCGCAGCAGATAACTCATCCTGAGGAAGATTTGGAACCAGTTTAGAGGCCGAGTTCCTTTTTTTCCACTCAGACCGTGCAGCTGCCTGTGGTACACAAGCTCCTGGTGGGTTTGCATCGTGCTCAGGCAGTTCTGGGTGAGGCCTGCAGAGGAGTTTGTGCTTTTCAGCTGACGGCCCTCGGAGCCATGACTGAGTCCCACGTTCAGCCTCCCGAAATGTGGCGTTCGTGATTCAAGATGCAAACAAAAAAGGGGAAACGCAGTCAGCATTCTGGCTTCTGGCAGAGCCCCTTTTTGTTTACCAGCTCATGTTTCTTTCCAGTTGGCTGCTGTTTGCTGGATCAGTCGATCTGTTGTTTAAAATAATTTGTTTATAGCTAATGCTGCCTTTTGGTCCTTTCATACCGAATTTACCAACAGGAGTTTTCAATTTACCTGCAGAAAGCTGTCTCATTCCTAGGCGAGCGTGTTTGTTTTCCTTCCCTTGCTATCATAAATAAATCACCCTGAGTTTATTTCTACTGCATCCAACGTCCCTGGCCTTCGTGGGAAGAGGGTGCAGCAGCCTCGGCGTCACACGGAGCAGTTCGCAGGGTGTTGGGGTGTTTGCTTAGCCAGCAAAGCAGCGCTCTGCCAGGTGCCAGATGTGCAACCCGCTCCCTCTTTCATTGCTATTCAGCTCCTGCGTGTCGTTAGGGGCTGCCTCATTAATTACCAGCGTTGGCCGTGCTGTGCGAGGGCCGGTCCCTGGTTTGCAGGCCTCCAGCGCGGAGCTGGCGGGGTTGGAAGCTGCCCAGTCGGCTCTCCAGCGAGGTTTATTAGCTTTTAAGCTGAGCTTTGCTTTCCCAGAAGGGAGGTCCCCCCGCTTGGGGAGCTCTCTGCCCTCCTCACGCCGTGCACGGGGAAGAGCTGACCCCGAGAGGGGGGGAAGCATCAGCAGATTTTCTCAGTCATTCGCAATACGAAAGCAGCTTTCCCAAAATCGTGCCATAGCTAGGCCAGGGAGGAGTTGGGATGAGATGTTTCACTCAGCCTCGCTCTCTAGGCTGCTGGGGAGATTTTAATTATGGCACGAACAAAGCAGCGATTGTCCAAAGCTTTGTGTCGCTCCGCTTGTTGTTTTATCCAGTGCCTCTGGTCCCCGCTTGCCGCGGATCCCGGCGAGGTGCTCTGGGGTCATTTGTTGTGATTCCTCCGTTGCTATCTTCTGCTTTATTTTTCACTAATGAGAAGTCAACAAGGTAGAAATTTCCTCCTGTGAATTTTGCTCACGTGAACGTTTGGCTGGAAAATGTGATCTCAGGAACAGCGCTTAGCAAGGTTGCGGCGACAGCTTTCATAACAAATGCATTGCATTTGGGAAGGTTGTTTTATTGTAAATAATTCCCCTATTTGCTTTCAAAGACCAATTCTTCGAACTAGACCACATCTTTAACTGCAGGAAAACTCTTTTTTTTTTTTTTGTAAGCTCTCTTGCTCATTTGCTTTGCCTTCCTTTTCTTTTTGCCAGGTTGCTGACTGTGTGCTCTTAAATAATCCTACTGATTTCTCCACACTTCCTTCCCTCTACAAGTAAGACACTTGAGAGTTCAGTTTATTGAAAAAGGAGATGGTGCCCCCTGAGAGAGGCCAGGGTGGGAAAATTGGCTGTGAGGAGCCAATTTCTCTGGAAGTGTTTGTGCTCAGCAGCTTCGGGGGGGATCTCGGGTGGGCTTCCCAGCCCTTGGGCTGACTGTGAGCTGGATTGCCGAGCTGTGCCGTGTCTGCAGTAGGATGTTTTGCCACAGTTTTGCTCGTCCATCCAGCTGAAAGGCTTTCACGTTGGCAGGATGTCACCACGTCCTGCTACCCGCCGTCTGAACAAAGTGCTGCTGGAGCCGACGCTTTGACTCTCCGGCATGCCCCGAACAGAAGTCGTTCCTCGCATCAGCTTTCTTGTAAAGAGCACTGCAGCTGACACAATAATGGGTTTTCTTAGGCTTGCTGGGGACATGCCAGCGTGGTTTCCTTAGCAGTGAAATTCCTCAAGAAGCCACGGTTGCTGATGTAAACATAGCTGGAAGCTTAACACAGCCTGTACTGAAGCGCGGGGCCTGAAATCTGCTTCCTCTGCCCTGCTGCACAGCGCCTTTTTCTTCTGTTCTTTCTGTTTCAGTCGGCTTTCCCAAGCCTGGAGCCAACTTGAACAGGGAGTGCTCTTCAGTCCCGAAGAGACGGCCTCGCCTCGGCGTGGAGGAGCCTGCACACACTCGGGGCTTGTGCACGGCGCCGAGCAGCTTGCCACGAGCCCCAACGCAGCTCCGCTTTTGTAGGATTTGTGCTGGGCACGGGGTTGTTTCGAATGACCACGTGCAGGGCAGGTTTAAGGGCATTTAACACAGTGCAAATGGCTCTCGATGGCTATCTCCGCTTTGGTTCCCACCAGTCGGGCTCAGAAGGAATGAAATAGGGGAGCCAGGAGCAGATTGGGAGCTGCTCACCCGCTCTGCCGCCTGTGTTTTCGTCGAGCACGCTTCTGGAATTGGGTGGGAGTTCCTGCAAGGCGAATTACTGGTGTTGCACACTAATTTGAGGCTGGGTAAAAAATTAATAATTGTATTGCTTTAGCATTAAGTAGTGGGATCCTACTGGGGTGACTAATGCTGTGTAATAGTAACTATCCTAGAGTGAGCACTCGCTAATGCTGTAGCGTGGCTGCGGTTTGTGTTGCAGATCTGAGTGCTTTGGGACAAACAATGTGTTTTGCTCTCTCAAGCAGCCATCGTTTCCTTGCTGCCCTTTTCTGAGAATGAGGAGTGACATCCTGGTGAATACAGGCTTGGCACTGGCTCTTTGGGAGGATCGGGATAGGAGGCATGCGGGAGAACACGTCGTGATAGATGTCTCACCTCTTTAGTTCGATAAATTCATTCTTTTGATGGCTTTTTTGTTTGGGGGGCGATCGGTCTTTTAAGTGCTAATGCGTTTGCGGCGATATTTCTTTGTTTCAACATGCATAATCATCGAGCTCAGCCAGTTATTTGGAATAGCATTTGCCCATCTGGAGCTCCATAATTATCGTGCTATGGTGCAGTACAGCATGCCAACTAGGTTAGGGCTGTATTTAAAGGAGGATGGGAGTTGCATTTCCATACCTGAGTGCTTTGTGATAAGAAGCGCTGTTTGATCAGTAGATAGGGGAGTAATTGCTCTTCACTTCTTTCTTTTCCCATTCTGACATCGTGTTCAGGGATCTAGAATTTAATTACAAAAGGCAACTTCGGGCACAGTCGGACTGAAACAAGTTGCATATCCAAAGCATGCTTCTGGACGGCTTGGCAAGGCGTTGCTCTGTGTCAGGTGTGGAGGAGGGCTACCAGCAAGGAATACCCGTGGCAGTTGGCCTACGGTAGGAAAATCAAAGCCTTCCTCAAGAGCATTCTTAATCATTGCTGTCTGCAGGCCTTGGAAGGGTGAGTGGCAGGAGTTGCAGACAGGATAAAATCCATACAAACTCCTGTTTCAGTCTCATCCAAGGTAGATCCACTGCAGCAATATTCTGATGTTTCTGTGCACGGGGGCAAGAGGAAAGCCCTTGAGAAGAAGGTTTTGTTGTGTGCCTTGTACTGCCAGCCAGTGCCACCGATGGCTGCGGTGTGGTAGAAGCTTTACACGTCCCTCCTCAACCCATCGCCTTGCTTTGGAGCCCCTGACAGCCTTTGGATGCTGGTTGTGGAAAAACTAAGGGGAGATGCTTGGCTTTCTAGTGACAGATGCCTTTCTGCATAGGTTGAAATATTTAATTTTGAAGCAGGATGAGTTCTCTTTGGGAGCCTGCAAGTTTTTGGTATTAAGGCTGTGTTGAAAACAGGCTTGGTTTGGAAATTCATCTGTCCACAGTAGCCTATTTGGTGGAGAAAGTGTGCTGCTTGGAACAGGCGGAGAATTTGCGTGTAATCCCAGCTAGTTGGGCTGGAAGGACGACTCCTGGGAGAAGGTTATCAACACGCAGGGTTCTGAGGGCTCGGTTTCTCCCTGAAGGAGGACAATGATGCACCTCCTGAATAGGTGCTGAGTCATGGGGTTGGTGCTCTTGCCTGGAGTTTAGTCATTTCCTGGGAAACTTTTGTTTTCAGTCTGGTGGTAGAGGGCTAGGTCTGCGTGTTTGTGCTGGGGGTGAAATAAATGAGTTTCTGCCGGAGGTTAGTCAGAAAAGAGAATTTTTGCAGACTTGCTTCACTTGGGCTTTAAAATTCATTGTGAGTCGTCTTGTTTGATATTTTACTCAGCTTCGACTGTGCATATAGCCAGGTCTTGCACACGGTTATGTGGCTCTTGCTGTTTTTCATCATCTAAATGCGTTGTTTTGATGCTGCGTTGGTGTTACAAACCCCGTGAAGGGCTCCTACACCGAAACCCAAGTTCTGCCCAGGGACTGCTTGTTAAAAATAGGTGAAAACGTTTCTCTTGAACAGATTTTGTAAAAGCCCTATTTGTGACAAAGCTTTGCTTTTGTGCCCTGTGTAATATTCAGAAGGGAAAACTTATTTTTCCCCATGCAAGTCGCAGCTATTTATAAGTTGTATATTATTATTTATTTTTTTTTCTCCAGGGTGGGGTTAGAGGCAGGATTTATTATTTGTGCATGGGATTAAGCTATTTCTGTGCATATGCTGCTTTTGTGGGTAACATGTTATTACTACTACTAGGTTAAAGGTTGGACTGGATGATCTCAGAGGTCTTTTCCAACCTGGCTGATTCCACGTGAAATTCATCGGGCTGCACTTTGAAAAACAATGGCTTAGATAAAAATTCCATTCAGTGATTGTACTTTGCAGGTGTTTGTTAGAGGCTGCGAGCAGAGTGTTTATTTAGTAGGGTTATCAGAGTTAACAGAATTTGGTGATGTATTTAAAGGTTTTGAGTGGTTTTCTCCAGGAGTTTTGTTATTTTAAACATTTTGCCTGTTGCAGAGGTAGATGTCAGCCTTGCATCGATAGCGAGGTCTGAGTTGCTGGTGCAGGAGCTCATCACACATCCTCTTGTAACAGGTAAGGGTCTGAAAGGCAAAGCATCTCCAGCCTTCCTCTCCTGACACAGGAATGAGTTAGAAGTATGGCTTAAAATTTGGCTGCGTCCTCGTTTGAGCAACTTAGCTGGGGAAATCCTTTGAAGAAGCCAACCCCGGAGCATGCCGGGGTCATGCTGATGCTGCAAAAACTGTGCACGTGCAACGTGCAGGAATGTTCTCGTGTCTGCTCCAAAGAGAAGAATCAACAGAGTTGTAGTTCATATCAAGGGCTCTTTTATTTACAGTGGTAAGTTTCCAAGTATTTTTCGGTGTCCCAGTCTTGCTAAGCCTTCGAGAACTCCTTTGCCAACCCAGGACGGTGCCGTTTGCAGCAGCAGTAAGATGCCACACGGGTCTTTTTCTGCGGGGAAGGGAGGGTCTTCAGCTGAAACTGATCTGATGCCACCTCCTTTTTGTCGGTCACCCCCTGCCCGTGCACACAAAGAAAACTGAACTCTGTCCTGAGCTCACCCAGGTTGGTGATACATCACATATGGCATCCAAGATTACTGCCCATAATACACGCGCCGAGACGGGTGAAGCGAGGACACTGGGTCAGCTGCAACTCCGAAATGCTGCTGTACGAGAGAGACATTCTTCAGGAGATGGATTTGTTGTTTAAAGGTGAAACAACAGCAATAAAAAAATATTAAAAGTGCTTAAGGTGCACATGAAGTGACTTGGGGGGAAGTGCACCTTGTGACCTTGAATGACACAGCCCCGGACCTCTGCACATGGGGCAGACCACGCCACGAAAATCCAGCTGCATTCTTTCGAAGTAAGAAATGTTGAGATTAAAATAGTTTTAGCTTGATAAAACAGCATTCATCAGCCTTTAGAAAAGATTTCTTCTTAAAGTGTGGAACAGAGTCCCCACAGTGCTGCAGCCAAGTAGACTTGTAGTGTATATAAATTAATCTGGAGCTGATCTGTCTGTGAAACTTCTAGTGCTGCAACTGTAGCAGTATAATGCTGGTGCTTAACAAACACAGCTTTGTAAGTCTTGCTGCTTTTTCAGTAGCCTATTCATGTTCTTAATGGGAACAGAATGGTGCTGTTAAAGGAGAACTGCAATGCGCAAACCTGTTCTTTTTGGTTATCCATACTGCTTTTTGTGATATAAGGACTGAGCAAGGCTTTATTTATATATTTTTTTTAAGAAATCTGTGACTTTTTTTTCTGTAAGACTGTAGTTTGCAGACCTTGGTATTGTCTTCAAGGAGGAAACCTGATATACGGCTTCACCAGAAGGAAGGAGGAGGGAATCTTTGAAGCTGCATCATCACCTGGCCTCAAACAGAACGAGGGAATTGTCTAAACTTGTAACGTAGTTCTGGTGCTGAATTTATAGCCAAAGAGTGTTGAGAGTGCAAGACCTTTTAACAGGTATGCTCTGTTTGGGCACGTGAAAAGAGGTTTAAATGTTGTTCTTTGGTTTGATGAAGCCTGGCACTGAGGACATCTTAGCTTTTGGCCTTGGTAAAACCATGGCAGGGGGTGTCTGGAAGGTGCCAGTCCTCCAGGCGGTGGAAGAAAGGTGAGCTCTAACTCTGAAATAGGTAATTAATTACGTGAGTGGCAATAATGTTGGTTCCTGAGGTGCCAAACTGGTTGGTGTGATAGCTATTTTCTGCCTAGGCTGTAGCTGAGACGGTCTGAAGTGTTAACGTGCATGCCTTTCTAGTTTGGGATTTCTCAGACATGCCACCTAACACGTCCAAGCACACTTGAAAGGCCTTATCTGGATGTGGCATGCAGCACAAGAACATTTTGGACTTCCAGCTCTGCACTTCTGGCTTTCAACATCTCCAGCTGGTGGCTACTTCTGGTCAAGGACAGGAAATACAAAATCAAGCTCTGCAAAGCCAGGCTTGGTATCGTGTCCTTTCAGAGTTAGAGGTGGTAAAACTGCAGGGAGACATGGCCTGGCACATGTGCCTAGGGATTGAGAAGGGGAGCAGGGAAGAAAGGCAAAGTCATCAAGGTCACTTAACCCGGGTGAGACCTGAAAAGCAGATGCAATGGTGATAATATAATTTATTTCCTTATTTTCCTATTATAACCTTGTTAGAGTGTTTGCTGTTAAGTAAACAGAGCAGGTATCCATGTTGGGGGACTAATGAATGGACCAGAAGCATTTCCAGGATTCTCTGTCAGCATAAGCTGCTAGAAATATCAAAATTGTTTTTTTGTTGATGTTTTAAAAGCATCCAAACATTTTTCCAAATGCATACAAACTCATTTCAGATTCGACTCTTTTGCTTGATACAGTCAAGTGTTTGGAGGCTTTGTTGGAGAGATGCTGTGCGCTACGTGATCATTTTCCTTAATTTCTCCACTGTAGTAATTATGGTTTTGTTAGACAGTAAATGATTCAGTGTTCTCATTCCATGGGGGGAAGGGGAGCAAGGATGTTGAAAGAGGAGTATTGTCTGAGCGTAGCAGGATTAGCTGGTGTTACCACCTTGCACTGATTGAGCACCGCTGGTTAGAAGAGATCATCAACCCTAATTGCTAAAAAGCAGCCTGGCGTCACAGGGCGGTGAGGCTCCTGAAGTTTGAGGCTCCTCTGTTGCATGATTTGAATATAGGTGTAACATCAAGGCTGATCGGTGGCAGTTCCCTGGGCTTCCTTCTGCCCTGGGTAAGCCCGCGCGGTTCCTCTGTTGGCGTGAACTCTCGGCAGGCAGAAAATGCCAGGGGGATGCGTGTGATGAGGACGAATTCTGATTTCTAAGGGAGGAGAATCACACGAGAAGGGAACATTGTGTTTTCCAGGGAATTCTCTTTCTCAGCTGCAATTGGTTTAATCACAAACAAACAAAGCTCCTGCGGTCAGGACCTTGTCCAGGCGTCCTCGGCGAGGGCGGAGGGTTGCTCCCGGACTCGACTCCGTCTCTGCAAACCATAAATGCTGAGTTACTTCTGACTCCAGGGAACGACATCCATCTCTTATGTATTTGTAAGACCTGCAGTGTCTTGAAAAGTAGAATGTTTTTAAATTCTTTTAAATCTGTCAGAAGAGAGGAAAGATGAAACGGGCTGGAGGGGGCAGCGTTGGAAGAGGGATCTGTACTGCAATACCCAGCAAGGTGAGGAGTTCCTGAAGCACCTCCATACCCTCCTGCCACAGAACCTGTTCTGTGGAGCTGCCTGGAGCTGGTCCACCAAACGCTGTGCAAATGAGCAGGAAAACTGAGCTGGTGGCTGGGCCGGAGCAAATCTCTCATGTGTTGGGATGGGTTCACCTTTGTGAGTCGCGGAGGTGCTTTTGGGATGGAAAAACCTGGGAGTTTGGGTGGCAGAGGGAGGAAAATGGTGGTGCGTGGAGCTGCTGGGATGGATCGTGGTGATGGAGCAGGGCTGCATTTACCCTTCAGCCTCTTCCACCCTCCTGGTTGCCTGAAGACATTGCTGCACCCGAGCTGGTGGCTACTGGTGCCAGGAGGAAGGCGAGCCTGTTTCTTCGTCGCGTCAGTGACCGGAGGCCTAGCTCGCTCACACAACCCTTAAATGTAAATAAAGAGAAGATCTCTGACCATAACGTGAGAGCAGAACTGGTAATGACATAGCTTGTAGCAAGTCCTGCTAAAACTCCTCCGCCGTGCTGTGAGAGGTGGCCCGGGGCTGAGACCACTGCCCTTGAGGCCTTGTAGGTGAGGATGCTCTGCTTAATTTGGGGTAGGGGCAGCGTGGGGAGGGGATGCTTTGTGGCAGTAGGCAAGGTCATGATGTCACAACGTCGGCTGTTGATGGTGAATGGTTCTTGATGGAAAACGAACTGAATTTCTGCTTTCTTTTCCCAAGAATCCCCTTTTCCTCGGCAGGGCCTCCTCAGCGCGTGGAGGCACAAGCACGGCTACAGATAAATATAGCCTCCAAGTGAACTGAAACAGTTGTAGCTGGGAGAGGGCCAAAAGAATGCCTCAGCAGTAAGTGTTTTTGTTTGGAATTTCTTTCCGAGGAGTGAACAAACACTAGCACCATGGTAAAGCAAAATTGTCAGCCCTCGTTTGCCTCGCTAATGCTTCGTGGTGCTACGTCTGCCTAGAGAGGGGTTGGAGTTCTTGGGTTGGTTTTTAGCTGTCCAGAAGAATTCAGCACAGCAAACGTCACAAAGCCTTGAATTTATGGGAGCAGGCTTGATGAGGAGTTACCAGGTTTATGTAGTAGGAGTGAATGGTTCTTGAGATTGCAGCCCCATTGTCTTGGCTCTCTTCCTGTTGCTGTAATTTATGACTTTCTGCGAGGAAATCCGCATTTATGTTCAGATCGAGCCAGTTCCATTTCCTGTAGATCAGCAGAAAAGGGATAGCGGGAAAGAAAATTTCCCTCCTGGTGAGTCTCTGATTTCTCAGTGGATCGATCCCGAATTTGGGGTATGTGGGACCAGAGGAAGGAGACACTGTGCCATAAATGCCTTCCATTCATGCACCACGTTAAAAAGACATTTGTTTGCACGACTCACGATGTCACTTTAGGCGTAACTCCTGTGGCTGCAGTAACTGGATCATGGTTTTATTAAGGTGATTTTACACCTGTTACCCATACCTGCATGCAGCCTTTTTTTCCTAGCCTTAGTCCCCATGTCTTGCTGGAGATCCCATTTCAGTTAATTGTGGTCTGTTTCTAGCTTGTAGGGGTGGCTGTCCTTAAAGAAAGAACTCAGTTTATTTATCAGTTTCTTTTTTATCAGTTTCTTTTAACCTTTTTGTTCCCTACTGTCCAGTTCCCCTTCTACGGGGCTAGCCTAAGAAGTTAAATGTGATGGCTTCTTGTCCCGTAAGACAGGTGCTTGAGCCTGTCAGTCTTTGTCAAAATACTGCTGGAATGGGTTTGTTTTGGTTTTCCTTTTTTTTTCCTATTTTTTTGGGTTGGTTTTGCTGTTGTTGTTACAAGCACTACTTGGAAACCCAGCAGTGGGAGGGCACAGAGCTGCAGGGAAGCCCCAGGAATTTCTCACCCTCCTTTCTCCTGCCTGGGTTTTACTGGCTGTAACTTCCCTGCTGCTGCCAAATAGCAGCCGACTTTTTCTTATTATCTCATGCTTGGAGAATCCTTTTTTTTTTTTTTTCAAGTGATAAGATAAATGCCTCGGATCATGTGGTAGGGAAGGTTGCAAACGTTTTGACCGTTGAGAGTGCTGCTATTTGCTGGTAATGCACTAGTATTCCTCAGTAATGCCAACAAATTTCTGTGGCAGATGTTGCATTATATATAGTGCGTAACCACCGATGTCAGGAGCCCAATTAAATCTTGCGGAGAAGTTAATCACAAACTAACAAGCTCCAAACAAATCTGCGGGTTGGCTTCTAAGGGAAAATCCCTCCCCCTGCCTGCGCAGGTTTGTTTTTCCTGAAGTGGCAGTCACCCCGCTCCATTTGCTACCCAAATGTGGGGGAATTCAAGCTGCCCCTGAAGATGGAGAGGCAGATCTCAAAAGCTTGTAGGTTCTGTAGCTCACGCAGTCAATGAAAACATTACCCCGCTCTTTGTATGGCTTTTCTTGAAGGTGTAGTTTTCGTACGCTGGCAGCATACCTTTCTCGTGAGCTGGATTCATTTCACTGAGCCGTGTATTGCAATCAAGCATTAAAATTAATGCTTTGGTTGGCATTTCGGTGCTTCATGGCCATTCTAATGTGCTGCTGCTGGATTTGTTCGGACTTGTCGGGGCCTGACTCAAACGTGGCAAAAGAGAAGTGAGATAAAGTTGTGTGTGCAAATGCACGCCCTCCGCTAGGCAGCGTATTTATCCGCTGCAGCCTCAAAACTTTTAGGCTAGGTGCTAAACGATGCTGAGATTCGACTGTCCAGCAAAAGGAGCTAATCCCGTACCCTTGCCAAGCATCTCAGTGCTGCAAAATCACCTTTCGAACCCCAATGGCCACTTGGCTGGAATGTTTCATCGGGGATGCCAGCGGTGTAGGGCGGCTTAGAGCCTAAACCCTTTAAGCACCTTTCTGATGTGCCCGTCCAGATCCGGCTGGAAGTGTCTGGCTGAAAGATGCTGCAAGGAGCCAGGAAAAGCTGGGGCCTGTGCTGCTCGGTGTCTAATGCTCTGCAGCCTTACGATAATCAGGCTCAGGGCAAAGCAAGCATGTTGTTTGTGATCTCTAGTTTCTTGTTATAACACAAGCGTTGGCTTCATTTTAGCCCGAGTAAGGAATACCAAATAATTCTGTTTTCCTATTGCTGTGTATTTGATCACTTCCAATCCTTCAGCCCCAAGAGAGATGAGGTTATGAGTGCAGGTCAGGCTACAAAAAGGCTTGAAATGCTGCGGGGCTTTTTGTTTTAATCCCTTCAAGGTTTCAGGCTTTCTTGTGGTTCTGATGTAATGTGAGAAATTAAAACAAAAGACAGCAGCCAGATGGTACATCTCCAGGATCAGACAGATTAGTTTTTTTTAAAAAAGGGAAACGTTCACTAATACGCATTCTCTTCTGGAGTTTTGCTTCTGTGGAGCTCAAGCATCTCTCTTCTGCGTGGCTCTACTAGCAGGCAAGCGATGGAATTAGGGCTATCAACAAGTTCTAAAAATAAATAAAAAAGCTTCCTTTCACTGAATATCAAACTGAATATTGCAAGTCTGGTTTTATGAATCACAGGGTTTGCTTGCCGGGCAGTAATCTCAGAGGTGCCTCTGTTCATCCTTCCATTTTCTGAGGAGCTCTAAGCAGTGTTCCCTCCTGCACTGGGCCCACTTTTGTTTGCTGGAAGCTGCTCTCCCTTTGATTAGTTTAAGCTCAGGCTCTGAATTTGCACTTTCCCTTTGCCCTGTTGTTTGGGAATTATTCTATTAGTTAGCCGACTTGGCTTTGTGGTTACAGAATATTTTCATGTGCTTCGAGTTTCCCTTTTTACGTTTTCATGGCTTTGATATTCCATTTAGATAGCGGTTCTGATTCAAATTACTGCATTTAAATAGTGTATATCTATGATCCCAAGGGAAACTACAGAAACTCTGTAATATGGAGGCTTTGAAATCATAATGCACCCACTTCTACTTGGTTTCAGGTTGTCTTTGGCGTTTGCATTGACACGTTCAGGTGAAACCTTCGTGTCACTGAAAAGTAACTGAAACCCAAAACAAAAACACTGGTTAAATAAGTTTTCTTTTCTTGGTTTCAGGGGACATCACACAAAAGGGGTATGAGAAGAAGAGAGCAAAGCTGCTGGCTCCGTATGTTCCACAAACACAAGGTGGGTGCTTGTTTCGGTTGGGTAACGAGCGTGCATGCCCTTGGCATTAAAGGGATCCGAGATGGCTGTGGAGCACAGCGCTGACATTTAGTTTACCAGCTCTGAGCCTGGCAAAAATTGTGTTTTGGTGTGTGTTTCCGTAGCTATCTAATAATAACACATGTGGAGTTTGCACGGGAGCAAGGAAGCCACGGGCAGCATTTTGCCTCTAGCTTGCTGGTTCGTACTGGCCTCCAGGGATTTCTGCTGGCTGGGCTGTTTGTTGGGGCTTTGTAGAGCGCTGTGTGTGCCTCAGTGCCTTCCCTGCCCCGTCTTTATCTCACCCCTGCATAAATCACTTCCTATTCCTTCGTCAGCTGCGAAGTCCAGGCCTTTGAATTGGTCATGAAGTGTGAGGTCCTCAAGAATGGCTCCTGAAATCTTAAAACTGGCTTTACATAGCCCTGCTTTCAGCCATCTTAATTCTATATTAGAGAATTTCTATATTGATTAGAGAATATTCTTTATTTTTCTTTTTTTTTTTTTTTTTACTAGAGAGCTGAATTCACGTACTTTGTTTACATCTATTTCTTTTGGTTCAGAGATCCCTGGCTGTAGAGCTGAGTGGCCACAGGATAATTATATATAGTTCTAAACTGAAGGACAAGGCTGAATGTCCAATAATTATGGGGATGCTTGCCCAAAATAATTGCACGGCTGATATGCTGAGATGCTTAACCATTCAAAACTAATGTGTCTGGCTCTTAGCAGTTCGGGGAGTGAATGGGTCTGATAGGCAGCAGTGACTGGACTTACTGTAATTCACGGAGACTGAACTACTGCCAAAAAACAAAACAAAAAAAGGAAGGCTAAAAGTGCATTTATTGACCGTTAGCACTGCTTCCACTGGGGGAAGCTTGTGCGGGTTTTCTGCTGAAATTGCAGTGGTTCAGGCAAGGTTTGAGCAACACAAAACAGTTCTGCTGCTGTCACGCGGTAGCATCTAGATTGTGCCACTCCAAAACATCGATGTTTGCGTTCCCGGTCTCCTCCAGCCCAGCTTTTTATCCACTCTCTCTTCGTGTATTCCACAAAAGCTGATGCCTGCTCTCTTGCGTGAGACTCGTGCCATAGCGGGTGCTTTGTATACAAAAGAACGGGGCATTCTGCCGGAGGAAACATCCTGAAGGTAGCAAAAATTGTTTCTCGGCCTTCAACAAGGTTTTGTTACAAGCAGCACTCCGCGTACTGACGAGTTCCTCCCTGAGCCACAGATGGGATGGGAAGCTCTGGAGGCCCGGTTGTTGCCCTTGTATCAAATCTGCTTGTTATTTACAGAAACCCCAAACTAATACACATGAGTAATCCCTCTTTACAGGCTTTGGAAGTCGGTATTTGCTCAGCAGGTCTTTGAGTCCGACGTGTACACCAGGGGAGATCTTGAGCCTTAGGAGGAAGCGTGGGCTCGTCCCGTATGTTCGGGTGCCTTCTTGGCACGTTTGCTTTCATCGTGGAGGCTGAAGCTCTCCAAGTTGCTTTTCATCTGCCAGCGTGATGCGCCCCTCACGCCTGTCACTTTGCACGCCTGCTTGGTTTGTTTCAGCAAATGTTGTTTAATTAAGCAGGGAAGAAGATGGCAAGACTGTCTGTGGCCCTGCTATCCTAATTGTCCTGCTTTTCAAGACTGCAGAATGAACCGAAGTTCAGGAAGAGACACAGGTTGATAGGAGGTCACCAATTAAGATAGTATTTTGACTGCTCTTCTGGCTCAGCCCTCTAGTTTGTTTTTTTTTATATATCCTATATCCAGCTGCCCCCATATCCAGCTGTAAAAATCCCATTGAAGCCACGCGTGAGGGGTGCAGAATCAGGTCACCTTTTTAACGAGCAGAAACCTGATTTAGCTCACAACAAGAAAATGTTTACTCCTGTCATTTAGTGCCCTAGGTTTCTCAAGGCCCCAGCCTGATGTTAGCTAATGCATTGTCTCCATTTCACAGATGTGAAACGAGACAAACGAAGGCATGATGACAGGTCAGGGCACGTCGGCATTGTAATTCGGGAGATTCTTATTGCTTAAGCTGGGCTCCATTCACATTGCCTCTGGGAGCTTGCCTCATTATTTTTGAGTTAAGGCAACAATGTTAATTACCTAAAGATACATGTTTTCCCGGTGCAACATCCATTTTTGTAAATGGACTGCGCTGAGGTGCTGCAGCCGCCGTGCCAGGCTTGCTGCTCCTCCGCTCTGCGCTGGCTGCGGCACAAAAAGGCTTTGAAGAAAGCGTTTTGGGCAGCTCCCCAGGTTCCACACAGTAAGTAATGCTGCAGGTTTCACTCTTGCCTTGGACCGAAGCAGGGAGGACGGATGCTAGTTTCGCTTTACGCTAACGAGCTTAAACCGCAGGCGTCCTTTTGGCACAGTCAGAGGGGGTCTTGCTGCTGTGAGTTGATGTTTTGTTGGAGTAAAGCTGTTTGGGAATCATCCTCAGAGTCCTTAGTTAGGGCCAAATATTTCTAGGCCCGTTTTAAAAGAATTAATACAATTTCACTATTTTGCAAAGTGCTTTTTGGACAGGCAGACGAACTGTCGTGGCACTAGCAGGTGGTGCAGAAACCCACCGCCTCTTGAAACTGGTCTGCTGCAGGCACCAGGCAAACTCCTGCCTTGAGGAAAACTTCTCCACATCGGTTGCTGCAAATCTGGAAAAGCGTTCACAGCATTTCAGCTTAAACAATGCCGCTGCAGGAATACCTTGTGCCAAAATTAGCAGCCCTTGCACACAGGCTTTTGGCAGGGTATGTTTGCTTGCTATTTAAGATAATGCATTCTGTTCCTCTGCTAATGTGTAAAGGAAATGATATTCATTACGCCCTGGTTCACTGTCAGACCTTCCCATGTAGCTGCTGGAGTTCCGTGCTCTTGCTCCTGTTCTCTATTCCCAGGGCTCTCTTAAATAAATAAATATATTTTATCTATTTTAACTGCATTTGTGAAGAGAACATAGGAGCACTTCTTTCTGAAAAGGGAAGGTGAACGTGACCCGGTGTATTTTGTGTTTCAGTGCACCAGGGAAAGGTGTTGGAAGGTGTGAGTGATGGGCTTGTAAACCTGTGGGAACTGACAACGTTTGCAACTAATTTAATTGATCCGTAAATTGTTGTTGGCAATGCGTGCTTTGGTTTTATCTGCTTCGTGCCCTTACTGGGTAGCTTGAGGTAGGAGCGTAACAGATTTTGTCGTTTTAGTGCTAAATTTCTTTTCAAATCATGGCACTTTGGAAACGAAGCAGTTCTCCACTTCCCGAGCGGGCTGTCTCTGCGTTTCCTGTCTCGGCAGAGTCCTTCCTGCCGTCCTGCGTGCTGCGGAGGCTGATAAACCGGCAGAGCTCTACTCCAAAGTTTCTCTAGTTTCTTTTTTCTGTCTTTTGGCATTGTGTTATTTCAAACGGGAGCTAATGTGAAATGGTAGCCGGCGATAAACCAGCTTTGTCTAAACCTGTAAATCACGCACACGCGCTCCAGCTTAGCGTTGTTTAGAGAGTTTCACCCGTTTACAAGATCCGACTTGCAGCTACCACAAATGGGGAATTATTTTCTTTCTTTGTGAAGTCTGAGGGGTATCACCATTGCAAATGAAGCTTATCGCTTGACTTTAGGAAAGCAATTTCTCCATCTTTGAAATCAGTTCCAGGACTAAGTGGAGCACCTGAATTCTCCCATCACATCTCGTTCAGGGCAGAATTAAGATCCATCTGGCTAATTACTCCTGCAAAAGCCTGAAACCTTGTAAGTCTGATGGGTTCTCTGCACTGGAAGAGAGCAGTAATCCTTCTGGGAGTGCTGTTCAGGCTGGTTTGCAAACCCTAGGTATTTGAGTTTATTATTTACACAGTTTTTATTCTGAAGACCATGTTGTTTGAAGGATTAGCCCAATCCTAGCGCTTCTGTGCAATGCTGTATGCAAAACAGCAGAAAAGCAGCAGGCAAACCTGTTATTCTTCTGTCAGATGAATCTAGCACTGACTGTCCTTGTTATTAACGTAAACATTTATCCTTGCTGATCATACGTGATGTTTTTATTGATTCCTTTAGTCTAAAAATGTTCTAATTAAAAAAAAATAAATCTGTGAATCTCCAAATCATTGAGCCTCTCTGCCTTCAGTAAACTGCAGAGACCACAAACCAGTCAATTCCCTTGGAAAAAGATATTGTTAATTAAAAAATCCGTAGCATCATTCAAAAGCAAATCTGCATCTTTTTTTTTTTTCTTTTTCATGCCTCTTTAGATTCCAATCCTGCCAGTGGAAACTGCAGCTGTAGCAGGATTATGCGAAAGGGAATGCTAAATAAAGTCACCTATCACCTGCCAGGCTTAGCTCACTTACGTTGCTTTGTTGTTTAACCACTTGTGATTTACTGTAGCTACACACAATTTTCTTGATCTGCGCCTGGATGCTTTGTTAGGCTACTGTAACATGTTATTATGTCATAGCAAAATATTTAATCAAAGGGCTTGCTCTTGGTGTGTCATGTCGCTTACAGACATATCGGATCCCTTTGCAAATGGAATGTCATATTTGCCTTGTGATGCCTTGTAGAGCAGAGGAGATGCTCCTGCAAGAGTTATAAGAAGTAACTGAATATGAATTAAATAAATTATTTAAAGTAGTGTTAAATCTGCTGCTGACATCTAGTGGGTACTTGACTCTGTAGATGCTCAAATGATCAGAAAGATTTAGGCTTTTCTTCTGAGTCTGTGAAGTTGTCTTTCCTCTGGATCGAAATAAAACTCATTTATGATGAATCCAAACATGGCCCTGTCTGGGGGCATACAGCAGCTCTCTGCTCTGCTGCTTGGCTCCTAGGGAGGCTCACTTTGCTATTCAGGGAAGACACTTGACTTCATTTGGATCACGTACAGCCTGTGCTTATGTAAATTTGGTGTGTTCGGCGCTGTGCATGCGAGCATAAAGAGGCTGAGTCTAAGGAATTATGAGGTAGGATCAGACTGTGTTAAACACCAGAGTTAGAGTTGTCAAGTTTTAAGCTCCTGTTTAATTATCTTGTTTCAAAGTTTGGATGAATGACAAAGACATTAAATTCCAGTGCTTATAAATATCAGGTCTGCTGCAGAATCACAGCAAGGGGGCACAAATACTGGTTCCTTTGGATGTGCTTAAGCTGAGCTGTGGAGTAGTGAGTCTTGCTGTGAAGTGCAGGTCTTCTGATTGCCACGTCCTGCACCTAAACCACAGCAGCTCTTCCTTTACCCCACCCTACTTCTCGTGCTGCTGGCATCTTGTTGCAGGCAATGGTTAGGTTTTGATATGCAAATGCAAAGCTGTGCTGTGTGTTACGATATTAAAAAGAAAAAAAAAAAAAAGGAAAATTGAGAGTAATTGTTTGATCCTTTCTTTTGGCTTGAGGGTTTCTGGCTAGCTGGATCTGTTATTTTAACTGGAAATGAAGGTTTTGATTCTTTGGCATGGCTGTTTGAGGAAGGGTTAATAAGAAGCTCAGTAGCTTGCCTCTGCTGAATGCTGAGATCACAAACAGGACTCCTCCAAAGCTGAGCAAGAGGTGGGAAGTTTTGAAACGATTCCCAGGCCAAATGATAGCGTTAGGGGTTAGGAGAGAACTTCCAGGAGCGCATTGTCCCCATGTTACTGAATTTTCTCTGAATTGCATAATACTGGTAACAAAATGTTAGCGAATGAACTAACTATCCATTTAGCTTGTAAAAATTCAAGTAATATTCTGCTCGTTAGGGTGCTGGAAGGAGTAGGATGGCCAAAGATGCCTGCAACAGGTTTGTTGTGATGGGCTCTTATTAGAAGTTCTCTTAACTCAAGGTTCTTGCCTTCAGTTGTTTACCCAGAACCACACCGAGCAAGCGGTGGAACTGGAACCCGGGACTTGTGGTTTCCTCTTCGTTTCTCTAATCCTTTGGGAGTTTGTGAGAATTCATCAGCGGAGCATATTTAGATGACACAATTGCTCTTTTTTTCTGCATGACTTCAGGTGACAACCTCAGGCTAATTGCAGCTGCGTGACCTCTGGTTTTTAAGAGTTCCCACTGAAGCAGGATTCATTTTAAAAGCGAAATTCCAGTAGCAGCCATTTCTAGCATGCCCTGGTGAACTACACAAAACCATCAGGTCTTAGGTTCTCTATTTAGCTCCCTGTATCCATGGGGAAAAAACAGACATTTCCAGGATGATAAAGCCACTCACTTCTTGACATGCTGGAAGCAGACAGAACGTGGAGAGCCAGAGAGAGGTCTGCTCGGCTTTGTAATTAACACGAACAGCAAAGGCTCTTGCCGCTGGGATATTATTGGTTTTCCTGTCAACAAGGCACGCTGGTCAGTGGGATGACGAGTACTGAACCCAGCTTCTGAACATGTTTTCTACAGGTTTGATCTTTTTCACAGCTCAGGCTTGAGACTATAAATTGTTGCATCAGCCAAAGGCATTTACTCCCTGTGCCCGTAACAGTGGTGTCTAAGAGGAATCTGGTGTAAATGAATGCAATCTCTAAAAGCAACTTATGTGTGATACTTCAGCACAAGTTAACCTGCTAATTCATCTTAATGAAATAATGAGAGTTTGCCATTGGAAACGTGGCAAAGAAGGGGGAAAATCACACGGGTACGAAATCACAAAGCATGCTTTTCATTGCACATATCTCTGTGAAGTGCTTGGAAGCGCAGGACTTGCCTGACTGATCTACTGACTTCACCCATCCAGATTTATCTGAATCTCACCACCTTTTCTTTTGTATTTTGTAATGAATTCTTGAAAGGTGGCTTCAGCTCCCATTGTCACTAGTAGATTACTTAAATTATGTGAAACTGTGTCTTATGTCACCTGCTCCAGACTTTCTGTAAGCTGTCTTTTACTTCATGTGCCTAACAACCCTTTAAAAAAAGTAGCAAAAAACTCTTAAGAATAAGGTCAAAGAAGGAACAGGTATGTTTTAACTGATAAGGTTGTAATTGAACAGATGTATTAACATACTAATTAGGTCTTCTTTGCTACAGGAAATAAAAGGAAAATCCTATAATTGTATGTTAAAACAGAAAAGGATACTCAAAAAAGGCTGCATTTCTTTTCTGCACTCAGAAAACTGTGGGCTGTTTTCCAGGGGTTGATCCAGCTTTACAGAAGGAATCCAGAACTCAGACACCCGCTCCAGCTGCAGCTCCAGCCTCAGCATCGTCATCATCCTCATCCAAATTTCACCGAGCCCGCTCAGGGGGAGCCCGAGATGAACGCTATCGATCTGGTAAGGGCAGGGCAAGAATTCACCTGGGATTTTTGTCAGTGAGGAGGAATTTACCATGTCTTTTCAAGGAGTCAAGCTCACTGTTTGTCCACTGATCAAAAGTCCCACCTTGGTTCTGTATGAGGAAACATCAGACTTGTTGGGCTGTAGCTGCTGAAGCAGAAAGAGTGCTAAGCAGAAAAAAATCCCAAGTAACTCTTTGCCTTCTTGATTTTCTGGCCTGAATGCAGCTCTTCAATGCCAGTTGTTCACAGAACGGAAAGCCTATTTTAACCGGGTCTGTAAGTAACCAGATTCAGTGAGATGTCAGGTAATAATTTGCTCGTGGAATTGATGACTGCTGTGCAGATCTGCTCTAGGATACTGGAAAGTGAGAGCTGTCTTTCTCTATCAATGCTTAAAGCACTTCCAAAGAGCAGCAGCATTGGCTGACTAATGCCCTGCTGATTTCCTTCTCCACAAAAGGAAAGGAATGGAAGCTGGCACCTACTTTTTGTCTCAACCTGGCTTAGTTTTTCACTTCACATCAATGGGATTCAAGTTTTCCTCACAACAGGGGCAAACGAATTACATTAAATATACCTTTTGCAGTAACACTGCTATCATATCACCATTTAAAGAAGCATTAGAAGAGCCTAGTTCTCTCTCTTTTTTGGAAGAGCATCATTAAAATACCTTAATTTGTGAAATTGATGTAGATGAACTCTTTTACTTGTTGTAGTAGTTTAATATGTTGTCTTCTCATCATCAGTGATGTGTCTTCTTCTAAAGAGTTCTGCATGTTTGCAGGAGGATGGTAGCCTCCTGTCCTAGCCTGTTTCAGTTAATGATCAACATGGATTTACAGCTGCAGTTAATAACTTCCAAGATTTACATGAAATCTGTATCTATTATATTTTTTCAGAACATAAGGCTTTTCCTAAATTAGACAACTGGCTCAGAATTTTTAAGTTTATAGACCAGAGTTGCACCTGGGGCTGTATACACTGGTAGCATGTGTGCATATCTTGTTATGCACAAGCATATTTTAGGATAATCTTTGGGCAAGAGGAACAGTCTGGTGGGGCTGGGACTTTCTATAAAATTTGCCATAGACACAAGAATATGATGACTAAGCCAGAAGATTCCAACCTAAAATCCTGGCCTTGCTATGAGCTTGCTAACTTTAGAAGCATCAGTTTCCTTTTTTTGTTTTGCTTGGTTTTTGTGTTTCTTTTTGTTGTTTTGTTTTGCTTGCTTTTTTGTTTTTTAAAAAGGAAAGGTTACGTACAGGATTGCAAAATGTTGTTGTTTGGGAAGGTAGAGTAACATGGGAGCGTTGCATAAATGCAGAAGGCTAGCAGCAGTTGCACTTGTAAGCCTTGTGTGTTTTTTTTCTCCTCTACTGTTGCAAAACTGAGTACATTAACTTCCATTTTGCAGATATCCACACAGAAGCAGTTCAGGCAGCACTGGCAAAACACAAAGAACAGAAGATGGCCCTGCCTATGCCAACAAAAAGACGATCTACCTTTGTTCAGTCTCCAGCTGATGCCTGCACTCCCCCAGGTTAGGTTCTTACAGTGTGCTTGTCTGGGTGGATGTTAAGGTATGCATTAGTAACAGTTTCCAAATTAAGAGGCTGCAGTTGTCAAAATATTCAAGATCTTCTGCACATTTGTAGGTAGCGTGTTACTCCTGTAGCTCTCTTGCTACATTTGAGCAGCTGCTTGTTTTCGTGGAGCTGCTGTTAACGGCTGTGAAAACGAGTCCTCTTTTGGGAGCTTTTAAAGAATCAATTGGGAAGAACTGAGCGGGCTTTCTGGACTGATGCTGCTTCTTTTGCTTCCTTCACACGTATTTCAGTTACAGAATTCATGTTTTGGTAAGGTTACACTACTCAACATACAGGAGGATGCATCGAGGTGTGTTTCTGGGCAAGGACTTAGGAGGGCATCCTGTGGGATTCCATGACATGTAGGACTTTTCTTTCCTTATCCCTCCCATGCAATGGCCATTTTGCCTCAGCAGCAAAACACCTCGGATAATGAGGTGTCTGTTATGATGCTTGTGCAGCAGATATTAATAAACATCTCCATTTTCAAGTAGCTATGTACCCAGGCTTAAAAAGGGATATTTGTAATTTTTAGCAGTGTCTTTTATGTTGGTTCTTACTGTGCAGAAGCACCAAGGTCATTTGGATTGAGGATGAGAGATGAAGAAAGAGAGAAAAACCCTCCTAATTAGAAATTCACATCTCTATTAAACTACGTTGCTAGGCCACTTATAACTATTCTTTCACCTCCTTTTTTCTTCATACTTCCTTTTATCTTTCCCTTTCTGCTGGGTGCTAGTGCCTGTTTATGGTGTCTGTTCAGGTCTCAGCTTTGTACTAACTTGTCCAGGGCTACAGCACATTCTGAGCTGTGGGCACTACACAGATAAAGGTTAGCATTCACTCATGATCATCTGGAATCAGTCTTTTCCTCCGGCAGGTGATCACTGAAGAACAGGTAAGTGTTAGATGAAAGCCTAACTGAATGTTTATATGTAGCACCGAACAGCTTAAGGTATTAAGCGATGGGTGCTTTCTTCATGATAAGTATTTCACAGCTTTCTGGTTATCATTTCTCGTGGAAATGCAGGATGTTGTTCCTTTTTTGTGGTTGTGTGCATCCGTTCCATCCCCCCCCCCATCCCTTTTTGTTTTCTGCCATTGAAAGGGAACCATTTAGAATACCAGACAAAAGCATTTTCTGCATGTGGCCTTGGCACATTTGTTTCCCAGTGCCTGCATTCTGCTTTTGTTGCTGTGAATTTTCACTTTGGGGAATGAAACTGACTCCTCACTTTCCATTTCAGACTTACCAAAGTTAGGCAAAACAGCATCTGATAGCAGAATACGAATGGAAAAGTAATGAGAGAGAATAAACGTGGAGAACCCAGGAGAAGGATACTTGTCTGATGCGTTGTATCTTTTGTGTGCTTTAAACAAGGGCAAAACACCAGGAGTACACATGGTCGGATTGGATATGTCTGCTGCTTTAACTTCTGTTTTGGCCTACATAACCTTGTTTGACTCAGCCTGGGAAAAAAAGATCTTCATATTACAAGCCTGTGCCGTTGATATGTGAATTGCAAGGAGAGCATGTTCAGTGCAATGTGCTTTTCCCTAAGCAGCTAGATTTTCTTTTCTGCTTCCACACAGACACGTCTTCCGCATCCGAGGATGAGGGGTCGCTAAGGCGTCAAGCTGCTCTTTCTGCTGCATTGCATCAGAGCTTACAGAATGCTGAGTCTTGGATCAACCGATCTATTCAGGGGTCATCCACATCTTCATCAGCATCTTCTACACTTTCCCATGGAGAAGGCAAAGGGACCAGTGGGTCACTAGCTGATGTATTTGCCAATACTCGAATAGGTAGGAGATGGGTATGAACAGAAAAATCGCTTCAAGTTCAGATTGCATTAATAAAGCTGGAGTTGTCCACTTCGCAAGGGAAATTTGGAACAAGAGTTTAGTTAGTTTGGGTGGAACTTGGTAGGGTCGGTTAGAGTTGTACCATCACGATTTGTTTTTCCCCCTATAAGAGTTTCAGAACATTGGGTTGGTTGAAAGAAGGGGAGGTGGTGAGCCGGAGCTTACTGGAGTAGAAAAGATTCTGTGGTGTGATGGGAGCATTGACAGGTCCAGTGGGCACAGCTTTCTTTCTGCATACTGCATTGCTTCTGTCACAGCTAGCTGAAGCTACTCTGTGCACAAAGCTACCATACGCAAGTCAGATTTGACATCTGTGCCCTGATGAAGACCATCGGGGTGTTTTTGCCTATCGAGTGGGGAAATGTTGTGTTTGAACGTTCACTTTCTGCTGTAAGCCCTAATGGTTTATTGTTTGTGTTACACCAAAAGAAAAACAAAACAAATCAAACCAAACCAACCAAAATATGAGAACAGCTGAGCAGGTCATTCCAAAAAATGGCCACAGCGAAATAAAGATATAGCACAGGTCTTTTGTGAGTAGTCTGAGAAATAACCAGAGCATCCAGGTACTGAGAAGGCGGAGCAAAAACCTACAGATCTGGATACCCCAGGCTCAGTTTTTTGAGGCTCTGAGGTGCTCCTTGCTGCTGATGCTTCTGTATGAAATGGCAAAGTTTGTTTTTGCTCTGTGTATGTTTGTCTTTTTTATCTGCTGTTAAGGATATTACTGCATCTTGGAGATGTCTGTATTTTGTGTGCTCTGTGCTTTTGCTTAACTGGTTTGGGGCAAGCAGTGCAAAGAAGTGCTGGTATTTTTAATTGTTTCACTTCTTTTTTTTCCCCTCTGTTATTTTTGTTTCTTTCTTTGCTGCCACGCAAGCTGTTTTCTGAAATGGAAAACTGGGGCAATTGCCCATAAAATGTAGTCAGTGTAATTAATGCCTCTGTGAAGCACGGAGGCTCTTCTTAGTTGGACTATACAGAAAGCCACATTACCTTTTCTAATGAATTAAGGTAATCTAGGTTTTTACCTACAGAATAACTGCTATCTGATATAGCTAAAAGGTTGTGCAAAACCTTCAGATGATCAAACCTACCGTGTTGTATAAAGAAATCCCAAATAAACAAAAAATACATACTGAAGAGGAAGTTAATGAGAGCTGCAGAAGTATGCAGTTCCTTGCAGTTTTGAAGCTTACAAACTCATCTGAAAAGCTGATCAGCCTCTTGCAACTTAAAGCAAGAGGCAGACCCAGCTCACTCTCTTAGTTAGATTTTAAATTTGTTGTTTGACTGCTGGACAGGCTCATGCTGTTTAGCCACCGAGCTGGAAAAAATTTAAACTCAATGTGTTGTATTTTTTTTTGCTGATGTGCTTTAGTCAATAGTCTCCTGCTTGTTTTGTTTTAGAAGGCTTTACTGTAAAAAAAAAAAAAAAAAAAAAAAAAAAAGTTAAATAGTATAATTCTAGCAACAGAGATTACCGAATAGGTGAGGGAGGTTTTTTTGGGGGGTTTTGAGTATTTCAGAGCTCATTTGGATCACAAACTTTTTAAACGGTATTGAATGCCAAGAGATTTAACTTACTTTTAAAGGCTAGAGACCAAAAATTGGAACTTCTTGAGTGTTTTACCAAACTGCTTTCCTGGCATGGATAAAGCCACTCATCTTGTGCCTTTGTTTACGGTTTTCTAGAATAGATAATATAGGCTTCCCAGAGCTACTTAAGCAGTGTGTTCAGCATTAGTAAGGGCCCCCATAAATTTCACACCTTAAATTCTTCTTGAGTTCGTTATTAACAGGTAACTAACGCTTTGCTTGTTCCACCTGATAATGGAAGGTATATGTTAATTGTCATCTCAATTGTCTCCCTTCTTTTAGAAAATTTCTCAGTTCCCCCAGATGTCACAGCAACTACCTCCTCTTCCTCAGCACGCCCGGCAGCAATTGACCTTCCTCCTTCAGGGATCGTGAAAGGCATGCACAAGGGATCTAATCGGTCTAGTCTCATGGATACTGCTGATGGTATGGAACCTTTCAGAGTACACAGAAATTAGAACCGTGTTAAGGAAGGGCTTGATTTGGGAGAACAAATCCTGTGACTTAAATTTATCCTAGTTAAGCACTTCATAAGTTTGAGATAGTTTTGTCACTTGCATTAGCACACTCCCATGCTACAGCAATCACCTACTTTGTACTGAACAGGAGATAATCATGGCAGTGATTGGCTTTCTCCTCTCCTTCCTGCCTTTTTTTTTTTTTTTTTAAAGCAAAGAAAAATACAAAGGCATAGTTAGGCTAATTGTTTTTAAAAGCTTTTGTCCTGTAATCCTCAAAAGGAAAGGTAAGATGACTGAAATCTTGTAACTTTTATCTGTAATTAAGATCCCATGAAGCTGATAATATTCACTGCAAGCTGGTTGCCATAAACCTTTGTGCAGAGGGGCAGCATTAATGCTTCTGGTCTTGTTGTGTCCTCCCTCTGCTGGCAGTTCTTCCACTACAATTGATCGATCCTGCAGGCAGGTGCAGATGTCTAGGTTGTTTTTTACAGCAAGCGCAGTGTGTCAGAGACAGAAGGAATTCAGCCCATAGAATGGAGTGAATGTCTTAAAAATGATTTCTATTACTAGCATTTTCTGACCATTAAGTTAATAAAGAACTGATATAATACTAATGTCATCCTGCTTGGCACAACCTTTAATAAAGGAAGCACGCCAAGAGAAGTATCCTCCAGTAGAAGGAGGTAAGTCATAAATGTTAATAGAGATGATGAATGCTTTTATTAGACAAAATCTTTCCCTCCAGGTGTTCCTGTGAGTAGTAGAGTATCCACGAAAATTCAGCAGTTGCTTAACACCTTGAAAAGACCTAAAAGGCCACCTCTGAAAGAATTTTTTGTGGATGATTTTGAAGAAATTGTGGAAGGTAATAGCACCAAATCATGTTTTTCTTAGTCATTTGTCATAAGAAAATTGATGCGCATAGTTCTGTGTTTATTTATGCCGTTGTTTCTGAAATTGACTCAGTTTGGTTTGCTGTTTGCTGCTATCAGTAGCATTCATTAATAGTCTGATTAAAAAGAAACAGTGTTTGAATACTGTACTGCCAAGCTTTGTGTGGCATCCTCAACGTTAACTTCTTAAAATTACTAAAGTTTATTAACAGAAGTATTTAAACACGTTTTTAAAAACCCTTCATTTGCTTAGGTTTCTTTAATTAGATTTCCAAAATGAAAGTCTTTACTGATAATTTTATTACAGCCTTATTTTGTAAGATTGTTTTTCTTTTATCCAGTTCCTCGCTATTGCATTTGAATACCTTTTCATAGCACCTTAGGAAAAAGCTAGGATGATGCTCGTAAAGGTGTTTTGTGCAGAGCTTCCTAGAAACTGAAATGTCATAGAAGTTGTTAAACCTAAAGGCTATAAGGAAAAGTGTTTGTTTTCAGTGTGCCTTGGCAGCTTAACTGCCTGGGAACACACAGTCCAAGATGAGCTGGGAACATTGTTGAATTTTCTTCAGTTCCACAGCCTGACCCGAATCAGCCCAAGCCGGAGGGACGCCAGATGACACCTGTGAAGGGAGAACCACTGGGAGTTGTTTGTAACTGGCCTCCTGCCTTGGAAGCAGCCCTGCAGCGCTGGGGAACCACACAGGCTAAGTGCCCCTGTCTGACAGCACTGGATGTTACAGGAAAACCAGTTTATACCCTCACATACGGTGAGTTGGGCCCTGGCTTCCTCTGCTAAACTCTTCTGGAAGAGCAGTAGTGGATAGGACATGGGATTGTTGGTCTTGGTGGGGTTGCAAACACCTTCCTGGCTTGTGAGAGCTTTGTAGACAAAGCATAACTGAAACAGAGGTGACTGTAGACGGTTAAAGCAGTCAGGAATTGAAATATTCTCTCGTCTGCTGGGTTGATTTAGAGTTGTGCAAGTCTCTCTTCTTTGTGTTCTAGGCAAATTGTGGAGCAGAAGTCTCAAGCTGGCCTACACACTGCTTAATAAACTGGGGACCAAAAATGAACCCGTGTTAAAACCTGGAGATAGGGTAATGAGTTTGGGACTGTCTGGTTCTCCCTCTGAAACAAAGAGGGTTTTGGGGGGGGGGGGGCTGTAATTTACCACAGACACTAAAACCTTGTTCTTCTAATAACAAGGCTTTTATCCCAGGAACAGGCTATTTGGGAATGATACTTTTGTGACTTTTCAGTCCTCCTGGCTCCTCTCTAAGCAACTTCTTGGCTCTGGACCTTGAAGCACGTCTTAAGGAAGAACATTGCACCTGAGAGAAATACAGAATTTTAGATCTGTTTTGGCTGTATGTGCAAATCTATGTGTATGTGTGCGCAGGGAATGCTGCTGTTACTGCATGAGGAATGAGTGCACATAACGCATTCTGTGGAAGACTGCTTGAAGCAGCCCTGTGAAAAATGCTCTGTTAGAATGTGAAATAACAGTTTTCTGACTTCAAGTCACTATTGTTTTGAACTTTTTCAATTTTTCCGTGTATTTCAACTAACAAAAACATTTTTGTGAATTGTAGGTAGCCCTTGTTTATCCCAACAATGACCCAGTCATGTTTATGGTGGCATTTTACGGCTGTCTCCTAGCAGAAGTCATACCAGTGCCTATAGAGGTACCTCTTACCAGAAAGGTAACGTTGATGGAACTTAGAGGAGTGGTAGGCTGATGTGGGATGAAACCCAAGTCAGACCATCAACCTCTGAAAGCGTTTCACAGCATCCAGCTGCTGCCTGAGCAGTTCTGTATCAACGCAACGTGCGAGACCTTTGTGAACCTGGAATAGGAGTTTAAAAATGGAAAAACGTATTGACTAGAGAGCTGTGCTGAGCAGCTGCAAATGGTCCATTTGCCTAAATGCTGTAGTTCTGACTACAGTAGTATTGACGATTATTATTGCAAATAATTTTCATGGTACAGATAATGCTGTAAATCTGCCTACTGATTCATTTGAAGGGGGCTCATTTCCAACCATGCTTAGTGTCTGATTTTGCTGGAAGCTGGAGGTATTAAATATTTCCGAAGACTTCCTGGCACCTTTTGTAAATTCTCAACGAAGCATTTTCTTTACCCTTACCAGAATTTTTGCAATACTGCCATATTATTGCTACGTCAAAAACTGTCTAAAGTTTTTTTTTAAAGTCTAAAGTTTTTCTAAACTAGACAGTTTCATAAGAGTTAACAAAAGCAATAGGATAATGGCAAGCATATGGCAAGAAAGGTGGTAATGAAATGGTAAGCTAGTTTGGTAATACTATGGGAATCACAGAGCTTTGCTTTCATTTGTCTTCAACATGACAATTGCTATAGCAACCAAATATAAAATTAAAGCTTTACTTAGCATTTGTCCAATCAGGTTTCTTAGTGAGCTACTTCATTTCAGTGTTTTTATCATTGTGCAATAGAAATTAGTTACTGGGGAAACAGAAGCCTTGTTATTTCAGTGTAATTACACATTTTGATTTTTTTTTTTGGCCTCATGATTCTTCTTTGAAGCATCTGGACTTCCATTAATGAAAATAAATGGTGCACACTCAGTGCCTATACACTGGGCATGAGCACTCCTTTTCTGTGGATTTCCTATGCAATGCATCTTCGTTTTGCCAATGCAATATTTGCTTTGGGTATCTTTTGTGCAAACTATCCCCAGTTACGTAATCTTTTTGTTTCTGAACTTCAAAACAAATTGAAAAGAGCAGACTGGGTAAGCAGAAGATTAAGTAGCCCTTCTGCATTTCTGCAATGACTTACTGTTTTCCTGTGGACTTTTTCTGGCTTATAGGTATGTCTCTGTTTTCACCCAGCATGACTTCGTGCTGGATATATCATCTTCCAAAATGTGCTATTACATAAACGTGGAAGTGGTTGCATTCCTCCCTGCCAGACAGTGGTTTTCAGAGCTTCAAACCATTGCCAGACATTGGATGTGGGAGGAAAAAGACAAACCAAAAGAAAGAGTGCTTGCAAGCATGGGTTGTTTCCGTCTCCTCTCAGTGTGATCCATAATGTTACCATCCAGTTACCAGAGCATTACCAAGCCTTGGAGTTTGGTAAGGGGAAAGTTGACTTATTGCATCCTTAAACAGGAATGACTCTTCCCCCTCTTCTCCACGCCTCTTTCCTCAGGATGCTGGTGGTCAGCAGATTGGTTTTCTACTGGGAAGCTGTGGGATCGCTTTGGCCCTCACCACCGAAGTTTGTCTGAAAGGGCTTCCAAAAACCCAAAATGGAGAAATTGTGCAGTTTAAAGGTTAGTTTGCTTATAGGCTCGCTTTTGATTGTACTAACTGAACTGTCTGAAAGTAGTTGTCAAAAGCCTGAATGCATTTTGGAGAGGCAAAGTGAACAACTGTTCCAACAGCATCGCTTACTGTTGTGGGCTTTATGCATATGGTATAGATTGATTCATGTATCTGGCAGAGCTACCCTGTTGTTCTGGAATTCGTGATGAATCCACCTCAGCAGCCAGGGTTGTCCTCAGATCCCTTCAGTGGCATTTGGCAGGTTCAGAAGCAGTTTTATTAATGCTACAGCAAGCTATATTTAGAAATACTGCAGGGATCTTTCCTGAGTAGAGGAAGTGCCTTGTTGCCCACTGAACTCCCTGATGAGAAATGCCTTCTGGCTAGCAGCTTGGGTTGGATTGCTATTGTGCTTGCATAACTGAAGTTGGATAAACGATGGGGGGCTTTTGAGTATTCTTGCAGAATATAAATCCGTCACTAAATAAACTGGTATTAATGTTCCACTTTAATTTTGGCTCTAGGTTGGCCTAGACTCAAATGGGTTGTGACAGATTCAAAATACCTCTCCAAATCTCCTAAGGACTGGCAGCCCAACATCTCAGCTGCAGGAACTGAGCCAGCATATATTGAGGTAAGTAGTGTATGGGGAATAGGAAGTAGTTCCTGTGAGCTGAATGTAATGTTCTAATCATCAGAGAGCGAATACCATCACCTCAGTACCTTAAACTTCTCAGTTTTTAGCCACTGAAGCAAGCCCTTCACTGTGTACAGCCTGCTGTGAAGCTTATTTTAGTTGTTAGTATTTTTGTGGCCTTTGAGCACTGCTTAAAAAGAATGGGAGAACCCTGCTCTTGTTCCAGAGAGCTAGTAGTGGAGACCACTGGACTAGCTGAGATGGTGTACTTGATTACACAGATTTCTGTACATACTTAAATCAACAGCACTTGGAATTTTCTGTCCTTCGTAGCAGAGCTTATTTTCATTTGTACATCCCAATAAGGCAGCTTCTAGGAATTGCAGTGGTTTAAGTAGTAACAGTAATTAGGCTATTCTAAAATTACCAATTGGCTTTCCAATTTACTTACAGGAAGAGAAGGAGATGTTCTGAGAAGTAGTAATAACGAAATAAGCACAAATACATTAAATTACTCTCTTCATCTCTGGGATTACTCTGAACACATTTGATACCTGAACGACTATCTTTTCCATAGTGAACCTTGCTGATACTTTTCTACAAGCAAGGACTTTTTTGAGTCTCTCTCAGAGCTTTAGAGGAACAAAATTTTATTTAAGATGGACTCTGTGTTTTAATTTTCTTCATATTTGGGATCCAGATTCACACCATGACCTTTTTTCTTCTGCAGTACAAGACTAGCAAAGAAGGCAGTGTTATGGGTGTTACAGTGTCTCGGATCGCAATGCTATCTCACTGTCAAGCTTTGTCTCAGGCTTGCAACTATTCTGAAGGTAGGTGATGTCACAAGCAACAAAGGAATGAAGAAAAAAACCAAAACTAATCTGTATATCTATTGAGTTCAACTTTATTTTTAGAGCTGTATGTCATAGTACTTTAAAATGCAGAGTATGTCTTTTGAAAGCCATCACTTTGATTTCCCCTGCTTCTGGGAGTCAGTGCTTCAGTGATGTTCTCTACTCTCTTCCCTTGCTACTGCTCGTGCATAATGAGGTTAAGACCCTTTCTATTCTACTGATGTACATTACACGCTGGAATGTAAATTTCCTGCAACTTCCTGGGATGTGTTCCTTCTCTTCAACTGCTGTTTGGTTGCCTTATTTTGCATAACAAGGAACTCTGACTAGTAAAATGTATAATCAGACAAACAAGGCTCTGTACTTGCTTGCTACTTGTGTACCTCTTGGAGCAGATCTGACAATAAAATGACAGATACAAATGTATACAGATTTGACCATAAATAATGGTCTCAATTGTCCAAGGACATTTTGCTTCAAAACTGCAATTTTATTTTTCCAGGTGAAACAATAGTGAATGTTTTGGATTTTAAGAAGGATGCAGGGTTGTGGCATGGCATTCTAACGGTGAGTTGAGCCTGTGAAGGCTTTCTGAAGCATTTCATAACTCTTCGTAATTGCAGCATGTGAGGAGATGGTTTAAGGACCATTACCTTACTAAGTCAGCCATACCAGAGAACTGTAGATCTGGTGGGAAGCGTAGAAGCATCATCAGTAAATGTATATGGATTTAAGGTGGGGGGGAGGGCTTTATGGGGGTCGAGGGTGACTCCTGCTTCTGCTTCTTAATATGTTTTATTAGCCCTTTGCTAAAAATCCTTTTCCTGTTTTTCAGAATGTAATGAACAAATTGCATACTATCAGTGTGCCCTATTCTGTGATGAAAACCTGTCCACTGTCATGGGTGCAGAGGGTTCATACCCACAAAGGTAACTGTGCACGTTCCACAACTTCAGCTTGAAGATTTCAGAATAAACAAGCGAAGGGCATTAAAATCTAGAATGCTTTAGAGCCTAACTTCATGCTCTTCATGGGCAAATGGGCCAAAACACTATTTTATTTCTAAATATGCACAAAGTCCTAGTGCAACATGGACGTCAGCAAACTGCAGAGAACTTGGAGACCTCACAGCCTGTGTTCATGAAGTCTCATGAGATCAAAAAAAATAGCTGAGCACAGAAAGATCCCAAGTCCTTAGCAAGGACATTCAAATGATGGTAACGATTCATGTGTCTTGGAGGAGAGGCTACAATAGTTGTAGATCCTGGCTGAGTTGGTGGGGGAAATGTCCTGCATACAATGCTGTTGTCTAGTTGGGTTTGCTGTTACTGCAGGCTCAAATACAGCTTGCTTGCTTTAGAGTATTCTTATAGAGTGTTTGAGTGTATATTCATGTAAAAACGACTCATGGAAAGCTTTTATTTGTTCTGATATCTATTTTTGTGTCGGATTGCAGCAAAAGTTGCTTTAGTCAAGTGTCGAGACTTGCACTGGGCCATGATGGCCCATCGAGACCAAAGAGATGTCAGTTTGAGTTCTCTACGGATGCTGATTGTAACCGATGGTGCAAATCCCTGTGAGTATGCACATTCTACTGTTACCACAAGAGAGGTTTCTCAGAGAGTTGTTACCATATGCTCAAATTGAACTCTTCTTGTAGTTAATTCCAAGAAGATCAAAGTTAGGGCAGCTGCCTAGTAACACAGAACTGTGGATTGTGGTACTTGAATGCCAGGGCAATGGGTTTTCTGTGCTTTCATCCTCTGAGTACGAGTTGTGAAAGGTACTGCAAAGGCAGAAGCAGGAGAGTTGAATGGGAAGAGCTCTTATGCGTAAAACAGAATTCTGCTAGGCACAGTGAGATTGGTTTTAAATTGCTCACTGGGGATAAGGTAAAGGCTTTTGAGAAGAAAATTGAAGGGGAAAAAATACCCTGAAAGATCTGTAAGGAATGCTGCTAGCGAAGTGGCTAAAAAAATGTTCATCTAGAGGTACCAAGTGGAAGGGATGCTTGGAATACCGTTAGACCTGTTTTGATTATGCCCACTGCGTAGAAACAGACCCTACATGTCTGCTAATCATTGCAGGTTTGGAAAATATTTTAATTTTGTTGTACTATGAGTGTCTAACAACTCTACCAACTCCAGAGCAAGCTGGGGGAGGAAAGCAGACTTGTTCAAGGAGAGCATGCCTTTTCCCAAGTCGCGTTCAGTAGGCACTCCTTTGTGGCTGATATTTTGGGAGATGCTACGTGGAGTTTTTAGAAGGGATACGGTGTATATATATACTCTGCAAATATACTGGACTTATTTTAGGTTATTTTAGAGACAGTTTTTAAAATGTAACTATGTAAAGTCATAGTTGCATATTTTCTTTCTTTCCAGGGTCTGTTTCTTCATGTGATGCCTTCCTGAGCTTGTTTCAGAGCCATGGGCTTAAACCAGAGGCAATTTGTCCATGTGCCACATCTCCAGAAGCGATGACTATTGCAATACGGAGGTAATGGGCATAGAGCATTGCAGTCTGTTTGTTAGATTAAGTGATCCTGGCTAAGGTTTGTGCACACATCTGTTGGTCGTAGTTGACTTCAGCATGTAATAAGCTCCACTGACATTTACTGTGTGCGCTCGGGGTGTTCAAGTAGCTAAGTCGTTAAACATTTCTCCTAGCATGTAAGTGCTTTTTTCCCTCTAAGATGGACGATAGCTCAACAGCGCTTTTAAGAAGTGCGCATTGCTTTTTTCTGCTCTTGGTTTACACAGCCAGTGTAGTATTTTTGAATCAGAGATTGAATTTAATGTCACTTCAGACAGTATTTTTCACAGTTTTTCTGTCTGTTGCTGCCTCCTGTAAATATATAGCACTAAAATCATCTGGCCTGGGAGCTGGTGTTTAACGCTGGTTAAGCTAAAGATCTGGCTTTAGCTTAACCAGAGTTGTGATTCACATGCACAAGAGTAAGATTTCTTATTGTTGTGGCTCTTCTGGGGGAAATCTCTGCTGCCATCTTACAGTTTTAAATCTGTGACGTAGAGAAGAGACACTGACGTAGGCATTCTTCTGTACTTGGATATCTTCATCAGAGTCTGATAATAGCTTGTATGTCTGATTTGGCATTTTGATTTGCGTGTCCTTCAAAGGCCTGGGGTCCCTGGAGCACCTTTGCCTGGAAGAGCCATACTGTCCATGAATGGGCTGAGCTTTGGTGTGATTCGTGTCAACACTGAAGATAAAAACTCTGCTCTCACTGTTCAGGATGTTGGCCACGTGATGCCAGGAGGTAAGAATATGCAGAAGTCCCCTGTAAGATCTTTTTGCTAATGCTCTAGAGCACTGGAAGATTTTAGAAAAAGATGCAGTTGGTATTCTCTCCCATATTCAGCCTCAGTGCTGCAGGAGTCCCCAAAACATGTTGTGTTTGTTGTGGTTAAATATGTTAATTCCTACATAAGCCATAAAACCTTGGGGCCTTTTTTTCTAAACAATTTATAATTTATCCTAGGAATGATGTGTATAGTGAAACCTGATGGACCCCCTCAGCTGTGTAAAACAGATGAGATTGGTGAAATCTGTGTTAGCTCCAGAGCAGGAGGAATGATGTATTATGGGCTGGCAGGGCTGACAAAGAATACATTTGAGGTATGTATAGTCAAATGCGTGTTTCTTTCCTGTTTTTCTGTGTAGAACTGAGTCTTGTATGATCTCTTGTTTTTGTAACTGAACCGTTAATGTTGTTTTTTAAAGAGAGACCCTGAAAACCCTGTAACAGTTAGATGTTTTCAGTGCAGAATTGTTGAGGGGAATGTCTTTCTACCCTCAGGCAAATCCACTTTGCCTCCAATGTCCTCTCTTCTGTTGCAGGTTATCCCTGTGAACTCAGCTGGCTCTCCAGTGGGTGATGTGCCATTTGTCCGTTCCGGCTTGCTGGGCTTTGTTGGACCTGTACGTAACACAGCTTTTGAGCTTGCCCTGCTGTGTTTTATTTGTGCTAATAGTCTAGAACTGTTAAAAGAAAATAATTTGGGTACAGAAGTATGTGTACATAATTGCTAGCTGTGGATGACAAGGCAGTTGAGAGAGAATGTGTTTGAGCCAGTAAGAACCCTTCCTTTCTTGGCACGTTGTCATTACAGTGCCTTATTGTATTGCTTCTTACGTTTTTAGGTCACTAGTTCTTTTCTTTTAAAACCAAATGTAAGGATCTTTTGTATGGTGGCTCTGCTTCACGTGCTGGAGTGTCTTGTCTCAGTGAGTTGCTTGGATGCTTCTCCTGGTTTAGCTATAAGTGGTATAATTGAAAGAGAAAATATTTTATATAAATTCTGTTGCCTATAATTTCAATAGCTAGATCCAAGTAGTAGTTATAAAATATGCAAATTATCAAAGACATTTGAATACCTGCTTTATATACGTTACTGACTGATACCCTTTTATCTTGCAGGGCAGCTTGGTGTTTGTGGTTGGAAAAATGGATGGATTGCTGACAGTCAGCGGGCGCAGACACAACGCTGATGACATCGTCGCAACTGGATTGGCTGTAGAGTCGATAAAAACAGTTTACAGAGGAAGGTTAGCAAAATAAACCTTGCCTCTTCCCATAAACTTATGCATGTAATATAATGAAATGTGATTTTTACTGTGATCTCCAGTTTCTCTTCAGTAACTGGTTTGTTTGGTTAAGTCAGTTGAATTCATATGTTTTTGGTTTAGACAAAAGTTGGCCTGATCCTGCCTAACACAGGTCAATTATTCTGTCTGGCTTTTCTTCAAGCCTGTGTAATTTAGGGGAAGGAATTGAGTAACAAAATAAGTCAGCCACAGAGACACTGCAAAGTTTATTTCTCAGTCTCTGTAGAATTTAGTTTTAAGTCTCTGTAGTAGCTGGCTACTGGCTGATGCTCTGCAGCAAGGATGAGTGTCATTAATTTTCAAAGGTCCTTAATTTTATTTACCAGTTGTGGATATAACTTTCTAGATCATCGAGAAGATTTAGAGCTCATATCTCTAAGACTTGACAGAAGGTTTTAAGCCTCTATCACATAGAAAATGTTAAAGTTTTTTTTGCATTGGTGATTTACCACAGGGTTGGAACAGGACTGTGAGAGCAGGATGAGAGTTCAGGGGCCTTTGCTATGTAGGAATTTAATCAGAAAGTGGAATTAATCCTTTATTCCACAAAGTATTTCCTTTATGACTCAGTTTAACTGTCTAATGTTTTTTCTGTGTATTTGCCCCATGGTTGTGGTGTTGTTTTGTTGTTGGTCATTTGTTTTTTACGAGCTTTGTCTTTAATCTGTTTCTCTGGTTGCCTACACCAAGGAGCAAATTTGACATTCCTGCCAATACTTCTCTCCCATTGTCCCTAGGATTGCTGTATTCTCAGTATCCGTCTTCTATGATGAGAGGATTGTGGTGGTTGCAGAGCAGAGGCCAGATGCATCTGAAGAGGACAGTTTTCAGTGGATGAGTCGAGTGCTGCAGGTAAGCCCAGTTATACAGGTGGATGAGGTGAGTTTGTGCAGCGTGTGGGCAGATCAGAGGCCACCAGCGTGCTACAGATGGAAAGAGCATAGGCTCATGATCCCTCTTGGCACAAGGTATTTTTACAAGGTTGCAAGCTGGGTACATCTGCTGTGTACAAGCTGTTCTGTTATGTCCTGAAGGTCCTGGGAAAGCGTCTGCAACACAGAATAGCGTAAGCTCTGACAAAGTGATTGGCATTATGCTAGCAAGGTGACTGTGTAGAGAAACACAATTGCCTCTCGACGCTGCAAATGAGATCCAGTGCTCAAACGTAGCAATTCTGCTTTTAGGATTACATTGTGCTGGTGTTCAAAGTTAGGCTTTAAAGTTGCCCTTTTCTTTGAGATGTGTTTTCAGCAGGGAGACAGTGAACAGAGAATGGTTAAAACAGCTGAACAAGCATAGTCCTAAGAAAGTAGAATGAGTTGCAAATGCTTAATTTGAGAGCTGCATGCACGCATGCTGTGAAGTATGCAAACTGGGGAGAGAAGTCAGGGAAGTACCTGGTGATGTGAATAATGTATTAGTTGCCTGAATGCTGAGGCGAGGCGGACAAAAAGGAACAGTGATGGCACAGAGGAGACAGATGGATGAAATCCTAAGATGAAAATCATATGATTCATCAAGCAACTGTGTATATTTTGAGAGTTTAGTCATGAAAGATTTAAAAATGGATTTCATGTATACGGAATGGATTATAAAGGAAGAGATGCTAACAAGCACTTAACTCTTACCATAGGGCTTGCTAATGTTACACAGGGCAGATGGAATGACAGTGACTGTCTCACTCCATTTAGTACTGTACAATGTAGGGATTTTTCTTGTGGTATGTCAGCGAAGCCAGTAACACTAGACCGTTTCCAGTAATACCAACAATTCAAGCGACGACCATCTTTCCTTTCTCTAGGCAATTGACAGCATTCACCAAGTGGGTGTATATTGCCTTGCTCTTGTGCCAGCTAATACATTGCCAAAAACTCCACTGGGAGGGATCCATATCTCACAAACTAAACAGCACTTTCTGGAGGGCTCTCTGCATCCGTGCAACATCCTCATGTGCCCGCACACGTGTGTGACGAATTTGCCAAAACCCAGGCAGAAACAACCAGGTAACGTTTTGTTTAACATTAGTAAAGTGAAGTTTACCACCTCAGACCTAGGAAGCTGTTTTTTTGTGTTATGACCTGTGGCTAGGGCAGGCTTGATGCTTCTCTTAGTGTCGATCAGGAATTTTGATTCCTGCCTCTGGGAACATTGGGGTTGTCTCTGCTGATGAGGAGGAGAATAGCAATGCCTTCTGAACTGCATAAGTGAGATTTCATTACCTCTCTTCTCATCTGTGCCAAGGAGCAGTGAGAATCTTTGAACACCAAAGATTCTACAGAGAATCTTTGCACCTTTTGCTCTTCAACTGTTCGCAGTTCTAGGCCAGCTCCTTATCATTTGCATTAGAAGTCCTGATTCTGGCAGTGCATCCCAGACCTAGAGCCTCCTCTACAAAGCAGCACTTTTTCCTTTGTGTTAATTCCTTTTTTGGGGTAGAAGAAACTCAGTCTGCCTCGTAACAGAGTGACTTACCTTTTGGTCATACATGAGTCACTGTGAGGCCTCCCATCCTGTCAGCTTTTGCTTGTTTTAAACATTACCCTGCTGCAGATAATTTGGAAAGGCACCATTGATAGCATGTGGGTGTGTTCCTGTTTTCTGATTCTTCCGTGGCTGTTCTTTATCAACAGGTGTTGGCCCTGCCTCTGTGATGGTGGGGAACCTGGTCGCTGGGAAGCGTATTGCTCAAGCCTCTGGGAGAGATCTTGGTCAATTAGAAGACAACGATTTAGTTAAAAAGGTAAATCGGTATTTGTTGCAACTAAAGGATGGTAAAAGAGTTTGCCCTAAAGCTGACTGCAGAGCAGCAATGTGAAGCAGACTTAAGTATTGCCTGTGAAATTGAAGCACTAGTGTTTAATTACCACCTCTTTGTTTCAGCACCAGTTCCTGACAGAGGTATTACAGTGGAGAGCTCAAGCAACTCCTGACCACCCGCTCTTCCTTTTATTAAATGCCAAGGTACAGTCAGTTTTCTTGAAGGTCCACAGCATGCTGTTCAGCCCAAATTTGAGACTGTTTAAGATCTTTGCTCACTGTAGTGTCCTCTACTTAGCCTCTGTGTCAGATATTGCCCTAGGATTTGTAACTTAAAATTGGCACCTTTGAACCTGTAGGCCATTGTCATCTTAATGACCATAATGGTTCAATGCTTCATTTTAAAACTGAACGTGTTTGTAGGTCTCACTGGTTCCTGTATGATTTAATGGTGTATCCCTGTTGAGTAAATTCTGGCAAGGTTCTGGTGCAAGAAGACCTGAACTGACTCCCTGGAAGGTAGAATTTTCTAGAGCAGATCTAACTCTGTTTCTATCTTTTTGATATCGTAGTGGATAAAGAGCTCAATGAATGGCAGCAGTGCATAGGTATCAGTAACTAGTAGCTATAGACTGAGGGTAGTAAGCAAGGTTGTCGGGTTGTTCTTTTGGTTTTGTTTGTTTTCTGTCTTTGGTTCCAGCAACTGGTTTACTGCCACGTTGTGCCAGCCCTTGTTTAGAACATTTTTGTCTCCTTTCAAGGGAACCACTGTGTGCACAGCCACCTGCCTTCAGTTGCACAAAAAGGCTGAGAGAATTGCATCAGTTCTGTGTGACAAAGGACATCTCAATGCAGGAGACAATGTGGTGCTTCTTTATCCTCCTGGTAAGCAAGTTTTAATAAGAGCTGCATCCCACTGTGGAAATGCTACGTGGTGTTTCTTTGAAATCTCACTGAGATCTGGAAATATAGGAGAGATCGTTGAAGCAGCAGTACCTTAGGGACTACATAACTTGCTGATCTAGTTTTGACTCCACAGAGAGCTGTCCTAATGTCTTTCAGTTGCAGTATCAGGACTCAAACTTCGATTCTCTAGAGTTTTGGAAGAGCTGATTTGTACCTTCTCACTCCTGGAGAGATGCTGTGAGCTCTTGCTGTCTCCTTTTGTTCTAAGAACAAAAGCTTTAAAAACTTCTGTGGTTATCAAAGAACCTCTGGTATGATCTGCTCACTTCAAGGTTATTAGAAACGTGTGACCACGCTGCATGTGCTGGAGAAATTGATTAATTAGTCTCCCTACCAGAGGCTTCTCAGCTCCTGGACTGTTCGGGTCTCGTTTGCCTGAAGTCACGCCAGTCAGCAGCTCTTCCTTCAGGGAAAGCATGCAGTTTGCTTCTGGTACAGAGTGGTGCCGTCACCTTCAGCCATGTGGAAAACGGGCGCTTCCTCCAAGACTGTTAGGTGCCTCTTCTACAGCAGGAGGCTGGGGGCAGGAGGCAGCTCAGTCTGCTGTGGCCAGCAGCACACAGCTTTATCACTCGGCGTGTGTAAGATGCTCACTGCTACCAAGAGGTGCTCTTTGGTGTTTGTACTTTCACTGCCAGAGAACTGTGTTTTGTCGTGACTTTGGAGTCATTTAACAGCTGGGATGTTCTTTTATTGAAAGATGAATATTTTTTGCAGTCTCTTCTGCTTTCCTAGCCCCTTATCCCAAGCTTCTTAGCTTCCTTGTCACGCTGGACTCAGTGTTTGGACTGCTTATGTCACACATCTGTGCCGTGGGAGTGACTAGCCTGTGTTCCTTTTTCTAACGAAAATTTTAACTGATGCTCAGAGAACAAGTACTCGGGGAAAGGCTGGCATCACCAGGAAAGGTTGGTGTCACCAGGGTATCCATCCACCAGCGCTGCATGCTACAGCCTATCGTGTCCTTGCAGGCATTGAGCTCATCACCGCGTTCTATGGCTGTTTGTATGCTGGCTGCATCCCCGTGACCGTGAGACCACCTCATGCTCAGAGCCTCACTGCTACTCTGCCCACTGTGCGAATGATCGTGGAAGTGAGTAACGGGGCCGTCACTGAGAGCGGGGCTCGATCACTCTTCTTTCAGCCTCTCAGATTTGAACGGGTAACATAGCTGTCCAAACTCCCAGGCTGTTTAAATGACAGCAGTGATTGAAGCACGTCTTATACCTGAAGGACAGTGATTTAATTCATAAGATGCAAGCGAGAACCGCCTCTCCTTTTTATGTGGCAACACAAATTGCCTTGAAACAGTTGGTTTCTGAGGGAAACGAACATGTGATGTTACCTCAAATTTCATATCGATGCTCCTTACTGGTGCAAATCCTGCTATTAGTTACTTTACAAGTTTGGTAACCAGAAAAGGATGTCTCTGCATTATAGCCATGGGGAGGAAGCTAGATTTGGACTAAAGGTCCTGCCATGCTTATTTGCATTTTAATCTGCATTCGGGGTTTTAGTGAAGGAAGTGTTGAAAATTAATGCAAGTCTGCTTGGGAAAACTGGCTACAGATGGTAAAATATATTCTCTGAATATCAAGTCTTGCAATGACAGTGTCTGCGGGATGTGCTTTTTGTCTTTTTTTTTTTTTTTTTAAGCAAATGTTTTTCTTTTTAGGTCAGTAAAGCTGCCTGTATTCTCACAACCCAGACCTTAATGAGACTACTGAAATCCAGAGAGGCAGCTGCTGCTGTAGATGTGAAAACCTGGCCAACCATCATCGACACAGGTGTGGTCCATGGACTTAGAAGACTTTTTCAAGTTCTGTGTAGGGATTACCAAAGGGAAACACTGCCCCTCACTGTAGATGTTAACCAGATGGCTCATACAATTTTGTTTGAATACTTAGAAACCATCCAAGATATAAGATGTCTGACCTTGTTTGCTCATCTCTCTTCTGCATTTTTTGAGATATAAATGGAACATAATTTTATTGAAAAATCACGTTGCAGACAACAGTAATTCCCTTATGACAGCTTCTCATGTCATGGTCAACTTACCTTGTCTCCTTGTCTGGCACTAGAGAGTGAGCAACTCAGATAACATAATAAGCAGGCTATGTTTTTGCATTAATTGTGTCTCTTATTATGTAGTCATGTTCCATCCTTTGGCCTTGGAGGTTAAGAAAATAAAAGTAAAAGCATGTATTTAATGTTTTAAACACACAGAAGAATTGGTTGGTCTCTTCTCCCTTTTTCTGAGAATGAATAACTTGCTACATGAGAACTTTGGCAAAAGTCTTCTCATGTACTAGTCTGTCTGTTTTGGAAAGAGAATTAATTGAAAGCTTTGTGGTCCACCTCAGCCTATTTGAAAGTTCTCCTTTCAAATATCAGTTGAGTATTTAAAAAAATCAAATCTGTTTGTTCCTTTCTTGCACAGATGACTTGCCCAGGAAGCGGCTGTCTCAGATCTATAAACCACCTACGTCTGAAATGTTAGCATATCTAGATTTTAGTGTTTCCACAACAGGCATGCTTACAGGAGTAAAGGTACAGTAAAATGGTTTTAGAAGATGTTTTTTTTGGAGTCTTTCCTCTGCCTGATAATCTGAACCACCTCTCCTGCATACCTCCACCAAAACTGGCTTTTGTAGATTAAATAAAGACCTCACTTTTCTTCCAATAAAGCTATGGTTTTGCTGCACAGAATGCAGTATGACTGCAGGCTGAAGAATTAGTTCTGCTGTGCTGGAAGACAGGTCTCTACAGGGAGTATCAGGAATTCTGCTACTGCCTCCCGCTGGAGAGTAGCCTATTAGGAGAGCAGTGAGGGATGTGAGTAGCAGAGCCGTGAACTTTGGCTTTCCGCTGCTACACCAAAAGCAGGATAAGAATGCAGTTGATTGAGAAGATATGATGAAACTAAAACAAAAAGAAAGCCTTAGACTGGCATTAATGATTATCTGGGGTCTGAGATACCTAAAGCTTTTAAGCAGTAGCTATTGGTATCATTGTTTCTGGTTTACTGTGGCTCAGAGGGTTTTGCAGTGCTCTTCATCTGCTGTGGGAGGTAAGAAGAAATACAGTTATTGAGAAGTGCTGTCAAGGCAAACCTCTCATTATCTGTCTTGATGAAGTCCTCTTTTGATGTTCTGGAATTTCAGCACAGTTTCTCTGTCTTTGCTGTTCCAGATGTCCCACGCAGCAGTGAGTGGCCTTTGCAGGGCAATCAAGCTTCAGTGCGAGCTCTACTCCTCGCGGCAGATTGCAATTTGTCTCGACCCCTATTGTGGACTAGGTTTTGTGCTCTGGTGCCTTTGCAGGTATGACCTTTGAGTGGAAAAGGGTGAAGATTAACTCGGCTGGTTTTAAGTAGGAAATGACAGTCCCTGTCTCTAGCTGGTGTAATTACAGACAGATATGTTGACATTACCAGAATGACTAATTTACAGTAAGAGGAGAATTTCTCTGTGAGCTGACAATGATATGTTCCCTTTTCCTGCAGATTAGCAAGTTGTTATCCTATCTTGATTATGCATATTTGTGCTGCTGAATATTACTGGCTCCAGAATGTTTCTCTTGCCTTTCTTCCTTGATTATATGTTGCAGTAAGGGAATTTTCTTTCTGTAAACTGTGTGGTTGAGCCAGTTCTCTTCCTTCACTCTGACAGTGTGTGTGCATGCTTGTGTGTGTATAAATCGTTATTCTTGTAAACTAAGTTGTATTTATAATTCAGTGTTGCTACTGAATGTGGGCATTGTAGCTATTATCAATTTGCCTCTGATCAGGGACCAAAAGCGGGCTGTGGGACCTAGCAGGAATGTGAGATGAAAATACAGTAAATATTAATTTAAAGATAACTACTTGCTGCACAAAAATATTCTCTTCTTTGATGTTCTTCACAGTGTGTATTCTGGACACCAGTCAATTTTAATTCCTCCTATGGAGCTGGAATCCAATCTTTTTCTCTGGTTATCTACTGTCAGCCAGTATAAAATAAGGGACACTTTCTGTTCCTATTCAGTCATGGAACTGTGCACAAAGGGACTTGGAAACCAAGTTGAAATGTTAAAGGTAAGAAGTGCTTCCTGAATGTTATGTTACATAAAGTAATTAAACTGTTGTTGTAAAGCAAAGCGATACCATTGTTAAGCAGAACAGTACCGTGATGCACAAGTCCCCAGTCTACAGCTTGCTCAAAAGCAAAAGCAGCAAAAGAAATGTTTGGAGCCTCAGGAAATTAAAAAGATTGAAATAGAGTAAGGTGTATGTGTTGCAGTGTAGGTAGCACATTGCCAGCGAGTGTCAGAGACTGCTGGGCAAACCCTAAGGAGAGGATGCCAGCAGCAAAATGCTATGCAGAGGAATTGGTTATATAACAGTCTGCAGTGAAGGCTCAGACCAGCACATGATGTAAAGCACACACGTTAAATGCTTGGCTAAATAAAGGTGTTTTCTCTTGAGAGATGAGAGGAAGGAGGGAAAAAAAAAAAAAAAAAAGCTATGTAAAAGGCTTGAGGTGGCTTTTTGCATGGGTTTACTGAAATAATTTGTGTACTCCATTTACAAGGTTAAGGATTGGTCTTGTCCTGTTGGTTGCATGGAGTCCTGAAGGTGCTTACCTTGTCGAGTGTCACCAGGCACACAGAATAATGCACAGGTTTGAACAGCTGGCTAGTGCAGTTCAGTGCCCTCGTGATCATGTCTAGAAGGAATAAGGGATTCTGGTCTAAGTTTTGTTGAAGAGTTGGTGCAGCTTCAGTAAATGACTTTGCAGCCTCACTTGGTTTGGTTTCCATGTATATAAATAAGGAATAACAGATGTAATCTTATCTGAAAGGCACTGCAGAAGCACATGATGCTACACTATCTCTCAGAAGAAGGAGCAGTGTTGATGATTTTGTTGTAGCGGTATTTCTGGGCTCTAGTCAGACACATTTTATAACTACACATAGGAGCTGAAGAGAGGAAACGAACACAAGAGCAGAGTTTTTCTTGCATTTCTAGAGTGATTTCTTTGGGATCTAAAGGATAAAAAGCAAATACCACTTTTTAGGTCCTGGAGCAGTATGGCAGAGGTAATTAACACATACAGTCCTGTGCACTCATTTGTGTCTACGCTCTTTTCCAGTCACGAGGAATTAATCTGTCCTGTGTCCGGACGTGTGTGGTAGTTGCGGAAGAACGACCACGAGTTTCTCTCACTCATTCCTTCTCAAAACTCTTCAAAGACATTGGCCTGTCATCTCGTGCTGTAAGCACCACCTTTGGATCAAGAGTCAATGTTGCTATCTGTTTACAGGTAATGCAAGTGCCTTCTAGTGCATATATTGTCCCTGGCATCAGATTTCCAGATTCCAGTGTATTCTGAATTGGTAAACTTCCTCATCTGCACATGCTTCTGTGCTGTCTTAGTATAGCCCCATGTCTGCTTTGTAAAGAACAGCAAGCACAAGGTTTAAGCAGCTTTTGTTTTCAGCTGCATCAGAAATATTCAAAACTACTGAAACATGGCATTAGAGGACTGTTTAGTTCCATGTAAACAGTAACTCTAGTTGCCCCAGAGTTGAGAGCTGAAAGTGCTTGGGCTGTTTTCCCCCTCAAGATGCATCTCACACTGTTGTTACGCTTAGTATAGAGAGAAATAGGCTGCATTTACTGACATGTTTCCTTGAGTGCAACTGCAAAGGTAGGGAAAAGGAGATATGAATTCTGCTGTGAGTATGAAGTTCCTGGAATGTTTGAGCTCAGGCAGAGCTTGCATAAAATATATATATTTTTTTAATATTTACTCTTTAGGGAACCTCTGGGCCTGATCCCACCACGGTGTATGTAGATCTGAAATCCTTGAGACATGACAGGTACAGTAAGTTTAAGTAAACTTACCAATAACTCCTCTATATAAAATGTTGTCACTAAAGCTATCATGCCCCTCAGTAGATTTCAGCTCTTTTCTTTTCCTGACAATGTTTTCTCTGATTTCAGAGTACGTCTAGTGGAAAGGGGAGCTCCTCAAAGCCTGCTGCTTTCAGAATCTGGGAAGGTAACTTCATGTTTTTACCTAGTGGCATGGCACACAGCACCTGGTGACCATGCAGCACTTTTTATGCCCTTCATGATGTTGATGTGTAGCTAGGAAAGGTGGTCTTGTGGCTCTTCCAGACGGTTATTTTGGTTTATAATGAGCATGAAACTATTTGGATATTACTATTTTACAGTAAATGAATCATATCAAAAGTGTTGTCCACAGTATCCTTGAAATCAGGTTCCATTTGGGATTTACTGTAGCTCTTACTGCCTTTAAATGAATTAGCAGAAGATGTTTGCAATAATTTTTAACACTGAAGTCTTCAAAATCAAAGTTTAGCAAAATCTGCAGACCTATAATGCCTTTCCTGCGTGGCTTTGCAGACATGAAATACTTCCATACTGGAGTATTGTACCTGGAGTGTACATGCCCTAGCGTGTTTTTACATGTTTGTAGTTTCCATGGGTGAACTCATGCTTTTGTGGAGGTAAATGAACAGCCTTTGTATTGTGGTTATGTGTGAAGGTGATTCTAATACTGATTGCATATTCCTTTTTGTGACCTTTAGATTTTACCTGGAGTCAAAGTAGTCATTGTTAATCCTGAGACAAAAGGACCTCTAGGAGATTCTCATCTTGGAGAGGTAAGCACAGATTTTACTTTTCTGATAGCTTCTCCTGTTGTCTGTTTCTTGATCTATATTCTCTCTTTTTAATTACATAAGTTGCTGGTGAGTAGCAATACTTGTAGGCCTTTTTTTGTTGAATTATTGCTGGAGCATTCAGATTTAGGGGATGTTATGTTAGTGTTAAGTTTAAAGAAAAAGAAAACCTGCCAGAAATGAGGGCTTCTTCAATTCTAAATCTTACATGACTGGCTTCCAAATAGATCGATGTTACATTTTGCTCTCCTTATCTGAATCACGCGCCAGTATATTTAATCTGTGTTGACAGATTGCCATCAATTGTTGGACTCACATGTTATAAAAATCCAGGAATTTATAAAAATTACTCAGACCTCAGTTTACAGTTATTAGGAGAGAGGATCTGCAAGATGCATTTTTGATATCCTATAGGATATTTGGGGGTTTGAGCTAAATGCAAAGTATTTTTGGACCTGAAAAATCTTGTATATCTTTCTACCTAACTATAACCTCCTCATTACATTTTATTATCTGCTTTATTTAAATACTCAAAACATGCACTGTTGTTGTAGTGTGTAGATCTGACCGTTTTTCCACTTCTAATACAGATTTGGGTAAATAGTCCACACACAGCCAGTGGCTACTATACCATCTATGACAATGAAACCCTTCAAGCTGATCATTTCAACACTCGTCTGAGCTTTGGTGATGCTGCTCAGACCCTTTGGGCTCGGACTGGATACCTTGGTTTTGTTCGTCGGACAGAGCTTACAGCTGCCAGTGGAGGTACGGCAGAAATTAGTCTTTGTCTTTCACATGGAGAGTTTTCTTTCACAGAGTGTAACAAATGAGTCCTGATCTATGTGTTGGGGTACAGGAGACCCTTGGTTTTAACCAAATTCCATTTATTGGCTGACATTTTCTGTTTTCATAGTATGCATACATTTCATTTCCCATTTCTCCTCCCCAGAGCGCCATGATGCACTGTATGTTGTTGGAGCACTGGATGAAACTCTGGAACTGAGGGGATTGCGTTACCATCCAATTGATATTGAGACTTCAGTATCTCGAACGCACAGAAGCATTGCTGAATGGTAAAACAGCAGTGAAAAATGAATTTAGCCTAACCTAGATGGAATGTAGCAATCTTTATCCAAAGATGCAGGATTTAATGGGTGGAGTGGGGTGGCCAGAAGGCAAAGACAGACCCTTACTTTGTGTTACCATCAGCAAGTTGCGTTATCTTCATATCCATCTCTTTTCCCTTCCATAGATCAGAATAATACTGGGCTGAGTCTGTGAATCTCTTCTCACAAGCCTTAATTCAAAATAGAGATTACTATTTCCTGCTTTGTGGTTTAAAGAACCATTCATACGTGAGCTAGTGAAAGGCAGCATTTAGTTCATTTGTCAAACCTGGTAGTACTGAGATGTGCTTGAACTGATCTTTCATATGTTGGGACTGGGTCTTGGAGTTAGGTTGTTTTGAAATACAACGTAAAGCCAGGTGGTAAACTTTGTCTTGGGATAAAAAAATATATAAAACTTTGGATCTTTGTGAAAATAACTGGATTTTCTGGTTTTGTTCTTTTTTTTTTTCTTTTTAACTACAGTGCTGTGTTCACATGGACCAACTTGCTTGTGGTTGTTGTGGAGCTGTGTGGCTGTGAACAAGAAGCCCTGGATTTAGTCCCTCTAGTTACAAATGTGGTCCTGGAAGAACATTATCTAATTGTGGGAGTGGTGGTGGTAGTTGATCCTGGAGTTATTCCTATCAATTCCAGAGGAGAGAAACAACGAATGCATCTCCGTGACAGTTTTCTAGCGGATCAGTTAGACCCCATATATGTAGCTTATAACATGTAACGTGTATGGGGGAAGTGATGCTCAGAAACTTTGCAGGACCACCGAATGACAAAGGGTGGCTATAGAAATGAAGCTGGTGAAAATTACTAATACTTGATATAAAGTTTGAGATTGCTGCCATATTCCCTTCATCTCATCCTGTGGTATTAAGATCACATTAACTACCAGTGGACAAAAGGAAATGTGGTAGACAATGGAAAACATTTGTAACAGTTTACTGAAATATTAGCTTTATTAGAAAATGCAAAGTTGACAAGCGTGTGAACTGCAAAATTCCTAAGGCCTTTACTGTAGTGTTACTTTTTTCATCCGTTGTACATATTTGTATTTTTATCTAATACTGTTTTAGGATTCTCTAAGGGGAGGGTTTATTTAGTTAAGATAATAAACTATTACGAGGAGGGTCATCAGAGTTCAGCAATTCCCTACTATATAAAATGTACTTTGCATCTGTACTGTAGCTATTCATTCCATGGGATCACACAACTTATTTAAAATTGTGCCATGACCAAATCAATAACTTACGGAATCTAAGAGTTACTTATTCATATAGATATTTCTTGAATTAAAAAAAAAAAGCCTATATTTTAAATATGTAAATATTATTATACATAATTCACTTAGATAGAAAATTAACTTGGATAATGATGACAGCTGAAGGTAGACATTTTTAAGGACAAGTAACTTTTGTGGTCCTTAGCATAATTACATTTGGTTAGACAAATAATGTGAGATACACAAACCTTACACCAGTTTTCTTATTTTAGTACGTAGTCTTTTATTGCTGGCCAGAAGTGTGTCATAGCATGTAGAAATCTATGATTTGAAGGCACATCTCTATAAATGAGGCTGAAATATTTAAACAGTAACATGCAATCTGGCAGAAATCGCAGTGCTAAGTCCAAAATGCTTAACTGAAATGATGCAAAGTTACAGCCTCTGCCTCCACCCTCTGAAACCTCGTGTTTAAAGGAAAAAAAAAAATCCTATAGGTCAACACACAGTTAAATTCACTGTTTGTGCAATTCAGTCATTATTCCATTCAATTCCCTCTAGGTATAGCAAGAAGCATTGTAGATAGACTTTTTCTGTAAAATGGGAGACCCAGAGTTCTTCAAAACATTCCCTAGAAACAATTAGGAATTTCTGGGTTTGGGGCTGAATGCAATTTTTCTTTTACAGGAGGAGGCACAAAAATGAAACGGAGTAATTGTGGTAAATGATTGTTAAATAACTTCATGAAAATGAATATTCCAAACTCCAAAATACTTGGTTTTCACATTAGTAACTGTAAAGAAGCAGAAGCCCTAGAGTAGTGGGAACAGGCTCTTGCTGTTAGTAAGTGATTGCACTCTGGGCTAATGGAGAGACAGTGTTTAAGTTTTGACTCATAATTACCTTTCTTTCTTGTAATCCTTAATAATCTTTTAAATTCCTATGGATGTTAAGAAAATATGACTTTGGAAGCAATGAGAGCTGATACCAGATAGCGCAGCAGGGTTTTTTTTGAGTCAAATATGGTATACAGTGTAAATAAACTTGTTATTAAAATGCTCCACATTACCTCATTCAAAATTTGTAGGCAGTTTTTAAAAGGTTTGTAGTATGAACTCTGAAGATCCTGTGGCAGTTGTCAGAGCAGAACACAGTGTATCTGTAAGCAAATCCCAGTTTTGTACTTGAAAAACTCCTGATGCATTCTGTTAGCTCTGACTGAGGTCAGGAGTGTTAAAATTTAGATGGGAAGTTCTGAATATTTTTGAAAAATATGTGGTGGGGAAATAGATTTAGAAACTGCAAGTTGTTATGGCAAGTCTCAATTTGAGTTCTTTGCAAAGGTTTCACTTTACAGGTGCATATTTTTGAATGACGTCTTTTTCCTGATCTGCCACTGTGATTAAGACAACATCACAGGTGAAATTGTCGTGGTATTGTGCTGCAGCATAGATGTGACAGGTTTTCTGTTATTGGTGTCTAGTTTCTTATTATGTGTGTCCTAAACTACCTGCACATGAAGTTTTTTGTATATCTAGTTTTAACAAATTGGCCACGAAGTAAGGAAGGTGACAAGTGTAACTGTGATTAATACAGTTGGTACTGCAACTACTTATTTAGGGTGCAGAACGCACTGAAGTTGTTACTCATTTTCAGCCACCAAAGTGGGAGAATTTCCTTGTTTTGTTATGCACCACTTTTTAATTTTTCTTGCACAGCAAAGTGACTAGCAGTACAGCCTTCACTTTGTTGTTGCACATTTCAGGAAAATAAAAAAAAGATGGCCTTGACTTTTTCTTACTGAAATTAAAGCTTTATCTAAATTCTTTCAACAATTACCACATTTGTCCATCAAAAATGATTTTTTTTTTTAAATTCTAAGATTGTATTTTATTTTTAGTTACCATTTTTTCAGAAATAAAAAGTGGATGTATTCATTTGATCAGACTTCCAGTATGTGGCAGACTGACTCTGAAATGGAATTTTTAAATGGCACACTTGATTTCCTCCCATTTTTTATACGGCTAGGTATCTGCTAGTTTCTTATGCTTAGCAAGTTTACTCATGCTGTTAATCTTTGCTTTGGTATATTACATTTCTCTGTTAGAGAACTAAATTTACAGTCCTGTCCTTAGAATGAGACAACATTCTATGTTTGATTGCCAGTAAGTGACACATAGAAGCTGGCCAGTTCTGATTTCATTGAATGCTTTTGTCTATGTTTGGCGCAGTGAAAAGCAGTGTATTGGAGAAGTAGTACTATGGAGCTGTGAATCTGGAAACCCTGATTTCTAACTCCAGCTCTGCTAATGACTTGCCACAAGGCCTTCAACAGGTCATTTCACTCCTTCAGTTTCTTCATCTGTAGATGAGGATATTATCTAATCCTTACAACATCCCTGTGAGGTAACTAACTGTACAGCACTAAGTGCTAAGTATTTTTCATTGCTAGCCTCTTTGAGGTCAGGGTCAGTTTGTTCTTCCAAACTGATAAATGATTATTTGGTTGTCTTGGAGGGCTGTCAAGAGATGTGACCATTTCACTTCAAAGTGCTTGCTTGGTGTCATTCCATATGAGAACAAAATGAAATATTAACTTCACAAAATTGGCAGGGCGACTGAAGGTTCTGATGTTGCATGTTCAGGTTCAGACTTGGGCTCTTCTCCATAACTGCTGAAACAAGTGTTGAGTCCCAAGAAGCAGATTCTCCATGCCCATTTGACTTGGCAGCTTATCTAGTTGCAGAGGACAAATTATTTCGTGTCGTTGTCCATCAGATTCCAAGCTAACAGCTGCAATGAAACTTAATCTAGGATTATTTTTTTTTTTTACCACTTGGAACTAAAATATTTTGTATGTCTTATTGTTTATGAATATTCCCTAAGCAAAGTATGTGGGTACAGGTAATTTCAAGTCCTGTTTTGTTAACATTTGCACTGCATTTCTGATTTAAATAAATGTAATTAAGATGTGTCGTACTAACTGTCTTTAAAAGGTTGTAAAAACGATAAATTTTAGCCCTAAATGCAATTTTCTTTAATTTCTGTCAACCTATTTACCATTGTCAAATTCAGACTACAGCATTATGTAATTATGTATAAAGTTTTTATTTATTTAAAATTAGATTAGATATACATTTTTAAATTTAACATCTGGCTGGACAGTGTTCCATTAACGCATTGATTGTGTTTCCTTTGTCTTGTGTTAATAAATATTGATGCCTGATTGTTTGCTTAGTTCTTTATCTGCTGCTTCCCTGAAGGATTTTGTAAGAAGCAAAACATTGGTTAGTATTTATCATGGTGAAAGGGAGAACCTGTAAGTATTTTTGCAAGTACATTTCATCAAATGTATATAGAAATGTATGAGACCTGAGCCCGTGAAGAGCTGAGCTCCCTGCACTTCACTTCCATGGCAGGACGTGGAGTTTTTTGTATCTGCAGTAGGAGGCTGTTACAGCTTTTGAAATTGGCGTTATAACCGAGATCACTCTTTGAGGAGGAACTAGATGCAATTTTGAGCATGGCCTACCTATATTTAATATTTTACTGTAGTATTAAATATTCCTTATTTAATTTCTGATTAAGATTCAGGTTTGGTATGTATCATTTTAAACTGGATTCAGTGAGAGATTTATAGTCTCTTAAACTTCTGCAAATCCCAACAAGATTTGAGGTTTGTATTGATCTGATGGGACAAACTTCGGTGGCATTTGAGTTTTAACATTTGATAGTCTCCGATGTCAAAAACTAACCATGGAGTTTTTATGAAGACTTATTTTAAATACTCATAGATATTAAGATATAGTTTAGTACCAGAGAGGATGTAATCAAGATTATAATCTAACACCAGCTACTGCCTCTGTATATTAATGGCTATATGTTTTTGGGTAAGAATATACGTAAACACATTATTTACTACAAATGATGAGTGGCAATTTTACCATGGTTTCTTCTGAGCACATTTCACTTTCATTAAATTTTACCTGTATTTTAAAATTACTTGATATTGGGAAAACCTCTTAATAAATAAATGGAAAGGGGGTAGGGGGGATACTTTGAATTGTTATATTAATCAAGGAAGTTGAAAAAGCCAATAAATCTTGCCTTTTTGTAAATACACATAGATTTGAGTGACCACACTTCTTGGGTGTTTGAAGATTGCTTTTTCAATTGTCACAACTCTGACTCAGGCACGTTCTGTGGTAACTTCATATACCGTGGCTTGTTTTCTTTGGCCTGGTATTTTCTCTGGGATAAACTCCACAGTTGCATCAGGATGCACTGTACCAAAGCAACCTAGAATAATTGATCAAACTGGTGTTAAGTTTTGCTTGACGGCCTTCCCCTGCAACTCAAGAGAGGGGTAAGGACATTGCTGGTCCCACACCCACTCGGTTCAGATGATCGGGTAAGACTTACAGATGTTGCAGTCCTTGGCAACCCTCTCTGATAATGAGCTTATTTACAGCTGCCTTCATGTTCCAGTAAAGCTTTAATCAAAACCCTTTTTAAATATTTACAGCTTGTGCTAGAACAACTGTTATGAAATGTTAAAATCACGGGAAAGACTACTGGTGGTGATGACTGAGTTTACGTTTCCTTTACAAAAATCGCTAAATTTCCCTACTGTGCTGCAAAAAGTGATCTTTTTGAGCAGAGTCTGTTCCCCAATGGACTTTAGTGCTGCTTTTACAATTCTTGAGGAAAAAGTCACCGTAGCCCACCCTGAGGGGGTACACAGGAAGGGTATAGCCAAAACACTCTCTGCACCCTTTCTGCTTGACCTTTGTTTAGTATAAAACAATTAATGTGCCATGTCTGAAATTCCTAAATCCCTTTGCAGGAATAGTTTTTACAGGAAAAAAAAAAAAAAAATAGGAATTATAGAATTTGTGGTTTAGCTTCCATGCACCGTCTTTGTATGTTGTGCTTATTACGCTTGTGCACTCCTGCGCTTTATTTCGGATTTCTACACGAATTTCTGTGGCGAATAAACAAGGGGGGGAAGGAGCCTTTCCCTGAGGCGGGCCCTGACCAGGAAGCGCCGAGCCGCGGCCTGCTCGGACCTCCGCCGCCTTCCCGCTCTCGGGCCGGCAGCGCCGCTCTACCTCCTCCTCTCTATGGTTCCCCGTGCTCGGGAAGGGGAGGCGGGCCCTAGAGCGGCCGCTCTAGCCCCCGCCTCCGGGGCTCTCCGCTGGGAGAACTCTATGGTGGGGATTTCTAGGCGGAGGCCTCCGCGGGGACTCTATGGTCGCAGCCCGCCCACCCGCCCCGTCCCGCGCGGCCCCGCCGCGGTTGCGATGCCGCCGGCGCCGCTTCCCTGAGGCGGAGACGGGCGCGGCGGCGGCGGCGGCGGCCGCTCCGGTTCTCCCCACGCTCGGCCACCACCGGCGGGGCCTGGCGGGCCTCTGAGGTAAGAACGGGCCCGCGGGAGGCCGCCCCCGGGCCTAGGCCAGGCCGCGCCGCTCCCCTCAGCGGGCCCGGCGGGCGCTGAGGGGGCGCCCGGGGGGGCTCGGCCGGGGGGAGTTCGGCCCCTGAGGGGGCGTCCGGGGGGGCTCGGGCCCTCCTCGGCCCTTCCTCGGCCCCTTCTCGCCCTGCTCGGCGCCTTCTCGGTCCCTGCTCGGCCCCTTCTCGCCCTGCTCCCCGCTCGCCCCCGTTCGGCTCCGTTTCGCCCTAAAACCGGTGGTGGTCGCGGTTCCTCGGGGCTCGCTGACAGAAATTTTGGTCGTCCGCTGGTCACCTCAAGATATATATTTTTTTTCAATTATTTTTATTTATTATTTATTTATTTTTATTTCTTCCCCTTTCGTTTGCACCTTGCTGAGCCCGCTCCTCCAGGCAGTGGTGTCGCGTTGGTCCTGGGTGAAAATCGTTTCGTAACCGTGTGTCGCTGCTGTTTGCCTCCCAGAAACGCGAGGATCCCGCACGCCAACATCACCTCTGCGGTTTCAGTCCGCGGGGTTTTATTCCTCCAGCTCCCTGTCAGTGCTCGCTCAGCTTCGTGTCGCTGTAGAAGGCAGGAGCAGGGAGGGTGAGTGGAAGAAAACACATATGGAAAGTACTCCGCAAGTTTCACGGAGTATTTTTCTGCATGTGGGTAGTCTGGGATCCAAAGCTCCAAGTGGGGACGTTGACTCAGGTCTCCTCGCTGGCTTTCTGGCATGGGATGCGCTGTCATTTGCTTCTGTCCTGGAAAAAATGGAGTTCTGTCAGGCTTCTGGATGAAAAAAACTTTCCCAGAGTGTCTCAGTTGCAGAATAAAGTAAAAAAAAAAAAAAAAACACATTGTAATTGTTGTGAGATACATCAGTATTTGATTGTCGATACTTAGTATTTGAGAACAAATTTCTGTGTCCACTCTTCTTTGATCTCTGAATTTATAAAGTCTTTAAAAATAATCACTTACCTTTGAAAATATTTAAATACTGAAATATAAAATGGGCCCCTCATCTGTTGGATTTAAAAGGGGCAAACCAGAATTTGGTTTCTTTCTTCAGAGATCTCGCACGAGAGTTCGTGTCTCTTTGCCTGAACGTACAGCGTGTGTCTTCCATTATTTTCTTCTTTGCCCCTAGACTGTGCTTTGAAGCTTCATCTGATTGTAGCCATGTAATGAGCATTTAACTAGAGACAATCGCCTCTCAGATAATTGTATTGTAAACAGACAAAACCCAAATAATAAGGGTAAGAAATCAGTGTGCTTACAGCTGGGACACTGAAACAGGGAGTGACTTAAAATCTTCTGAGGATAGTTACCGCACAGGCTGCGGCGTGTCTGTAAGTGGACCTTCTCTAACATTTTTGAGTATTTTTTTTATCAGAATTGGTGAAAGTTACAGGTTTTGTTGTTGTTGTTGTTTATGTATTTGTTCTTTTTTTTGGTTGATGCTCCTTGCAGCCACGTTTGGCATTTGTAGCGGTTCCTGAGTGGTGGCTCAACCTGGGGAGCGTGCTGCTAGGCGGGTGCATGAGAGCTTAAAGGTGGCCACTATGAAATGCAACGTTCCCATTCCTGTTTGAAGGGAAGATGTGTTTGGGGTGGAACTCACATTTAAGGTGCAGTGAGTTTGTTTGGCTGCACGAGTCAATTCTCTGAAGTTTCAAAGTCTTGAAACGAACGCGCTCTTCATAGCGCAGCTGTTGCAGAATGATTTTCCATTTAAATTAAAACACTTCAGAGATGCAGCTGTGCAGAGGTGGTGTGTTTGTTCTGAAAAACATCTGCCTTACCTGTCCTGTTATAAAAAATGGCTGTCCTTCAGATCAGAGTGGTGTTTTCTGACTGATAACACATCAGGTGTTTCTCTGAGTTCCCTCACGGTGGTGCTCCTCGTGGCAGAACTCTTCCTTCAGCCCAAAACCATGCAGCTGCTTTCAGTGCATGCTGTTGTTGGAAATAGTTTTGGCTGTGGTGGAAAAAGGTGAAACCCTCATCTGTCTACCACCTTGGGTCCTTCACCTCTAAGCTGAGAACTTGCAGGCTGAGGTTTGTCATGGGACCTGTCTTTCTGAAGGCTGGTAGATGGTAATCTCCGTTTCAGGTGCTTACAGGCGGCCGTTCCAAAAGAAATGTCACGTTTTCTCCAGCAGGAGAGGTTGTTTTCATGGGCTAGGGGCGTGTAGGACTTGTTGGGTGACAGCCGTGCCAGGCCGAATAGCGTTTTGCTCCTTCTGGGTGCAAGGCACAATAATAATAATCCCCTTTTATGGTCCTTATTTTGCTCAAATAATCTAGCTGGATGTATAAGACAACTGCTGGATGGATGTTGAGTGAAATTCTGCAGAGAGCAAGCAGAGGGGAAGTAAAGTTGAAAAGAACGCCTTTGTCATGGGAAATATTTGATCTTTTTTCCTGTAAGTAGGACTTCACACCTCAGAGAGAGACAGATCAGCAAAGAGCGTTGTGCTTTCTCCCCGTTTTGTTTGTTTTGAGTGGTTTTAGATCTATCAGTTTCATTGTTTCTTGCAGGCAATTTTGCTGCTGTTGTGAGTCTGACGTGGGGCAAGAAGGCAGAGAAAAACAGTAAAAGGGAGGGGAAAGCAGAGAATGTGGTTTAGCACTACCGAAATGAATTGGGTATTGCTGTAGCACTGGAAATTTATTTTAATTTTCGCTGTTGACTGGATTTCAGTTTGACAGTGCCCTGTTTACTTGTAACATTTGATACATGCCCCATTTGCATAGGTATAAGGCGGAGGTTTTCCTTTATAAACCCCCAAACCCGCAGTAGCAGGTATGAGACCTGCCTCCCTTACACATCCATGTGTTAAATTCCGTTTGCTCCTTATCGCTTTGAGATGTTTGAATTGCTCCGGATCTCCATTTTCTCTCTGTTTTAAAAAAAAAAAAAAAAAAAAAAAAAAAAAAAAAAAGCCCAAACAGCCTCCAAGGCCTTCCAGCGGGCGCTGCAGGCGGCTGAAAAGCGCGCGTCGGGGCCGCCCGGCTTCCTCCGCAGCAGCGCCCAGCGCCCCGCATCCTGCTCCTGCAGAGGCAGCCGGGATAATTCGGAGGAGCTGGAGCTTTCCGGGGGCTGGGAGCTCCCGTGGGTTCCCAAAACACAGCCGTCCTTTCGCTGCCTCAGCTTAGACGGCGGGCGAGTGGCTTCACGTTGGCAGAAAGAAGCCCCCTGGGAAGCTGGCTCGGTGGCGGATGGCTGTGCCGTGCAGGTCGCGTGTCACCAGGAGCTCCTCGCTTTTTTTTTCTCCCCACAAAGCCCGGTTTTAGTACCGAATTGGAGGAGTTCTGCGCGGGGACTCCTCAGATGAGTAAGGGTTGCAGGAAGAGGATCCTGGGCTTGGTGCGCGCTGACTTTTTACCCTCTAAGTATACGTCAAGCTGCAAGAGCTGTGGTTTATCTCAGTAGGGAAAAATCAATGAGTCACATTTCCACAGAAAGAAATGTAATTTCCAGTCTCATAGCAACTGTCCTTTCAACAGTTTTAAACCTTCTGTGACAAAATGTTTAACACTCACCGATCATCTTCTAATGCTCTAGGCTGGTCCACCCACTCACCCCACCTAAAAGCATGCATTTTTACATCACCAAATCCCCCAATATTGGGGGGGGGGGATTGCTGTCAAGTCGCCTTGAGCAGTTAAATATAAAATCTTAGAGAGGAGAGAGGTGTTAGCAGCTTTATTGTGAAGAGGTGAAGTTACTTCTGCAGGGTTTATAATTCAGATCTGTGTTCTTTATGCTTTGATTTTGGATCCCCGATTTGTTTTTGTGTCCCCTCAGATGTTTCAGTACAGGTTCGGTGGCAGCTCAGGTGAAATACGTAAAATGATTTCCCCTTATGGCAGGGAATTCGTTAATAAAAATGCTTCGTTTGGGTTTTTTGTTCTCCATCTCGCGATGTGGCTTGTTTCTGCTGAAACCCAGGAGATGCAGGAGATTTATCAACAGTAAACTCCGGCGCGGCGTAGCTTTGGGCCAGGGCCAGCAGTCGGCAAAGCCGCGGGCGCTGCTGGGCTCAGAGGACTGATGTCCCCGTGGGTCGCACCGCTCTGAACCCAGGGGACCGGGGAGGTGGCATGCTAACGAAGCTAATTAAAACCGTGCCAATAAGGCTCAAAGCAGGAGGCCCAGAGACTCGACGAAACGTCCGTGGGAGCTGGGCACCTGTCTCCGGATCGCGTTTGTCCTGAAGTGAATTTAACTGGTTGCTTTTCTCGCAGCTGATTATGGAAGAGGTGCACAAGAGCAGCAGTAACAGCTCCGTGACGCCTTCACAAACAGCAGCCGTACAAGGTACAACACTACAGGCAGCTCAGCTCTCTCATATTGCTCAACAGGTAAAGCCTGGGCCAAATCTCAGCAAACATTTGAGGTAGTTAAGAGCCACGGTTTTGTGCACTCCGAGCTATACTCATCCCTGAATTGTAGAAACACGCGGAGAAGAAAAAAAAAAACAAACAGAGGTTGAGGAAAAAAAGCAGTTTGTTGATGGATGGCACAGTTAATACAATGGCGTGTATTCAAAATTGCAGAATTAATGCTAGTAAAATGCAAAAATGCAGCCCCCCATTTCTCTTGGGTTGTGTGTCCCCTGACACCATCATCAGCCTGACCTAGAGGAGCTGCTCAGTAATGAATCGAGGGCCTGGTGTTCTTTTTTTTTTTTTTCCAGAAGAAGCATTTACAGCTCTTTTTGTAGCACTGGCAATTCTGGGTGCTCAGCACCATGGAAACACTTGGATTTTAGCCCAACCTGAATATATTTAATGTGATAAAGCCTATGAAGTTGGAAATTTGACATAGTTTCCAGGAGGTAACATCACTTTCAGAGCTTTTAACCTGAATTCCTCATGATTCAAATTTCTGTATCTGTAAGAGCATCTTTTTCTAGGTAAATCTGCTCCTGTAGCCATGCAGCAGTCCTACAAAACATTTTGCAGCTTGTCCACTGCTTACCCTATGGAGGTGCTTTAGATTTTGCTGCAAAATGTAGATAACGACATGAGGTAAAGACAGGCATCCTGTTGTCTGTTTACAGGCTGTTTATCTGATCTGGTTTTACATATGGTTGCCACTGGAACTTAGTATTATGTGAGAAAAATAGAACTAAATAAAAAATTATCCGTGTGAGTTTTAATGATCCCTTCATCTTTTCATGTATTCCAGAGTAATAAAGCTAGTGAAGAAATTTGTTGAGGAAACTGGTTATTTGCTTATGCATCTACATGTATAACTTTAATCGATTTTAAGTGCAAAGGCTTGTGCAAAATCCACATAAAAACACAGATCTGCTAGAATATAATTCTATTTTACATTATTTTATAGAGGGGCTGCGGTAGTAACTATTAAGCCTAGATTTCCACTACAACATTAATTTAAATTGATAGTTGCAAAACGTGAGAGAGTAAAATGTTAAAGAGATATCATCACTTTTACGTGGAAAAATCTGCTCTTTGTTCTTCTTCCTTGGCCAGAGCTTCTATACCTTGCCTCCTTTATTTTCTTTCTGCTCTGATATCTTTCCTACAGCCCGTATGCCTCGAACTTGCTAAGTAGATGGGTCAGCTTTTGCTGTCCTTAGCTCTTGTGATTTCTTCTCTTTGAAGTCACTGAACAATAGCTTCATAATGGTTGCTTAAAAAAATCCAGGAACACCAACTACGTACGTTAATCGTGCTGCTACCCTCTGAGTCCAAGACGCTCTTAAAATGGAATCTAACCTTAAAAACGATAAACTGCCACAAGTGTGTGCCTTTATCAGTAAGCGTTGATGGAGTTATATGGAAGCAGTCACGCTCAGTTAGGCTCGGGGTTGCGGTTCTGAAGAAGTCTGCTCCGTTGTGGTTCATTTTGAGCTGCGTGTATTTAAGCTGCGGCACTGTAATCATTTGCACATAATGCTATATGCTTGATTTTCTCCCTAACCTGAGGCAAGTAAGTAACTGTTTCAGCCTTTTCATATGCAGATACGTATCTGAAAAATGTGCATCTTTAAAGGATAACTTCTGTGACTTAATTGGACTTAAAAGCAGCTTCTGCTAATGCATGTTCTCCACTAGTTTTCCTACATGTAGATACATGTTCTGAACGCTGTAGAACGTGTGCTTTTGTTCATGATCCTTTGATCTTTTGTAGATGTCTCTGAGAGGTCCTGCTCCTCTGACAGTTGTTCAGCTTCCTGGAGAGCAAGTCCAGGTCCAGGGAGTCATTCAGACAGCCCAGTCCTCTTCTGTAATCCACTCACCCCAGGTGCAAACAGTGCAGGTAACTACAGAATGTCTGTTAAACAACCAAGAATCCTGTTCTGTGTGCATGAAAAGACTTGTAAAGGCTTGTCTGACTCAGCCAGGTCTGCCACAGCGCAGCCTTTCTGGCCCTCCTGTAAGAGGCAGTAAGCACTTCCAGTGAAGGTGTTGTGGGGACACGTCATTCTTAATGAATATTTAGGCTAGAAATTATTTGTAGCACTAAAGTTGCCACTGGAGTTGAAATGAAACTTTATGACACTGCCTCCCGTGATAAAAAACAAAACAACTCCCCCCCGAGCTGGTGCTGCTGACAGGCATGCACCCGGTGAGTGTTAACAACCAAACAGGAGAGCACAGAGTAACTCTGTGAAGGAAAGGGTAGGCCTGAGTGGTTGTGGATGGGCTGGTGGTTGTTCACCTCATGTATGCTGCGGCTCCATTTCTGTGGTACCTAAGCATTCTGCTTGTGTCTCTTACTCACTTGCCATATGATTTTTTCACAAGCCACTTCAGAGGGGTGCCTCAGGGAGTTTACAGGCGAGGCTGCTGCTACTTCATTCAGCTCTTGGCTGCAGAGAGCCCTCTGGGCAGCATGACACTGAAGTTAGATTGTGAAATAACTGTCAAGTGACTGGAAGAACTGTGCTAAAACACATCAATTTGTCACCGATCCTTTGTATTGTGCTTATCTATTCACATGACATTAAATTAATAATAAAAAAGCAAACCTATAATGACTGCATTTTCAGCTGTCATTGTTCCTATCACATCAGATCAGGGAAAAGAAAACACACTTTGCTTTGCTGAAAACAGTTCAGCATCTACTCTACTAGGTTGTCTCGAGTCTCCTTCCTATCATGCTCTAGTTGCAGGGTCCCCACAGAATATATTCTCGCATTTTTCTTAGCAATTTGTGAACGTTGTGGCCTTGTTGCTCAGAGGGAGGAAAAAGTAATCCACGAGCAACTTTTTAAAACGTTGATGATAGGTTGTTCTTTTTGTCTCTGTAGCAGCAGTTAAATAAGAAATGCTTTTCCCAGAGCTGTGTGCGTTCTTGTTGAGTTTCTGTTGCTGGCGCACAGATAAGTACAAATAAATGTTTCGTTAGTTTGTATTTAATGAGGAGTTTCAGGGAAAAAATGAACACCTGCCAACTGGATGAGAACACAGTGGAATAAGGAGAAAATTGTAGATAATACTTTGTGTATCTACTCCCTGATATGCTGCTGCCTTAAATATTATTTTCATTTGACTCCTATTCTGACCAATAAAATACATTGCTTGTCTGTCTACATAAAGCATTTGAAGCATTTTATATGTCTGTCTTCATACATAAATGGCGTTCCTGCTGCCATTACCACAGCCTCCTTAGACAAATGTAAATGGGGGAGTGGCTCGCCTTTTCAGACCGCATCAGCTCATAAGATTTTTATGAAAATACTAAAGGATTCAATTTTTGTTATAGTATATATTTTAGGAGAATCTCTGGAGTTTTTATAGGGAGTTAATAGGTTTGCATCTTTTGGCTTCTAAAGTGAGTATGTTCTGTTTCATTATGACCTTACTGCTGTATTTGGGAATTGCTAGAAATATTAGATAGATGGAATTCTAGATTCAATGCTTTTATTTTTTCCTGTATGTAATTAGCTGCATTTATGTGGTTTCCATGCTGCTTTAGCTCACATGAAATTAAAATGTGTAATCTGTTCTGGGTATTTTCCTGTAGTGTACAGGATAACCACATGGAAAGTGTTTTTTAGGTATCTTCTTTGTCTGAGAGTGAAGATTCTCAGGACTCATCAGATAGCATAGGCTCTTCACAGAAAGCTCGGGGTATCTTAGCACGTCGTCCATCTTACCGGTAAGTGCTGTATGTATATATTTTGTACTGTTATTTGAAACCAAAATAGCACCTTTTTTTGACAGCTTCATATAGTCCATCAAGCTCTAAGTTCTCCTTCTCTTGAAACATGCATTGGATCTGTTAGCCATGTTAGCTATCATTTGCCCCAGGGAAGCCTCTACTTAACCAACTGGAGATCAACTTCAAGATGATGTGGTATAGGGAAAATTATTTGTCAGCAGCAGTTTTATTCAGTTATGTCATTTTGCTGAAATGAGGAGTACAGTCAAATACTACAATCTAGCATTTGAAGTAACACGTGTTAGACAGTCCATGAATTTACCTGATGCTATTACCAGTGACAGAACAAAAGGTCTAACTTTTAAACTTTTCCAAATTAAGCTACTCCTTTCTAGTTTATTCTGGCTCTAGACAGAGCAAATGGGGTTTAATTGGATCTACAAAGCCTGTTCCTGAGAGAATCAGTAAAATCTCTTAATAGGCCAGTTATAATCCCTGGAAAATGTTTATGATGGAAACTCTGATGCAGGTTTTACTGAAATGAAATGATGCAGTGGCAGTACTAGAGAAACTTCAGTATGAAGTGTTTTTAGCACACATTTTTTCTGGAGATTGCTGAAATCCACTGTAAATGGTTCAGATTTTCATTACAGGTTTACCAGTCCAAACATTGAAGACTTGTAGAGGGTAATGATTGGAAATCTGGAATTTGCACTAACTCGCACATGCAAATATAAGTTATTATGAACAGTAGCTGACTTGAACTGCTCTTAGCTGATAAAATGATTCAAATAGTTAAATAAAAACCTAGAATTTATAAACCACAGAAGTGTAATTACAGAAAGAGTTAAGACAGTAACCTCATACAGCATTTTGTTAATTCCTAAAACTGTTTTATATCAAAATGCTGGTGTTCATTTGTGTAATACAAAATAGGGATAGTAATTTGCAATTGTTACTGCTGTAATTCCTAATCTTTGCTTACTACTGCAGCTGATAAACTTTTTTTTTTTATTTTAATAGAAAAATTTTGAAAGATCTTTCTTCTGAAGATACACGGGATAGAAAAGGAGATGAGGAAAGTCCCGGTGTCTCTACTGTTACGTCTATGTCTGTTCCCACACCTATCTACCAGACAAGCACTGGACAGTACAGTAAGTTGTACAAAATATGGGGACATATTGTTACTAAACTTGCCTCAAAATACAGACTATTTGTTTGTTTGTTATATATTTGAGAGTAAGGTGAAACTCAAAAAGTTTGGTTATTTATCTTATAAAGTTATTACTCTTACTGCATGTAACTAGACTGGTGTCTAAAGACTCCAGATTCACTTTGTGCTTCATTGTCTTAATTTTTGCATATTGAGACAAGACATTCAAAGGATGTTGTAACGAAACACATAGCAGTCTTCTAGTGTTAGATTTAGTCCGAATGTGAGGTCAGTAAAAATACCGTTTTATATACCCAAAGGCTCTTCACAGGCTGCAGGTGAATGCCTGCTCCAGCACCTGGAGCACCTGCTCTTCCTCCTTGTTCTCTGACCTTGGTGTTTATACTGCTGTTCCTCACTTTTTTTTCCTTTTGCCCTTCTGCCTTTGCAAAGGCATTTTTGCCTTTTCTTAAATAAGATTCCCCAGAGGAGCCACCAGCTCTGCTGTTGGGCTCAGCTGTGGCCAGCAGTTTGTCCATCATGGAGATGGCATGGGACAGTCCCTGTAGCTCCCCCACTACCAACACCTTGCCACTTACACCCCGTATGTTTAGTAAGAACAGCGACAAGATCTGGTAGTTGAAGGTGAGAGAAGAAAAAAGCCTTTCAAAACTGGGAATATTTTTCAGCAGCAGGTTGAGATACAGATTTGCCAATTGAAAGAGATGTACGCCCTACAGATTTACCTTTATCTGTATTTTTTAATTTACAACTACAAATATTTTCATGCATGTTCCTTTTTCTTTAAGTTGCCATTGCTGCAAATGGATTACAGCTGGCCAGCCCCGGTACAGATGGTGTGCAAGGTCTGCAGACGTTAACAATGACAAATGCTGGTGGTAGTCAGCCTGGGACAACAATACTGCAGTATGCACAAACATCAGATGGCCAACAGATACTTGTACCCAGCAACCAGGTGGTAGTGCAGAGTGAGTATGCCTTCTGGAAATGGTTAGAAATACTGATCTGTAACGCGAATGCGTTTTTCTAACATTGCTACATTTTGACTTCTCACAATGTTACCGCAACAGCCGCATCGGGAGACATGCAGACGTACCAGATCCGCACCACACCAACGACCACGTCCCTTCCTCAGACTGTGGTTATGACATCTCCTGTCACTCTCACGTCACAGACAAGTAAGACGGACGATCCGCAGTTGAAACGAGAAATAAGGCTGATGAAGAACAGGTATGTAAGTGCACTTGGGCTGCTTTGACTTGTTAGCTTCATGTGCTGAAATACATCTTCAAAGGACAAACTATCAGTCTTGCAAGCTGGTGTTGCTGATTGTGCCATTGGTATGGTATGCTGCATCCAGTGACTAAAAACATTGGAAATTTTTATTCAAAACATGCTGCATGTTCTGTCCTACACAATTTGGAGAACGCTATTTTCTCCACTGCAGATTGGTTACCATGCATGCTACCAAATACTGCTAAATTTCCTGCTCTCCACCTAAATTTGTGTAGACTTTACTTTTTGTTCCTGCTTGCAGTGCCAATTCTCTCCTCTTGTATTGGTCAGTACCATAACATTTGTAAAACAGAGAAATCTCTGATATAAAATAAACAATTATTTCTGTTGGTTTGTTCCAGAGAAGCTGCTCGAGAATGCCGTAGAAAGAAGAAAGAGTATGTTAAATGTCTGGAAAATCGAGTTGCGGTCCTGGAAAACCAGAACAAGACTCTAATTGAAGAGCTAAAAACTTTGAAAGATCTTTACTGTCATAAAAGTGTGTAAGAAAAGAAGGTAAAACTTTTGTGGACTGTAAATTTCAGAGGAGAATTTTTTTTTATACTGAATTTTTTAAACTAGATGAAAGGTCAAAAATGAAACTTTTCTACCTAGATTTCACAACTTAAAGACTATATAGATTTTATTTACAACAAGTTGGTGACAAAGTACAAAAAGGAAACAAGAAAACCTCACCAAAATTCCTGCTGGCACAACTGGAAACTTTATAAAGTCGAGATTGCATCTACAATAAAGGACATTCATGTTTTACCAGGCAGGTGATTAGAATTTCTTTGAAAACTTCTGCAAATACCTCTTGTAATGGGGGCAATATTTGGTAACAATTAAAATGTGGATGAAATGGAATCCTTGCCATAGTTAACATTATTAGTAACATTTATAACCAGTATATGTTTTGATTTCTTACTCTTTTTCAATCCTTACTTTTCCTTTCAGTTACTTGTATGTAAATATTTTTATTTTAACCTGTAAGTTGTTATTTACAGGTGCAGATGATAAAAAAGCTAATACTTTGCTAGAGGTATAAATTATGTTTACTCTTTTTCAGCTGACAGTTTAAAAGTTTTTTGTTTTGTTTTGTTTTTCCAATGTTTGCTGTGTTTATCAAATTTGGAAAGGATCTGCAGAAAGCAGTGAGAGGCCTAGTCCTGAAAATGTCTGAGGCACATTAAGTAAGGTGCTGACTTAAGAGAATTCAACACATCCAATTATTTTAAAGTACAGTTTTGTAGAATGAGTAATGGTGAACGAAAGTTTCTGGAGAATGATTTTACAATAGTTCGTTCTTAGTTGCTGGGCATGATAAACATCTATAGTTGAAAAATAAATCGTGTGCTGATTATATATACAATGAAACATGCACTGCTTATTCTGTCTGGAGATTCTACTGTGCTTTGGAACATTTAAACCAAATAGAAGAACGATAAAAGAAAAAAATTGAAGATATATACCAAAGGGTTTAATGGGGTTCTAATATGTGGTTTGTATGCTGAAAGTAGTGCAAAATTTCCAGACTAATTTTGTAAGGTAAGCGATATTTTGCAAAGTAATGGTATCTTTGTAAGAAAATACTCTATTGAAAACAGGTAGATGGTTGGTATATTTTGTAGCTAAATTGTGATCTTTACAAATTCTGAAATTGAGTTTATATACGTATTTTGACAGTTTATATATTTCATTTTAGTAAACAAATGAAATATTTTGTGAACCAGATTTTCAAGCATATATTTTTATGGGTAGTACAAAGTCAAATGAGATCCTCTTTGGTGTAGGAGATATTTGAATTAATTTTGTATGTCTGTAGGCAACTTACAAAAAATGGATCTTAACAAGTATTGGGAAAAAAGAGATCAGGGCTTCCCCCCACCCCGGTTGATGATATCTGCATATTAGATCTGATTGCTCAGAGATTCTAGTTTTTATCATTTTGATTTGTTTCAGGTGAAAGTTAAATGTTTGACATGATCGGGACTCTTTTGGGTGTGGAACCTCCATTTGTGGAGGTGTTCAAAAGCCCTCTGGGACATGGTCCTGGGCATCCGGCTCTAGGTGACCCTGCTTGAGCAGGGGGGGTTGGACCAGATGACCTCCAGAGGTCCCTTCCAACCTCAGCCATTCTGTGATCCTGTGATTCTGTGAAATAGAAAAATGTGTATGCAGTGCTTATTGCATGAATAATAAATACACTATTTCCATAGTTAGGATTGAATCCTGCTTCCAGTTATGTCAGCGGGAATTGCACTATGGACTATGCTATTAAAAAGGTGTTAGAGCTATGTGTGTGTGTTGTGCTAGCTCAGATCTGAATGAAATTAAAAGATGTACTCACTCCCTAGATGTGTACTGCTTATCATATGGTCAGTCAGTATTTTTTATTTTACTCATTTTTGAATTAATGGGCTTCTTAGCAAGCAGAGCTCTTTGCAAATGGTATGAGAAAGACTGCATTCCACAATCACATTGTTAGTAGGCTATATTTTTTTTTTTCCTAAAGTTTATAAATATAACATTGTTACGGACATCATCCACAATACGTTTCCTTTAGGCCAAACTGGAGTATATATTTGTGTTCTCAATCACGTCAAAAAAAAAAAAAAAGCTTTTGTTTCACATCAAAAATAACGAGCAAGGTTGAGAAAGTCCTTCCATTAGTAAACTGCTCTGAAAGAGGTGCTCAGTGCCTCCTCCTCTCTGTCAGTGGAATTTCAGGAAAAATGAACACCACAGGATGTGCTTAGCACCTCAGAAAATTGGACTTTTTTGCTGTCTGCCATCAGGTGTGTGTACGCTATTTGGCATATGTTTAAGAGGGTTTGACCTACAGTACTGAAACTAATTTGATAACTCCTCTGTATGGTATTTTGATCCTCACTGTGTGCTGTTGTTCCTTTACCTTCTTTTGTAATACAGAATAATAATAAAAAAAGCTATCAAGTGTTAAGACTGTATAAAATATGGTGGCCAATTCTTTCTGTATTCAGCAAGTGAAACAACTATGTAGTGCTGCCAGACATAACGTTAGTAAATTTTTATCCTCTTAAAATAGTGTTTGGGAAGAGCAGCTTATTTTTCATCATGGAAATACTAAACAGTAACATGGGTTTGCTCTTTAAGTCATCACTTATCATGAAGTGCTTATTTTGGACTTACTTCAAAATCTAGATGGTAAGAGAATAAAATCTATATCCTGAGAGTAAGAGGTGTAGTACCAAGTACTGTTCTGCTGATTATTTCCAAACGAAAGTACATGCTTTATATGAATTGTAAATATTTGTCAAAACAATTAGATGGTTGCAGATTTTGACCTTGGTAAATAAAGTCGCCAAAATCTAATGCTGATGTTCCTTATTTATTGATCAATTTATTTTTAATTAACATACGACTGCAGTAGTTCTGACCAAATCCCTATGTTGTGTAGTACCAGCTCTTTACCGTGACCAAAAATAAAGTATTTGGTCTATGGAATGGCATCAAGAGATTTTTCTCCCTGATGTATCCTTCCAGCAGCCAAACTACTACATCACTAAAAATAAGTAATGGAGAATATCTTTTTATGTTTCTGCTTTTTTTTTTTTTTTTTCTTGTTAAGGCTCTGTTAAGAGCATTGTGTTCTGCTAATATTCACCCAGCAGAGGGAGTATCTCTGCCATCTACAAAATCATAGCAGTAGTATTAAGTAACACCCGAGCTTCTGAAAGCTAGAAATAGGGTAAGAACAAATGTTTTCAGTAAGTAACATTTCAATATTAATTTCCATTATTAGGGTCAAGGCTGCTATCATTCCCTCTACTTGTCAGCATGGATATTAAAGACAGAAGACAGAAAAGATGATAATAAAATTGCAAACTTTTAGGACACTACTTGGAAGTACTGGTAAACATTTTTAATTAGCTAGATTTCATGCTTATAGCCTAAAACTATTATGTTACTTTGTCTTCATACATGTCTATCAAAGTAGTTTTTAACAAGAAAAAAAAAACTTGATGAGATCACATAGTGTAAGAATGCTAAGGTCTTGCAATTCAAAGCAACAATACACATGTAATATGCTTCATACCTCAAAAACGATGGGGGATATCACAGTTTGAAACCTTACATTCCTAGAAAATCCTAATGAACGTATATATTAACTATTGCATGTGCTTTGCTTTAGTTCCTACATTTACAAGAAAGAATACACCTGCAAAGTGTGCTTTTAAGGTTTTGTACACATGCAGATTGGATAAAAACATGCCTTCTTTAAAAAAATACATATATATATATATATATACATATATATATATATATATATGTATTTTTGCTCAGAGCTATATTCCAAAACATGAGTTAGCTCCTCTTCGCCAAGTTTTAACAGGCAGACCAAACCTGTACTATGATGATGCGGTGGTTTGTAGACTTTACAAAGTCTACACGAACACTATACATCTGATAGTCAGAAAAATCATAAGCGTAATGCTCACAGGATTCTCAGCCTTGCCATTCAGGAGAATTTGAGAGCTTATCCACCTTCTGTAGTGAGGTACACGGACGTAGACCCCAGGGTATTTTGGTCGGCCACAGCCAAATCCAAAGCTAGTAACCCCTAGTAGATAGAATTTGTTGTCACCAGGGTGATAGCATACTAAAGGTCCACCGCTGTCTCCCTATAAATAAATAATACAAAAGACTAGCGACATACATTCCTTCCAGAAACCAATGTAGAAATGTTAGTGATGTGCCCACTTTTTAAAATTACGTTTTAAAAATCTGCCAAGTTACCTAGACAGTAATAAAGACAGTAATATATGGATAGTAGTACACAGGCCAATTAAAATAAAGATCCGTGATACTGAGGGACACTACCTTGACTAAAAAAACATGTTTATATTGGTTTCACTGTCTACGTAAAGTTCTGTGGATTTTTTTTTTTTGTTCTTTGTTGTTATTTGTTTCTTAATTCTTTTTTTTTTTTTTTTGGTACCTTTTTCATTCTAAGGCTTGTCTCCATAAACTTTCTTACATGTCGGTTGTTACCAGAATGTATTGTCTGCACAGTGTAGTACTGCAATTACCAAGAAACATAGTAATGAATACACAACGTTGAATTTTTGCCAAATTACTTGCTTAGAGGAAAAGTGCTGAGGAAAGCAGGAAGTGTATCAGACTAATGATACACTTATGAATATACTTATTTAATTATAAATGTCTCCATATCACAGCTGATGCCCCAACTTTAGCATCCTGGGGTTTTTGACCTGAGAATTGTCTTTTCTGAGAAAGAGATGCTGATTGCTCAGCATTTAAATAAAAATCTCACCACTGAACCACGTCACTTTTCAGTATTGGTACTGTCTTTCAACAGCATAAAACCAAGCAAGATGTATGTGTACTTCGCACACACTGCATGTGTACAGTGATAACATACGTACTGCATTTGTGTTCTTTGTCCTTTCAGTTCTGTTAACTTGTTCTTTTCTTTTGCTGATTAACACTGAAGTCTTTGTGTATTTTTCAGCAACGGGTGTTCCTTTTTGAATCACCTCTCTGTCTATTTCTGATGCTTCTTTTCCCATTTGATGTATTTTTCCTTTAGTATTTGTGCCATTTTAATGAATTATGCTACAAATGCATCGCGATACCCCGGAGACTCTGGCTTAGTGGTGGCACATTGGGCATGGTGTTGATTCTTACCTGACAGCTATCAATGCCTCCTGATGGAGAGCCAGCACAAATCATGTTGTTATTAATCATGCCTCCATATGCATCAGAATTGTTACACGCACTATAAGGAATGATTTCCACTTGTGCTTCTTGTAATACAGATGGAGTTTTACCTTTAATGGAAGACAGCATATAGAAAGTCAAACATTTATGCTGTTGTGCATAGTCATTCTTACTGTGACATCTTTTTCCTGTTTTTTTACCTTAAACGTGCTCCTGTACATGCTCCAACATGTGCTAATCTAGAGATTGTGCCTGTTTCTAATGGATTTAAACTTAAGTGGGCTGAGTGTTTGCTGACTTGGATTTGATGTAATTTTTGCAATTCTTATTCTGAAGAAGCACAGATGATAACAGTACTGCTCATTAGCCTTGCTCAAAATGCCAGAGGTGACTTACTAAATAAGCTTATATCATCCTCGGCTGTCCTTGAAATTTCCATTCAAGATGCACGCCGCCAACTGACACCGTATGAAGTCTGTGCTTATAGAGATTAAAGATAATTTGAGGGAGAGCAGCCACACCTAAAATATGTTGTGACTCCTAAGCTGATAATGCACTATAAATATTTTCAATAAAAAATAGTTATTCGTGCAGACAACATTGAGTAACTACTGTGAGTCTGAAAGTTGGGATAGTTTGTTTTCCTTTTTTCATATTATCCATGAAAGAAAGGCTAAATATTTATGCCTTTGATGACATCTCTGTAGTTCTAATCTGCTTTCAACGTAAAAAACACTGAAAGCAGATAGTCGATTGCAGAAGTATTTAATGACTTTGTGTGATGAGACTATAACCTGAATGGATTCAGTTCTCTCTCAGTGAATTGGAGGGACTGAAACCTAATGGGAGTCATGCAGCTAATAACTGGTTCAACAAAACAAGCAAACTTTTACCTTTTTCTGCTATACGTCCCCAACCACTTATAAAGCACTCTGTTTCCTGGCCAATATACAGGTAAAGGTGTGCAGAAGGTAAGCAGATAGGCTGAATGTAGTAACTGTAGCGTACAGCAGAATTAAGCTGAAATAATGCAATATCATTTTCAAATGTTTCTCTGTCGAATTCTGGGTGCACAATTATGCTTCTAATACTTCTTTTTGCTGCATGTTTGCCATGTTTCCAAAGGTTATGTGTGCCCAACACAGCTCTCCAAAAATATGGGTCCCTAAGAAAGAACGCAATCAATATGAACTTGCAGGAACTAGCGTGCAGATTTTGCAACTATTTTAAAGACTACAGAAAAGAAAACAGTGATCAAATAGCTGAAATACAGAACTGCTGTAAGTACAATTAAAAAGCCTCTTTTGAAGAGTTTTATGACTCCATTGTCAAAGAAAGGTAAAGTGCCAATTTTGTTGGTTCTGTTAAACAAAAAAAAAATAGAAGCAGTATCAAAACTAATGAATTGTAATGTTTCTAATTTAAGTATTGCAGGGTTTTTTGTTTGGTTGGTTGGTTTTTTGTTGTTGTTGTTGTTGTTTTTTTTCAGTGAGATTTACTTGTTTAAAATGCTCTATTAAGCAGAAAGATTGGAAACTCCTGGGGGGGAAAGAAAAAATAAGTTCCCTAACGAAAATGTCACCTAGATCAAAACCAACTGGCCCTTTAGCAAAAACAAAGGCTGTTCTGGACCAAGCCAGAAGTGCATTTCAGAGTCTCTGTACTGGTTTTGTACTGGGGGAGCTCAGCATTCCTGTGTCCCACTGATTTACATTCTGTTTGAAATTAACAAAGGTGATGCTATGCTTTCCTCATACTTAATAAAACCATCTACTGGCATGAATACCTACTTCCGTCCTGTAGTGCAGTGGCCAGCGGTAACCACTGAATTCTCACTAACTAAAGTTCCACCACATATATGTGCAAATTTTGCACCAACGTGGTGAATCTGGAGGCTGACTGACCACGGCCATGCTCCAACCTCGGCATCATGTCCACCTACAATCCGGGATCCTGAGGTCTTATCTATGAGTGGCCGCTCCCCACAGTCTACAAAACAGAACAAAGTTGGTTATAAGGCTCACACTGAAAAACAGAGCTTTTGGTGAGCTAGCCACAAGTGGTTTTTTGTATCTACAGTGTTACTTGCTGTGACTTTTAATGTTTCCTGCTAGAGCTCTGATTCTTGAGAGAAAATGTGGATATTTCCTTAGACCCTGTGAAAGGTATTTTATTTGGTTACAGGCATATTTCTTGCATTTGTGTTTGTGCACGTCAATGTAAGTGGGTTCCAGTCGCTGCAGCTTTGTGAATTCATCACATTTATGGATAGATGAAGTTTTTCTTTGTGGAGCTGTGGGAAGAAGCCACGCAGTAATGGGGCACTACCGCCTCCCCCCCCCTCCATGCCCTCTCAGGTACTTAAACCACCCACCTCAGCCATCTCAACACCCACCACACTGACCCAGCACCCAGGCATACCACCAGTACCGTCCCAGGGGATCTGCAGGGCCACCACAGTGGGCACAGTGCCCACCAGCAGCAGGAGCAGCGAGGCGGTGGCCAACCTCTGCCTCATTCTCAGTCAAGGGCACAAAATGGCGGCGGGGCCCGGTGCGCGTTAGAGCTGCCAACGGCCGCCACCGGCTCTGAGGCAGCAACACCTCCCACCTGGGCTGTGGTGCACCGGGGACACCGTAAAGAAACTTCCCAAGCACAAAACGTTAATTATGACTCTTTTAATGCTAGTGAATGCTGTTAGAACCAAGTGTGGGGGCAGGTAGGCAGCCAAGTGAGTGAGAGGCTTTGTGTGTTACATGGGGAGGCAGCTTCCTCCTCCCTCTCAGCACTCTGCCCCTGGTGAATAAATAACTTGCAGCTGAGCAAAGTTTATGTGTTAGAGGTTGCCTCTGCCTGCTGGTTTCGTAAGGCTGGAGAGCAAACAGCTGTGAACAGCCCAGGGAAAGGAGAGCGGGTGCCAGGAGTGCCCTCAGCATGACGGCCTGCACCGGTTTGGGGTGTTCTACACCTGCTCTGTCCTCGTGGCAAGATGTGCTTGGGAATACCTGAAGGAACTGCTTGCCAGAGAGACATGGGCAGAAGTTCCCTCAAGTAAGGAGTTAATATATTTATTTTGTCTGCCAAACTCTTGTGTTCTGTTGCCTTGCCACCTTTGGTTCGAAGTGGCCCCAGGCAGGTCTGGAAGCAATGTGGAGGTGCCTCGTGTGCTGCTGGGGCTGCCCCACAGCCAGTGAGGCACCGTGCGAAGCTTTCATGTACACCCAGCACAGTGGTTTTAGTTTAAAGATGTTTAGAAAACCGACCCTCTTCTCTCATTTGATGTCTGAATCAGAAGTTTAATTAAAGTCCTTAGCCACGTTACCTACATTCATATGTCAGGATTAGCATATGCCGTTTTGTGCGCTTTGATTATGCTGAGGCGTTTCTGTGGGGCCAGGGGAAGAAGCTTTAAGGTGGATCTGTGTTACTTCACAGCGTATCCGATGATGTGAGGCTTAATAGGCGTCCCAAGCAGCGGTACACTGATGTGTTGTAATTTCAGTTCTGAGAAGTTGGCCTGTTCGAGATTTTTCCATATCTCTCTTGTTAGGCAGCAACCAGCAAACACGAGTTTCCAAGTTGGATAGCAGACTTGCTGCCAAAAATACCTCCAGCTGGAATGATCATCGGCCACGTGCTCTAAGAAATAGAAAACGCCTCCCTGGGGAAAACAAAGTCGTCTTAGCGCTGTAGAAAGAGTGCACACAGCAGAGCCAGGCGGCCTGCCATCATTCAGTACCCACCAGTGTGCATGAAGCTCCATTTGCTTGCCCCACAGTATTCTCCCTCCCCTCCTTTTGCTTTTCTGATGCCAGTTGGAATTAATATAAGTGGGAAACTTGCACAGATTCAAAATGTGTATTCCAGAAGCATGCAGGATGCATTTATTTGGTCCCTCTATTATTGCAGCAATAGTTACCATTTTGTTCAAATTACAGTTGCTAGCATGTTTTTTGTTTTGTTTTGTTTTTTCCAAAGAAGACTGAGAGAAATGTATAAATCCTACTAGAACTCACTGGGTTTTGACAACCCAGAGGATTGGGCTTGAAAATACCATTTTAAAAACTGAACTATTATTGCAAAAAAAACTGAACAACCCAGCTCTCTTTCTTTTGTTTTTCAATTTGACTGATACCCTACAAGGAATGAGGGCATTTAATCAGATTGGTTTAGTCATACAGGTAGATCAGCCCTTCTTCTAAGAGGCAAAGGCAATTTATTTAAAACAGACTTTCAGTCTTGATCAGAAAGCTCTTCACCAAAAGAAAACCAAGTGTTTGGGGAAGGGACAACAAAAACAGCAGGTTCTGCTTTAAATGCATATCAGCTGCAATTATTAATTTTGTAGCAGATCTAGGTATGTAGCTTGTAACTTTTAGGGTTTTACTTTTGAGAATAGAACAGACTGACCAGTCTGTTGCTACTGCTTTGCTCCATTTAAATCTCATTTAACTTATAAACTGGGTCTGGTCTGTAAGCTTAAATATATATATATATATATATATGTATATATATTTGGTGAAGCACCTCTGGAATAGATCATAAAGGTAATAACATGAAACTTTTTCTTCAAATACTCACTGGTTTGAGCACTCGCATTACTTCCTTCAAGGTGCTGTTCACGCTCTGCACTGAGCAGAGGACTAAGGTGCAGACGACGGCATCCACGGAACCACTGGGCACCTGATGCAGGTCTTCTCCAGCTGCTACAAGGAAGCGCTCGTAGTGGATGTGCTGGTTCTGGCTCATGCTTCTTGCAAGGCCTTGCTGGAAGTTGGGGTTTATGTCGGTGCATGTGACTTTGCAGCCTGGTGGGTAGAACTGGAAGTTAGTACCACAACCAGTTCCAATCTCCAGCAGCTTCAGCTCTCCCGAGGGGCTGGCAAAGTCAGGGAGATTTCGAAATAGCTCCTGCTTCTGCTTCTTTGTTTTCCTGTTGTGAATTGCAGAGAGCTTCTCTAAGAAGAAAGGGAAAAATATCTTCTTACAGAAGGGCTCCCATATGCCCAGGAATGATAGGAGATAGATGGGCATGGCAAGCAGCGCGAGGCAGGCGCGGAAGAAGAGAATGCTGACTTCTGTCATTGCTGTCGTGAGGGCAGAGGATCCGTACGGAGCAAAGCTAGTTCTTCCGTGTGCTAGAGCCCTTGAAACTCGGACAGAGCTGCGTTCATGCACTTGCTGTGTTCCTCTTGAAGCGTATTCAGCTCCTTGGATTGACCTGGTAGACTTTTTTCTCAAGCTGATTTTAAAGTCTGCTCACAGGCAGGGGAGGGAAAAACAGGACTGCATACCAAACAGTTACGGTAGTGTCCCAGCTCTGGCAAGAAAAAGAGCTGCCAGTTTGTTAAGTAACCTCGATAAATTGGGCGGTACAACCTTGTATCTAACCCTTGGCAAAATGTCATAAAATGCCCTAATGTGGTGTTCAGCAGTTTCAGATTACAGTTCATATCTCTTAAAGCAAACGTATGTTGTCTTCGGGGAACAGGAAGAAATTAATTTGAATGCTGGATATGCTGTAGACAGGTGTCTGTTTGGGTGTTTGATTAACATTTCAGTAGAGATACATTTATTTCTGAATTATTTACCACCCCAGTGTAGGTAGTTAAAGAAGCTGGATCAACTAGTCGGCTACCTGATCTGAGCTCTTTCGGTCTTCCACTTTGTGGGCACCAAAATACTCCAGCATGTGAATTTGGCTCTTTTTCAGGAAATGATCTTGCTTTTCTTAGTTACCTTTCAGAGCTCTGGTAGAAAACAATTAATTCAGTAATCACTACATGCAGTATGTAGCTTGGTTTTATTAACTTTGTAAGCCTGAGTTAACAACACATGGTCTGTTTTATGCTAAATGCATTCTGTAAAACTTTTTCAACTGTGCAATCACTGGTACTTTTTCCACAGGACTTGGTAGCAGGGTAATTAACCCCCAGCTTTTAATTGCTCTGCTTCAGGTGAGCCCAGTGATGGAAAAGGAGGACTGTTTGTACCTCTCAACTTCAGGTCCTTCATTCAGGCAGTTCGGGTGTGAACTGTGCTGGAGAACGTTGTTTTTCTGTGAAGTGATAGGTAGCCCTGTTCAATGAGTTACCTCCTCCCTCTAGTGGTAATAGAGCAAATACAAAGTCCAGCATACAGTGGCATCATTATTAGACTGCTTTATTAACAAACTCTGTTGTCACACCTTCATTCCTCTACCTTGTGATAACTACATCAGAGAAACAAATCTGAACAATGGAATTCCTTCAGATGTGCTTTCTGCATAGAGCACTTGGAAGTGTGTGAAGCACAAAATAGAGTCAAGAAGTGCATTATAAATATAATCTGTACTAAGCTTTAATTCTTTGCTGCTATACTGTAGGAAATTGTAGAAAAGACTCAACAGTGGCCAAGAAGGCAGCACCTTATCCTGGTGTCCTAGAGGAGTTTAACTGGAAAACATTTCTAATGAAACTCATGGCTTGTAAAAAAAGACATCTTACAGGTGTGATCTAGCTCCTGGGAAGAGTAGAAAGCGAGGAGTTTAAGCACAGGTGAAACACATTACCAGAGTGTGACCAAAGGGCTCTGAGGACACAGCTGCCCTAATAACAGAGAGCATTTTACAGTGGAGATGAGGTTTCTGCCACCAGATTTAACAAAAAACTATTTTATCCCGTAAGATAAAAGATGAAGATATCCTGTAAGAACAGTTTTTGGCTTCCTGGGTTGCTGTTTCGAGTTAAATCCGTGCTGATAACATTAGCATCTAATGGCCAGTGAGAACTCTGTATGGCGAAGTGGTGCTCTAATGAGCACTTCCCTGAATAAACAGAACTCCTGTCAGGGAGGACTTGTACCGGCATGGGTGAATGAAGCTCCTAAAGGTAGTTCATAATAGGAAGCTTGAAATGAAAATGCTCGTACTGATGCTGTATCTATTATGTATGTGTCCTGTATTGGAAATGTGAACGGTTGGGCATTATTCTCCACCATTAGGAAGCGTTAGCTGCCTGTTCTTGCTTGCATGTATTTTCTGTTCCCTTTCTTCGCTCTCTCCTTTCTCAGCTCTCTAAAATGCTGACTCTTTATTTTGTATTGGTCTGAATTTTGTTGTCTATTCTTCTTTCCAGTTTGCCAGGTCCTTCTGTGACAGCTCTATTTAAGAACTTTACCCAGAAAGCCTGCCTAACAAAAGGAGAGCGATTCCTGGTTTGAATGAGCTGTGGTTGCTCACTGTTTTCCGTGTTTTTCTTCTTTCTAGCTGCTGTATATGGGTTGGCTGTAAGGGTGCTATCCGGTGAAAAACCTCACTTAAAGCAAGGAAGGAGTGCTGAAGAGAGGTCCTGTGCCCTGCAGTGCTCACAGTCCTTATTTTACTGCATACCCAATGATATGAGGACTAGAAGGGATCCAGTGAGGTGTGACATAAATGTGCTTTAAATTCAGTTCTGAGAAATTAGTTTTCTCCAGCTCCTTTTGTGTCTCTCTGCTCAAGGAACACCCATCGCCAAAACACTTCCAGAGTGGGTCAAAGACCTTTTGCCAAAAGTAGGTCCAGCTGGAATGATCTGCAGCCACATGCTCCAAGAAGTAGAAAGCTCCACCCTGCAAAACAGTGCCATCAGAAAGGACTTAGGGCTTTTCACCTTCATAAGTAGAACTTATTTTTTTCCATGTTGGTAAGTACACTGCTTTTTATCACTTCTCTGAACACCAAGCCCTTTCCTAGATGTTATGCGTGCAAGATTTGGATTCATTTTGGGCTGTGTGGTCTGTAAGACTGCCTCCCATTCAGCTTTTATTGAAGGTGGTGGCTATGATGGACTGACTACAAGTTTACTGATGGGTGCAGTTTAGAGCTGTGCAGGAAGCTGTATGGTTTGGTGGCTAGGAACTGCTGCCACGGGGTTATTATCTCTGTCACAACTGCCTTGGATGATCTCAGAGTAACCACTTTAACATCCTTGTGCTTCAGTTTCTCTCATCTGTAAAACTGCTGGGGAGATCAGCACTGCCTGCAGGTGTTCCCAGCCTTCTGCCTGCCTGGCAGCACACCAGCCGTGCTGAGGAGGGAGAGGTAAAGCAGGCTGAGCTAGTTCTTTCATCTGCAGGTGAAGCAACACCACCAAAAAGTATTTAGGAGTAGGTGCTGTGCAGGCCAGAAGCGCAACTTTGCTTGTGTTGTGTCTGGATGTTACAAGACAGGGAACGGACAGCTTCTCTTGTGATCCCAGAAAGGTCTGGAGATCTTTCCAGCACAGTAATGTAAAGAAACTTGTAGGCATTGTCATGTGTCAAGTTACAGGCTAGAAAAAGAAAGAGGATTTGGCAGAAGGGAAATCAGACATTTGAGCACTTCCTCCTCAGCCTACAGATCCACTCCCTGTGAGCTATGCCTGCTTCTCCCTCTGTGCATGGTGGTTTTCTGCAGACGACTCTTCTGATGCTGTTGAGATGCACAAGGATCCCCCCGGTTAGACACTTCCCAGCAGTTGTTGAGGTAGGTTTTGTTACCATTTCAGCTGCACTGTTGTCAGACATTTCAACAGCAGCAGTTAGGGAGGGCCCTGGAGCTGGTGCCCTTTTAAGTGGGCCACGTACGACAAGAGGGCAGGTGGATCCAGAAACCAGGCACGCTGTATTTCTGCCCAGTCTGCTCTGTGTGGCATCTGCTCGATGATGGGTTGTAAGTGATGGCCTATTTTTAATGTTCATTGACCTAGAATTGGGAGGGATGGTAAGGGTTCAACCTGTTGGACTCTAACCATGGTTCCTCTGCAACCTGCAGAATAGGAATAGGATTGTTCACGTTTGGGGAAATGGTGCTTGCACACCAGATCAGAGCAATGCTGGTTCCAGGACAGTCTTTTGCCCTATGCGTGCAGTGTGGCCTGAAATCTTTGGACTAAAGAAGAAATGCTTATTGCTTGTCTTACAAACAGTTGACATGAACCAAGGACACATTTTCCAAAATATTAAAATGATTTAGGTGCCAACATCCAGTTTCTGACTTTATTTGGGTTCTCAGTCCTGATAACTTGAAAAGATTTAGGAACAAAGGCACTTTTGATAAGGATGAGATTGCCATTACTTCCATTTAGGTTTGGAAGTTTTCTAATGAATCATGAAGTGGCTTATATAAAATTAATGTGAATTTGGATTTAAAATAAATATTTAAATATGACTACAGTGTTTAGGGCTTTTGTTATTTTTATTATTGCTTGTTATTTTATTAGTGCTTGAATTTTTGGAGGCAGCACTTATCTTTTAGGCTGTAAACTTTCATCAGTCAGTAGAGGTTGCAGCATTGTCACTGCACGTGTATTTAACCGAAACTGCCTGCTGAGGGGGAAGGAGTGGCCAAGCCCATCTCCCCGGGGGCTGAAAAAGGTGAGGGATGCTTTTAAACTCATCCTGGCCCTCGTGCAGGCGGTTCCATTTATCCCACACGTGGACCAGCACAGGGGGCCCACCTGTAGGACACAAATCACCCTTTTCTCCCTCGCTTACCCGCCTGAGCACCCGCAGAACCTCGGCCAGGACCTTCTGGACGCTGCCAACGGAGCACAGCACCAGGGTGCTCACCACCACGTCCATGCTGCCGTCTGGAATCTGATGCAGGTCCTCACCAGAGGCAACCACCGACCGCTCGAGCTTGAGGTGCTGGTTCTCCGACAGGCTCTTGAGGAGGAACTTGCTGAAATTGGGATTAGGGTCGGTGCAGGTGAGCCGGCAGCCTGGTGGGTAGAACTGGAAATTGGTGCCGGTGCCCGTGCCGATTTCCAGCAAGGTGAGCTGGCCCGAAGGGCCTGCAAATGTTCGCAGGTTGCTGAACAGGGCTTGCTTCTGCTTGCAGACTTTATGGTTGTAGGCTGGTGCCATCTTAGCCATGATATACGGAAAAACTTTCTTATAGAAGGAGTCCCACAAGCCCAGGTAGGTGAATACGTGCGCAGGCAAGACGAGGAGCCAGACGCAGCTCTGCAGAAGGGAGGCGAGCACCATCTGTGCGGAGCTGTGTGTGCAAGCAGGCGTGCAGGGAGCTCAGCACGCTCTGCCTGAAGCTTTTCCTGCTGTCAGAGCTACCTCTGAACCGGATATGTCTGCCTGGCTGGCCACACTCCAAAATCTGGCTTAAAGCGGCAGCGCTGCCCTCTTACAAAACTGCTGGAAACATCTGAGAAGGGAGGGGGGTGTCTGAGCATTTCTGCTTCGCCTAGCAAACACGGGAGGCTGTACGTGTAACTGGACAAGTAGCTCTGAAGGCATTGCTTGTGTGCTAAGGACCTACTTAAACATTTAACTGCATTCAGTCTGAAAGCTCAGATCCTGCTTGCTTCGAGCCTGCTGTCTGGCAGAAGCAGCTGATCCAAAACCTCATGTGTGTTTTGCCTCTTAGGTTTGTGGACTGCTGTCTCATTGTACGTCTGACCATCTCCTGGCTGTGATGTGGCATGCAGGGCACTCTAATAGTGACTCCCACCTCTTCCCACACTTGCAGGCTTTAGATACTGGCTTGTCTTGTAGGTGAGACAGAGCTTTTGCAACAGAAGAATTGCAGTCATGATATAGTAGAAATCTTCCAGACTATTGCAATCTTTTTGGCTATCCAAATGTAACAACCTGTTTAAATTACATAGTCACTCTGGCGACTAAACTTTGTTTAGCTTCTGCTTGCTTGTTTTTGCTATGAGCACAGACAGGCAGTCACCTGGTTATTGTCACAGAGGGACAGACACTGTGTGCTTTGCAGAGGCATGCATGGGACACATCCCTGTCCACGAAGCTTAGGAACTGACTGGGCAATTCTGAGATCACTGCACAAAAGGGGAAGGGAGAAGTGAAGGATGTAATGATGAAATAAGGAAAGGGCAGTATCCTTTTCCAGTGTATTTTTTATTTATTTATTTTTGTATTGTGCACCTTAAAGAGACAGCGCAGAACCAGGTAGTTACTGTCCAGAATTATCCTAGCTGTGTTGTGTTGCCTGAGGTCCGCGTGGTTTCATTTCTCTTCCAACCCAAGGGAAGGTTTTACGCTTCTTATTTGTTTTATTCTTCTGATTACAGGCAAGCACAACCATTATCTGGAGCTGCAATATTTATCCGCTTTTCCAGGCAGTGTGATTTTGGAAATAAACTCTGAGGATGCTCATTTTCTGAGGATTCCCTTTTAATCTGGTTCAGGCCAATGGACTAGGTGGACCTGACAGCTGATTAGTGCAATTGTTGATGTGAGCCAGCAATAATGCCAGCAAGAGGGTGGACTGGGGCACTGCAAGAAGTGTGACTGTGTAGGGATTATACTGAACTTCATGCCTCAGCTCCGGGATAGACTCTAGCAGGCTCTGCTGGTATCAGCTAAGACCTTTTTGTTTTGTTGTGTGATCACTCTACACCCTCTGAGGGTGCTGACCTATATATTGCTTTAAGTGACTTGCTCGAAGATGTCTTTACAAACCGTAATAACACCCCTGGGGCCCCAGCATGTCCTTGAAGTATTTCTGGTGCGCTGCCCGCTCTGCTGGGACCTGTGTGCCCACTGGCATCCCTCAGCTCCGTGGGTGCCCTACTTGGATGCCAGGTGAGCTCCCACCTTTCCGACTGGGTGTGGGTGAGCTGCATCGCTGCCTGCTCGCTTCTGTCCCAGCACCTTTGCCTGGGCGCAGCGCTGCACGCTTCAAACTGCTGGCACCGTTACCTACGCAGACTTTTCCCCTGTATTTCAGTGGTTTTATTTCCACTTATTTTGCTTCTGTTTGGAAACTGAAGTCTTAGTGAGAGGCACGCTACAGAAGGTCCGGTTTGAACTGAAACTTTCGCAGGATCTGTAGCTTTCTGTAACAGCTTATTTAATGTATATATAATTGCTTTTGATTAGTTATGGCTTGGGAGATCTACGGTTTTTAGGTTGTGTCTGCCCTTGTGTTACACTAGGGTAGTCCCATAAAAATCAGCGTTGTAAAGTGAGGGCAAATTTAGTTCCTGTGTCATTTCTAAAGCAAGATAAATGAGTTCTCCAGCACAGTGCTGTGTCCTGTTAGCTTGTCTGCTCAGCACACGGCACACAACTCCTAAAGCTCTGCTCAGAGGACAAAGATTTAAAATTCTGCGAAGAGGACATTTCTGCAAGGTGGATTTTTTTTTTTTTTCCTAAAGCAGCAACCTAATACAGCGTTTCAGGTTGTTCTTTTTGCAACACAGGCATAGTCCTACTGAGAACAAGAGCAACATAATAAAAATTGATCCTAAAAATCCAGCCATAAATTCTAATTATAACATTAAATTATAGGCATCAAATCTACATATAAGGGGTAACTTGTGTTAATTATTAGTACTCTCTTATTCACTGTTCTCCTGGAAAATAGAGAAATCTGCGTGTGTGAGGGAGCTGTAGCTGAGGACAGTATTCTGTAGTAGTATTTCTTGTAAGATTTCTCTGTTGTGCTCAAAGTCAGGACGAGAAGAAGCTCCCATGGCCAGGAGGCGTCTTTTTGTCTTGATGCAGTTTTTTATTTTGTTGTGCTCGAGTTTTCCTGGGGAAGCAGAGCTAAATCTTGCTTTTCACCTGAGCTCACCTGAGTTTGCTGCCCAGTTAGAGGGAAGGCAGTGCAGTGCCTAGACCTACAGATCAGAATATTGCTGGCATGTGACAGGTGGCAGCTTGGCACTTTGTCCTCTGTACAATCTTCCTGCTGAGCATAGTCCTCAGTGAGGTTTTCAGTGCAAACTGTCTTCTATTAGGTCAGCTAACATGGATAGGAAAAGTAAATATTCCTGGAGAAGAGGAGGCTCAGGGGTGACCTTATTGCTCTTTACGGATACCTTAAAGGAGGCTGTAGCGAGGTGGGGGTTGGCCTGTTCTCCCACGTGCCTGGTGACAGGACGAGGGGGAATGGGCTTAAGTTGAGCCAGGGGAGTTTTAGGTTAGATGTTAGGAAGAACTTCTTTACAGAAAGGGTTGTGAGGCATTGGAACAGGCTGCCCAGGGAAGTGGTGGAGTCACCATCCCTGGAAGTCTTCAAAAGACGCTTAGATGTAGAGCTTAGGGATATGGTTTAGTGGAGGGCTGTTAGCGTTAGGTTGGAGGTTGGACTCGATGACCTTGAGGTCTCTTCCAACCTAGAAAATTCTGTGATTCTGTGTAAATAATTTTTTAGACACCAAAGCCCTTCATCATCTCTCTTTCTGCAGGTTTTGTGCATCCAGACTTGTCTGTCTTCCAAAATATTAGTTTGACCAACAAAGAATATTTTTCCCCCAAAACTGTGCTTTAATTACGCCAATACATTCCTCTATTGGTGACAGGCAGGATATCCATTCCCATGCTGAAGAGGTATTGCAGCAACACAGAGCAGTGGAGGTGTTTTATCCTCACCCAGGACCTAGAGCTTCAGCTTCGCCCCTTTCACTTTTGTCCTTCCTCCTTTTAATTTTTGATTTCCTCCAAATAGTAAAAACCGCTCCTGCAGCTTCAGGGCTTTCTTTGCACCCCAGCTGTGGCTGGGCGAAATGCAAAGTGATGTGTAGCAGCAGGCCCCTTTTTCTGATCCCCTTCCCACCGACAGATTTTGAAGATCTCCATCCCTAAGCAGGGCTGGAGCTGGCTTCCATCTGTGCAACCCCTGCACCGGCTGCAAGTCCGGGGATGAGCTCTTTGTACTGATGCAGGCTGTGATGGGCATGCACGGCCACCTGAAGTGCTGAAGTTTTAGCTTATCCTCGGTCTGGAGAAAAAAAAAAAAAAAAAGACAATGCTTGGCCGATGCAAACTTTCCCTCTTATGATAGCATCTTTCACACATCATGGGCCCCACTCTGTGCTTGCAGTGGGGCTTTTGCCCTTATTTCCAAAGCCAGTTCTGCACGGGGAGTAGATTAAACTTGAAACAAGTCACTGTCCTAAACAAAATTAGGGTTAGCCAAGACATCCGCACCCGAGCCTTCACCCGTGGGCCATTTGCACGGTGGGCTGTGGGGACCAGCCGAGCACGGGCATGGCTCCGGGGTTGGTTTTTCTTTTTCCATGGATGGCAGCGAGTGGAACTGATGATCCTGATGTGGGGACAGATGCTGGGAGCAGGGAATGATGCTGGGACTGGGGACCGATCCCTGCCTGGGGACCGATCCCTGAGTGTGAGGGGGAGCGGGGATCTACCCCTCACCCCCCAACCTCTCCGAGCCCACCCCACGTCCCCCGGGGGCCACCTCCTCGCCATTTATGTGTGTATTTAGAGGACGGGGTGGATGTGGAGAAGGTGGGGGAGGAAAAAAAAACGGACGGGGAGTTCCCAGGCGGGCCCCGGGCCTTTGGCCACGCTCCCTCAGCGGCAGCCGAGGGGCCGGCGCCCAGCGCGCAGCGCGGGGGGGGCCGCGCCGGCAGCGCACAAGATGGCGACAACCGCAGTTCCTCCTGCAGCTCCCCCACCTCCGCAGTCCAGCAACGCCTTGCGGGAGACTCGCTAGCGCAGCGGCCACAGTAAGTCACAGTCCGTCCCCCCCCCCCCCCCCCACTTCAACACACTCCCCCCCTTCCCCCGGCCCGAAGGGGAGCGTGTGTGTGTGTGTGTGGGGGGGGGGGGTCCCTCGGAAGCCTTGGGGTATTTATTTTTAAATTCTTGTAATTTTTAATTTTGGGGGATTAGGAAGCGGTCGCCCCGCGCTCTCGCCACCTGCCACCTCTCTCTTTCTCTCGTTCTCCCCCCCCCCCTCATACACACACCACACGCGCAGCCCGGGCGGGGGTTTTGCCGCAGAGCGATTTTCCCGCAGCTCCTTGCCCGGTTTCTCCTGCGCTCGGGAGGTGCAGAGGTAGCCCCCCGACCCCCCCCCCCCTCTCAAAACCCTCCCCTCATCCCTTATCCCCTTCCCCGAAATCCGCCTCTCCTGGCGGCCGCCCCGAAGGGATGCTCCGGGAGCTTCGCCCCTTGGTGCTGCAGCGAGGGGGGGGTCCGAGGGTGCCCCGTTTACCCCCCCACACACCCCGGCTCGCCCCTTGGCTGCCTTGTGGGGTCGGCATTTCTGCAGCCCCTTCCTCAGGGCTGCTGCTGGGAGAGAGGGGGCGACCTCCCCTCTACCCCCCTTAACCCCCAGCCCCATCCACCCTACAGCCCGGGGCCGGGGCCCTATTCCCCGGGCCCTTAATTCTGGGCTCTCTGCTCTTTGTCTGCATTGTGGGGAGGGAGAGCTGAGGGCTCATTGGAGTTCTCCTCGCTCCCTGCCCCCCTCGAGCCCTAGCTGCAGAGCTGGGCCAGCCCTCCTCCACCCTGCCTTCCTCCCGCTGCTCAGCATCCTCGCAGTCCTGCTGCCAGGGCGAGAAGTTGGGAGGACACGGAGTTTGTGGGGAGATGCCTGGGGCGGCTGCGAGGTCCTAACCTGACCCAGATGGCGGCCAGCAGCACGGTTTGTGCGCTCGCTTCCTTCCACCGCACGGATTTTGGGGGGGAACGGAGAGGGCAAGCTTAATTTCTCCATCCCGGGGAGACGGGAATTGCATGTTAACGAGCTTTTCCTATTAAAAAAACCACCTGGGTGTCTTCATCCCTTCCCCCATTTTCTGGTGCCAATTCTGCCCAAGTTGGTGTGTGTGTGTGTGGGGGGAGGGAGATGGCTGCACGGCGGCAGCTGCGGCTGATGCGAGGGGAAGCCTAAAAGTCCTCAGGGAAGGGGAACGCGTGCGAGGGGCGGCACAGCAGGAGCCGTGCGCGCCGTGAAGGCTCCGGAGCCGGCTTCTGGAGAGAGGGAGGTCGGCCGCAGGTGTGGTGGCTTTCCCCGAGTGCACCGTGTTGCGGGCGAGCGGCGTGAGATCGCGCAGGACTTGGACAGGTGGGGGTCGCGTGGTGGGGTGCCGGGTGGCAGCGTGGAGCCCGGGCCTCGCAACGCCGCAGCATTCCGCCCCCGACGGGAACCCGTGACCCCTATGTCCTCATTTCACACCGGGAAGGATGCGATGAGGAGGAGCGAGGGTGTTCCCGGAGCCCCCTTCCAGGATTATCTTTAGAGTCACGAAGGGAAGGAAGCGTTACATCAGTCGTTTTCTCGGTGGCGGCGGCCGGCAGCCCGTTCCAGCACCGCTTTGGAGGGATGGGGGGCTGGAAATATTCTCGCCTGGGAGTGCTTATTTTTCCTTGCCACGTGACGGCCGGTCTTCCGAAAAGATCTCGAGCTCCAGGAGAGGTGCCCGAGGGCGGCCGTCTCGTGGCGCTGCCTGTCGCGGGAGCAGCCTTCGCTCGTAGCGGCGCTCTGTAACGCCGCGACCCGCACAGGCGAAACGCGAGGCCTCTCGGAGCCCGGCTCGTCCCCGCTTCCATCAGCCGTGCCCATGGGGAGTCTGCTCCCTTAGCTGCCGCGGTGGTTAAGTGAAATGCTTAACGACGCGACCGAGGGGCTTTCGGAGCTTTGTTCACGCGTTTCGGTGCTTCCACGGTGTCATTCGTGCTGGGTACAAGGGCCTGCGCCTATTGCAAATAATTTAAGCAGTTATATAAGCTCCTGCGTACGGCTTCTATCCAGATCACGGTACAGATACTGTAATTCCGTCCTACTCGGTGGAACAAGTGTAATTATGTGGATATTTGGTGCCCAGAGTTGGAAAGGCAGGGTTATAATAAACAGCAGAAAAGCGAGCGATTGTGTGTTGCAAGAAATTGGGAGTGGATGCATGTTCTCTCATTTTCAGTTAGAGGTGGAATAAAATAGAAACAAGTCAGTACTGGATGAAAATAAAGTAGCTCAAATACGAAAACATGATATAATCTCCCCCCTTTTTGTTATGTCTGCATTCGCTCTGTGTTTGTTGGGCTTGGTCAGCATTTTCATTAAGGTGGACAGCTTTGGCCTTACCCTCAGTTTATGGTTAGTATTTTTCAATGACTCCAGAAGCAGTGGGCACAGAGGCCGTCTGTGCCTCCGGGGGCATGCAGTGTTCGTGTGGTCACAGGGTTCCCATTCACCATCGACTGCCTTCCTCCTGAAGCGGCTGCAGCTGTCATTGCAATAAACAAATACACGGGGATCAATAACTCATCGTCGTGCTCAAAGAAAGGGCTTGGATTAAAGATGATTTGGTAAAATAACAAGAGAAAGGCGTTAGTGTGGAGAAAAGCATGGGCAAAATAATTTCAGAAACCACTTTTGAGGAAGGTGCATGGGGTGGTCGCCTTGCGACTGGTCTGTGTCCTGCGTGGCTCGTGAGTAACCAAGGGACCTGTTGTGGCTCGGGGAAAGGCACCCGTGCTGTGGGTAAAAGGGAAACCAGCAGGGACCAGGCTGCAGCAAACCCATGAAGTTGCTCTTTTCTGGGAACGACCATTTCAAAACGCCAAATCTGGCTAGCGAAGACCTGAAAGCCCCCTTCCACGTTGCTCCTGTGCCAGCAGAAGGGGATGAGGAGTTTATAAAGAAAATATTCTCAGCAGTAAATTTCAGGAGGATTTTTATTTACTTTTTTTTTTTTTTAACAAAAGTTTTCTATTGTTCAAAGCATTTAAATGCATTGAGAACTTTACAAGTAGTGGTCTTAAAGATGCATAAGTAAAACCTGTTACTGATTTAGTGCTATAGAGGTAGCGAGCAGAAAATCTTGAAAATAACTAAAAGCCATCTCCTTTCTCTCCTTCTCTTTGCATATGCGTACACTGTTTTTGTTTTGTTTTGTGTTTTACCAGAACTCCATACATGAATTTTAAAACCCAGAGAAATAGACGTGCTTGCAGCTCTTCATGTCTCTTTGGGCATGCTTTGAAACCCTTCAGCTGGGGAAAGAAGTGGTGCTTGCTTGGGATCAGGAGCTCCTGCAGCTTGTTGAGGCAAACTCGGCAATATCTAGTTCTCTTTGGCCATTAAGGTGATATTTCTGATATTTCTGGCATTGGGTTTTGAGGAAGGATGCTTGAAAAACGGAGCAGTTGAAGCTTATCACAAGTAGCTCACGCATCTGTCCCCAGTGCTTCACCTTACCCGATTTTCTTCTTGTGGCTAAGGGCACGGCTGGGCGTAAACTGAATTATTTCTGTAGGTAATGGTAGACGGGAATATTGTTATTCTAAAGACAAGAATAATACAACTTGGCCCGATCCCTGGGCATGCTGGTTTCCCAATAGTTGGGAGGAAATCTGGGAGGCGGCAATGCTCAACGTCATTGCAAGGCAGCTTCTGAGCAGCCGAACTGCTGGAGGAGCCCGGCTTCCTAGCTATGAAGTTGCGAAGCCAGACACCAGATCCTCGAGCCATTTGTGGATTTATTCAGCCTACAACACCCCAGAAATCATCCAGCCTCGGCTGTGTCAGAGCAGAGAGCTAGGCGGCCGGTTGTTTTTTCTCCTTCCTTTCATATTTGCCCGTATTTGTGCCGTTTGGCACCGTAGTGGTTGGGCGCTCCGCAACCTTAAATGAGTTCCTCCAAAATGATTGTGAAGAACAAGTCACTGCTGTTTTAAGGGTCACTGAATGAATTGAACGAGGGATTAAATTTCGGTCTTCTGAGCGGGCAAGCTAGTGCCTTGACAATTACACAGTCAATATTTTGAACAGTTCCCTGTTCAGCTGCTGGGCTGTAGCAGGGGGCTGTTGAAGGGCTGTACCTGAGCTGGCTGAGCCTGGCTGAATCTCCAGGTTCCCCTGGGAGACCGGTGATAAATGTAAGTCCCCCGTGAGTAATGGCTAGCACCGGGCACTAGAGATCTGGGTTCACCTATTTCCAGGTCTTACAACTTAGTGGTGACACTAAAGAAATGATACTGCTCCTGATAGGGGTTAAGAAAGCCTCTGGTACCACATCTTTTGTTTCCTAGGTTTTTATTAAAACGTATTTAGGTGCTAGGATGTTTTCGTACCATTTTCTGTTGCTTTTGGGTGCTGCTGTGCTTCTCCCTCCTCCCTGTTTTTGTCCAGTTTTGACCTTTAAGTGTGTGTGTTCAGCTTCGGTTCTGCCCCTGCTGTTTCCGAGCCGCTTTCTTGCCCTGTCTGGAGCCTGCCCTGAGCTTAGAAATGACTGCATGGGGATTTTCTGCAGCATTTGACAGAGGCTGGGGAAAAATGACCGGCAGCAAAGTAATAAATACTGCTTGATTGTGAAAATAAGCCTTTTTCCTTCCACCTTACAGCATCGAGCATCACATGACGGCCTTTCCAAGGGTTCCTCCTGCATCTCGGCTGCTCGTGTTGCCGTAGCTTCATTGATAAAAATGCCCGCTTCGAGGCTCTCAGAATTTGCTGCAGATGGCAAAGAGCTGCGAGTTCTTTGGAAGGCCCTTCACAGCCAGGGGTTTTCTCACATGTAGGTGGTTTGGTTTGGTGTTTTTTGGGGGTCTCATGCAGGAGAATTTCAGGGGGCCGCTCATCCACGTTGTATTTTCCTTTCTGCCCCAACCCTGCGTTTTTAAATTAAATCCACGTGCGTCTGCGTGGGTTATATAAAAGGATGTGTGCATCTGTAGGATGTATAGGGATAAAAGGAGACATAAAAGGACTCACACAAAAGGGCTATCTCTCAAAGGGACTTAAAGGATACCGTGACCGACTGAATCTTGCAAATTAATAACTGAGGAAATGTATTAAAGCAAAGATACTGCCTCAAAAGTGTTTTTTAATTTATTTTGACAATCAGCTTGCATAATTTATCAGAATATTTCCTAATGTGCTGGTAAATGGACTGTTGGGAACATTTGTAAAAAGTGATTGTCTTAGTAACCAGGCACCTCAGCACGGCGTTTTTTGCTGGTGTAAAACCTTGGCTTTCTGGAGCCCGTGCTCATGTGGTTTGGACTCTGTGAGCTCTGTGCCATGGGCTCTGGGTGCTCAGGACAAATCTCTGCCATCCCGGTGCCATGGGGAGCTGCGCCGCTTCTCTGGTTGTAGTTTTCCAAATGTTTCTCCCTTCGGATGCTGAAGAATCAAATCTGGGAAGCGTGCCTTTTGCCCAAACCAACCCTAGCATTTATTCTAACCGGTTTCCGCACACCCCAGCGAGGCTCTCCTCATTTGTAAAGTAAAAATTTACAAGGCTGGTGGTCCGCAGGACATTCTAGGCTGAGCTCCAGCAGGACCAGGCGTGCTGTCGTGGAAGTGTTTGGGGTCTTTAACGAGGAGGATGAGCCCCACCGAGCTCCTGATACAGACCAGGTTTGTGGGAGATGAAGGCGACTCCCTTGGAGGTGTAACGCTGGCTGTGCTGGCTGTTGGGACATTTTGGGACATACCTGGTTGCTGGGGACAGCATTTAAGAAAGTGGCTGTGTATACAACCCATTGTTAGCAGGACTGGGAGAATCCCAGGGCTTTTATGACCAGTTTCCAGCTCTACCATTGATTTCTGGTTGGCCTTAGACAAATTATTTTTCCTTTCTTTGTCTGTCTCTCTGTATAGAAACTTTTTACTTAAATCCTGAGATCTTTGGGATGAAGATAATGTAATACTTGTTCATTGGATGAATGCATGGATATGGACTGATGGTCTTTAAATATTGGTTTTATTTTAAAAAATCAAGGAATATAGGTAATGCTTGGTGGTTTTCAAATACATTGGATAAACTGATGGAGATGCACAGAATAGGAAAAGAACAAAAACCAGCTCATCCTTTGGGTGTACCTGTACAGAAATGAAGCTTCACTGGGAGAGGCAGACTGGAACCTGAGTTCCTCCCAGCAGGGGATGTTCTGAGCCCCTCTTCTGCAGAACTGCTTTGGGGAGGATTTCTTGGTTGTTTAGCAGATGTTCATACGCTCAAATCCTTCCATATTTATGACGAACACCAAAACCCCTCCCTTGGTGAGTGCAGGTGGATGCTTAAAACATTTTTGGATCCTCACAAAATTTTTTTGTTGTTACTCAGGTTTTCCTTTTTTCCTGGAAAACCTTGGAAGTGGGAATCTTTGATGCTCTCTCCGTTTTTACTTCATTAACCACTGGATCGCTCCACACATCCACCTTTAGCCCCAGCTCCTTTCTGGCAGAAAGGGACGCTGGTGCCTTGGTTGCCTGGCTCCATCCAACCTGCTTTGAGCATGACAGCGAGCCTGGAAAACCTGGTGGGAACTTGGACCTAGAGGCATTCCGACCTCTTCGTCTGGGTGGCTGTTGTAAGAAATGCAGCTCTGAAATATCCTGGGCAGTTATGTCTGGGGATGCTGAGTAAAGGAAGATCAGAAGTTGGCTGTGGGAGCTGCAAAGCGCGACTAGGCATTGTGAGAATGGAAGTGCTCTGCTATCAACGCTGTAAAAATGGCCATTTGGGTCTGATTTAAGGGATTAAATAAGCATTCCATTCCCATCCCTTCAGTTTGCATCCTAATTTTGTTCGTTCTCTGAATGTAGGATAATTTACTGGGAAAACAAACGGCAGAGGAATCTACAGTAGACCTCTGAGAATCAGAGAGTTGAGTTGTTTTGGCCAAGGTGTGATGCCACACCTAACCAAGGATGCTTTGGGATTTGCCCTGCAGGGGAGAGAATTTGCTCAGTCAAATAGTGAGACTTGCAGAGAAAAGGCCAGATTATTCGTCGTTTGCAGGGAGTGCACCGTGACATGCAGTTGGCTGCTAGATTTGAGTTTTGCTTGGTTTTGCGTGTGTGAATGTTTTATTTTTCTATTTCACATGGCCACTTGGCAGAATAGTTGGTTGCTTCCAGTTGCCGGTTGTATAATTGGGCGTGCAAATCCAGCATTCGTTTGTGCCTTCATTTTTTTCCCCTTTTTTATGCTCCTGTGTCCCTGAGCTACTTTGGTTTCTAAATTCAGGCCTTACATATTTATCTGTGCCATTCAATTAGACCACATCCCCAACGCTGCTATATAGTTTCACAGTATGTGGGAAATTTGGTAATTAAATGCATGCAAATGCTGCAAGAATAGAATAAATTAATTTTTCCTTAATATCAGCAAGCTATTTTGTCATGTTTCTAGAGATATTGCAACCAAGATGCTGCCATTGATTTCTTTCTCCTTGCCATACTTTTCAAGTATATGGCTATTATTCTGGAAATACCTGGGCGAGTTTATACGAAAAGAGTCCCAGCCCCAGCTATGCTGGGTAGTTACATAAAGAGGAAGATCTATGCTTAATTTTTTTGGATCTGCCAATAAAACCTGAGCTGGAAACAATGCTTGGTTGAGCTGTATGTGTGTGGGGCAGCTTTAGATTTGCATGAACTCAGAGCAAATGTGTGAATGGCGCTGTCATGGGTAGAGGAATGAGCTGTAGCTGCTTGGAGGGATGCTTTGCTCCAGTGGTTCTAGGTCCTGGAAATCCCCTAGGTACTTTATTTAAAGGTTGAATACTCCAGGTATTTTTAAAAACTCTATTTCTGTGCTGGGTTTATGCAGGAATTCTGCTGATCTTCAGAGCAAGCTGTGATGCTCAGTTTTGGAGCATGCCCATTGCCAAGGCTGGGCAAGTGTGCGCCAGCCCCAGCCTGTCCCTAGGGTGGGAGCATGTCCTGGGGGCTGCTGCCTCTGCGTTCCCTGAACCCTTCCACCTGAATACAGTGCAGTCCTTGAAGTGAAGGACCACAGAGGCTGTTGGTGGCTAATTTCGTGCCGAAATAGCTGAATTGTAAAGCTACAGCACATGTTTCAGGGAATTTCTAAACCACGGTAACGTCAGGTAGGGCAGGAAGGAGCTCTCCTGTCCCAGGAGCTTGGCATGTTCTGCACCTGTTGGCAAACCCTAAAATCCAACAAACCCAGCCCCAAATCAGTCCTCTTTGGCATTAGGAGCCAGGGTACTGGGAGGAGCACTCAGCTAAATGCCTCCGCAGCAGGGTGAGGAACGTGCTGGTACCCGGATGTGGCTGAGCACCTCCTCCTGGCCCCAGGAACAGAGCTGGCTTGGAAATTTTCTCTAATAATCAGTTTGCTAGAGAGCAATGCCTAGTAATAACATATACATTCATTTTTTTTTTCCACGAATATACTGTTTTTAACTAAAGTTGCTTTTCAGAAAAGCTTCTGAGCTCTAGTTTGTGGTCGGGAGGCAAACCAGGATGGGTTTGGGTGCCGTGGTTGGAGATCACTGTTGTTGGATGCTTGTGCAGGGGCCAAAATGCGCAGTGCTGGCCTCTCTCCGTGGGGACCTGAAGGCCTGGTTGTTTTTAGGTCCTTGTTGAAATGTGCTGGTCCGCCTGTTTTTCCCGTGACTGACTCTTTGTTCTGCCTGTGCTGTTTGCTCCCCTGCAGAGCTGACCTGTCCGGGCTGCAACATCACTAAAGAAGCTGCTGCAGGATGAAAAGATGGCAGCACGGCTGCTCGCACCACCAGGCCCCGATAGTTTTAAACCTTTCACTCCGGAGTCTCTGGCTAACATTGAGAAACGCATTGCAGAAGAAAAAAAGAAGAAGCGTCCAAAGCAAGACAGCAGCCACCGGGATGACGATGAAGACAGCAAACCAAAACCAAACAGTGACCTTGAGGCAGGGAAGAATTTGCCTTTCATCTACGGGGACATCCCTAAAGGCCTGGTTGCTGTACCACTGGAGGACTTTGACCCTTATTATATGACCCAGAAAGTGAGTCTGCAAGGAAGAAGTCACTAAACCACCTTTTGCTTGGGAGGTTGCAGGTTTGGGTATGGTTTAAATAGAAGACAAAGAATGGAGTCTTTGGATTGGGCGTTGTTGTTGTTATTGTCTATTTTTCTTGACATTTTATGGTATTTCCCTTGTGCTTCATGCACCTTTGGAATAATTATCCAGCTAAGTTAGAGATGATACGATCAGTCTGTTGAGCACCTGCTTGGATAGAGACAGCAGAACAAGGTCTGGAAACTAAAAATAGCAAAGTTGTGCTAATGTGCCAATTTTAACCATGAGGGCAATAAGAAGAATTTAACTGAGGGGTAATGGTAACTGTTTTAAGTGTATATTTCATTACTTGCATGGAATTCATTTTGAAGTTGGTCAGAATGAAACTGTGGTATTTAGAATTGTGACCAAAAAAAAAAAGAAGTGAGAAATTAATTCAATTACTTTCATCCTCAGAATTTGTTATTTGAAAGAAAAAAAAAATGTCTGTGAAATTAAGGTGATGTGGCAGGAGACATTTATTGGTGCTGAAATGTGTTAAGAAATGAAGTGGGATCTTGAGGGAAGTGGTGAGTAAGCAAACTGCTGGGTATGGAGGGGGGAATCTACTGGTGAAATCAGGAAGGGCGTGATCACGAATTTTCTTTGAAGGCTAGACACTTAAAAACCGAGGCTCTTTTCTGCTGGTTAATTTCATTGCTTTCTTTGATAGAAATGTAATTTGAATAAGCTAATTACCAGAAAGATATATCTGGGGCATAGCTGCATTTGAGAAGCTCGGGCTTTGTATATGCGATGGCAGTTTATGTGACAACTTTGATGTGACCATCAAAACTTGGATGAAGTGGCTGTCAAGGTAAAATCAGTAAGTTGTCGTGGGTAACAAAATTCGTCAGGATTTGTGCCGGGGCAGACATTTCTTGCCATGTTCAAAAGCGATTCCGGGACTTGCAGGGCAACATTCGCATGAAGTCGACTGAATTTGGATGCTAAAGTTAAGGATAACTGAGAATTGTTCTCGGTTAATTTCCCACTAGTGAATTTAATGCTTATTTACTTCGGCAGCGGTGCTGGGAGTACAGGAGGCAACTCAGAGCAGGGCTTCAAAATACGGTGTGTGCTGAAATCCAGTCAGCTCGGTGCTTAGGTGGCTGGTTTACTGAAGGAAGTGTATTGACAACTGCTGTTGTTGGTAAGAAAGAAGCTTATGTTATCCCTCGGAAATATTTTCTCTTTATTAAGCAAATATTTTCTCCTTATTAAACCAATCTGTTGTTGCCTGGTTTTGGTGTGGGCAGGCTGTGAGACAGAGGCACGGAGCCTAAGAGCGGTTCCCAGGATCGCTCTGGCTTTGGCTTGGCCACTTGCACCCGACCAAAGTAGGCGTTAGGAACCCAGAGAGGATGTTTTGCACCTTGTTCATGTAGGCAAACAGACTGTGTTGGAGGATCATGCCGTGTTCTTTCTAGCTAAAGTAGCCAGGCAGTTCTGGGAGGGCAGCAGGTCCCCACATCGTGGGGCTTCTTCTTGCTTGCTTCACCAGAAAGAGATGGGGGCGAACGCCGGTAGCCCTCACCCTTTCTCAGTCTTCAGATTTGCCTCCAAACACAACGCTGTGGAGAAATCTTCCCTTTTGAGAAAAAAATAAGCCCTGTTTCCAGCTTCGAAGACATCTGGTGTGTCTCCAGAAGAGAGCTGTACGTTTCTGCACGTCGCCACTCGCGAGGTTTCTGCTCGCGCGGTCCGCGAGCTCTTGGTGGAGCTGGAGCAGCCGCAGCTGGAGGGGAAGGTTCTGGAGACTGGAGGAAAGCTCACACAGCCCTGCCAGCCTCGTCCTCACTGTTCTGCAAAAAGAGCCTTTTTCGCCCCACAAACACCAGATTAACATTTTTCTTTCTCATCCGCTTTGGTATGGCGAGAGCTGAGGTGTGTGCTTCTTCGACTAGTCGGTGACTTCCCACAAAGAGTTTTTTTAAGGCCATTAAAAAAAGCCCCTTCTCTGAATCATCAGGAATTGCAAATCTGCTTGAATCATGGGAAGTTTTCCAAGATTTTTTTTTTCCTCTAGCATTTGCCAGAAGGCTTTGCATCATAGGTCTTTTCTTTTCAAGCTAGATGTACAGCATGCATAGGAACAAATCAGCTGGTTGCTTTTCCTTGCAGTAGGACACGGTGATCTTGGTTTGTCTAAGGAAATGGAAACTGCATTTTAACTGAGAAGCTGAACTTTCCAGTGGCCTGTTAACTGATATTTAAAGGAGAAAAGGAGTGACCTAGAAACAGGACCGTGGTCAGGGAGTCCAAACTCCAGGGTTCAGAGCCCAGCTCTGCGAGCCAGTCTTTTTTGTCCGAGCTGCTTCATTTTCCTCTGCTCAGTTTCTTTGCTTTGTCAAATGGGGTTAATGACTCTTAATAGAATCGGAAAAGTCCATTTGCTCACAGGTAACAGTTTATGGAGCTAAGGTAGCTCCTCTTCATCTTCATATAACTACCAGAGAGAAATTTTTCTATGGTTCTTTGCTTTGCAAGTAAAAATCATCGTGCAATTCCTGATCTGGAGTACATGGTAGAAGCATTGCTTGCCTGTGATATCTGATGCGGACACCTGAAAATTTTTGATTAAAAACCAAATCCTCGCACATGGACTTCCTTGTTGACATGTACAAAGATTCAGAGGACACACCTCGGTGAGCATCCTCAGCGATGAAAGCAAAGCAGCTGATTGCCTCAAAGCCTAGGCAGGCGGCGAGTCAGAATTTGTAAGCGTATTTCCCTATTGCCCAGTCAGATCAAACGCTTTCTGCCCTAGAAAGTTGCTGATCACTTAATTGCATCATTTTGCTCGTGCTCTTGAGACCTGGTGCTGGGTTTGTCTGAGCCTGTGGCAGGCGCTGAGCAGAATGGGGAGAAACGGGAAAATTCCCCACGTGAACGTGTGCCACAGAGCTGAACATCCTCCAGTGTCTGCTTATGCAAGAGGTAAGGATCATCATCCTCTTCTATTTCCACAGGCTTATTCAAAATTTTTTTAATGTCTTCCCATTTTTTAAGCCTCTCTTTCCTTCTTTTCCAATTACGGCTTGGGCTGTCAGTCCTACTAAACTGCTCCTCGCCCTGTTCCTACCCATCGAATGTGACTTTTGCCAGGCTGTGGCCGCTTTCCTCAAGCAGCTGCCATCCATTTCACTTCATCTGGATCTTCCGTGCTCGCTGCAGAGCGAGGTGAAGGTTCAAATGCTCCTGTGATTGCTCCATTTAGGAGGCAGGAGAAGGTCCGTGCTTTTTCTGGGACCACACATAATCTTAGGCGGGTTGTTTCCAGTGGAGAAATCATCCCCAAGTTTGTAGAAAAGTCTGTGCCTCGCTGGACATCAGAGGCTGGAGTGGGACTGTCTGAGGTCACCTATAGCTTGCAGATGGGCACCTGAGGATCGTGCTCGTGTGTATGTGCCAATAGAGTGACTTGCAACTTCGTCAAGTCACATGCATCGTTTGGAAACGGGCCCTCCAGCCCGGAATGTCACCTTGAGGGTGTGGAACTGGGAAAATTACAGGGATGGGGAACGTGGGAGAGGTGTGTTTGTCTCTGGCGTGTGCTTCAAGGAGCTTTTGCTCAGGACTCCTCTACGGCAAGGTTATGGCCCTGTGAGGTCGGGAGGCTGGCGCTGAGCTCCACGCACGTTTTGGTGAAGAAACAGAGGGAAAAAGCAAAAGATTGGGGCCACCTCAAAAGTCAGCCTTTTATTCCCAAAAGCAAAAACCTTTGCCAGGATTTAGTGTTTAATGGAGGTTTTTCTTCCACTCCATCTCTCCAGCAGGCTCAAAAGGAACAGGCAAAGGAAAGGGAGTGCTTTGTGGGATCAGAGAACGGCTCAAGTTGGAAGGGATCTTAAAGACCATCCAGGTCCAACCCACTGCCATGGGCAAGGAAACCACCCACCAGGGCCTCATCCAACCTGGCCTTTTTCTATTTTGGAGTTCAACCAAGAGATTAAAGCGAGAGCAGAATGTGGCAGATAATTTTTTCCCTCCGTGAGCTTTTTGGTGGCAAAAAATAATTTATTAACAAAGGATAATTTTTCCTCCTTTTTGGAGGGTGGGGGTAGAAAAATGTTTTCTGTATTAGAACGTACACTTTTTGAGCCAGAAGAGATGTGCAAAATATTTTGTGTTGATATATTAAATTCTGTGGATGCTTCTTCAGCTTACAGGGTGCCAGAATCCCCTGTAAATTCCTCTTGAAATTAGCTGTGTTCAAGCAGAGTGCTCGGGGTGTCAGCAGAACGTCTCTGCTCTCTTTTGCTTAGCACTGGCAGTAAGGCAGTCATCATGTTACCACTGTAGGAATGTGCTTCCATATGTTCATGTGCTGTTCATAAAGCTGTTTTCTTCTTAAATCTTCTGCCCACTCCTCCTCACTTTTCAGCCATTACAGAAATGCTTAATGTAAAACCTGCATGAAGCCAGATTAGCTTAAATCTCCATATAACTGGAATTCTCTTTGCCCTCCCTTGATCAATTCCGTTGTGCTCTCCAGCATAGCTTCTTTCATGCGCTGTTTTGCAAATTGATTTAGAAAAAAATCTTATCTTTTTGCAATATTACTTCTTTTATATGAGAAGCTTTCAAAGGGTTTTTAAAGCCTAGATTCCCAGACAACGTTAAGAAAACTTAAGTGGACGGAGCCTTTTTATGCCTCTGAAACAAAAAACGGAGACTTTGAAAGTTCAGCCAGGCTTTGTCTCTTACAAGAAGACTGCAGAATGCCTTTTTCCAGGTATCGCCTTTCTCGGAGTTTTAAGCTTTGCCTCAGCAGATCTTAAAAGGGCTTAAGGATGTTCTTGGACCCGAACCAGCAAGCATTTTAAGAGCATGCAGCCATTTTGAAATTGAGTTTTAATATGTCAGCAGCAGAAAGAAGAATGAAGATTTTAAATTGCCAAACGCTTTTTGGCTTTTGTGCCCTTCTTTCTATTAAGAAGGCCAAGCGGAGATTTACCCAGGATTTTAGAAGATGCACTGGGGAACAGTAGCAGTGGGTCTTGGAACCGCGATAATCAGTGAAAAAACAGGAATGTACAGCACTTGTGTTACTGACAGGCTTTACAGAAAGCAGCAAGTTCCACAAGCAGCACGGTGCAAGAAGAGAAGGCTGGGAAGAGCATGGAAGAAGAAACAAAGAATTGCAGCATGTGAGGTCAGGTAACAGCTGATGGACCGAGCTGGCGAGCAGAACGAGGCGTTGACGTGTCGCAGGCTGTTGCCCTCATGGTTGGACCAAGCAGCTTGTGTTGCCACCAGGGAGTGCCAACTTTTGTGCTCCATCCTTGGGGAATGGCTTTTGGAAATGGCTGTTTCCATGCAACCACGGCAGCGTGCCAAGGCTCGCGGCGCCTGCCCCTCGGTGCGGAGCGGTTTACGTCCATTTCGCCTGCTCTGAAAGCCTGGCTTGCTCTTCTAGCACAGGTCTGAAGTCTTGGGGTTGGCTTACATCTCTGGTGCAGCGTGTGTCTGTGTCTGCAGGTGAGGAGAGGTTTTGCTTCTGCCTTGCTGAGCTGAGTCTGGGCAAGTTGGAGCACTCCTGCACCACGATTTCCCCGTGTCGAAATGGGAATGGACCTTAGCCACCTCCCAGAGGAGGATTTCTGCCTTCATCCAGCTCACCACCTAGTGCTCGTGTAATTTTCTGCACAGCCACGCTGGAGATTTCATTGCCTGAAGGACATCAGAGCGCTGAGAGCTGTGCCGGGCTAAGGACACAAGCCTTTGAATACCCCGGTCGCAGGGAGAAACCCCTTCTGCAGCCTTTGTGGGCATGAGAGGAGGTTTAAAAAGGAATGGGAGCGGAATTTGAAAGTTTGTTGTGCTGGGGTCTTAACACCAGCAGCCCGTGAGCACTCTGTAACCGGCAACTTTGGGAAACTTAGGGCCTTTTGTAATATTCCTGCACATCAAGGTAATCTGTTCATTAATTCTTGATGCTGCAATTTAAGAGCTCTCCAAGGCTGCCTTTAAAGTGCTCTTTGTTGGGAGACGCATTAGTGGTCATGCTAACTAATATTTCTCACTCCGCGCTGAACCACAATCTGATTTTGATTTCCTTTTTCAAGTAATTTACTGCTCACCGGTCTAATTTAGCCAAACGAGCGAAGACGCCTGGTTGCGCTTGCTAGGAGGGAAATGACAAATTTCCGAAGAGCAAAGCCTCCTGGGGAAGCACAGCGACTGCGTTGGCAGAAAGCCCTGGTGGATTCCCCCGTGTTGGACTCTCGGGGCTGTGCCAGGCGGTGGGCTGCTGCCGGGGAGGCAGCTTGCAGCGAGCTCGCTGCGCTCTGCGCCCCCATTCCCAGCCACCCGTAATCCCCCATCTCATCCACCCCGTCCTGGAGGGAGCAGGGAAACGGGGAAAATGGTTGCCGGCAAAAAGACTTGAGCTTTTCAGTGCACATAAACGCCTGTTTTTTAATTTTATTTTTTTTTCCCCTTCAAGTGGAGTGGTGGGTGCGAGGAGTGTGCCGGGATCGAGCGACCAGGGTTCTAATTTTGCATTTCCAGATGGCTGCGTGTGATTCTCCCCGTGCTTTGGGAGCCGCACGCTCAGCTCGTGGGGAGAGAAGGCAGCGGGGCTGTATTTTAAGGGTGGTGGGGAGCCGAGCTCTATCCTGCCACATGTTGACGTGATTCATGCCGCGGGCTCCGTGTACAGGAGTGAACCTAAACTCGCTAATTAAAGGCAAGGAGAGCGCATGACTGTGACTGGAGTTTGGGGGAATATGTTCCGAGGTGCCAGCGAGTGGGAACGCTGGAAACGACGGCTAGCTGCCTCCTCGGGTCTGCTGGGGTGGGCCTCAGCCGTTGCCTGTCCTTCTGCTTACCTGTCCATCTCTTTTTGCAGGTGGGGTGTCCCCTAAAACCGGGGTCCTGGCGTAGCAGCTAGCAAGGCGTGGGATGAAGGCTCAGGCAGCACCGTGAGGATGGTGGTGTGCACAGGGCTGGAGGCTGGCTTCAAGCTGCTGCTCCTACCCCTCAGTTTGTGATCTGCAGAGGTCTTGGGCCTCGGTTCTTGCCTCTCAGCCAGGGCGAGCGCTGCTCCTGCCCCGTGTGATAGAAACACAAGCTCTTACTTGGGAGATTTTGCTTGGGCTCCGTTGTGGCTAGTAAAACGGGTGCTTTGCAGTAGGATTATTCTTGAGGTACTGGTAGGTATGTTTTTCCCTAGTGGGAACTTCGTAAAGGAGATTATCACTTAAAAAAGCAGAAAATTGATTTTTATTTTTTATTTTTTTAACCATGGAAGTTGTTGGGCTTTTCCTTAAAACTGTTGACGCTTTGATTTTCATGCATTAACTCTTTCTCTCTCTTTCTTTCTTTTTCTCTCTTTCTTTCTTTCTCTACAGACCTTTGTAGTACTAAACAGAGGGAAAACACTCTTCCGATTTAGTGCCACACCTGCCTTGTACATTTTAAGTCCTTTTAATCTGTTTAGAAGAATAGCTATTAAAATTTTGATACATTCATATCCTTTTTACTGCTGAGTTCTTTTGGTCTTTGTTGCTTGGAAAATCTCTTACCTGTTGTCCTATTGCTCAATTCAGACTTTATTTATGAATTACAGTTCTGTGCCTGGTGAAGCTGGATTTGTGTTGAATAAAAAAGCATGGCCGTTTAGACATATCCGCTCAAGTAAATGTTTAATTTATATTCCTTGCTAATCTGTACCCATCTGTGTCCATTCCTCCATCAATACGCAGACACTGATAAGTATTGGAAGTATTGAACCATCACCTGCAAGTGGTATTAAGAGAGGAGGAACAAAGCAGTGTGTTGGACGAGCTGGTTGGCCCCATTTGTTTGTGACCCTAAAGCAGATCTTACCAAAGCACGTTCATTTGTTGTTTTAGGGACTTCTCAGTACTAACTTCTTGCATCTCAAGAAGGAAAAGCTTTTCCATCTTTTAATGCTTCAAACTCGACTTGGGTGCTGAGGCTGGGAGTGTTTTTTGGCTGGTGTTGCCTCTCGTGGATTTCTCTCCCCTCTGGATGTTCTGGGATGTGGCTGCGAGGTGCAGATGTGTCGTGTTGGGATAGATTCTGGCAGGGGATCTGGGGCCTTGTTCTAAGAGCCATTTGAGTCTGCTTAAATCGTTTTCTGAAGTCAAAGAGCTTTGGATCTGACCCTGAATTTCACCATTCTGCTAATAATTCAGTAGTTAAAATCCACTCGAACTTCCAATTCCGAAACTGGGCTGGCCCCACAGTGCTCCTCAAATGGCTTCATCCAGCACCTTGTACCTGCAAACATGTCCCAAACACACAGAGGGAGCAGGGAGTTTAGGAGAAGGTACTTCTTGGTCAACATGCTGACCACACGTGAGAAATCTCAGTTTGAGTGTACAAAATTGTGCTGATGAATGGTATCAGTGGACGTTGAGAAGATGATGAGCCAGTTTGCCCCAGCTGAATGTCAATACAGAGGGACAAGGAGTAACAGCTCTCTGTATTTATATTTGAGGAGTCAGAGATTTTATTCCTAGCCACTCCTCCTTCCTCTTTCTTCTAACAGAATGGTCTGAAAACCTGTTGTCTTTAAGACAAAAAAAAAAAAAGTTTGTAATTTTTATCATTTTTGCTCCTGCAAATGACTGGATATGCAACAGTGAGAAAGCGAACTGGGAGACTACAGCAGCTGGCAGGTGGTACAAGGTATGTAAACCTGCCTCTTCCAGCAGGGAATCAGAAACAGCAGATAAAATCCCATGTCTCAGAAGTACAAATTGATCCGTGCTGTGTGCACGGAAAGTACGTGTTTCCTTTCCAGTACACCTTGCAAAGATTTGTAAGATTTTCTCCAAACTAAACCCTAGGTGTCCGTGGATTGCAGCGCTGCTTCCCTGTTGGATGTGTTAGCAGAGCACACATTTTAATGACGCTGCGTAGATGGAGTTGTTTGGGAAGGCATTTTTATTAAGCCGTGTGATTTCTGAATTGCTAACGCATACAAAAAAAAATAGAAAATAAAGCGAATGGTGATGCAAAAATACTATTTGTATAGAGTTGCCCCTGTTCTTATCTCCCATAGCTGCAGGAAGCATTTGGCTCTTATGTACAGCACACCGAGAACAGACTGGGAGTTGTTGAGTGCTGGTGTAGTGCAGGGGTCTTCAGGGAGCTGTAAGCTGATGTAAAGAGCCACGCTAGTGTGCCTTTGATCCTTGACTTTGTTCCACAGTATTTAGCATGATCATTATGTGCACTATTTTGACCAACTGTGTATTCATGACTTTTAGTAACCCGCCTGAATGGTCGAAGAATGTGGAGTAAGTAATATTTCTTCTATTTTTAAGAATCGTACGGAATGCTGCTTTTCAGAAATCTGCTCTTACTCGTATTTAAGCTAGCATGAACTCTTTTATATCCACTTTATTTAGACAAAAGTGCTTGCAATTCATCTGTTTTCATGACTGGCTTTACATTTCTACAAACTTCTCAGTGCGGCTCTCTTTATTCCTTTTAACAGGTATACATTCACTGGTATTTATACATTTGAATCACTTGTGAAAATTATTGCAAGAGGTTTCTGTATAGATGGCTTTACTTTCCTACGTGATCCATGGAACTGGCTAGATTTCAGTGTGATCATGATGGCGTAAGTTGCATTTTCAGATTATTTCAGGTATTTGTGGCATACGGGAGGGGATGAGACCGTAGGAAGAGGGTGGGTGTGTAAGGAAAAAATAAACCCAGGAAAGCTTAAGTGAATCCCCAGATTGATTTTTCAATAGAAAGCCTGACACAGAGGCAGATCTAAAACACAACTCTGTGGATTTAACAGCAGTGCTGCTGCAAAAAAGAAAAAAAAAAAACAACACAATTTTCTAAAACCTGCCTTTGTTAATAAAAGATTTTATAATAGGGTCTAACGTTCTAGATCAGCTCACGTGCCAGAGCAGCAGCTGAATTTGTTGAGCACAGGATTAGGAGCCGACCATCTCTGAATTCCAGTCTCTACCACCCCTTCCCTCCGTGGGCTTGCATGTTAAAATTTCTTGGGCTGCAACTTGCAGGTTGAACAATTTCTAATGAAGAAGCGGTGTCAGAGAAGGAGACACTTTATTTTGCTTCCTCGTTCTTTTCTCTTGTGCTGGATCAGCTTACGTTGGGCTGAGAACGAGGAGTCCCCGTGGATGCCTGAGCTCCCAGCTGAACCTGGAGATGCGCACCAGACCTCTGGTGGCAGGGCTTGGTCCTTAGTGCCCTGCCTTGCTGCTCGATCAGTCGTAGTACTGCTGCTGAGAACCAGGTTTATGGCACCGGCAGTCACAGTGGCTGGTGGAAGACTTTTTTTTTCCCTTTTATATGCTTTGAAAAAATTACACGTGTGCACGTTTGGGCTCCCGCAGTCAGTGATGGCCAATGAAGACTCAAAGACCGTGGAGGAAGGCTCAGGAGCTTGGTTTTCAAGGGTTCCGAGCACTTGAATTTGATGAGAGTAAAAAGCTTTAGCCATATAAAATGCCACAGCCCTGCTTTGGCTGCATTCTGCAGCCTAGGTTGCTGATTTTCCCGAGTGTTTGCCCGTTTAGGTGTGCATTTCAGTTACACGCAACGAGTTGGATGTTGGACACAAAAGGCAAAGAGCCCACAGCGCCTTGACATCGTAGTTTCCATTTTGGATCTGCTGAGCCCAGAGTAAACGTGCCTTTGTGGGTCAGGCTCCCAGCTCTCTGCACATGGGTTGAATTTGCCGTGAATTGGTTACTCCCTTTCTGAAACAAATAACAGCTTTAGAAGGCCCACCACATCGATACGAAATAAATCTGCTAAAACTTGAGCTGATCTAACTATATGATCCCTTTATTTCCACTGAGGTCGCTTCGCTGTAGGAGAGTTTGGCCCTGGAAATATCAAATCAAATTCTCTTTCGTGCCAAGGGCTAGAGCAAACCTGTGTTGTTTAAATCCCATTAATAGAGTCCAAGTTTTTTGGAAGCTCTTGTGGTGGCCTTCCTGTACCAGGAGGAACTCTGAATATCGTGCATTGCTTTACATTTTTGTACCCTGCTTCTCGCCAGACAGCACAGAGGAAATATTCTCTTCTGAGTTGTGCTCAGTCGAACTCTGTTAACCTTGCACTAAGCCTCTTACCCTCTGTGTATCTCAGGTTTATCCCTCTGTAAAACGGGGATAATCAGAGCTACCTGTGGCTCACAAACAGGTGGTAAAGCGTAACGGATTAAAATGAAGGCTGCTAAGCAAAGCGAAGGGTGGCGATGCTTTATTAAAAACTATGAAGCAAAGAGAAGCGAATATACCTGAAACCATTGAACAGAGGTGATGTCACCAGGACTCCGGGCATGTTGGACAGTTTTACATTTACCTTCTTCTGTAGTTAGCCTTAAATGTTCATGCCCTGCATAGGCAAAAATGCAAGTGTCTAACCATGTACCTGGACAAGTGCGGAGAGACTTAAACTGTGTTTGGGCTTTGAAATCTTCTCTCTCTCTCTCTTTTAAATGCGGATTCTAAAGCGTTTGTAAATTACAAACTGTTTCCTACAAACAGACAGCTGTATGAAAAGGAAGGTGACCCCAATGGTGCCATTAACTCTGGTTTAATTCTGCAGGTATATAACAGAGTTTGTAAACCTAGGCAATGTTTCAGCTCTGCGCACTTTCAGGGTTCTGAGAGCTTTGAAAACTATTTCTGTAATTCCAGGTAAGGCGGCCTCCGGTTGGTGTTAGCTGTTGGGTACAGGCCCCTGTGAGTGATGTATTGCTTTGTCTGTAGTTGTTGTTTTTTTTTGGTGTGTGTATTGTCATTGTGTTTTTTGTGTGTGACCTCCCTCATTGCAGATATGTCACAGAGTTTGTGGACCTTGGGAATGTCTCAGCATTGAGAACTTTCAGAGTTCTCCGAGCTTTGAAAACTATCTCTGTTATTCCAGGTGAGAACCATTAAGCATTAAAGGCTGGTCTTGCATTTATCTCTCTTCGATATCTCCCCCCTCGTCCTGCATTGCTTATTTCTCAGAAATGGCACTGGGAAATTTTTGATGGGCTTTGCAGTCTGTATAAACGGAATGGTTTGAAATTAAGGCTTCATTATTGGACGAGCAGTCAGCTGTTCCGTACGTCTTTATCCCTGTGTGCATACGTGGCTGTCCAATCTCTGAAATGAAAGCCAGACCAAAAGTTCAAAATGAGTAAAGAATTGGGCGCTCCCTTCGTCCTCAAGCTGAACAGTTCCTCACTGAGCAAGTCATCCCATTAACAACAGCCTTTCTAGGGTTGGTTTAGGAATAAGTTTGTGAAGCAAGCAAGCGAAACCCGAGCAAGATTAAACCCTCCTGCGTGAGGCTACTCCAGGTAGTGGCAGTCAGGTGGGACCTGGGGCAGGTTGTTTTACACAGAACAGCAATAAGCTTGTAGCCCTGACTGCAGCAAGGGTTGCTGTGCTGTTTTGAGACAAGAAGCTAACCCGAGTGTTGGTGTTACCAGCTTTTATGTACATGTATGTTGTAACAGAACTGGCTGCCAGCTCTTCATGCGACCATACGTGGCCCAAACCGCTGTCTGAGCCAGAAGTCCTAATTCACAGACTTGCCCATTTGACATGGACTTGGCAGGACTGGCACTTACACGGCTTCTTCTGGGCTCCAACCCAGCCCGAGTGTCAGAGGGTGAGCACAGACCCTTTGCTGTAAGAGACCACGGAGGCATCATGGACTGAGAGTGAGTCGAAGTGAGAGAGTCCTCAGTTCTCGTACAGGAGGTGCTCAGGGCTTTGTAGGTTCTTGTGCAGATGGTTTCTGGGAAGTGTCCCTCATTTTAAAGTCAAGCTTAGGACTCAGTTCTTGCAGGCACTGAAGCACCTGTAATATCCCAGCTTTCCTAGGTGCTTGAACTGTCTCACAGTAGGCACCCTAAACAATCACTTGATAAGTTTTGCCCTTCTGTTTCTATACATTCTGTTTCCTAATGCATTAACTGATAATGGTTCTTTGCTTTCTCAGGATGCATTTTCATATATCTTTGCCAGAAAATGACCTGCAGAATTGTAGGGGCCCATCACTTGTGTCCCCATTCCAGACTGCTAAACCCATCAGATGTCCATGGCTGTTGTGCATGATGCTCTTAAGTGGCACCTGCTTCTCTTGCACCGAATGAGAGAATGCTAGAATAATGTTCTTACCTTCCTTAATGTCTGGCAGTGCACACACAAAGAGCTAAAGGTATTTTGGTAATTGCTGTTAGCAGTGCACTAGATGGGTCTGAAGCGTGGCTGCGATTCTATCAGCCTGCTGCAGGTATTGACTGTCTTGCTCGAAGAAAAGCATCGATGTTAAAATAAGTTTTGTATGTGTTTTGCTTTCATAATCAGAGGAGAGTGAAGATGATGCAACTTTAATGAGCTGGTTACTAAATGTGCAGCGGCATGCCTTGTCTTCCTATGGAAAGGAGCAGAACAGTTTTGTATCATTCCCTCCATCCTACTCGAAACTAATGGAATTTTCCTTTTATTTCAAAAGACAACAAGGGCTGGGGGGACCTGGGCCCTTCTTCTTAGCTCAGTGCAGCCACGCTTTTCACTAAGAGGACGATTTGCTGCACCCAGCTCAGGTCTGATCTCAGATCCTGTCTGAGTGTTGGATGTGCTGAATTAATCCGTGGCTAAAACTGCAAGCAGCAGAACTTTGGTTGTGTGTATGAGCTGGGTGCTGGGATGGGGTTGCCCCAGTTGTGGTTCTGCAGCACGTAGGTAGAGTACAACCACGTTCCCTGCTTGCTTTTATGCCTAACGATACGAGGAATGTAAAGCGTTTGTGCAATTAACCTTTTGGATTGTTTAATATGAAATTAGGCTTATCTAGTCCAAGAGGAGAAGTGATTTTTTGAATATTCTTAGAAAATCTAAAGGGGCTCCCCTTCTGCTTCAGTGTGTGCGAAGGAATGGGAATGTTAACGCTGTGCTGAGCTAATGAGAAAATAATCTGATTGTTATGACAAGCGCTAACTGTGTCTTCTGCCAATAATTGGAATCGTCCTCAGTGTGTTTCTTAGACAAGATAAAAGTAGGAAATACTACTAGAACATCATGGGACTCCAGATCAAATGTGTGCAGCTGGAGGGTCTGTGTGGCACCCCGGCACCGAAATACCAAAAATATCGCTTTCACCTTACGGCTTGACAGTTCGTATTAACCCATGGGGGCCCAAAGACAGCTTTTATTGGCACTCACCTTGTTGGCAATTGAATTCTGGTGCCATCGGTGTCAGCCTGTGCCGCATCCCACGTGGAATCGTGTCCCTGGGTTTTGCCGTAGGTGAAGGCGATTGCTTCAGCTGGCAGTTTTGAGGCTGTTTTGTCGTGGGAGCGGCCAGGGAGCTCTCCTGCTGCCGATTTATCCTCTCTGTTCCAAGCCACGATCCCTTTTTGTGCCTGTGGGGGAGCAGTACACCAACCAGAGGCACAAATGTCGGTGTGAATGGCTGCATGTGCAGAGCGGGGCGTATCGGAGCGATGGAGATGAGCATGCGAACGAGCGCTGTGATGGGTATTTGTCTGCCAGGCCTAACAGCAAAAAGCCTGCTTCGTGTTTGAGCCGGGCTTGGGCAGTGATCTAAATGTTCTGAAGGAAACGAGGTGTTTTTAATAAGTATTCCTCCCTAATAATTCCTTTTTACTTATGTATTTTTGAATCTTTCTGTTCTGATACGGATCAAACCCTGGTGGTGTGGAAGGGTTTCTTGTCCGAGGTTTATTGCAGCGTGCTTGGGTGGCCTTGGACAGAGAAGTGGATCTGATTAAGCCCTGTGTTCCTGGCTCTGTGGGGTTTTTCCATTTTTTTAATTTTATTACATTTTTAAAATTCCGTACTGGGTCCTTGAAGCAGTCAGTTGTTCAGCAGGCTGTTTGGGCAGTTTGATGTGATCCAGAGCAGCGTTTCAAGACTGGAATACTTGCTTGAACCTAAAACCACTTGTGTTCTTTGGATCTTTAAATACTCCAGAAAGGAAACGTCCCCAGCAGTGCAATCTTGGCTAATAGCAGCGATACAGACCTGAAAGCACTGGTAGGTGAGGGCAGAGCAAAGGTACCAGGCCATGCAGAGGATGGACGCTTTGGGAATATAAAAATCAGTAAAATTTGGAGTAGATTCGAGTAAGAGAAGTATAAAGCAGAAGACACGACAGCTCATTGAAATGCCTTTTCTTACTGTGAAGACAAGGATGGGAGGAACTAATTAAAAATAATAAAAAGAAAAAAGAAAAAATAGCGCCTGATCTGTGGCGGTGTCTCCTGCCAGATCTCCCTGTTCTGGATTTCCAGCAGACTTTGATGGGAGGTGTTCCTTTTTTTATTTTTTATTTTTTTATTATTTTTAATGCAAGAACTAATAGCAGAGCTCAAAATAAATTCAGGGATTGGTTTCATGAGTATGTGCTGCTGAGTTGAATTCAGGCATCAGAGAGAATCTTTAGGTTTTGGTAAACTTAACTCTATCAGGGAGGTAATTGGCCTGTCTCGTAGAAATTAGAATTTGGGTTTTCTCTAAAGGAGCTGTCGTCAGAATTGTATTTTGACCTCATTTTACTGAATTTATCTTGCTGAAAATATGGCTTTGCTCTTTGCCTTAAGTGAAGGCGGTGGAAACCTTTTTACTGTATTTGCTGAAGCCCGAAATGAATTTGTGCAGAGAGGCAGGTAGGTGTACAGTGAGGTGGATGATTATCTGGGAATTGCCAAGGGAAGGGAAGGAGGGGATTGTTCCAAGCTTTGTATAAAAATCCTGGAAAAGGTTAGTCCTTTAACTCCTTCCTCCAGCATCCTTTGCTGATCCTTCTCGACATCGGAGCTGCCAAGCAAAGGGCTGTAGTGTTCCTGCATCCCCAAATCTTCCTTGTTTAAATCCCAAAAGGGTTACGCTGCTCAGTAATGTGTCCAGGCTCAGGGATGGTTCCCCAGACCGGATGGTTTGGAAAACCAGCAGGATTGGGTCATCTTATCCTGTGCTTGCTTTTGGTATTGAGCCTTGCCAATGAACGACCCCGAGAGCTTTGGGGGAACTCCAGGAGCCAGCACTGAATGAAACCCTGCCCACCTGGCTGCGACAAAACCCTGCTCCCAGTGACAGGTTCAACTCCTGCAAGCAGAGAAATGCTGAGGCGGCTTAGTTAGGCAGGAGAAAATTCGAATGTAGGCAGTTTGAAAGGCATCTGATCTCTGTAAGTCGTCAGTTTGTGCCAATAAGGCAGGCTGAAGGTGTGGCTGTGGAGGGTTTGTAGCAGCGCACCTTAATTCACATTTTTTGGACAAACCCAGCCTCCGTTGCAATGCCTCCCTTCGCATCCTCTCGTGCAAAACTGGGATGTTCTCAGGGATGAGCTTGGGGCTTTGGTTTTTTGACGTGAGTGGTGAACCCATGGCTGGCGTTGGGATGGGGTCACCCATTGCGCTCGTGGTGCTGTGGGAAAACCTCCAGGGGTTCCAGGAACCCAGCCCTATAAAAGCAACATCCTTTACCCTCACATAGGTGTAAGGTACTGTACGTATTTGAATTTTCAATGCCTTTTTTGTTCTGCAGGAGTGATTTCTAGTCTTGTTTTCTTCTCCGCAGGCTTGAAGACCATTGTGGGTGCCCTAATTCAGTCTGTGAAGAAGCTGTCAGATGTAATGATCTTGACAGTATTTTGTCTCAGTGTCTTTGCTCTGATCGGGTTGCAGCTGTTTATGGGCAATTTGAGGAACAAGTGTGTGATATGGCCAATTAATGTGAATGAGACGTTCCTGGATAACGGCTCTAGGGGCTTTGACTGGGAGGAATACACCAACAATATGTGTAGGTATTTCTGCAGTGCTGCTCCCTAAAACCTTCTTACTTGATTTAATGCTGCTGATTGGGATTTCTGATGCGTGGTGTGCCTGGCTTTTCACAGTAAAAACCCCTTGCTGGGATATATTTCCATTTCTAGAAACCTGACCTTGTTCAGGTGTTACTAGTTGGGTTCATCTTTCTAAAAAGCATGGGCTGTGCTCTTTCAGCTAAATAAAGATTTTGTCCAAAATGCTCCTTTTTTTTCTTTTTTTTTTTCTTTTTTTTTTTTTTCCTGCTTTGATTCCAATTGAAAATGGGTTTTTAATATGGTAAAAAGGAAGTCGCTTTGCCCACGTGAATCCCTGGTCTGAATGTCATGTTTCCTGGTAAATTTACCAGTATGGGATCTAGAAGAGTTTAGTTAAGGTTTCTGTAGTGCGATAGTATGCTAAATCCTCTAACTCCATGCGTGTGTGCATGTAATCTTTTCTTTTTCATCTTCTTCAGCAAATTTTTACATAATTCCTGGTGCCCCTGATCCTTTGCTCTGTGGTAACAGCTCAGATGCAGGGTGAGTGTTGAGCTTTGTTAAAAGTGATGACTAATTACCACTGATGTCTGCTAATGATGACAAAACCTTTGGAATAATTCCTGTTGCTTCCTTTGTTGGTTCTGGTGTTATTTCAAATGTAAAAGGCTTCACGTTTCTTAATCTAATTATTAATCCATTGTTGCTGTCTGCTGCTCTGATACAATGTGAGCTGGCATTTTTCTTGTCACCCCAGGAGACTGATCCGTCTAATGATGATTTCTGGTGGCATGATTTCCTTCTGAATCTAATCATAAAAATCGATGGAGAAGTAGGGGCTGTAGGTTCAGAAGTGGAAACTGTCCTTGTGCTATTGTCTGTAATTGGTTAGCCCAGTTAACGTGCCTGTGATGAATTTGCCCTACCCCTTTTACTGTATTGATGCCCTGAAATCACTTCCATCTTCTTTACAGTCAATGTCCAGAGGGCTACACGTGCATGAAAGCAGGACGGAACCCGAACTATGGTTACACAAGCTTTGACACTTTCAGCTGGGCTTTTCTGGCTTTGTTTCGCCTTATGACTCAGGACTTTTGGGAAAACTTGTATCAATTAGTAAGTAATTGCGTTGCTTCGGTGTTACACAACGTGGAAATTTGGGGACGCAGAGATTGTGATGAGCTGTATTTACTTCCTAGCATCTGAAAGAGAAGTACAGCTGCAGAATTAGACCTTGGGGATCGAGAAGGAAAGGGATGTTACCTGTAAGCGGGTGTCGCACTTCTAAGTCCAGAAGGGATTGTAGGTCTGCAGCATGCACGCAGCTGAGCTGTGAATTAATTCGGGAAGAAGCTGACTGCGCGCTGCAGAAGCTCAGCTCTGCTCACAGGAGGTGTTCAGGCGCTTTGGAGGGCAGAGCGTTTCCTTGTAACCTGAGGGTGGTTTGGGCCCCTTGCTGAAATGGCTTTTTTAACAGTTTGTTTTGTTTTGGGGAAGGCTAGGCATTGAGTTTCACACTGTACTTCTGCATCCTTTTCAGTTTGCATCCGTTGGATGTTCCCTTAAGGGAAGAAGAGGGATGTCACCTTTTGTGTTTAGGGCTAATGAATGTGCAGTGTCTCAGTGCTTTGCAGTCGAAGTGCTGAGATCCTAAATACCCAGCACTGCTCTATTTTCTTAGAAGCATTCGGGTCAAGAAACATTAGATCAGCTTGCATATCAGGTGTCACTCTAGAAATTACTTTCCCCTTTCCTTTTGTGTTCCCTCCACCATTCTTTTCTACTTCTAGACCTTACGAGCAGCAGGAAAAACCTACATGATCTTCTTCGTCTTGGTGATCTTTGTGGGATCATTCTATCTGGTAAACCTAATTTTGGCTGTGGTGGCTATGGCTTATGAAGAGCAGAACCAGGCCACGTTGGAGGAGGCAGAGCAGAAAGAGGCAGAATTTAAGGCCATGTTAGAACAATTGAAAAAGCAGCAGGAAGAAGCACAGGTGAGTGTTTGATTGTGTTTTTTTCTTGTGCTTCCATGTATTAAGGCATGCTCTTTCTTAAAACAGAAATGGAGTATTATTCAAATTAAGTTCTGATTTATTTTCCTATTCTCTTGCCTTCACCTTCAGGCTGCTGCTATGGTCACTTCAGCAGGGACAGTCTCCGAGGATGCTGTGGAAGATGATGGTGGGGGGAGGATGTCTCGGAGCTCCTCGGAGATTTCCAAAGTCAGTTCCAAGAGTGCCAAGGAGCGTCGAAACCGGAGGAAAAAACGGAAGGACAAAGAGCTGTCGGAAGGAGAGGAGAAGGGTGATGCTGAAAAGGTGTTCAAGTCTGAATCGGAGGATGGCATGAGAAGGAAAGCATTCAGGCTACCTGATAACAGGATAGGAAGGAAGTTTTCCATCATGAACCAGGTAGTTTTCATTTCCTTCCTTAATGTTTACATTTATTTAGTCAGGATAATATTCTGTTTAGATCCTGATTAACATTTCCGAGGAATCTGCTCACGCATTTAAACTTGCACTGGATCAGGAAGACGCTTAATGCCTGAGTTTACAGCCCTTGCACTTACCCTGGCATAAGTTGTTCCTGGGATGAGTGTGTTTTACCAGATTAAACTTCCTTACCAGCGTAGCTCAGCCAGCCAAGAGCGAACGACTTCTAAGTACAGCTGACATCCAAGTGGCAATGGTTTGTCTGGATTTGAAGAGGGAGCAAAACTGCTTTAGCAGCACTTGAGGGCACTGAAGTACTTTGTTTCCACACTATTCACCCCCTTGTCATTCTTTCTTTTCTTCCTCCTAGTCTCTCCTCAGCATCCCGGGCTCCCCTTTTCTCTCCCGGCACAATAGCAAGAGCAGCATCTTCAGCTACAAAGGGCGATTTCGTGACCCAGGTTCGGAGAATGAGTTTGCCGATGACGAGCACAGCACGGTGGAGGAGAGCGAAGGCAGGAGAGACTCCCTCTTCATCCCCATCCGTGGCCGTGACCGAAGGAGCAGCTACAGCGGCTACAGTGGCTACAGCCAAGGCAGCCGGTCCTCGCGGATTTTCCCCAACCTCCGCCGAAACGTGAAGAGGAACAGCACGGTGGATTGTAACGGCGTGGTGTCCCTCATTGGCGGCCCACCTTCCAGCATGCCTGGGGGACGCCTTCTGCCTGAGGTGAAAATAGATAAGGCAGCTCCTGATGACAGCGTAAGGAGGTCAATGAGTAGCTAGCGTAGGCATGGCGGTCTGTCCTCTTCTGCTTTCCCGTATGCCGCCCTCCAAGTGAGCCAGCCACCCCGATGGAATGAGAGTTGGTTTGTCTGACCGCAGACGACGAAGTCTGCAGTGGATTTAAATCCCTGTGCTTTGACTTCTTCTTTCTTCCCTTCTTGGACTTAATGACCCACCTCCTTTCCCCGTCTTCCTGGGAAAAAAAAAAAGGGCTTGGAATTGAGTCCCAAATTGAAGGACTGATAATAACAGAGATCCTTGGCGTATGTCAGGGCAGGATCTTTATCAGACCAGAGTCTTGCACTCTGAACTATGTTTAGAGAAGTGTTAAATTCTACCAGTTTCATTGCTATTAAGTTGTGAATTTTCCTTAATTGTGACCTTTTTTAGATCAGCAGACTGAGGTGGTATTGAGTAACCTTTTTAATAGATCAGCAGTTCAGGAGAGAAACAAAGCTTAAAAATAGTGTACTGGGGGGGCTTCTGAGAATCTGGATAAGATTGCAACCATGTCAAGACATTCCTGAAAGAATTGTTTCTGAGAAAAGCCTGCTTACCATGCCTATACATTCCAAGCTATTTTTAAAAATTGTTTCAATTCTTGCAACCTAATTGACCCTAACTAGTTATGTTAAGCATTAGTTGCTCCCTTCTTTTTTCTTCCCCAATTAGCATGTTAATACAATGTTTTGTTTCAGTATTTAATTCTCTTTTTAACACAGCATGAACATCGTAGGAATAGTAATCTGCATGATGCATGCATGGAAGCGAAAGTATTACTTGGCAGTTCTTTTTGCTAACTATCTGTGGAGGGACTTAAGCGTGCAACAGGCAATTAACTGTCATGGTGGGAGGGCTTCAGGGGCTGGCAGATTCCTTGGCAGAAGTATGACGTCCTCTTGTCAATGCAATCAAATGCTCAGATGCTAAACGGTATTAATTTGGGGGCCTTCTATAAAGCAGGGTGCAATATGGGCTTGTTAGGAGTCATTGCCTGTCTTCTCTTAGTTGAGTAGTAGTACAGAGCATGAACTACCTTGTACTGCAGCAACACTCATTAGAAACATTCTTTAAAGTATAATACTTAATTTGTCTCAGGTTGCAAAGCAATGGTACGAGCAGAACCAAGGGCTTCAGTTTTCTTTTAACCATTTATGTAACGTACAAAAATGGAAAGGCTAGAGGGAGCAAAGATTTTTTTTCCCTCTTGGGGATACTTGGCATATTTCTAGGCTGACAGCGTGTAAAATACTGGGAAGACTAAGGGTTTGTATTAATCAATGTATGACTTTTGCAGGGTACCACTGAAATAGAAATTAAAAAGAAACCTGGTGGGTCTCTCTTGGTCTCGATGGATCAGGTGAATGTCTCCTATGGAAGAAAGGATCGAACCAACAGTGTAATGACCGGCTTGACAAATACCCTTGTTGAGGGTAGGTATGGTTTGAAGGTGTGCCTTTGGGCTTTTGCAGTATACATGTATTGATTGCCCTCTCGTGGTGTGTTTTAGGAAGACAGAGGACCCATCCACCAGGCAGTTACAATATAGTTTCTCAGTCTGCTGTGGGGGCCCGCATGTGCCCTTGTTTTCTTGTCCTGGAGCTGTCCCTCTGGATGGCCAGAGGTGCTCCCCAGCAGACGGGGCAGGTATGGACACCTCTGGCTGCTCGATTTGCCCAAGACGATGCTGAATGGTAAAGCTGAACCTCGTGAGATGGCTGCTTAGTTGCTGGGGGGATTAGAGCAAGAGCTGGTTTATAAGGCTGGCATTCCTGGGAGCAGGGTGGGGGCATAGGGTAGGGAGTACAGGCTCAGGGCAGGGCTCGGTCCGTTAGGGCAGGTGCTGCACAGCAGAGATCTGCTTTGAGCCTTGGGTACCTGACAGGGAACACACACGCCCTTCAGACATGCAGAACATAGCAATTCCTGCTTCTAATTTGCATTGTTTTTACCAAAACCTGCTTCTTTCAAGTCATAATTAATGCAGCAACATTAATGAGGCTGTTTTACTTGGTTTTGCATCTGAATTATATAGATACAGAGGTAAAGGCAGCAAAGAGTTGTAATTTTACAATAATGAATATGCGGCGTGGAGATTAAAGGATTAAGAAAATGTCTGATACTGGTGTTCTGTTTTCTGCCATCTCACAAGGGCTGGAGAGACCTTCCTTGTAACAGGCCATGGGAAGAAAGATTTGAGGTACTCTAGGGTCTCAAACGTGACAGCTGTCAAAGGAGAAAGGGACTTGTGCATGATGGAAATTCAGAAGTGGACATCACACAGAGATGAGATTTCCAAATATGTTATGCAGGAACCAGTAAGAATCTGTGAACAGCAGCCATATGAGGTTGATGATCTCAAATTCCTGCTGTCTCCTGCAATAAAATTGTATGAAAACTAAATATACTTAGAAACAGAGCAAGGTTCTTCTGCTGCTTCCCTCCTGCGCAAACGCCTACAGGCTACAGTGCTACGGTCCTCTTTTTTAACTTTAGCAATTCCAAGGCAACTAAATACTAAGCAACCAGAGAACCAATGAGAAAGAGAGCAGGGGTCCTTTCCCTACCCATCTTCAGTACAAACATCTGTATAGCCTGAATAAAACCATTGCAAGTGGGGGAAAGCTCCTCTTTTTTTTTTTTTTTTCTAGGCACTTGAAATAAGCCGGTTTAAAAAATGGACATAGCGTTACGTTTGATTTCTGTAAATGGATGTGGTTTGTCTTAATCAGGTTGTTCCTGTTCAGAATCCTTTGCAGCATTATGTCATGCATTTCCTCTTTTAGATCATGTCTGCATTCAACACAGAATTCATTTAGCTTTGTTATTTAAAAACTAGCACCGAAGACAGTTTGGAATCTTTAACTTTGCTTTAAGCCATTTTACCTTGATCAGTCCTGAGTTAAATATATCCCTTCATTTAAACTAGCTTGGATTACGTCATCAGATCCGCACAGTGCTGTTGCACAGATTTAAAACTGTACTTCCTGGTAACCTCGTGCAGCTGTGCATGCGGCTCTTAACGTAGGTACCAAAGTGGAGCTGGATACAAAGGCATGCCCTGACTCTCTTGGGTCTGTCCTGGTGATCTGCCATGGTTATAAGCTTCTTTGCTTAGGAACTGTTTGTATTTAGCCATTGCTGCATGTCCTGGAGTTCTTCATTTTGAGCGTTGTGTGAAGATAAGGCAAAATGTAACTTTGCTGCAAGAATGGTGAATCATTGTACAAGGAGGGAGGCGTGAGAGAGGTTCAGCATAGGCAAGATTGGAGAGTTTTTCAGCCATGCTCAAAGTCAAATCCAGCAGTGTTAGAGAAGAAGACTGAGCTCCATTGCTGTTTTCTTTTGTAACTGTAGAGCTGGAAGAGTCCCAGAGGAAGTGTCCCCCTTGCTGGTACAGATTTGCCAACACGTTCTTGATCTGGGAATGCCACCCGTACTGGATCAAGCTGAAGGAGATAGTGAACTTAATTGTCATGGATCCTTTTGTTGACCTGGCCATCACCATCTGTATTGTGCTGAACACTCTGTTCATGGCAATGGAGCACCATCCCATGACCCCCGAGTTTGAACATGTGCTCTCCGTAGGAAATCTGGTAAGATGGTGTCAGTAAATATTCCTTACAGATCTGCTCCTACTGGGATACACTACTTGTTAAGGTAGAATTAGACTGAAGGAGCTGCTATTACAGGCTCCTAGGGGACACTGAGGCATGAGCTTGTGCTCGCTGCAGTCTGTGGTGACTCAGAGGTGCTGGCTAAGGGTGCAACTTTCTGGTCAAAACTTATTACTACCTAAAAAATTGCCTGTTAATTGCTGGTATGCCTGAGTAGGTCAGTGAGATTCGTGCCAGTGAAGCTGCCTCAGGAGAGAAAAGACTATTGTGGGCAAGCACATGACATCGTATAGACTGCGTGTTTGAACTGGTGTGACGAATTGCATTGTTTGATAGTTACACTGAAGATCAGAAAATGAACAAAAGCAATTCTTTGCTTGTTCTTTTGTCTCTCTCTGCAACACTCCAGGTTTTCACTGGAATTTTCACAGCAGAAATGTTCCTGAAGCTTATCGCCATGGATCCCTACTATTATTTCCAAGAAGGCTGGAACATCTTTGATGGATTTATTGTCTCCCTCAGTTTAATGGAACTGGGTCTAGCAAACGTGGAAGGACTTTCCGTGCTGCGATCTTTCCGATTGGTATTCATATTCCAGTCCTTTTCAAAAGTTCCGATCTTGCAGCTACTAAAGTAAAGGCACCCCCTCCATCCCTTTTCCTCTGTTCTTTGGGAGGACAGGGATGGAGTGGTATCATTTTTGTGGTCTCTTCTTACTTCATAACTGCTGTTTATATTTTATGAGATCTGAGCAACAGCTCAGTGTGTATATGCAGAGAAGGTTCACTTGGTAGGTGATGTTGAAGGACTTCATCAGAACACACCTTTTTTATTTCCTGTGGTTCCTTGAGGTAATTTACCAAGTCACATTTGCTAGGTTCTAGGTTACGGTGTAATAAAAGTGCTGAATACCTACAGCCTTCATGTGCTTTATCTTGTCCTGGCAGCAGTTAAGCTTTTGAAAATTAAATTCTGAAAACCTCAAGGTTGGGTTTTTGGGCACAGAGATCCCGCAGCTGAGGTCAGGTTTTCCGAAGAGCTCAGTACTCAGAAGCTCCAATTTATATCCAGCTTCAGCAAGTCCATCTCCAAATTAGATTCTCTGGATATTAAGCTTTGATTTTGTGTTCTGGATATGCCAGGAAAACAAGTGCTTTTTTTCCAGAGAAAGATGAGAAACATTCAGGAAAAAAAAAAGTGACACATACCCTTCAAATAAGTCTTCCTTAACATTGCAAAGTTTGAAACTGAGAAGCTCCATACTTTTCCTTTGTAAAGGGAGATAGGTGGGTAGGAGAACAACTAAGTACAAATAAAGAAGGCTGAGTTGAAAGAGAAGTTAAGCATTCCCTACTGCCAGTGACCTCAGTAGCAGAAGCACTTATGGTTTCATAAAATATGTGATGCCTCCAGTTTAGAAAGTCCTGCCTGATTTCCCTCTTTTTTTCCTCTTTTTTTTAAAAGGTGAAATTAAATGAAGTGTCATTTGTCTCTTTGTTTGCTTTTGTAGCTGAGAGTCTTCAAACTGGCCAAGTCTTGGCCCACTCTGAATATGCTGATAAAAATCATCGGTAACTCGGTGGGTGCTTTGGGGAACCTGACCTTGGTGCTAGCCATCATCGTGTTCATCTTTGCGGTGGTGGGCATGCAGCTCTTCGGCAAAAGCTACAAGGAGTGTGTCTGCAAGATCAATCCGGAGTGTGAGCTACCCCGCTGGCACATGCACGATTTCTTCCACTCCTTCCTTATTGTCTTCCGTGTGTTGTGTGGGGAATGGATTGAGACCATGTGGGATTGTATGGAGGTGGCAGGACAGGCCATGTGCTTGATTGTCTTCATGATGGTCATGGTCATCGGAAATTTAGTGGTCAGTAAATGGTTACTGATGGTTTTTATTGTTTTCCTCCGGGTGGGGTAAAACATGGAGAGACCACAGGACTAGGGTATCTCTTCCAGCTCTGTTGGGGTCCTTCATGGCCTTTGACATATGAACAGTCCTGTTGACTTTGGTAGTACAATATTAAGGCTGTGTTTCGCTTGGCCTTAGCTTGTTGCCCACAAAAAGCATCCAAACACTTTACAATAGAAGCTGGAGGTACAAAACCCTCAGTCAGAGGTGACAGATCCACAAGGTGCCTGGGGGAGTTAAAAGATGCTTCAAAGTAAAACCTGGCTTTTCAGATTCCAGGAGAGGAAGTAATTTGGTATGCAGGGGAAGGCCTGAAGTGTCAAAATACGGTTGGAAGATTCTTCTAAAATCTGCCCACTGGTTCAATCATGCGGTATAGTTGCGTGCAAGAATCGACTGGTGAAACTGCACGGCTTGTTGTGTGGGAGGTTAGACTAGATCATGATGTTTCCTTGTATTTTATGAGGTAGCGTGAACAGTTGCATATCTTACAAGCAGCGTTGTGTTCCTCAAGTCCTAGATACCTCAGTGGGTCTGTTGGACACCAGAGCAGTTTTCAGGGTGGTGTTTGGAGGCTTAGCTCTGCAGCCCCTGTTGACATTAGCAGGACGCAGGTGGCCAGATAGTCGGGCTCAGCTTTGGAAATGTTACCCTTGTGTGTCAGCACAGTCAGAGCTCTGCCAAGTGTGACCTCTTCTCCTTCAGGTGCTGAACCTATTCTTGGCCTTGCTACTGAGCTCCTTCAGCGCAGACAACCTGGCAGCCACAGATGATGATGGGGAGATGAACAACCTGCAGATTTCTGTCATTCGCATCAAGAAGGGCATTGCCTGGACCAAGGCGAAAGTGCGTGAATTCATGCACACTCATTTCAAGCAGAGAGGGGGAGATGAGGTCAAACCCTTGGATGAATTGTATGACAAGAAGGTGAACTGCATTGCTAACCACACAGGGGCTGATATCAACAGAGACATTGATTATCAGAAGAATGGCAATGGCACGACAAGTGGAATTGGAAGCAGCGTGGAGAAGTACATAATAGATGAAGATCACATGTCCTTCATCAATAACCCCAATCTCACTGTCCGGGTACCTATTGCTGTAGGAGAATCAGATTTTGAAAATCTCAACACAGAAGATTTCAGCAGTGATACAGATCCAGATGGCAGCAAAGAGGTAGGATGTAATGTTAATAATGCATTCTAGTCATTTCACCTGTGAACACCTGGCAGCATCTCGGGAGGGAGAACTGGATAATTCCAGCATAAAACTTCTGTTTATGTTATGATATTGTCTTTGCATCCAAGGCAGAAGCTACTTGTGCTAGCTGCTTTATGGAGAGCCACACATACTTCTACATTTACCTAGTAAATTTAGATATAAGATTAAAGGGACCAAATGAGTAAGCTGTCTGTCTGTCCTGTTAACATGAGATGCGAGCTGGCTAAGGATCTTTATGAGGTGAAGTGAGGAAACAACCTTCTTTATAGTAAATATGATGAATGAATTGCTGAGTCATCAAGAGGTTTGATATTTGGTGGGAAATAACTAGAGGTTGGAATGGTCTTTATTTTGTTTTCAAGAAACTGGATGATACCAGCTCCTCTGAAGGTAGCACCATTGATATAAAACCTGAGGTGGAAGAAGTCCCTGTGGAGGCCCCAGAGGAGTACCTGGACCCAGATGCATGTTTCACAGAAGGTAAGTTGAGTGTAGAGAGAAGCCTGTGAGCTGTTACTGGGCCCTGTGTCTACTGGATGCTTACCTTAAGGTTAGGTGTGAGTCTGGACTGGGGCTGGGCATTTTTAGCCTGTTTTGAGAGTCTTCTTGGACTCTGCATCACAGGTAAACTGATCTAGAAGAATTTGCAAGGTGAAGGCCTTGGAAATGTAGTTGCCATTGCAGGGATCTAGATGACCTACCAGTAGGAAAGGTTGATTTTTTTGTACAGTTAATGCCTTAAGTACTTAGAAGTAGAGAAATCTGCTTCTTTTTTTTTTCTTCCCTTCCCCCCCTTCTGTCACTGGCCTCAATGTCTTTCAGCAACTGATCCATTACAAGTATTCCCATGGCAAGCATATTTTAAATGGTTCAAGGTTATTTTATCAGCAAGTTCTCCATTCCTGTCCTGTCAAGTGCATGGATACCTCACCAAATATAACTAGCTTAATCTGTTCCCAAATCCATGTTAATTCAGGTGCCCAGATACAGAAGTGGTGAAAGTAATCGTAAAACCTCAGTAATATACAGCATTTAAACTGAAACTCAACCCGCTTAATATTATTGGCATCTAAATCTCTTCTTGGCACTGACAATTTTTCATTCTTCCATTTTCTCATCTGTTACCTGACAAAACCTGGGGCTCATATTTCTTTGCCCATTCCAGGTTGCATGCAGCGCTGTAAATGTTGTCAGGTCAATATTGAGGAAGGGCTGGGAAAGTCTTGGTGGACCTTGAGGAAGACGTGTTTTCTGATTGTGGAACATAACTGGTTTGAGACTTTCATCATCTTTATGATCCTACTGAGCAGTGGTGCTCTGGTAAGTAAAATACAGAAATACTTGTAGCCCAATGGTGTTAAACATGTACTTGGGAAAACTGTATAGGAAATTTGGTGAAAAAGAAAGCTGTGATGATTCTTACTTGGAAAACAACACAGCTCTGTTGTGTACTGTACAGAAGCCCTTCTTGATGAGTTTGTATTGTTTAATTTAAGAATGTAGACAAAAATCCTGAAAATTTCTGATGGTAGTTTGACTAGAAATGTGATGATTTTGGACAATCAACTTTTATCTGTCTCATGTCCGCTCTACCAAACAGGGATAATTACGCTTCCCTTTCTTCACTTTCTTGTCTTTGCAGAGCTTCTTGAGTTCCTGATGTTACACAGATGCAAATAATCACTGTGTGTTTGTCCATTTTCACACAGTGGGTTATACAGCAAACAACCACAGCATGCATTATCCACAAGTGGACAGAAGTCCACAACAATTAGTATCCCACAGCAATAGCCGGGCATTTTTTACGTGCATATTTTTCATAATTACTAACAGTGTGATTTCCAAGGAACTTAGCCAGTTTGGATCTACTGAGTGCCAAGTAGCAGATAAAAACCTGTCTGTATGTTACTGGAGTCATACTGGGTGCTGAGCACTTAGAGATAAAGGATTTTACTCAGATCCCTAAAAGGCAGATATGTTCTTGTGTAAACCTAGCTTTGTAGGGTTATTTATTCAGGAGAGGATTTTTTTCCGTTTTTTTTCTTTTTTTTTTTTTTTTGGTGGTGCAACTACTATAACAGATAAATTGCACTGTGTAAGAAATGTAATTCCCCTGCTCCTCTCAGTATTGTTTGAATAACCTTCTGGCTTACCACGTTGAACTGTGGAACAACTCTGATGTAATGACAGGGGTACCTGGTTATTTCCCAGGCTTTTGAGGATATTTACATAGAACAGAGGAAAACCATCCGGACCATCCTGGAGTATGCAGACAAGGTCTTCACTTACATTTTCATCCTGGAGATGTTGCTGAAATGGTGCGCCTATGGATTCGTCAAGTTCTTCACTAATGCCTGGTGCTGGCTGGATTTCCTCATTGTGGCTGTATGTATCCTCTCCCCATTATTTCTATTTGGAAAATATGTTAGCTAGGAGAATGCTGGGGTAATGTTTTCTCCTGAGAAATGTCCTAACTGAATCATGTATTTGATGAGGATTCAAACCCAGATATCTGTAGGTTTCCAAAGCACAATGGAGGATAACACCTTTGAGCCCTTTGAGTTTTGCTGGCATTTCCTATGCAACTGTGGATTTCTGCTCTGCAGGTTCTAGTGAGCCTGCAGAAATACACCTGGGTTTTCCAGCCCTTGGCTTTTTTGCTCTTGTGAAACTGTTTTTAAGAGGTCTGCTGGCATGTTGAGCTCCTGACAGGTGCTAGCAGTGGAAGAAATGGTGCAGACATGGTATTCCTAGGTGACACCTCCTTTCTCTAGTCCTTTGCTTGCATTGTTAAGAAAGGGAGGATGCCGAGGCAAAGTCTTGCAAATAGGAACTGAAGTCCTAAGGATTTGGAGAAGGTGGGGGGAATTTTAGGATCCCAAGTGCTTGGATTAAAACAGGTCGTCATATCCAGTTGTGAAGCAGCATCCTAGTGAGTGCCCCAAGATAAAGTATAAAGAAAAAAAAAACTAAAAAATTTCCAAGCCTCTTGTTGGGAGAAAAGGAACATTTTGAATATGATTCACTTATGCCAAGTTGCTGTTCAGCGACATTATCACTCTGGAAATATTTCTGAGTAGGTGGAGGAACTATCCTTGGAATTCAGGGGCAGAAGTGACTCAAGATGTCTACATTTCCTGTGGAAAACTGACTTTATATATATATATATGTATATATTTCTTTAAAAAGTCCTCTCTGATCCCCTTAACACCTTTCCTGCTAACACACATCTTGAAGAAGTAACTCTTCTTTTCTGAAAATATCTCTTTCACTGCCTTAAGATGAAGTACAAATGCTGACATGAAAACTAATGCTAGCTACCACCTATTCCTCTGTATCTCTTTGAGGAGAGTGTTTCAGAAAATGAAATTCTTTGGGGTACTGTATTAAAAAGAAGACCAGCAGCTAAGCAACAAAAGTTTCCTTGTCTTCTAAAATACCTGCTCAGGTAATAGAAAGACAGGCAATGAACAAGCGCAGCACCAGTGATAAATGTGAGGAACCTGAATTTACAGTACTGTAGGAGAAATTGCTCTCTTGGTATCATAGATGGGAAAGTTGCACAATTTTGTCTGCAGAAAAATCTGAAATGAGAACCAGAGATGCAAAAGCTGTAGAATAAGTTGATGTTAAAATAATGAACCGAGGCTGAATATTACTCAACAAAGTCTCATCTCTGCATAGTATCCTGTAACTGTTGAACATTTTTTTTTCAAGTTTTCTAATGTGATGTAGATGGGGGTTGAGTGAAGTCACATGATGGCAGCCGTAACTAACAGAGAATAAGCCTTTGCATCATAACAACGCTCTTGAATGTTATTTTTCAGGTTTGATAGCATTGTCAAATAACTCTCCTCCTCTGATTCCCAAAGCTTGCTGGGTGTATTTATGAAGACAAAGTCTTTTTCTGGGTAATAATGAAGGCTTCTGCTTTTCAGTCAATCTGGGATTCCTTTTGTCTGACATCGGTGCCTGCTGTGTCTTCTGTTGGAGTGTCCCGAGAGAATAATACTGAAAAGACCCAATGAAAGCTGAAACAGCCTTTAGACATTTTCCTGCCGTTTTGTTAGGTTCAGACTCAGGAACGAGGCATTATCCTAAAGGGAAGAAGCTCTAAAAGTGAGGATTCAGTGAAGCCTGTGCCTTGTATTACATTTAGGGAATAAAATGCTGCAGTTCCATATGCACGCTGTGTATATGGAACTCGTAGCCTGCACCTCCAAATGCCACGAGTATTTCAAAATTTGGGAACTGAATCCTGATAGGTTTCAGGATTCCACCAAAATCCTATAGATGTTATGCCTGTACGTAACTGTCCTCCTCAAAGCTGACCAAAACTTTTGCTTCGTGGGCCAGGTTTGAGCTTCTGCCAATTGCTGCTGCTGCTTGTGCAGCCCTGCCTGAGACCGAGGTCTCACCGTTAGTCTGTCCTGCAGGTGATTCCTTGTAAGACTTTCTGTTCTGCTTGTTTCCAGCCTAATTTGCATGTCCTCAAAGTTCTGTGCAACCCCAGTGTTTCAAACAGAGTCCATTCTTTCAAATCTCATCTTTGAAATAGGTAAACTTTAGGGCACCAGGGGCGTACCAGTGTTGCAGTGCCCTTTGTCTCTTCCCTGGCAGGCTTGGTTTGTTTCACAAGGGCTTTGTTGTAAACCTTTGTGTTTTTTTCACTATGCCCCTGGCATGTTTTTTTTTTTTTTTTTTTCATCAGTGTAACTTCAAAATCCAAAAAAAAAAAAAAGGAAACCGCATGGAAAAAAACAAAGAGCCATGTTGCCATATATTGTGGCTTTCATTTTGTGCACTTATTTTGGTGCAAATCTGAAGACAGAAAAAAAGCATTAAGCACATGCACAAGCAGTTAAATAAGGTGATATCTGTGTCCTGCAACCACAAGCAAGTTTTTTAATTCTTCCAAACACCCCTCTCCCAAAGAGACTGAAAACATGTTCCTATGCTGCTGCCTGGGCAGCGTTAGCCGTTCTTGGAAAGCTGTAATGGGTAGAGAGCATGTTCTGATGGTGGATGAGGAAATATGTGCTTGGCCCACAGAGGGTAAGAGTCTTTTGCTACCCATAATACCCAAAGATGGTTCTTTAGACCAGACTGTGCAAATGTAGCTTTACATCTGAGTCCCTGGTTTTGTCCCTTTTATATCACGGGAAAAGGATATTGTCACAACTGAGGAAGGAAGTCCAGAACAGAGAACAGAAATTCCTCTGCATATTTATCCATTTGAAATCTGGTCCTGAAATTTTCCCGGAATATATGTGCTTTTATAAAGATCATCCCTGTAATTAATTTCATGTTAGTATTTTATTTTTTTTTTAAGGAAAGATAAATAGGAAGTGTCCTATTCTGGGAATTAAGATTTAAACAAAACAAAAAGCCCACATCTGTTGTAGGAGGTCTCATGTTTTTCCATTATTTGTTACTGTATATCGATGTCTTTTTTTTTTTTTCCTTTAAAACAAGGTTGACATATCTGTTCTTATCTGTGTCTGTAACGTGATTCTATCCAAAAATGGAAGATAGTGGGATGCTGGTGAAATGGTGTCTGTAGATACTATTTACATATGGCCAAGTCTTGTGTCATCTAATCCAAAGAATTTTCCATTGGCTCGCGTGGCAATTGGACTACTGCCCTAAATGCACGTGCCAGTTCAAAAAGTAGATGGCCCTGTGCTTTCAAGCTTTTGGTTAATCCTGCAGGGCTCTGGGCTGCCCATGGTCCCAGTGGGCTAAGGATATTTGGTAATTTGCAAGCGTCAAGCCTAAAACTGATTCCAGGCTGCTAAAGAAAACAGGTTGTCTTTGTGGTTACGGCACTGAAAACTGGTATAAAGAAACCTGGCCCCAGCTTTGTCATAATTTTGGTGTTTGAGCCTGAGCAACCACTAATTGCTGTAGTTTGCCTATCGGTAAGATGTGCTTATCTCACCTAACCATCCCTCAAAGATGCTCACAAATGTCCCTGCAGCTTCAAGCAGGCGGCTGCTCTGGTACAAGCAGAAAACCCACACCCTGCTCTTGGGTTTTAAGGCAAGACGAGCTGGGCTCAGCTGCCCCAGAGGCTGACCCCACACTCTGGGCTCAGTGTTGGTGCTTTCCAGAGGTGTTCTGACCGAAGCAGACTCTCAGGCACGCGTCCTGTCCCCGAAGGCCATTGCCGTGGAGGAAACGCTGCCGCTCAGCACGAGCAAGGTGGCTTGCTGTACAAGTTGAGCGCAGGTGGTGCAGTGTGTGTATTTATCTGTATTCTTTCTCATAGGTACCTTTAAAATTTGTCTGGCTTAATTTAATGGGAGCCGCTGGGATCCTGCAGACAGTAAAGGGCGAGGGTAAGGTTTTTGTCATCCGTTTGGGCTCTTCCTTCCGACAGCCCCCTTCTCCGTCTGTGTGTCTCTGCCTCTCTTTCACTTATCTTTCCCCTATGTTCTTTTCTTATGCCTTTCTCAACCGCATTATTTCCTTCCAGGTCGTTTCAGTCAAGTGAAGTAGGCAGCTGGTGTCATGTCTTCGGTATTTATCTATGGGGGCCGCCCAGGCTGGCAGCCGGGGCTGGGCAATCAGTGCTAGGGGATTTGTTCTAACAGTCTGGAACCTTTTTTTTTTTTTTCTTTTTTTTTTTTTCTTCTTTTTCTTTTTTTTTTTTCCTTTCTTTCTTTCTTTCTTTTTCTTTTTTTCTATTTTCTGTGTAGGTCTCTTTAGTCAGCCTTGTAGCTAATGCCCTGGGCTACTCGGAACTAGGTGCCATAAAGTCCCTTAGGACACTAAGAGCTTTGAGGCCTTTAAGAGCGTTGTCCCGATTTGAGGGGATGAGGGTAAGATGCCATTAGCAGCTGATCCTTCTGCATGCCCGTGGAGCGGTTTTTTTTAAGCATGCTAGAACTGATCAAACTGGTGGAAAGACAAATTCCCAACAGAACCATGATGCAGCTGCTGACTCGATCACCTTTACCGTCGATGTCCCCTCACCCTGCCCACTGCTGCACACTCCCCTCTTAAGAAAGGGGAGATGCATCCAGCTGCCTCATTACATTAATTACCGGCCCAAGCCACATGCCATTTGTAGAATATGTTAACACTTGGCTGTTCTCATTTAGCCTGGCTTTGACCTCTAGCATCCGAGGGGGCTTCTCAGCTGTAACTCTTCTATCTAGGGAGAATCACCAGGTGCAAAAAAGCAGAATTTGAACCACCTCAGGGTCTCCACCCCCCTCTCGGTGCTGGCCGCTGCTGGAATTCGATCGAAAGAATCTCTGAGGGGGTTTAAAAAAAATCCAATCTGCCTGCACGGGGGTAAAAGGCTGCTTCCTTTCTTGGATAACCCAGGCCTTCAGGAAGGGACCGGTGGAGAGCTCAGCTGTTTGAGGAAAAAAAAAAAAAAAAGGCTTTGGTTTAATTCCTCTTGTTGCACCTTGTTGTTCTCGGTCCAGTCTGGTGGTGACTGGAAGCCTTGTCTGGTAGTGAAGCTTTTCCTTTCCACTCCCTCCCCTTTACCATGCTTTTACGGTCCCCTGTCCTGTCACTGTGACACTAGCAACGAAGCACAAGCAAAGCATTGAACTTAACAAGCTTTCCTCAAATTCTTAGACAGCACCACTGTCTTGGGGATTTGAAATTATTTCAGTGTCTTGTTACTTTGCCACTAATATTCAGTATTTGGGTGTTTTGTTTTTTTTTTTTCCATTTGGGATTGAAATAGTCTCCTAAGAATATGCAAAAAAAAATTTAAAAAAAAAAAATTGTATGTTATACTGTAAGTAAAGGGTATGTCATATGAATTGGTTTCCCACTTGTTCTTAGAACAATAATTTAGGTCTTTGCTAAATCCCAGTTAGCTCACAACTAGAGATATTACAAGAGATAAGATTATATTACATATAAAAAAGAAATTGCATTTGCAGTTTTACTGCAGGGTTTGACTGGAGTGATTCCCCCTGGATCATTCTGATTTCCTTTGGATTTGCTGTAATGTAATTGAGTGCAAAGTGCAGCATGAAATAGGCCACAAACTAATCAGGAATTCTCAGATTCTGTAGGAAGTGATAGAAGCAAACGATATAATAATAAGTCCAAAGAGGATTGTTGCTTCCCTGATACGTGATTCTTTATTTTGTGTCAGGCTCTGTTAGCTTAATGCTAAACTTTATTATGTAATAGGGTACCAAAGGACGACAATTCTTCCATCGGCACGAAGCTAGAGCTCTTGCTGGCTGTGTGCTGCTCCTTGTCCCCTCCTCAACCCCAGCTTTGTCGCCCTGTCGGGCACCAGACCAATAATGCTGGGGCAGCAGGCTGAGTGTGCACCCGGACCAATTTTCTCGAGGTGGAATTGTTTTGCCCCTAGCAGATTATCAGTGCAGCTCTAATTAATTTCGGTGCCACTAAAGCACGTGGTCGTTTTTGCTAGTGTATTGCTACACAGTAGTTTGTGTGAGTGTCAGGAAAAAGGCTAGTGTGATCCTAAAAGAAAAGACCCAGCACTAAGCGTGTAGGTATGAAAAGCTATTTGAAAGCCATGCTGGAGAGCAGCTGTGATTTATAATACACAGTCAGGAAATTCTTATGCTTAAAGCGGGGGATTTTCACGACAGCAAAATTGATCCAGAATTATGACTGCTAACCAGTGACCCTGTTAGTTACCTAAACCCAATTATTTTTCCTTTATTTTGACTTGAAGACAAGTGTTACTGCCCTGTACAACCAGAACAATTCTTCTAAGCCAGAGAATAGAGATTTGAAATGCCTTTGCAAAGGAAACAGAAAATGTAGTTCTTTGCTTTTCTCTACTCCATAGTAATCTGCATTTTAAAGAGCTTGCTCTGCTCTTAAATTATTCAGGAAGTTTGACAGTAATGCTATGAAACATGCATGCATTTTTGTCAATTGCCAATGTACAGTCTGCACACAAAAGCCATGTTCCTTCGCTCGAATCTTTTTTAAATGCTGTATAAATTTAACATCCTGTAAGTGACCATATTTCAAGAGGCTATAACACTTTTTTTGCTTGTTGTGACGAGCTGGAATAGACCAGCATGCCGATAGCTGAAGGATTTTAGAACAAAAAGGCGTGCTGCTGTTGTGTCAGTGTGCAGCAGCGAAGCATCCTACTTGGGTGAAGGAGGAATGTAAGCAAAGGCGTTGTTATGTACAGAGCCTGTCTGCAGGGCCTGCCTCAAATCTTTGCCTTCAGAACTCCCTGTGGACACAGCGATGAGTTCAGGATGTCATTTACTAATTGCAGTGCTGCTCATTGTCTAGATCACTGTTTTCTTTCAGTTTTCCTTCATGCTTACTAGGATGGAGGATGGGCGCTTGCTGCAGAGCTTAGCACGTGTGTGGCAACTGCATCCAGCAAACAGATCTTGTACAAGGAGAGGGGACGCCTGGCCGTGGCCAGGAGAAGTGGCAGGGCCAGCAGTGGCTCAGGTGCTGCTGTCTGAGGGCTCCTGGATCGCACCGTGTCGAGAAGTCTTTTCAAAGCTGAGGTGCAGGGGTAAAAACAGTTTAGCTGCCGTTCATCTATTAAAGGAATCTAAATTAGGAGACCATCATCAAAGATTTAATATCCTGCTGACCTAACTCTATTAAAAGTCTGGTAGCTTAAATTTTGTCATGTGTTGGCCAGGGATGCTTAGGGACATGGTGCTCCCAAACCGTGGGCACTAAAATTAGGAGATGGTGGAAGACACAAGCTCTGACCAAATCCATTCCCACTCCCTGCCGTGTTTGCTGCAGTTTGGAGGAAGGAACATGGCTTTTCTGTCTTCTTGAGCCTGCATAGCTGCATGCTCAGCTGTCTGCCTGAGACAACATGATTGGCCTTGCTTAGTCACCAATATGATCTTGATGTTTACAGCAACTCACTGCTTAGTCCTAACAAAGCAATTCGGGGCTTGGTCCCGTTCCCATCGAAGTCAGCCTCTCGCAGTTTGCTGGTGACCTTGGTGGGAGCAGGAGGCAGGTGCCGAAGTGATAACAGCCTTGTTTGAAAGTGGGGAATGGCCGTAAGGGCCACTGGCTGCTAAGACCCATCAAATCCGTGAGCAAAAGCATCCTCAGGCTTGGCTCTGAGAAAATTGTAGTTAGGAGCCTATTTGAGACCGAGAAGAGAGTTTTGAGCCTCACTCAGTAATGCCCCCCTCTCCCTTTTGGCAACTAAAATGATTTAAAATAATCGTTGTTTACCGAAAGAAGTGACAAATCCAAAACCAAACCCAGCAAATCTAATAAGCTGGCCTGTTTTATTTTAAAAACAGAGCTTCAGTAGGTGGCTTTTAAGCTGAATTTTTTACTGCTTGGAATAAGTTCACTGCCAACTTCTGCGTGGAGTAAATGCCACAGATCTGTCAGTGGCCTTACCTCCTATTCCCCTCCCCAAAAAGAGCTGTATTAATGCTTGCTGTCTCCTGCCTTGTGTTTTGTACTGAAACTTTTTCCCACCCCTTCCAACACAGGTGGTTGTCAATGCCTTGGTTGGCGCTATCCCTTCCATTATGAATGTGTTGTTGGTCTGCCTTATCTTCTGGCTGATTTTCAGCATTATGGGGGTTAACCTGTTTGCCGGGAAATATCATTACTGCTTTAATGAAACATCCGAGGAGCGCTTTGAAATAGATATTGTTAACAACAAGACAGACTGCGAAGCCCTGATGCCGCCCAACTCCACTGAGATTCGATGGAAGAATGTGAAAATTAACTTCGACAACGTCGGGGCAGGATACCTGGCTCTCCTGCAAGTTGTAAGTTTTGCCTTCACTGCCTCCCCAGTAGTGGGAAACCCAAGATTTTTCTGATGTACTCTCTGCATTTGGACTGCTTCCCTCTCTCCATGAAATACAGCATCCCACTAAATAAATCCACCCAGGTTTGGTTCTGGAAGAAAAAACACCATTTTAGCTTTCATCCCTTTGCTGATGTGGGGCTCCCAGCTCAGCAGGTGGCCCCAGCTCCACTCTTTAAAAGAGCAAACCAAATCATCCATGAGCTGACAGTAAACCTGCACATTTAGGTTAAATTAAAAGGTAAATATTTAAGTAATATTAAAGTTACTTATAAAGGGAGGTGACAAGGGCCAGGGAATCCCTGACATAGCTGGCACAAAGCAGGCTTGTTCATCTTTATTTCAGGTGATTTCTAAACGAATGTGTGTTTTCTTTGCTAGGCCACTTTCAAGGGCTGGATGGACATCATGTATGCAGCAGTAGATTCCAGAAAGGTAAAGTGCATGACCACTCACAAGCTCGCCTTCCTGTAGTTCACACTGCTATTTTGCTAAAAGTGAACAGTAAAAATTGTAGAACTATGCTTATGTAACGTATTTCAAGTTGTGACTTTTCATTTGCTGCTGTAACTGTGGTGAGATAAAAGATGCTCAAGCAAATCCCCAAAAGGGCTGTCCCCTGGTTGCTTTAGAGGCAGGGAAACTCCTGGTGGACTAGAAATACACTGAAAAAATGAATACAATATATATTTTGTCATCAGAATATATTATGGGGGGAATTAGCCAGGAGATCCTCAATGAACCTTCATCACTTCATCAACAAGTACCCAAGTGACTGAATTTTTGATATTCTCTTTTTTGGAGCTCTTTCTTCAGGCACTTTTCTTGTTCTTACATGCTGGAACCATGCAAATACTTCCTTTTTTCTTCTTTTTATTCTCTTTCCTTGGTCTTGTAAGAAAATATTTCTGAATGGATTTTTCTTGTCCTACACTGGGTGCAAGGCTGGAAGCAAACAGCATGACAACGTTAAGACAGCGTAAAAATGTTTTTCCCTTTTTGGTAAACTGATGGATTTATATTCCCCTCTTCAAAAGAAAGAACGATGCCTTCACTTTGACAGTGCTTGTCATTAAAGTGATCATTTCCCTTGTGATTTACAAATTACTGTATACTGTGTATGCCTCATACAGGAGCACTGACCTCATCCTGGCTGATGCTGAGCTGTGCTTCTGAGACAGGTGGGAGGTAGAGTGCTGGGGAGAAGGATGGGGACCTCCCCTGAGCACAGAATTACAGTTAAGAAGGTGTAGAAAGTTACAAGAAAGCTGTCTTTAGACAAAAAGGAAACTTCTAAAGAAACAAGAGCTCATTTTTGACTATATTTGTGTGATGTCTTTGCAGTGTCATTTATTTCTCTTCTCCCTTGCAGCAAGAAGAGCAACCCAAGTACGAGGACAACATTTACATGTACATATATTTTGTTATCTTCATCATCTTTGGCTCCTTTTTCACCCTGAACTTGTTCATTGGTGTCATCATTGACAACTTCAATCAACAAAAGAAAAAGATAAGTATTTGCTTATTAGCAGGGGAGCTGAGACCCATTTGAGGAATGTTGATAATTCAAGCTGGTGGGGTTTTTCTGCATATTAAGGCCCAGGACCTTGAGCTCCTGGCACAAGCCCCACTGGGACTAGAAGAACAGGCTCAGAGAGTACAAAGTGACCCAAAGCTTTATGTAAAACTCTAGCTAGATTGGAACTTTTCCCTAGAATAAATCCGCATGCATTTCTGTTTGTTTGTTTGTTAATTCCTTATTTGTTTTTCCTTGACTGAAATATATAGACTGGAGGTAAGATATCCTCCTTGCCACTGTTGTTTTTACTCTCTCTAATAGTGCTTTTCTTCTTTGGAAGTCAAGCTAAGGATTTGTGTGTATGGAATACCTGCTAAATGGCCTCCATTTTAGAAAAAAAAAAAACAACACCTCTGCTACCTCTTTATCACAAATGAGATAGAGAGGATGGGGAAGGATATAGCGCAATAAAGTGGGTTATTCATAGGAAAAAATATTCCGTTTTCTTCAAAAGAAAATCAGTAGATCTTGGGTATTAGTATAAGTTATTTCTGTCTAAAATAGCTGCCACCAACTTCCCATATGGCAGGTATCCTCATGACTTAGTTAGCATGTTATTCCTTCCCTTTCTGGTGCATGAGCTGATTGTAACCAGTTTTCCTTTGCCCCTTTACTTTGGAGGTCAAGATATTTTCATGACAGAAGAACAAAAGAAGTACTATAATGCCATGAAAAAACTGGGCTCAAAGAAACCTCAAAAGCCTATTCCCCGACCTCTGGTGAGTATGTTATAAAGGGAACTGCAGAATAGACTTTCAAAGGAGTTTCAGCTCCAAAAGCAGCCTTTGTTCTAACTCAGGCTGGAGTGCACATCACCATGTTCTTGTCATTATAATCCAGGTATGATCTGAGAAAGGTTAAAATGCTACAGCTGTGGTTGGTGTTAATCAGTTGGCTCACTTGAATCAACAAAACAATCTGAAAATGCTGTGGCTGAGAGGCTATGCATAGAGAGGGGGTGGCTGCCTGGCGTTAGTGAGTAGGGTCCTGGACAGTCAGCCAGCCATGTGGGTTACATTGATTGAGATCTAAGCACGTTTCCCTGCCTTGTGAAAGGCTTTGTGGTGAGTCTCGTAGGTAATGCTATGGATAAGTCATCCTGCTCTTCTTCCTGACTACTGCCAGGATGCAAAATAAGTGATGTGAGTTCATGTACCCTGCAGTCAGAGCCACCACTGCAAGGGGGACCTGGCTGCTCTCTCCAGCTGTCAATGAAATTGCATCACTCTGCCTTTGCTCCCAACAAAGAGTGAGATATGCGCTGGTAGTAGGGTTGTGGTAGTCCATTTTTGATATAAATAGTAGCATTTTCCCTACCTTTCCCGTAAACAAATTGATTTGAGGCTAGAGGATGCCTTGAAAGCCTTAAAGGATTCTGAAAAACTATGTCCTGATGCACGTTGTTACCAAAAGGAAAACAACTTGCTGTCTTAACACTAGATTTTGTGTTCAAACCTGTTTGGATCATTGTCTCTCCCCATTTGCACAGAACCGTATTCAGGGAGCTGTCTTTGACTTTGTAACTCAGCAAGCTTTTGATATAGTCATCATGATGCTCATCTGCCTCAACATGGTGACCATGATGGTGGAGACAGACACACAAAGCAAGCAGATGGAGGACATCCTTTACTGGATCAACCTGGTGTTTGTCATCTTCTTCACCTGTGAGTGTGTGCTGAAGATGTTCGCCTTGCGGCACTATTATTTCACCATCGGGTGGAACATTTTTGACTTCGTGGTTGTGATTCTGTCCATTGTGGGTAAGTGCAATGCAACTTAGAAGGCTGTGAGTGTTAGGCTGTTTTTCCTGGTGTGTGCACAGTAAGGCACATTTTTGTCATTGAAGAGGATGTATAGGTACCAGGATTGCTGGCTTCTCTTTTTAGCCATGTGAAGAGATGGTGGCAGAGTTTGGCAGCTTAAAGTCCTGACTCATGCACCTTTCTCCCTCTATTCTGGCATTCATTTCCAGTTGTATGGAGTAAAACACTTGACAATTACTCTCCTTGTCTTTAAAAACAGAAATTTTACTCACCTCGTTGGAATGTTATAATGCTTACTAACCACTGAAAATAGCATTGCAGTGCTTCCTACATCAGCATGTGATTTGCACTCTTGTTTTCAGTTCAGTTGAATGTTGAATCAACCAGTTTCCTCCAACAGGTTTTTGTTTTTAGTAGCTAATCTGTAAAACACAGGAAACCTCACAAATACTACAGGGTTGCTTAAAGACCTGGCTGGACGCAGCTGTGCCCAGGCATACTGACAAAACAAAATTGGAACTCAGAGGCTGTCCTGCAGTGTAAAACTTAAATCAAAATTTGGCTGCTGCTCGAAATAACATTAGTCTTATGTGTGTTTAAGCATTTTCAAAACAGAGCCCATAACCTGAATGTGTTGTCTAGAATCCCATGGCAGAGTTAAGCAGCCAGACACCTCTTAAGAAACAGCTCATCCATCCTTACACAGGTGGAATTAATCACTCTGTAGCTGTACCTCTCCTACTCTCCAGGCAGGGGAGCTGTCTGGGGAGCCTGAGCAGCTAGCCAAGACTCAGATGCCTGAAAGTGAGGCCTCATAAACACAGAGCCCTTCTGAAAATCAATGTGTTTAGTGTTCCCAGTCCCCTGCCTAGGTTCAGAAGAGGAAGCAGACTGCACGTCACTGCATTGTCACTCTTGTCCCTTTCCTTCTTCTTTAGGAATGTTCCTGGCTGAAATCATTGAGAAGTATTTTGTATCACCCACGCTCTTCCGAGTCATCCGACTGGCTCGTATTGGACGTATCCTGCGTTTGATCAAAGGAGCCAAAGGAATCCGCACCTTGCTTTTTGCCTTAATGATGTCTTTGCCTGCCTTGTTCAACATCGGCCTCTTGCTGTTCTTGGTCATGTTCATCTTCTCCATCTTCGGCATGTCAAACTTTGCCTACGTCAAGCATGAGGCTGGCATAGATGATATGTTCAACTTCGAGACCTTTGGCAACAGCATGATCTGCTTGTTCCAGATCACCACATCGGCTGGCTGGGATGGCCTGCTGCTGCCCATCCTAAACCGGCCTCCAGACTGCGATCTAGACAAGGAGCATCCCGGGAGTGGTTTTAAGGGGGATTGTGGGAACCCTTCAGTGGGGATTTTTTTCTTTGTGAGTTACATCATCATCTCCTTCCTGATCGTGGTCAACATGTACATTGCCATCATCCTGGAGAACTTCAGCGTGGCGACAGAGGAGAGTGCGGATCCGCTGAGTGAGGATGACTTTGAAACTTTCTACGAGATTTGGGAGAAGTTCGATCCCGATGCCACGCAGTTCATAGAGTACAGCAAGCTCGCGGACTTTGCTGATGCTTTGGAACATCCTCTCCGGGTCCCCAAACCCAACACCATTGAACTCATTGCCATGGACCTGCCTATGGTAAGTGGAGACAGGATCCACTGTTTAGACATCCTGTTTGCCTTCACCAAACGTGTCCTGGGGGACAGTGGAGAGCTGGATATACTGAGACAACAGATGGAGGAAAGATTTGTGGCATCCAACCCTTCCAAAGTGTCTTATGAGCCCATCACAACTACGCTGCGGCGTAAGCAGGAAGAAGTCTCAGCAGTGGTTATGCAGAGGGCTTACAGGGCTCGTTTAGCCAGACGGGGGTTTGTTAGCCGAAGGCCTGTCCCCACAAAACTGGAAAACGGAGGAACAAACAGGGAGAAAAAAGAAGGCACCCCATCCACAGCATCTCTCCCGTCATATGACAGTGTGACTAAACCTGAGAAGGAGAAACAACAACGGGCAGAGGAAGGAAGACGAGAAAAGGCAAAAAGACAAAAAGATGTCAGGGAATCCAAGTGTTGAGACAAAATAATAGAATTGTACAAATTTAAAAATATTTGCAAGTGAAAAAGATTGTTTACAAACTTCATGAAATATATCAATACAGAACAGCTGTGGAGACACTTACCTGAAGATCTTATACCAAACATAGTCTGCTTACTATGTGACAGCGTTGCATCTAAAGCAGTGACCTACCACCTGTTTAAAGGACCCTTGTAAACAAACATTTAAAAACAAAAAAGGAAAAAAAATGGATTTTCTATTGTTTGGGCAGGTGGATACTGCATGTTCCACATCAGTCAATGCAACTTAGGACAAACAAGCAAAATAAAACACACACACACAGAAACAAAACCCGCTGCTGGGATTCATATATTTTCCAAAGCAGCCAAAAATGGATTTTATTTTCCCATTTTGTTGATTATTATTGAAAGAAAACCCAGAAGTCACGATGTTAAAGGGTTTGTTCATGCAAAATTAGATTTGCATTTAGCTAAGCAGCAAAATCAAAAAAAAAAAGTGAAAATAAGCAAAACAACAAAAAAAGAAACTAACCACCCATTTAGCCCATGCCATTTAATTAATTGTCATAGTTTATTTGATATTTATTATCTGCATTCTACTTTCTACATGGGCTTTACTTGGTTTGGGAGATGGGGTAATCGGGTACCTTCAGCCTGCAACCAGCGCAGGCTGATTTCCCCAAAACTAAAAGTGCTCGTTCAATGCATAGAAACGATTTGCATGATGGCATGCCGTGACCAGGAACCATGCATGAGGAATCATTAAGCCACAAGACACTCAGTAATCTGTCCACAGCAGTGTGTTAAGCCATAAATTCGAGGCACTCCACTGACTACCGTACACTGTATTTGGAGATAAACTTTAACAATAATCATGCCCTTCACCGGTACTTACCCGTTCTTAGCAATCTTTCATAGACCTGCCAGTAGAAAAAAAAAAAAAATGAAACAAGCAGATGAAATACTTGTGTGTGTGTATGTTTAACAGCGTGTCTTTTTTTTCCCATACAGCCGTCTTTTGCACACTGAAATATAACAAAACTAAATGCTGCTCTGGACCTCATCCAAGGGGAGATGTTAAAACCTGAGAATGGCTCGTTATACTCTGTCACTGTAAAACCAAAATCTAGGGCTTAAATACCAGCCAGTAAGTTAATTTGTATCCTGCGATATTTAGCATAATATTAATTATTAGTCAGCCTCCATCCTGCAGCGTAGACACTTTTTTTTTTTTTCCTTCCCCTGTGGAGATAAGTGCTAAAGACCGTAGCATGGCATCTCCATGGGTAGAGATGTGGGGAGCTTGCAGGGAGCTCACCGCACTCAGCTGGCCCACGGCCCTTGGGATCCCCGCTCCAGGCAGCTTTCAGCAGCCCCGACCCCTTCCTCCACTCCTCCGTTGGCTTTTGCAGCACTGCACGGGTTTGGGTTTGTGGTTTTTTTTATGCTTCTGTAGCCATGAGTTGTGGTTTGCTTTTTTTTGATGGAAGCAAAAGGCATTGCGTGCCCGTGGGCGGTGGGACCAGCACCAGCCCGGGGGTGCCAGGGGGGGCGAGCCGGGCGTCAGGTGCCTTCGCCTCCTTCCCATCTCTTACGCTTTCACGGACTGGCAACTAAAAAGGCCCTGCAGGGTGGGTAGGAATCAGAGCTACCTCTTGCCTAGTCTTCTCGCTGCAGCAGTAAATAGCGCCACAGAAGAGAAGGTCAAACATTTCTGTTTTCCTAGCGATCCCAGCCTCTCCGCCGTCCCCCGGCACGTTTCGCGGTGTCCTCCTGACTAAGCCAGCTCTCAGCCAGTGCTCTGGGCGCTGTTTTTTCTTCAGGGCCAGCACGGGTCTCCCCACAGGGTAAGGTTGGCAGCGCCGCAGCCCAAAGGAGACGCCGGGGTCGGCGCCGCTGCCGACCCCAGCCGGGCATCTCGCGGGCTGCGCCGCACGCGAGCGCGGTGTTGGACCGTGGACCAAAACCAAGGGCGCCCATCCTAGCGGAAAAAAAAAGGCACCAGAACCTGTCGATGGCAGGAGGAATCCTGGTTGGCGTAAGCTCACCCCCCCCACCCCATGACGTTTTTCCAGGAGTCGCTCGCAGCGCAGGAAGCCACGCAGCAGACAGCCGTGCCAAGTCAGCCGCTCGCCGCACGCAGGCCAGCCATCGCCGTGCCGGGAGCAGCTCTGCTGCGCCCAGGCACACAGCAAGGAACCTTTTCTATCCTGTCAGCTCTTGCCCCAGTCGCTCCTAGGATATGATGTATAATAACAGAGAAAAAACATACATATGTACAGGCTCCATTGTAAACAGCACAAGAAAAAAAAAAAATAGCTGAAAAGTGTGGTTGAACTTTTTAAGAGAATATTATAAATACTGTAATATATCATTTTATTTTATCAGCATGCCTTTTTGTAAATACAAAGAACTACAAAAATAATAGAATGGCTTCTGGCTTATGCCATTGTCCATGTTTATTTTTATTTTTTTAATATCTTTCTGTTGTCCTTAGACTTTAGATAGCCAGTAAATGTCCCCCAAAGAAGAAAACAAAACCCTACCCTCCAAAAAAAAATAATAAATAGATTTAAACAAACAATCAAAAGGCTTTATTGCAAGTGATCTTTGCAACATCAGGAGTAGGCATTTTTGGGTTCCAATGTGCAATAAGTTGACCACTTCTATGCAAGATTTGGCTAAACTTCATAATTGTTCTTAAGCTGGGCTATTGACTCGTAGGTGAAGCTTGGTACATTTAGCGTTCATGCTGGCACTTTCATTAAGCTGCTCAATTACTTTCAGAAAAATCCCTTCAGACTCTGTATATATATTTATTTTTTTAAACGTTAGATCTGTATTAAACGCGAGAGGCCGGTGGTGTCGTTAATCGGTATGGCTTAAAAAGGGAGAGGAACAAACAGTGTCTTCACCTGTTCTTTGGCTGGAGGCAAGTCCTTCTGCTCAGAGAAAAGTTTTGCAGGGTTTTTGCTTTGTTCTTCATCTCGGTTTGCTGCTCGGGGCAGGCAGCGCCATCAGCACAGGTGCTGAAGATACCGGATCTGCATTTCGGTGCGTCTTCACTGGGTGAAGCCAAGGACAGAGGGGAACTTGGGTCCAAAAGCATTAAGGACGTCGGTGTCATACACAAGTCTGAATTCAAAGGCATACACAGAGTTTATATTCCAGATTCAGGGTTGTGGGCATAAAGTGAGGGTGGTGTTGGCAATAAAAGGGGCATAGCCAAGAAGTCAAGACTACAACAAGTAGCTCTCTTCCCTCCCCCCATTTATCAAATTCCCCTTTTTGGTTAGTTTCTTACCGTGTTCTGAAAAGAGCAGAGGGGAAGGGCAAAAAAAGGAAATACCAATTAAAGCTGCTTTATTCACTTCTCCTGTTCACCTTTTTTTAAAATATAGAAGCCAATGTTGAACGACAACAAAAAATTAATAAAACCATGATGTTAGAGGCCACACCCGAGTTTGACTTATTTAATTTTCCGCCGCAAAAAAAAAAAAAAAAAAGTTAAAGCTGTACAAGATCAATAGTGAAGATTAGTGTATTAGAAATTGCATGGTGGCTCATAATGTTCTTACCCAACATGATTAAGAATTACGTTACTATAAGCCAAAAGACAATAAAATAAACGTTACCCTTTTCACTGTACAAGGTAAGGTTGTCTCGGTGTCCCAGTTATTTGCCTGGTTGCACTCTCCTTCCCCTCCATACTTCTTTTTTTGGTTGCTTTTTGGTTGAAAGCGTGCAAGAGAGCCCAGAGTAGGAGGCTGCTGGGGGGAGGTTGGTGTCTCAGCTCCTGCCAGTGCCTGGCTCGCCCTTGCTCCCAGTCTTGTGCCATGCTCAGGGCATCCCTGGGGACCGGTGGCTTGGTGGCCACAGGGCTCCTGGCCATGGGCATGGTGCCCCTCATCCCTTCGGGCATCGACCCCATCAGCCCAGCATCAGCTCCAGCTCCTCACACATCTTCTGTGGAACCAAAGGGCTGAGTCGTGTCTGAGCTCCGTGCCTCACCTCGCTGGGGGCCAGGATCTGAATTGAGTTGTTGCTCGTCAAATGGCCAAGGTAGCGCCTTGAAATTATTTCTTCTGCTAGGTCCAAATTAATTCACTAAACGTGACTTTTAGGGCCAGGCACTGCGCCTCGACATGGACAGCAACACAACCATTTTCAAAACAAATTAAAAAGAAACAAAAATCACTTCCCCTTTGCCAGGTGGCTGCATACTGTAATTATGCGCACAAAGGGCATGGTTTCCAGCAAGAGAAACATCATCTCCTCTTAGTACGGGAAGCAGGACCCCTGCCTTCTGCTCCCACTTTTACCCATCTGTAAAATGGGCATCTCATTACCTACCTCACAGGGGTGTTGTGAGGCTTAATTAGCAACTGAGTGTAACGATTTGGGACATGCAGCTAGCACGGGCACCACGGTGTGCACAGCACCAGCTTGGCCCATAAAAATGCTGCTACAAAAACCCTTCTTGGCCAGCAATGCTCCAGCTGAGGCAGCTTCCCCCTGCTGGGGTGAGACCCCGCTGCTTGCTTTGCTCAGGGGTTGGTCCAAGGCCCCCATGGCAACCTTGCTCCCCCAGCACCCCCAGGTTTTATTCTCTGCTTTATGGGAAGAAAGGAGGAGGACGGGACCAGTCGGGGGAGGTAGGAATGAGCACAGGGAAATGCAGCGGGCTGGGAGTTCAATGTCTGGACTTTGCGTTCCTTTGTATTGTACATCTTTTTACTTTGGAATTTGCAATAAAAAGCTGTGTCCAGCTTGGTTTCATTCTCTCTCTTGGATGCCCTATCATTCTGTTACCTTCACGATGTAGCTGAGCACGGTAAATGCCTGTCCTGTGCCCCAAAAGCACCACACGAACTTGCCTCGGTGCTTGGGCAGCTCTGGAAACCAGGAGGTGCAAAGTCTTCTTCCTGCTCACAGGGATGGGGCTGAGTTATCCCAAAAAGCATACAAAGGACAACAGCGATAACGTGACCTAGTTCTGACCAGGGACGTGGTACCAGAGCGATACAGGGATGTACATGGAGCTGAGCTTTTTGGGTTCAAGGCTGGCTGTTTGCTCAACGGGCTTTTAGTGTTCAGGGAGGCCAAGTGCTAAAATGCATTGGGGGAAGCATCCTGCCATAAATGCTGTGTGCTTGCTTCTGGACATCAGCCTACCCCTGCAAACAGACGGCACTAGGGGCAGATCTGTAACCCCTAAGCAACAGCACCTTGGGCTTTCACAAAGCCATCCCTGCAGAGTAAACACCCTCGTCCTTCACTGCGGTGAGGCTGTCAGGGATGCAGCATCCTCAAATCTCTGCTCCCTACCTCCCCATGCCCCCTCAAACGCCCCGGTTCCTGTGGCCTATGTGCTGCAGCGTGGCAGATGGCAAAGCCGCCTCTCCCACAGCTCCCCCAGGTCCGGTAACAGCGCGAGCGGGGCGGCCGCTGGGCTCTGACCTTCGCTTACTGTAAGGAGCAGCCCCGAGAGGAGCAGCCCTGTGCCAGGAACCGACCGCGCTGCTGCTTCAGGGAACAGCACTCTCTAAAGGGCAGGAGATAAAATTTCATTTAAAAGAAAAAAAAAAAAAAAAGATGAGTCGGTGTTATTTGTCCTTTATTTTCTTCTCTGTTACTGTATTCCACTGCTCGTTGCTTGGTTTGATGCAATCTGTTTCTTGATGCAAAATAAAGATTTTTAACTCGAATGACAGCAATCAGAACCAAAGCAAAAGGTTTTTATTTACTGCACAGCAGTTCCTTGGCTAAGAAATGGAGCGAAAAGCCCAGCCCCAATGTAGCAGACAGCCCAACAAGCAACCAAAGCCCCCACATTGGCCACAGGTTGAGCACCTAGAGCACACTCATCCCAAAACCCAGCTCCAGGAAAGCAAAGGGTGTTCAGGATGACTCCAAGCAGCACAAAACACCTCCATGACCATAGTGCATCAAGGCATTGGTGTTATAATTAACCTCTCTCCCACGAATAATTAATCCCAGCTCCTGGTTTAGCCTAATAACACAGCAGAGAGCTTTTGCCTCTGCCCAGGTTGGGTGCTGGGGGGCACCCAGAAGCTTTGCAGCCCAATGGACAGGGGGGTGCTGGATCCAGAGCATCGCAGTGCTGCCTGCCCAGGTACCTGTGGCCACCAGGATGCCTCCAAGCATCACCAACCTGCAACCCCGCAGCATGGAGGGGGGACTCTGAGGCTGCCAGGAGAAGCAGCCACCTCGGGGTGTTTGGGGATGCTCCACAGCCAGTGCTGTCAGCCCCCTGGAAAGGCAAAACGGACTGAATCAGGTGACAAGCTCAAACCTGATCCTCTGAATCATGTTGCTGGAGTTCATCTGGAGGGGATTCCTACAGGGCTTCCTAAAGCCAAGGAGAACACAGAACACACAGAGTTGGCCTCCAGCTCTCGGCCTCTCCACGAGGCTTTATTGCTGCTCGGTTTCCCTCCAGCCCCTTCTGGGAGATGCTCTGGTCCGGGTGATGTCCCTGCTTCAGGTGGTGCCTGAGCCCAGCAGCCAGCGACAGGAGTAGGCAGCAGCCAGGGTGACGAGGACGGAGACGAGGAACCCCCCGAGGATGCCGGAGACCACGGAGCTGACCCAGCCCAAGAGGCTGCGGGTGTATGGGGGGGGCGGCCGCCTCTCGAAGCGCAGCTCCCCCAAATCTCCCATGCCCCCAGCCAGGGCCCTCCTGCCCCGCGCCCCCACGGGCTGCTCGCCCTGCAGCAGCAGCCGCGAGGAGGTGAGGTGCTGCACGGTGCGGCCGTACTCCTCCACGTTCCTGCGTAGCTCCAGGCTCCTGTCCTGGTTCAGGTTTTTCCCCAGCTCCCGGGCTATGTCGGGGCGCCCGATTTGGTGGAGGCTGCGGACCAGCAGGTCCCAGGACATCCCCTCTCCCGCCGACTCCAGCCAGCTCCGCAGGGCTTCCGAGCAGCCAGGGCGGTGGCGGTGGCTGCCCCCCAGGAGCTCCATCTCCCCCTGGTCCTCCTGGGGTCCCAGCAGCTGTCCCTGGAGCTGGCGGCACTCGGACAGGGACAGCAGCGCGGCGATGCGGCTCATGGTGTGCCGTCCCACCTTGTCCGCCACCGTGTCCTTGCACCAGCTGCCTGCCACCAGCGAGAGCAGGATGAGTGCTGCGGGTACCCTTGACATCGTCACGTCCCAGAGACACGGCTCCCCCAGGTGACCTCACAAGCTGACACATTCCAGGGACGTGTCCCCTGTCACCCTGGTGGCGTTGTCCTTGTCCCTCCCAGGGCTGAGCATCAGTTTGTTGTTCCGGGGTCCTGTTGTCCCCAGCGACTTGTCACTGCTTTTTCAAGAGAGGATTTGGCCGTGGCTCAGCCAGGACACCTCCACCAGCCTCAGCCCCACTCCTAAACACAAGGGCAGAAGCTGCCATTTCCTTGCCAGGAGAGTGGATGCAGAGCCCTGCAAACCCCACTGGGCTGGAAATGGGGCCCGTTCCCCTCTCCACCCCACAGTCCGAGGGAGCAGAAAGCAGAGCAGGGTTCAACCGAGGGGATTTTGCACAGGGAGCAGCCGAGGAGCCGTAACCACGAGGTGGCAATGCAGCCCTGGCGACAGCAGCCTCCCCAGGCACTCACACTTGATAACCCATGTCGTGATAAGGCTCCTTTTTCCCAGAACAAGTGTGTTTCTCCCCAAACAGCCCCAGCATGGGGTGATGCACAAGGCAGGGACCCAGGAGCAGGACCGATGCCCTCACCAGAGGCTTGGTAGGCTGGCATTAGGGGGCTCTGTCCTCCAGCATCCCCTCTCCTGGCTCACTCCATCATCACAACCCTGCAACCCTCAAGCTGCAGGGCTCAGGCATGGCAGGGATGGGTCTGGAGCTGACTTTGCCACCTCAGATGGATTTAGCCACTGGACGAGGACTACCACAGACTCACGGAGGCAAACCACACATTGTGGAGGCTGTTTTCAATCCCATCGCAAAGATCAGAGAAGAATTGCCCCTGGAGAATGGATTTCTCCAAGATTTTGGTCCAGGACCTTCAGGAGCTTCAGTAAGGAGAGGTCTGGAGGGTGATGGTGAGGTTGGGACGGCTGCTTCGTGCCCTGCTGGGGAGCATTTCCAGGAGTTTTCACCTCACCAAAAGCTCAGCCTCTGTCTAAACGGGGCACACACCTGGCCAGGTTCATATGGAGCCACCCAGCTGAGTGGCCTGAGTCCAGGCACCCAACCCAGCACCGTGGTCCTACCAAAACTGAACGAATTCTGCATGGAAAAAAGCAACCAACCAACAAGACAAAAACCCAAATCCAGCTGTGGGCTACCGCTGTCACAGAGGCCTTCAACGAGATCACTTTTTCTATGCTGCTCTTATCAGAGCTTGCTACAGAAAGTCTCTTTTAAACAAACCTGTTCTCTGCCCCATTCCTGCTGCCACGTGGAGGTGGGTTTCTCCTGCTGGGAGAAGCAGAGGAGCTGGGGAGATCAGAGCATCCCCCAAAACGCCAGGAGCTCGGGCTGGCTCAAGCGGGCAGGATTCACCAGCTTTGTGGTGTTACTCAGCCACACGCATGCTTTCCATTTTCAAGTCTCCAAATCCCTCCAAAAGGTCAGGGCCCGGCTGCAAATTCATCTCAGTGCTCTGCAGTGCCAGGAAGCATCCACCTCAGCCGCCTTTGCCATCACATCCCAGCTGGAAGCAGCCTCCAGCTGAGCTTTCCATGCTCTGGGACCCAGCTCTGCTCTCCCCAAGGCACTATTTTGGGTCCCCCCCAGCAGCGATAGCTCAGCCACTGCCAGGGGCCTTCGCCGGCACATGGAGGCACTTTGCTGGCCATGGCTGGACTCAGGAACAAAAGCAGAGGCTGCTGCCCAAGCAAGGGGCCCCTGAAACCCAACACGGCCCGTATAGGGACAGGGGGAGGGGAGCACTGCAAAACCCCAAACCCCACCGGCTGGATGTGAGGTGTGAAGTGCCACCAGCTTCTGCGTGCTCGGCCTCGGGATGCTCGCAGCAGGTGGGGAACAGCAGAACCAAGCCTCCCTTTGCAGGAGGAGGAGGAGGAGGAGGAAGGAGCCTTCTTCCCATTTTCCAGGCTTGCAGCTCGGCAGCCCATCTACCAAGTAATTTATTCATAGCACAGTAACCTCAGGGGGTCCCAATAAAAGGCCAGAGCTGGCCTCATTGTCACAGATGCCGAGCACGCACAAAGGGCTCCACGCACCTCCACGGACACCAACAAGAGCCAGGAACGCCACCACGGCCCCCCTGCCCTCCGCAGCTCCTCGCCCCGCTGCCCACGGAGGCACCCTGGTGTCGCCCAGCTAATTAGCACAATTAATTCTGCCCCGCGACCCAGGCTGCTCGCCTGGCACCGCCGCTGAGCCGCGGTCCCAGAGCCCGGAGGGAGAGGCGATGCCGCCCGCCAGCCCCACCGAGGCGCGTGGGAAAAGGAGCAAGCAGGCACCCAGCCGGCTTTTCCCCTGACGTTCATTAACGAAGGCGGCTGTTAACGAGAGCATCAAAGCACAGCTTCCCCTCCGAGGCTGCGCATGCTCGTTTGATGGGAATCTCACAGAGTTTCAGGAGGAAACTGCCTCGCTCCCCCTGTCTGCCCAGATTTGCAGGGTCCCCATCCATAATCGAGAGCTTCCCTTTCCAAAAACCTCCAGCCCTGGAGCGTGATCTTGAACCAGCAAAACTGACACCAGCAACAGCAGAGGCAGGTGTTCTGCTGTTACTCAGCTTAAAACAAACTAAAAATTGCACCTGGTGCTGACAGAGAGACAACATAACCCAGCAGCAGCAAAAACCTAAGCAGCACCGACGCTAAAACCCCACTGAAACCCCAAAGCTAACTGCCCCATGGCCATGCTGAATCCATGAGCCCCCCAGAATTTGGGTGGGGGGTCCTCTACAGGAATAATCCCCTCCTGGTGGTGGCCGGGTCTTAATGAGGGGATGGGGCACACCTGGACCCCCCCATGTCCCTACTGTCCCTTGTCCCCTCGTATCCCACAGCCACCCTTACCCAAAGTGCCAAAACCCCATTAGGGCTGAAAAAGTTGGGGGATGCAAGAGCTGGAACAAGGAGCCGCGAGCTCTCAGGAGGGCTTTCATGTAATCTCTTTAATACTGTGTAATACTTTTCTTTTTAAAATACAGTATTTCTTGAGGTAGACCATTACAGTTCAAAAGCATTTCTTTTTTTTTTTTCAGACATCAATAAGACATGAATTAAATACTTTCATGTACAATATGTTGCAAAATGAGGTAGAAGTGGTTACAGAGAGTGTACAAAGTCAAATATGATAATAATAATAATAAAAAGTCTTCAGGAACCCAGTACCACTTTTTGGAGGCGATGGGGAGGAGGCGACTCCCGGAGCAGCCCGGTGCTGGCCTCCCCGGTAATGCCCTTTGCACGCGTGTGCTTCAGTGGGAAACTGCAAAAAAACTGGGGAACCCCCCCAAAAGCTGGCTCCTTTGGCATCCTGAGCACTGGGAGGGTGAAGCCGCCGCTCGGCCCCGCGCCCCCACCGAGGCTTTTCCTGCTCTGCGTGCGCAGACCCTGAGGTTCGGGGGGGGGGAGTTTGCCTCCCAAGCGCAAGACGTAGCGCTAAAAAAATGACTTTTGAACCCAAAAACCCCACCAGCCCACGAGGCCGACGGGGGTGGTGACGGAGGCCAAAGGGGGGAGGCGAGCTGAGGTTTATCCAAAAAGCGGTGCTGGCGACAGCTCTCAAACTACGGCACTAGCACTCCTTCCGTCGAAGACACGTTACTCCACCAAACACTACAATAACAATGTTAACAAAAACAAAACAAAACAAATCAAAATAAAATTATGGCATAATATATGTGAAAAGCACCCAAAATACATTCAACTTTCATCTTTGTAACAGCTTCAAGTTTTTTTTTTCTTCTTTTCTTTTCTTTCGCCTTTCTGTCACCCTTTTTGGAAGCAAATGCACAAGACAGCTTTGTCCTAAGACTGCAAACCCTTCAAATCTCTTTTTCCTTTTCTGAGAAGATAAAAAGAGTTTTTAAAAACACATTCTTTTTTTTTTCTTTTTTTTCTGAGGTAATTCTTTTCCTGAGTAGTTAAAAAGAAAAACAAAAAAATACTACATACCTTACAAAAATAAAAACGAAGTCTAGTATATTAAACAATCTACAGCATTTTACTCCAAACCCCTGGGTTCTGCGATCCCCCCCTGCCTCCCCCCTCCCCGTGCCGCTTCCTCCGGGCCGAGGGCATCGCTGCCCCGGGCAATTTTTGTTGGAAACAAGGAAAAATGATGGAAACCCGAGCCTCTGCGAACAGGCACGGGGCTCTTGCATCGATCGGATCGGCGGAAAGCCGAATCCCGGCGCGCCCCCAGCCCCGCTCATCGCGTCGCTGGTCTGGAAGCGGCTGCCCGGGGAGGCAGGCGAATAATAAATAGGTTATCCTGAGTTCAGTGAGCGACTGCTTCCAAAAAGCGAAGAACCAAACCAGCCCAGTCACGTCAGAAACCATGAGAAAGAGGTACGGTGGTTGTCGTCAGGTCTTCCCGGGGAGGCTCGCGCGGTTCGGGGGGCGGCGGGCGGTCACCCCCCGGGGGCCGCGCCGTCAGTGCCTGGACCCGTACATCTTATCCCACTCCGCGAACAAGTCCAGCTCCTTCTGCGAGGTGGCGGGGCGGACCTTGCAGAAGGCTTTCTCGAAGTCCTTGTAGGAGGTGGGCTGGATCTGGCCCGGCAAGCCGTGCAGCGTGGTGGCCCCGGCGTGCTGGCAGAGCTGGATCAGCTCGCCGCCCGAGAAGCTCTCCGTGTGCTGCACCAGGGAGGCCATCTCCCGCTCGCTCAGGCAGGAGCCCTGCTGAGCCAGCACGTGGTGGAGGATCTGCCGCCGGGCGATGCTGTCCGGCGGGGAGATGTAGAAGCGCTTGGCGAAGCGCCGGTGGGAAGCCTCGTCCATGCTGCCGGGCCGCGAGGTGGTCCCGATGATGACCACGTTCTGCTCGGCCGAGGTAGCTACGTTGTCCAGGTAGGAGAGGAGCTGGGACTTGAGGTTTCCAGCCTGGCCGCTGTCCTGGGCCACCAGCAGGGACTCCGCCTCGGTGAGGAGCACCACCGAGGGCTGCCGGCACTTGGCCACGAAGAAGACGGTCTGCAGGATCTTCTCGGCTTCGGCTTTCCAGGTGGAGAGCAGGGCCGTGCCGCTGAGCTTCAGCAGGGTGGAGCCCAGCTGGGTGGAGATGCAGCGGCTCAGCAGGGTTTTCCCCGTGCCACGCGGCCCGAAGAGCAGGATGGTGCGGGGCGGCCGGCTCGCCCCGGTGTAGGCGCCGGGCCGCAGGATGGGCCACACCAGCTCCTCCTCGATGGTGGCCTTCACGGAGACCTGCCCGGCAATGTCCGTCCACTGCACGGGCGGCCCGCGCTCCACGATCTTGGTGTTCACCAGCTCCAACACCAGCGGGTCGACGTTTTTGGGCTGCTCCTCCACCGGCGGGCTGCCGAAGACGGGCGCCTTGGGCGGCAGCCGCAGCGGGAAGGGGGGCCCCAGCTCGGCCGCCCGCTCCCCATTGGCAAGGGGGGGGCTGAACTTCTCAAAGGGCTCTGCCGGCCGTAGCGGGGCCTCCCCGGTGCCGTAGGGTGGCGAGACCATGCTCTTCATCGGCTGCCCACCGTACTTGCCGCTGTGCTCCTCGGTGCTCCCCGCTCCCGCCGGCCTCTTGCCGGCACTCGGGAACCCGTTGCCCCGGCACTCGCCGTTGTCCGACATGGGGTAGGGGGACTTTGGCTGCTCGTAGCTGTATTTCCGATACCTGCCCTCTGCCTCATCCTCCCCGCCGGAGATATCGAAAGCTTTTCTCTTCAGGGCACCTGCCGCCTCGGTGCCCAGGGGTGGCACGGCCAGGGGGGCCAAGCCGGCCCCTTGGTAGCCGTATGCCGGCACCACGGGCGGGCGGGCAGCAGGCGGCGGGGCCGGGAGCGGGGTGGGCGCTGCGATGCCCGAGGGCAGGTAGGAGGCAGAGGGATGGGGCGGGTGGATGGCCCCGTAGCCCGGCTGCGGCGCGTAGCTGCCCGAGGCATAGTTGTAGACGGGGCCGGAGGAGCCGTAGCCCGGCACCAAGGCGGACGAGGGGTGCGTGGGCTGCAGGAGCCCCGAGCCGTGCAGGGCGGGCGGGTGCGGGGGGGCAAGTGCTGTGCTGGGCTGGGCGCAGTAGCCAGAGGGCAAGTAGGTGCCGCCGTAGCCTGCGGGGTACTCCTGAGACGAGCCCAGCCCGCCGGAGCCGGCCGCTCCTCCGCACGAGTTCCCGGGGTAGATGGGATCGGCGAGGTTGGCGGACACCACCGGGGAGCCGCCGAGCCCCAGCGGCGCGCTGCCGGCGGGGACGGCGGGTGGCACCACCGCCTTGGCACCGGGGAGGCCATCATGGATGGGGGTCAGCGGGTAGGCGCCGTCGGAGCCGTGTGGCACAGGCCAGGGCTCCCCGTCCCCCTTCTGCCCGTTAACCGGCCCGAAGGCGCCATCCCCGTAGCCGCTCAGCGCCGGGCGCTCGTAGGGCGCATCCAGCACCCCCGAGTACTTCTCGGCGTACCTCTTGAGGAGGTTGGAGGCAGTGAGGGCCGAGATGTCGTCGTTGGCCCAGGCGTAGTTGAAGCGCTGGCGGGTGCTGGGGTAGAGGTCGGACTTGTGGGCGGGCGAGGAGGTGGTGGAGGAGACGTCGAGGTGCTGCTCCGGCCACTGGTTCAGGGACTGGGCATGCTCTGGTGACCAGTGCATCTTCGACAGACCTGTGGGACACAGGGCGGAGGTAGGGTGAGACCAATGATAGAAGGACAAGCGCCTCTCTGCACCCAAACCCCACTGTACCACCCTGTCCATCTGGACCACTTTGCACCCCTCAGCTCCAAACGTATGCTCTGAATTATGCACCTCCCATGCGAAAAGCCCCTTGACCGCCCTCTTGCATCAACTAATGCAAAAATCTTGCACAACCAACGCAAAAATCTTGCACCAGTGATGAAATCACCCCCGACTACCAGCAACAGAACGCGTCGCCCAACAGAATGTGACAGCCACGGCACCAGCCCGTGCCCTCGGGACGCCCACCTCCCCCTCCAAAAGCCCACCGGCAGCTCCAGCCCCTGCATCCCTCTCCCCAAGCTGGGGCTTGCTCTCTTTATTTTCCAGGGCCCAGAAGCCATGAACTGGCCGGCCACTGCAAAGCCAGCTTTAATAGCATACTAAGGCACTCGTGATAATTATAACGCACGTAGTATTAATAGCACATTGATAGTGTTTCGCATATTAATAGCATGAAGAGCGCTGGGGTAAAGCGCAGACAATGCGAGCAGCTCCACGCAGCCCCGTGCGTCCAGCACGGCTCCTGCCCAAGGAACAAAGCCCGGGTGGGAGCCGTGCAAATTCCAGCTTTCCAAGGTGGCCGGGGCCTGGGGGCTTGCATTGCACGCTTGCACACGCACGTGGGAAGCAGCCCTTCCACCTGGGCTGAGCACAAGCCTCGCCAGCATCCCTCTGCTCAGCCGCTCGCACCGCTGCCTGCTGGCAACATTTTTCGGCAAAGGGGAAGACAGAAAAGCGATGGCCAGCACCCAGCCCTGCCACGGCGGCGTGCCCCATTGTTATCTGCGTGCGGGTCCCCCGCGCCCCCCCAGCAGCCCCCCTGCCCTCCTGCACAAAGCCGCAGGGACGGCTGCAGCGGGAGCGGGAGGGCCCTCGCGCACCATTCACCGCCGCGCTCAGCCTTTAAGCCACTTTGTGACCACAGCACAATTAGATTACTTAATGCTTTAATTGACTTATATGGCATTTGTACTTCCACTTTGGATATCAAACTTACACAAGAGGATTTAAATGGCGGCTTTGCGTGGCTTTATCCGGCATCCTCCCTGCATTTACTTGCCATTATTAAAGTGCTACCGATAGATAAACGTTCAGACAGAGACAGCCAAGACAGCCTGCGGGAAAGGGCCCTTTTTAATGAGCACAAAGGAGAACGCTTTCCAATAAACCTTTGCTCCCGCAGCAGATTTTCCCCGAGCTGTTCATGGGCTCTGGCTGGGCAGAGAGAGGTGGTGGCGGCCAAGGGGGACCTTTCCCCTCTGGCTGGGAGCAAAAGGCACGAAGAAGCTATTAAAAGGAAAAATGAGGTTTGGGGTGAGGAACAAAACATTATATACACATTATTTTTCTTGGAGGACACTAAAGCACCAGGAGTTTCCATCCTTGTTCCACACTGTGACACCAGCCAGGAAACCCCTTTCTAGGTCAGGATCCCAGTGTGTTGCCAAACTGCAAGAAAAAGCTGTTTCTGGCCCAAAAGAGCTTCCAGCGGTGAGATCCCATGGGTGCTCAGAGTGGCTCTGGCACATGCCAAGCCACGCAGCAGCCCCTCTGTGCTGGAAACCCAGGGCAGCAAAATGCATCTGGAAAGGCAGGGGCACGGGTCCGGGGGGGACACACTGGGGATGCAAATCCAGGGACTGCAGCTGCACCAGGAGCCAGGTACAAACCCAAAACTGGGGTGCAACTCACAAATCTGGGCAGTGCTAGCTTAATTTCCCACAAAAACACCCCAACAAGGATGAGCACAGTCTCTGGGTTATTTCTCCGAGCAGTGCTCTGCTTTTTTTCCCCATAGCATGGGCTGATGCCAGCACCTGAAGCCTTTGGATGCCAGCTAAGAGCTGGGTGTCTAAAAGCAGGCAAAGAGCAAGGAATTTTTGGATGCCTAAAGTGACCCCGAGGCTGGTGGCTGGCAGCACAATGTCACCGTGTGGTGGTGGCCGCGGCTGGTCCTCCAGCTCCATCCCCAGCACTGAGCCTCACGGCAAAGCAGCGGTGAGAAAAAGGGGCAGGGGGGGTCTGGGGGTCTCCCTGGGCACATCAACACAGCCGTGCATCTGCGCTGCTGCCAGCAGGAGACGTTCAGGGCACCGCTGCAGCGAGAAAAGCAAACAAGAGCGTGAAAAGACCGAAAACCGCTTCCATCTGACCCCTTTAAACATGAGCTGCAGTCGGGAGACGTAAAACCGAGTGAAAACCCCATCACACCCTTAAAAACCCGACCGCCCGGCGAAGGGGGAGGGCTGGCAGGCCCCGGAGAAGTTGTCAGGGGGCTGCAATGTAACGTGAATGAGCTCTCAGAGCGGGACAGATGTTTCAATGCTCCCCTTGGCAGTGTGAGAAAATTACTGTCCAGTGACCAAATGGCACGGCCGGTTCCCACCCTCGCTGCTGGCCCATTATCTAAAGCGCAAGACAAAGGCGGGGAGGGGGGGCTGGGCAGGGGAGAATCCTATTGTTCCCTCCCGCCCTAATTATGGAAATCTTGTTAATCTATTCAGCAGCAACTCTGAACTGGGCTTTTGTTAGGGGGCTTTTTAGCCGCGCACAACCGGGGCGCACCGCCAAGGGTGTCCAACCGCTCGGCCTTGGGGACGGGGTGCGCTCCCTGACGCTGTCCCACCCCCAAGGAAAGCTCAGAGCGAGCGATTTGAGGGCCAGCCATGAAGCTTTGGCCACGCCGGGCTCGCCAGCATCGTCCTGGTGTGGCTGCCTTTGTTGGAGGCTCGCGGGGCGGCCACGGCACGGCCAGCACCCACGGCCCTCGTGCACGCAGCAAGCGGTGGAGGCACGGATGCTGTGGGTGTAAAGGAGGCGTGTGCGTGCCGTGCTTGTGTGCACACGCAGGCGTTGCTGGTGCTCATGCATAAAAATTGGATGCAAAGCCAACGCGGGCGAATGACACGAGGCAGCGCGCGCTGGTGGCAGCAGCAAGCAGCTCTCCCCAGAGGGATCAGCGAGGGGTCGAAGGGATTTGGATAGCAAAGAAGGGGGCACAGAACATGGAGCAAACTGGCTCAAGCTGAGGAAGCGCTCGAGTTGGGGTTTAGACCCAGCCAAGAGCCACACAGGAGCAGCCCCAGCCCTGAAAGTGCCGTCCGTGCCTCAGTTTCCCCCTTGCTCTGCTCAGCCGTTCCTGCTGGGTTTTGCTCATCCTGCTGCTGCCTTCCTGGTTCATCTGCCGAGGGCTCCTCGGTCGTGGAGGATCTGTGCTTTTGAAAAAGACTCTGGGTAGTTTCATTATCGCCGCACCGTCCGCAGCAGCTTCTTGTCCTGAGCCTGCCTGGGCTTTAATTCCCCCACGTGAAAACTTTGGGCCCAGAGGGAGCAAAACCAGCTGCGGGGGGGTCTCATTTCTCAGCCCACCCCTCACCAAACACTTCCCACAGCCCTTACAAACGCTGCCAACACAGATCTCTTCTACCAGCTGCACGGGTTTGCCATGTGGGATTTTGCTATCAGCGCCCAGCGCTGCATCTAGACAAGAACCTGGACCCCCCCGAGCCGACAGCTCCACTTTGCAGCTGGATTTGCGGCACCGAGAGGGGTTTGTGTCTGTGTAGAGACACTCCGGGTCTTGCAGCGTGCCTCAGCACTCGGATGGCCGTTGGGTTTTCGGCCACGGTTCAGCGCTTTGCTGCTCCGAGCTGCGGGAGACGCGCTGCTCCGCTGGAGGCTGAGCAGCACGAAGAGCTTCGAGGCGAAAGGCGAGGCGGAAAAAAAAATGCAGGAAGGGAGAACAGACTTTCCCGATTCAGCCCAGCGCGCGGGAGGCCGCAGGAACGACTGTATTTCTTTTAAATGAGGCATTTCCTGATGATCTTTTTTGGCTGCTGCTGCGAGGAGCTTGCCCTGGGTTGGCTCACCCCTGTCTTACAACCGCAGCGTAGGCAGAGCGCCACGGCGTTAGGGCGAGTCAGATCCCGGCAATAAATGAGAATTATGACACCCGCTATGGACCCGAGAAGCCTTTTAGCATCGATGCTGTAGATCCCAGCTACATTTCTGCACGCTGATAAACGCCTTTCAGCCAGATCCCGGTCATCTCCATGCCCTGGTGGGTCCACGCCAGGCCAAGCAGCGGGGCAGGGACCCCCGCCAGCCCCAGGCTGGACCATCCACGCTGCCCACTCGTATATCAAGTGCAGAGCAGCTGGACATCAGGACGAAACGGAGACCGGCCAATGGGCCACAGCCCATCTGTGCTGCTCCACGACCCATCCAGCAAATGAAAAATTAATACGTGTCCGCTCGGCCTGGCAGCAGCTGAGCATCACCCATCTGTCAAGGCAGGACCCGAAACTCGCCGCTAAATGTCACGGGAGGAAGCCGGACGCGTGGGGTGCCCGGGGAGTCACCAGAACCAGGGGTATGGGCAGCAAAATCGGGATGTTATTAATAACAGGATGGTTCAATAAGTGGATTGAGGAATTTCATTGCCTCCCCCAGACGTTGCTTCTCATCCCGCAGATGCTCGCCTGCCCTAAAAGCCCTCATTTTCCATAGGAAGTTCACGGGGGAGACATTTCAGCTGTGACCTCCCGGTAGATCCTTGCTTGAAGGAGAGTTCCCAGGTAGGAAGGAGGTTTTCAGTAAAAGCTTCGTTGAGCATTTAGGTCATCAAAGCCCGCTGTCCCCTGAGGTGGTCTCTGGGCGGGTGCTCAAGGTGCAGGAGAAACCCTGGAGAACGGGGCCGTGGCCCATGGGTGCTGCTCAGGTCCCTTCTGGGACTGAAGGCCTGCCCCAAAATTTCATTCCTTGATGCCAGGCGAGCTCCCCAGGGCCGGGCTTGGCTGCAGCACGTTGGGCCCAGCCCATTTTCCAAGGATTACATTAGAGAGGAAAATCCATTTCTAATCAGCAGAACAATTTCCCCAAGCAGACGTGGCCCCATAAAAAGGTCAGGAGGTCAAACGGACCCAATTTGCATGCGATCTGCATAACAAGGGAGGGTGGCGAGCATGCCCCTGGAGCACCCGGTTTTGGGTTTTGGCCCTGCAGGTTTGTGGGGTCGACGGGAAGACGTCGGGATATGGTCCAGAGGCATCTTTCTGCCACCTCCTGCTCTGCTGCTCCAGAAGGCGCTCAGCGAGGTGCTGCCACTGAAGACGAAGCTGCTCTGAAGAGCTTCATGTCCTGACCTCATCCCATTCAAAGCCACTTGCTGAAAGACATCAGGACATGCCGCATCCCCCCGTCATCCCAAAAGAAGGGTGCTGTGAAAGGCATCGTGGATGCAACGCGCCCTGCGTGATTCTTCCCTTCCTGCCACGGCTCCGTGGTGCCAGCAGCAGCAGCAGCACCGTGGGACCCTCCTGGTTTGTGGGATCCTCGCTGCACCACGAGGAGCAAAGCAGAAGTGTAATGGGGCTGGATGCAGCTCTGGGTCTCTGCTCTGCTGCCACGGATGTGAAGGGGGAATAATTCTTGCTGTGCGCAGTCCCACACGGAGCAGAAGTGGGTTTTGGTGCTGGGATCAGGACGCATTGCTCATGCAAGCAGTGGCACAGGGCCAGCAGCTGTCCTCGTGCTGTGCCGTGGTGATGGGTTCTGGGAATTCCCGGAGGCTGACAGAGCCCCCGGAGGGATTTTGCAGGCTACAAGTCCCTAGCTTGCAAGTGGCAAAGCCCAGAGGCTGGCATGAGGAGGGAGCAGCATGGGCACAGTCGTGGTCCCCACTGGGCCCTAATACATGCGATGCTGCTGGCCAACACAGCTCAACCTGTCATGGGCCAGCTCAAGGCCCAGATTTTCTTTTTGCATCTATAAATACCAGGGGGAGGAAGGTTTACAGCAAGGATCTGTGCTGCTGCACCCAGGGAGCCATGGTTTGCTTTGTGCCCAGCACCATGCACGCACCCAAGCCTCAGACAGACCCTCTGTGGTCTGTGAGCCCGGACGTGTGTGAAACCCAAAAGGTTGAGGGCGATTTTCAGTACTTCCCTTTGCAAGAAGAAAGCATCACGGCTACGTTTTGTTTTCCCACAAGCATTTTGGACACTGTGGCACCCCCAGTCCCTTCACCCAGCCCAGGACCTCTCCTCCCCGGGTATTTTTCACGCTGCAGCTCCAATAACGAACTCCCCCGGGGGGCAAAGCCAAGCCAGGAGCCACCAGCCCCAGGTCCCCCTCCTGCTCTATCTGCTCCAATATCTCGGCTGCAGCCAGGTCGTGGCTGGAGGCTGTGGAGGAAGCGGGAGCGGGGCTGCAGCAGGGAGATAATTTGCCGCGTGCACCGGAGCCTGTCGCAGCGGTAGCTGTAACGCTCCAGCTCATATCCTCCACGGAACGAATCAATCTTAATTAACTCTAATTCTGGATAGCCTCCCTGCCCCATCCAGCGCCTTTAGAAACGCGGTTGTATTTTCTGCCTCGGTGCCTTCCCCAGGCAGCGCGCTCTGGGGGGAATTGAGCAAAAAACCCCTCTTTTTACTGCTGCATCTCCATCCTCTCGGTCCCCTTGTGCCCCCGTTCTGTGCCTGGCAGGAAGGCAGACCCCAGCCCCAGCCCCTGTTTAACACCTTCCCGTGCTTCCCGGAGCATCATGCACCCGCAACGCGTCCAGCCCCGCTCGCGCAGCGCCTTGGGGGAGGCCTCTCGGTGCCTTTTGTTTTCACAAGCCTTTTGACTCGCTGATTCTTTTTTAAACACCGCCCCAGCAGCCTGAAAAGCAGAGGTCCCTCCTGCACTCCATTCACTAATGGATTTTCCAGAAGTTCCCTTTTTGGGCTGCTTTCTTTGCTGACACCGCTGCCCTCATCCAGGCCGGAGGCTGCATCTCCCCTCTGGTTGCAGGGACGGACGGACAGACGCTGACTTTGGGGACCCACGTGCTGCACTCGGAGCTCCTACAGCTCCTAAAACTTCTTGCACAGTTATTTGCCTTATCGTAGAAGCAGGGTACGAGCACCTCTGCTAGTTATTACACGTTTGTGCATTCCCGCTCAAAAACAAAAATAGGTTAAACAACAACGAGTTGGGAATTCGCCTCCAAAAACAGGAGCTCTGGGGGATGGCAGGTCCAGCCTAAACACCAGGAGACTGAAAATTGCTGCTCCAGACCCTGCTACATCCCTGGGGAGGCTTCACCCCCAACCCCGATGGCAGCCTCAGAGTGAAGGCATCGATGCTCCCCGGTGCTGGGAAATTGGGGCGAAGTTTTGAGCCGCGCTGGCTCCACGCAGCCTCCAAGAGCGCATCGATCGGGCAGCGCCGGGCCTGTCTCCGAGAGCTAATCCTAGGGCAGAAATAATTCATTTTCCTCCCTTTTCAGCAGCCACTCATTAAAAAGTAATCACCTTGTACGAGGAGGATATGAACAGCCCAAGGTCAGATCCATAATTGCGTTATTTCTGGAGCACATACCTGGCTCGGGCGACCAACGGCCACGCTCTGACCCCAGCCCTGCTGCCCCCCCGGGATCTGAGCCCTGCCCCACTGCACAGCTTGGAGCTGAGGATGAGGAAGATGAAGGTGGAAACGTCTCCACATCGCCAGCCCTCTGCCAGTGCTGCCCACCAGCACACCCGCATCACACTACGGGGACGTCGCTCTCCATCCACTCCAAGCACCCGCAACACCTAAGTGGGGTGGAAATATTCTTTATTTTCACCTTGCTGGCACTTGGCTGTTTTATAAGGGTGAAGCTGCAAAGAGTAAGATAAAACTGTAAGGTGCAGGTGAGAAAAGGCCAAAATAACAGGCGGGAAGCTGTGCTGCTTGCACCAGCAGCTCTGCCACCCGCAGCCCCACGCGCCTCTCGCATCCAGCTCGGCTGCCACATCCCTGTCCCCTCCTCGCCGCCCAATTCCTCAGCTCCCAGCCAGCACCAACATCCTCCTCCTCCTGTCAGGACCCACGGCTGCAGCCTTCGCCCCGAGCACGAGGGCTGCCCACCCCGTAAGTAAATCCATTTCCTGCATTCCTCACCCCGGTAAGCAGGGAGCCCCTGGGGCTCATTCACACGTGGAGCCGATGCCGGGCACCTCAGCGCACTCTCGGGTTACTACAAACCCACTCAGCACATAAAATCCTTCCCAGCGCTGTTGTTTATTCCCCTGGGCACCGGAGCTGCAGGCGAGGAGCAGCCGAGTCCTTGCCCGACAAACGGGGGCCACGAGGTTTAGCCCGCTCGCAGCACGTTATTGTTTCAGCAGATTTATGCTTGCAACATGTGGCCTGATTCAGCATTTCGAAGGAGGAGGGGAAGATGCTCTGGGAACCGGCTGGAGCACGAGGCTGGGATGGGGCTGGAGCATGGGGGACGGGATGGGACAGGGACAGGGATGTGGTAGTCCCAGATCTGACCGAACTAGGTAAGAAAATCCCCACGTCTCAGCATCAGAAGCAGGAATACTGCAAGGTTTTGGTGCTGGGTTTTGTGCTGCTTGATCACACAGGGTCAGCTCGGGAGCCTGGAGTCACCACTGGTGACATGGGGAGCAGGACACAGAGCGATGCCCCAAGCAGGCAGGACCTGGCCATGGCATTTGGGCCAAGCCCTTCACAACCTCTCCAACACCTCTCACACAGCTCAGGTTCCCAGCACGTCACCCCTGGCGTTTCGTTACCCCGCTCTGCAGCCACCGGTCCCCTCAGCACCGCTCACACCCACACCACCACGTCCCGGGAGGCGTCGGGATGCGGGACGCAGACGGGTGCTCCGCGGGTTCCCCAAATCATGAGCACACGCTGCTGCTCCCCTGCACTCATCCCTTCCACCTTTCCCTCGCAGAGCAGCGTTGCTGTGTGCAGCCCTCACAAGACAGGCGGTGGCAAACAAGGAGAGGAGCCGGGGCTCGCCGCAAGCCCAGCTGACAACGTCCCCTTGCACCACGGAGCTGCCACGTCCCCGCAGAGGACAAGGCAGGAGACAAAGCCATCCGGCAGCTGCTGCTGCTGCTGCTTTCGGAGGCCTAAAGCAACACGAAGGGAGATTAATGACAGCGAGAGCAGCTGAGCTGCTCAGCCACCGGCCGGGGGACGAGGGGACCCAGGCTCCCGCGTCCCCTGCTGCCACGAGTCCCTTCCCAGCTCGGTGCTGCCGCACCTCTCATCTATTTACACAGCAAATTCTTTGTCAGGGACAGCCTCCTCTTATGAGTTTGGCCAGGGCAGGAGAAAGGGGCACTTATTCAGCTATTATTCAGCTTTTTTTTTGTAGGCAAGACAAGTGTGGGTTAAAGTGCAATTTGTCTTGACATTAGTTTTCACTTTCTTGGGGGAAAAAAAAAAAAAAAAAAGTGGCTCTTTTGAAGGAAAACACTTGCCTGGGCACTGCAGCCCCAGCAGCCTGGGGACGCCTCTGCTGCTCCTGGCTGGTCTCTAAATGGCACCCAAAATGGGGGGTCCTGGTCCAGGGCTCGGGGCCCCGGGCACCTCCGCAATGCAGACTGTGACGGCATCGCTGTAATGTAATAAACTCGCCCAATTTTTCCTTGATCGAGTTACCTGTGCTCGGGAGAAGGCAGCTGGGAAGAAAAACGTGTAATTTGCACCCTGCCCTGCTCTCAGATGTAAGTCAGCAACGTCCATGAGGCCTTGGCCGGGTTTATTAGGGCCCCCATAAAGATCAGGGGTTGCTGATAAGCGACCCCAGGCATGCACCACTGCAGGAAAAATTGTGCTAGCGATCTGTACAATTTAACCAACATTAACTTCAGCTGATGACAGGCCACAAGGCCAGGAGAAAGACTTTACAGCGGCCTCGTTACACAGCAAAATAAACTTTGCTGCGAAGAGCCGGGGCTGACTCAAGGCTGTTGCTGCCGTGGAGGGGAAGCTGCGAGCCCTGGCACCGGTGGCCAGCACTGGAGCAGAGCTGGTGGCCAGCAGCAGCATCCTCTGCTGATGAAGACAGGAGAAAAAGTGCTGCAGGGCTGTGGGATGGAGCTGCAAATGTTCACTTAATGGGGAAATAACACAGCAGCTGAGAAACCCCAAAACGGCCACGAAAGGGGTGCAAGTCCTTCTCGCCATCCCTGAGCTGGAGAACAAGGTTTTCCAAAGAAAAACCAACAGGAGGCAAAAAAAGAGGATGGCCAGCAGCGATCGCAGCAAGCAGCAATGCTGGGAACCCACAGCAGAGGTGGCAGCACGAGGACAAACCCTTCCTCCAGACCGGGAACTGCCAGGGCTGGGAAGGAGAAGATGGGAATTCCCTGATGCCGCAGTGGGAATTTTCCTGCTTGATGCTGATAAATTCTGGTTTGGGCCCAGCGCCATAAACCCAAGCACAGCAGCAGCGGTAACGAGGTTTTTAGAGCGTGGGCATGACAACGGTGCTAAAAACCTGCATTAAGTCGGGTTCTCCTCCCAGCCGGCGCGGACAGGAGGAAAACTCGGTGCACCGGAGCACGGGGACACGCACACTGCTCACACCCTAGCAGCTGCCTGAGGGGCCAGCACGCCCCAAGAGGGAGAAAAACATCTTTGTTTGCCATAAAAAAAAAACTAGAAGAGAAGGTTCTGCCTCGCTGGCACCCGAGCTGGGGGCTGTTTTCTGCAGCTGGGGGGAGAGGGAGGGGGCACGCCGAGCAAATGAGATGCTCTGAGCCGCGAGGCTCAAGCTCTGCTGCACGCTGCAAAATTACAGCTGACATTTGGGCAGATGTGCAGGGATCTGCCCCGGGATGACAAAGGCAGCGCCCCAACAGCCCCCGCCACACGGCTGAGCCCTGCTTCGAGCCATCTAATCAGTGGAGCTCAAAAACTACAGCTGAAAAGTGTTTACAATGGCATAAATGCAAGGGTCAGCCTCACGCAAGGGTCACGATCGCTTCTCCAGATGCATTAATGTCATCTCGGAGAAATTCCCTTTAGGAATCCACAGGCAAAGCCGGTGTCCCTGCGTCCACCGCCGGGAGCTGTGGCTGGAGGCATTCCCTTCCCCTGCACACAACTGGTCTGCAGGGAAGAAAGCAGAGGAGCAGAAAACCCAGGACAGCGGAAAGACAGAAGGGAAGGAAGGAGCACATCTGGCCATTTGCTGAGAAACCCGTGGCTGGCATTTGTACCCTCAGGAATATCTCCTCGCCTGGGAGGATACAAAAAGGATGAAACATCTTCAAACACCCGCGAGACACAGCACACAGATCCAGCCTCTTTCCAGGAATTTTTATAAAATATCGTTAGGAATCTCATCATGACGAACATAAAGCTGTGCACGACTGTTTGGTTCCCCCCAAATTGCTTCCACTGAAGCAGGACCTGACGCTGGCTTCGGAAGGGATGGCTCCTCGAGCCTTTTTTGTTTACCTTTTCTGATGGAGGAGGAGGAGGAGGTGAATGGGGCGACCCCACGGGCACTGCCCCGGCCTGAGGTTAGGCCCTCGGGGCTGGATTCGGGCACCCAAAACAATAGCCTGGCTTCCAGCAGCTACCGAATCCCCTGGACGGACGTGGGGTGAGGACCCCAAATTTTCAGCCCGCTTATTCGAACGCCTAATTACAGGTCTGGGAGCAGCCTGAAGTGGGCATTTGTGAAAATCGCAGCCGCTGCTTGTATCAGGCTGTACAAACACGGAAAGCATCCTCTGGATCATCTCCTGGCAATCAACAAATAAAGGCAAACAGAGCCCCAGCCACGCAGGGGGAAGCACGTTGCTGACCAGAGGCATGGAGCTACGAACGCAGACACCAATTTCTGCTGTTTCTTTCAATAAGCCCCTCCTGGAGAGTTTGCCTTATTTCCGAAGACCTGGTGAAACCCGCCTCGGAGCCTTCTCGGCGTTTATTCCACGTTTTTACTTGGGGAATTAGCCCTGGCAGGATGGAGGAGGAGAGCAAGCGTTTTGTGTTACAGGACCGCGGCGAACCGGCACCGAAGCGAGGATGCTGTTAAAACCCCAACTCCGATGTCAGGAGGAAGAAAAAGGCCGGGGGAAAGGGAGGGAGGAGAAAACACCAGTTCCAGATAAGCAATTGTTAACATGATCCATATGGTACACAACTTGCCTTTCTGTTTAACCAAAATGATAATGGCAAAAGGAAAGAATGCGGAGGGGGCTCTGCGGGAGAACAAAGGCGGCTGCCTAAACCCTTCCCTGCAGCCCGGTTAAAAGAAAACTAATTGTGAGAGGGGAGAGCCAGCGCGCTGCTCCTCCGCGGGCTAAGCCGTGCCGAAACCCCACCCCGAGCCCTCTCCTTCTCCTCTGTGAAAGCTTTAAAAATAAACCGCGGAGCGTTTGGGAGAGCGGCGAGTTACTGCTCCGTGAGTGAAACTGCAGCTGTCAGCAATAAAATAAAATTAAAAAAAAAAAAAAGAAAAAACAACTGACAAGTATTAACACGGACGTTTTCATAATCAATAATAAACTTTAAATGTAAGCTGCGGCTCAGAACCATCACTGATGTAAACACCAAGTCCATTCCGCTCAGATCTGTGATGAATTCAGGCCGGGGTGTTTATGTTATTGCAGGATCCCGAGGCTTTCCAAGGCACACAATACAGTATGTGCCATTCATTATCCCCGGCAGTCCCCGAAGAGAAAATGTCAACACACTTCTGCTAAAGAGACCTAAAACAAATGTTTAATTTGATAAACAACTCCTGGGCCTCGCACCCCGCAGAAATGCCTGGTGCAGAGCCACCACGCACACGAGCCGTGTGCTGGCACCGCGGGAGCGCCGGACCCCAGCCCCCTGTCATCGCCGCGCGGGCTCCACGGCACCGGGATGCAGCTCGGGGAAATCCTCGATTCCAACGCACGAAACCAGCAAATCGATTCCCAGCCGGTACTTCGTGCGCTCACACACCCTCTCCAGAGGCTCAAAGCCCACCAGCAACTCAAGTTCTCTTCTAAAATCACGGCGGCACCTTTGCAATCCGCTCATTGCAAAAAAAAAAAAAAATAATAATAATAACAATAACACGGGCTCCAATTAATGGCAACGTTCATTTTTATCACAGCGGGGTGAAATGAAGCGGGATGCAAACGTGCGCTCGGAGTCTCCAGGAACAGGAGGCTGTGTGCTGGAGGACACCCTACAAAGCTATTTAATAACCTTTCTGCTTTTTTTTTTTTTTTTTTTCCTCCCAAGAGCCTTTTGTCCTCCAAGTGGAAGAAGCACACTTAAAAAAAAAAAAAAAAGGAGCAGAAGCAGCACCAGAAGCTGAAGCAGGCGCTTGGGGAAGGGCTCGCAGCGCCGCGGCTGTTTTGGTGCGGGCGCTTGACGTGCGGCGGCGCGGGGGCGCGCATTGTTTGGGGCCGGGACCCCCCCGGGACCCCTCCGGACCCCCCCCCGGAGCCCGTCCCGTTCCCTCGCGGCTCCCCGATTTTTATTTTATTTTATTTTATTTTGGTGGGGGGTGAAGAGGCGAGGAAAAGGGCAACGGCCGGAGCAGCGGGGGGAGGAGGATGCGCGGTGCCTCTCCGCCTCCCTGCCTCCAACAGCGCCAAATTCGCCCGGTTCCCCCCCCCCAAAAAAAAACCCCAAGCTCGGCTGATTCCGCCCAGAAACGAACGGGCGGCCCCGAGCAGGGGGGGGGGAGCGAGGGATGGGATGGGATGGGGTGAGATGGGTGGGAGAAGGGGAGGGGGGGGGGGGGGGGGTCGGGATTAGGGGATGCTTTCCCAGGAGCCGCCCCTCGATCCTCTTAACCCCCTCCCTGTTCCCGGGGCCCCCCCACTCACCTCCTCATACCGGCGGATCCTAACGCAGCCCGGCGGCGGGCGGCCGTGCGGGGGGCCGCATCCTGCCCCGCTGCCGCCCGGACAATGCGGGGCGGCCCGCGGGCGGCGGGGGCTGGGGGCCGGCGCTGGGGTTGGGGTTGGGGCTGGGGCCGGCTCTAGGCTGGGGCTGGGGCCCCCGCCCGCCGCCCACTGCCCGCCCCCGGGCGGTGCTGGGGCGGAGCGGGGCGGGGGAGAGAGAGAGAAGCGGCCCCCAGGGGGCGGCGGGGGCTGGGGGGGCTTTGGGGGGGAGTAAGGGGAGGACGGGGGAAGGGAGCTGGGGTGGTGCTGGAGAGGGGTTGGGGATGGATTCGGCTCCCAGCCCGGGCGGGGGTGGCTCGGCACAAAGGTGGGGGTGGAGAGGGAGGGTTGGACCCCGCTGGGCATCGCTGGCCCCCAGTGGATTGCGTCCCTGCACCCATTCACCCCGACATCCTGCACCCCAGCGCCCCAGCACCCCAACATCCTGCACCCCGACATCCCAGCACCCTGACCTCCTGCACCCCAGCACCCACGCACTGCAACATTTCACCCCCCAGCACCCTATCACCCATGCACCCCCACCTCCTGCACCCCAGCACCCCAGCACTCATCAGCCCATTCACCCCAGTCTCCCGTGCCCTACCATCCCAGTGCTCCCTCACCCCAATCTTCTGCCCCCCAGAGACCCAGCACCCGTGCACCCCCAGCTCCTCCACCCCCACATCCCAGCACCCCCACACTCCGACACCCCAGCCCCTGGCATCCTGGCACCCCAACATCCTTGCACCCCAGCCCTTTGCTCCTCAGCACCCTGCACCCCCATACTCCAGCATCCCACTGCCCTGCACCCTGTCCCTGACCCCCAGCACCCCAATTCCGGCCCTGCCCGTACCCCAAGGACCCAGCTGTGGCTGCAGGGAGCCCAAGGCTGGGTCCTCAGCTGCCGAACTGCGCTCGGAGGAATCCCAAATACCTGGAATAGTTTCCTACTATTAGTTTACCACGCAAAAAATAAAACAGTTGCCCCAAGGATACTGTGTCAATGGGAGGTGTCCGCAGGACAACCATTTATTAAGGATTTAGCCACCCCACCGGACCCGCACGGGCTTTGCTCAGCCCGGCATCAGCTGGGGCGGTGTGAGATGCTCTCCCTTTTCCGGGCCCCAAAATTCACCTTCTTGGGTCGGTTTGCACCAAGAACGCCCCACAGCTGCCTCGCCTTTGCTACCCGAGCCCCCGGTTGGTTTTATTTGATCAGGCTCTTCCCCGATGTAATCACATTACAGCGCTATTTCCCCCGCACCAATGTTGTGTCATATCCCTCAGGGATTATGACACATTTTTCCTCTTAGGAGCAGCCGATATTGGAGCCACGGCCACGGTTCCCTGCCCCAGCCCCTACCCACAAGTGATGCGACACCGCAGCTCAGCCCCAAAACTGGTGGGGAGAGAAATACACTCTGCTGTTTTGTTTTGTTTTATTTTATTTTATTTTATTTTATTTTATTTTATTTTATTTTATTTTATTTTATTTTATTTTATTTTATTTTATTTTATTTTATTTTATTTTATTATTTTTTTAGCCCTATGCTATATCACCTCTGGGGCTGATGCAATAAAAGCACAGGAAGGACAAATCCATCGGACCCCGAGCAGCGCAGGGACGGTGTGGGCATGGGGGGGGTGCGTGGGGCCGTGCCCCATTTCCACCTCCCCATGATGGGAACTCTCCGGGATGCTGCTGGCTCGGGGGAGCACGACCACGCCGGGCAGCTGCTCCCAGGCTGGGAAATCCGCAGGGACGGCTGCAGGAGGGCACCGGGGGCCTGAGCGGTTTGACACAATTTCACTAATTGGGGTTTCGCCATTCTCCCATGGAAACGAACTCTGGCAGCTTGTGGGTCCTTGCCGGGCTCGCAGATGGAGCACATTTTGCTTCCTACCTTGAATTCTCTTAGTGCAGCTTATTTACATGCAAAAAAATCCTTTTTTTTTTTTTTTCCCCAGTTACAACAATGCACCATTGTGCTTTTTAATTTGGATGGGACAAAGCACAGGCCGTTATTTAACACGCACGGAGCTGGGAGCGCGCGTGGACGTGGCAGTGAAACACTGGAGGCTCAGTTCTGCTCCAGTTTAGGTTTAGGGAAGGATTATGTGTCGGGGCTTTCCGCAGAAGCTGCTCACTGACCCAGAGGGATTTTTTCCCCACTCTTCCCATATTGGGATGAAACCGCCAGGCACCAAAAGTTCCCATTTAATCTCCACAAAATATCATTATTATTTTTTTTTTTTTATCAGGGAAAATGCCTATAACTGACCCCACGAGCACCACGACCCACCCCTGCACCCACTGCTGCTTTTTTTTTTTTTCTGTCCACCACGTGCTCCGGGATGGACTTCCAGACTTTTCTGCATTTGATGGGAAAAGGAAGGAGCTCGGCCTCTTGCTGCTCCCGGAGGGGTTCCTGGCTTGGTCCTGCATCAGCAGCTGCCAGCGGAGGGAGCAGGGAATTGTGTGAGTGTGAGCACAGTGAGAGGCTGAAGTGCGCAGAAATTGGGAGCCCAGCCGAAGTGGTCAGGGTCAGGGTGCCCTGCACCAAGGGTTTGGGGGCGAGCATCCCCCTGGAAGCACCCTCAGGGGTTTTCTCCCCTGGTTTTGCACATCACAGTGGGCACAAAGCCATGCTTTTCCCACTGCCCTGCCCCACACCTCATCCTCATCCCTGTGGGGATGCTGTGGGGTCACCACCAATTTCAGGTGTCGGAGAGCCAAGACCGCTCACTTCACCTCCCCGCATCCTTGTCTCAGCGCTGAGCCCCTCTGGGAGGTGAATGCTCAGCTAAAAGCTCGCTGCTCGGAGCCAGCACGGGCACAATGCATGGCTGGACACCCTACAAAAAGGGTCTTCCTTCTGCCGTGGTTCTGGTTTCGCTAGGTGTAAGCTGCCTTTTATTAAACCGGGAAGCCGGATTTCGAGACCTGCTCGCAGAGTTCAAACTCACCTCATTAGCCAAGGAAACGCTGGATGTGAACCACGGGGTCACGCAATTTATTTTCACTAATCACTCCCCATGATTCCTTTAAAAAATAAACTCCTAATCAAAAGTCCGAATTCGTTAATTATTCCTCTGTTTGATCAGCAATAGAAACCATCAGCAGAAATCTATGCTGACACCTTCTTCTTCAAAAACACCAGGGCTTCCCTGCTCCCACAGGGAGGCTGGCATTCCACAGATCACATTAGGCTTTAACAACAAAATATGATAATCCGAGGGCTGCGGGTTCCTGCCATGTGATGCCTGATATTTTGTGCCGGCCGCTGGTTCACGGCGGTTCGGCAGCGAGCAGCTGCGCCGACAGCGAGCTCGACGCACTTCGCCGAAATTACCGGGTGCCAGGAGTTGAAGAGGCCCCTAATTATTTTCCGTCCTTGTTCTCTAGGCTCCAGGGATTGGGAAAAGCTATAAATTCCCCCTGCAAAGCGTTTGGAGTTGGAGGGCTCATCCCACAGGATGATGATTGCTCATCCCAGGGGTGGGACGGGGCTGAGGGTCACCTTGGGATGGGGAAGCCACCACGCAGCTGGAAGGGCAGGCACCTCGAGGGTGGCCCTGGTGGCATCCCCAGCTCCAACAGCCCTTAAAAAGAACCGAGGGATGGCGTGCAGAGCCCTGTGGCTGCAAGGCTTCATCTCAAGCCGATGAGTGTTATAGAGAGGCTTTAACCCCAGCCCTGCATTGCAGCCTGGTGCTGCCCTGCTGACGGCTGCTCTGCGTGATGCTCACAGCCAGGTCTGCCTTGGAGGCAGCTTTGGAGCTGAGGAGCCGTGGGTTTGGCCGAGGGGACCCTTGCCAGCAGGGCCAGGATGCGCACCGCTGCTTTCGCGGCGTCTCCAAACTGCGGGTGCCGGGGATCCTGCTGGAAGCCCGATGCACAAGAATAAAAACCAAAGGCGGAGCGGATTGTCCTGCTGGAACACGCTGCCTTCGTGTCAGGGAGCAATTACCGCCAGCCACTTCCCTCCGGCCGAACACTTAACTCTTCACACCTCCAAAAAGCCCCCAGAAAGGCGGCACCGCAAAGGGCACCGCGCGTGGTCCCTCTCGGGGCGCAGCCCGATTCCCCCCAGGGAAAAACATCCGATGATGTGGGTGCTGTCTGGACACGGGTGGCTGCACTGCCTCGACCTGTTTTGAAGGCTGCAAAGCTGTGTGAGGCAAGAGGCAGCCGAATTTCCAGCGCTGAAGACGTCCTGGGGCTGGGAGCTGCTTGTTTGGTGAAGAGCCCAGCTGCGAGGTCGGATCCTGCCAAGTCCAGCGCCGGCCCCGCCGCCACGCAGGCTCCAGCCAAAGAGGACTGAAAGCCCCACCAGTGACCCCAAGCTCATTTTGGTGCTGAGCATCCAGTCCTTGAAGGAGGCTGAAGAACACCAGTTGTGCCAGTAAAACCAGTTACGAAGGCTGGATGCTGGCCAGGTCTAATTGCAAACAACAGCTAATGGAGTCAGCGCCCTGAGGAAGGAAGGAGCATTATTTTCAGTGCTCAGATGGGTAAAACAAGGCCAAGAACAGTTAAACGATTGCCCAACAGCAAGCAGAGGAGCCAGGAAGAGAACCCAGGAGTCCTGACCCCACGCTGATGCTCTGCCAGCAATCCTGGTGCTGGCCACAAGACTCCAAGAGATGAGCTGGGGCAGGGAGTGTAGCAACCCAGAGCTCAGAAATTAAAAACAGAATGGAAATGGGTTACAGGAACAAGCAGGAAATGTATATATATTTTTAATTTTTTATTTTTTTCCTTTGGTTTGGATGCCAGCATTGTCCTAAGATCACTGCTACCACAAGGGCAAGGTCCTTGCTCCTACGTGCTCAACCTGCCCTGAAAGCTCGCCCCAGGAAACAAAACCTGGGTGGAGAAGAGCTCGGGGAAGACACACGTGTGTGCACAGCCGTGCTTTGTGCCACGCAGGGACCACCCAGAGCTGGCACCTTGCAGCACCCCGGCGGTGATGCTAGTGGTGGTGGTGATGCTGGAGCCTTTCAGAGCAGTCCCATCGTGGCCAGCCCATGGGAGCTGCAGACGAGGGCAGGAAAGGACGATGCGTGGGATTTTTTTTGGAAGGAGAGCTCCTGGCTCCCTGCCCTCCCTCCCACCAGCGGTGCTTTTGGAGGATTCGTGGGAAACTCTGCGAAGCCGCATCCCTCGTGCTGCTTCATCCTCTTTCTAAACGTCAGCACTGCGAAACTCTCCGAGCTGGCAGCACAGGATGGGGGCAAGGCAGGGAGAGAAGAGCCCAGAGAGGGACCTGATCCCTCCGAGCTCACATCCAGAGCCTAGGGGACCTCAGCTTCTCCCCAAAACAGGGAAAAGCTGCCAAATCCACTGAAGGCTGCACATGGGCTCCCCGGACTTGCAGCTGTGCCTGCGACTGGCTCTGACCTCCTCGGCTCTCTCCTCGCTCTCAGATGATGACCAAAGCTGCTTCTGGCAAACTGGGGAGGGGGGAGCCAAGACCCTACCCGGGGGACACCGCAGCTCAGGGGTCATTAACAATCTTCCCAGGCCCCCAACCCACTCATTCAGCCAGACAACCATCAATCTACAAATTATTTTAAAGCACCATGCCAGAGCAGGGGGTTGATTTATGCCTTACAAGGCTCGAGCTATTTTCATTTGTCTGATTTATTAACGTTACATAAAATTACAGAGAGCTGCTGATTTATTGCCAGCGTGGCCGCCGCATCCTCGCAGCTCGCGATCCTCCCCCGGGGCTCGGAGATACCTGAGGGATGGGATCGAGCGCACGCGGGTTCCTAACAAGGACAATTTCCCTGCTGGGCTTTCTGTGCCCTCCCACAGCTTTTGGAAAACGCAGACCTCACCCTTCGCCATCCAGAAGCTGCGTTTCGCCCTGCTTGCACGTGGGTCTCTCCTGCTCATAAAGAGCTCAAAATGAATTTGCGGGGACGGTGCTTGGAAATTTCAAGAGCTTGGGCAGGGAGCTCGTGGCACAACGCTTGCTCTCAGCGGTGAGAGGCTCCCCGAATTGTCAGATGTGAAATATTGGAGCTGCCCCCAGCGCACCGCTCCCCCCCCCCCCCACCCCGAGCGAAGCCTCTGGTTTCAGTGCCCCACGGCGGAGGGGCCCGAGGAGGTGCGGGGGCCCCCGGCCTCCAAGGCGGCCACAAAAGGACTTTAACAGCTTCATCTCCCACATCTGGTTGTGCTTAAAACGCGTGCGGCTACCAGGGCTCCCCCCTCAGCCCCGCGCCCGCTGCCTCCGTCCCCTTCTGCTGAGCGGGAGCCGGGAGCCTCGCGGGGCGGCTTCGCACTTTGGGGAAAGCAGAGGCTCCATTAGCAGCTTTATTTACTTAAAGTGGCTCCCAGGGATAAACACAGCAGCCCGAGGAGCCTGTGCCTTGCAGCCCGGCCCCTTCTCGGTCTGCTGAGGGTCCCTGGGTGCTTATCTGTGCCTCCGGCGCAGAGGAAGGATCAGGGCAGGGGACTGGAGGAGCCCTGGGCTCCCAGGAAAATCGGGATTCCAACCCTAATATCTTACCTCTGGGCAAATAGCTCACCTTGGTTTAAAAAAATAAAGGCAGTCCCGTGGCTGGGAAAGTGTCCTGGGGATGAGCATCCTGTGAGGATCCAGCACAGCCACCGGCACGGGGCTGCTGCGCGGGGCTCGGGTCTAATCCTCACCCGCCCGATTTAGCAGCAGCGGCTGCAGAAGCCAGGCCAGGCTCTGCGTGCACAAAGGGAAAAGATTTATCTTGAGAGGCTAAATCCACTTAGAAGAGCTTTAGGGGCCATAAATTGCTTGCTCAGGGGACACCGCGATGGCAACAGGAAACAGCCCCATATTTACGGAGGTTTCTGTGTTTTTTCTGCGTCACGAAGGCGCGCTCGCCAAGCGGGCTCATGAGCCTGAAGTTGCAGCCGAAGCACACGTCCGTGGAGTGGGATTGAATGGACCCAAGCGAAGGGAAACCCAACTTCCCAGCAGAGCTTTCCCTTCAGCTGCAGCACCCCCCGAACCACGCTGCCCCCGAGCATCGCTTCCAGCTCCTCCAAAGCCCCGTGCCAGCGCTCCCGGTCCTCAGGGCGCAGAAGAGCAGCTGGGAAGGGCAGGTAACACCGGGAAGGGAGCAGCTTCGACCCCCCCACTTCCAAAAAACTGCATCCTGATCAGGAACGGCGGAACAAAGCAGCAAATAGCGAGCAATTCTGATTTTTGCTGCTCCAAAATCAGCCTGACTCCCGTCTCCTTGCTAACCCCGTTTTCTATTTCAGCCGCCCTGACACCTGCACCCGCAGTGGGAAGGGGAGATTTCTCCTGGCGGATTTGTGTCCATGCAGCAGCCGGCACGTCCCCAGCACTGCACCAGCACAGTCCCACCCTGACCCATTTTCTACTCCTTTCTAGAGCACAGGGTATCATTAAAAAAAAAAAAAAAAAAAAGACACGGATTGCTCCTGCACCAGCTTCTCCAGGGGCCAGAAATTCCTCTGCACAAGTGGCTTCATCGGCAGCAAATATCAGGGAGCTTTGGGTGATCTCCTGAGGGATGCCAGCAGGGGCTGGGGGAGGTGGGAGAAGCCTCGACCCCTGGAGATGTCTCCGGGTTGGTCAGCGACTTAGCAGATCCCAGCACGTTTTATCTGGGGCTTTATCCTGATACCTGCCTGCTGGGGACCCAGCAGCAGAAAAAAAACCTCTGTGGTTTCCCTTTCCTCCTAAAAGTGGTGACACCAGGGAGGGAGCTCCCTGGGGGGACCCGAGAGCATCCCTGGCTCTGTGCTGCTACCACCAGCGTGTGCCACGGGGAGAATTTAACCACAGACGGGCAGAGCAGAAGGGGACAGGAGCATCCAACACGGGCAGGGATGCTGTAAAAACCCCTGGAAAATGTCAAAATTTGGCTCTGTCACAAAACCCTGCTGCAGGCAGCATCCTGTGCACGGCACCTTGTGGGCACCCTGCCCTCTGGAGCGGCGCTCGGGAGGGCTCCAGCTGAAGATACGCATCGAAATTTTTGCAATTAAAGCCTGCTTTGCCCCTTGCTTTTAACCCAGGCGGTTTCTAAACACTAACAGTCCGCTTCCCTGTACCAAGCCGAAGCCCCAATGGGAGCACAATGGAGTCTTGTTTCTGGTAACCCGAGATGCCTTATTCCCAGCTCTTTAATTTTAGACTCCAACGCGCTTGCATTCCTCAGCACTACAATGGCAGATATTTATACTCTGGAATGCGGAGCCCAGCGCTAATTTAACAGGGCTGGGTAACCACGGACTGCTCTCCAAACGGGGCTCCAGCAGAGAGAAAGTTGGACCAGGCAGAGTTTTAGGGGGTTCACAAACCCTCCCGTGTGCTCCCCGTAACTGCTGAACGGATGCGGACGGACACGGCGGCTGCGTGCGACGGAGAGGGTGGCCCCCACACGGGCTCTGAGGAGGCTCCTGATGCTTCCACGGGGCTAACAGAGGGGTCCTGAGCCCCTCGCTGCTCAGCTGGGCCTGAGGCCGTTTTCCAGACACTGGAGATGCCCAAGAGCGCACGAGGAGCTGTGCCCGCAGAGGCGGCTGTGGCTGATGGCACGGGACCTCCTGCTCATGCTGGTGTGGCTGAGGACAATCCCAGGGGTGGTGCTACACCAGAAAGTCTCTTTTATGGCCCTCGGCACGGCTCAGCTCCCCTAGCAGGCATTTGCCACTGTTGTCCTGGGGAAGGACGCCCAGCAGCAGCTCCAGCTGGCCCCCAGGGGGTCCCCTCGCTTCGGTTCACCGCACGGGGTGGGACCCTCGGGCACCAAGCATTCCTCCTGATGACCTGGGGAGATGGGGAAACACCCCTGAAGTCTCCCCAATGTGATTCACGAAGCTGGAACCACTCCAGGACCCTCCCAGCACCCCCAGCTTTGCAGTTCCCTCTGCCCAGCTTTGATTTTCCCCGTCCCGAAGAGGACAACGCTCTCTCCAGGTGCCATCGAGCTGGCCGACGTCCCCTCCCGGCGGTCTGTCCCCAAGAAAGGAGGCTGGCAGGAGCACCGATGAGCTCCGTTTCAGGGCCATGGAGGTGCCCACTGGTGCGTGCAGGAAGCCACACCGACGCCGGCCAAGTGGTCCCAGCATCGGCCGGCCGGGGGACGGCAGCTAATTGAGAGAGGAGCAGTATTAGCAGATAAGGGAAGAGGTCAGCCCCGCAAAGCTAAATCCTTGACCTGTTATTTAAAAGGTCAGGCAGAGTTCAATAGACTACTCCAGGTCAATTCACTCAATTAAAATATTAAAAGTTCGAGGCAGGAGCGTAGAGATGGAGGTTATTCCCCGCTCCTCCTCGCGGGGAGAGAGAGATTAGGGATTGTGTCGGGGGGTCCTGGTGGGCGAGGGGGACATGCAGAGAGAGGCAAGGAGGAGAGAAAATCATTCCTAAGTCAGATGATGATAAGACAAAATCTCTGGCCATACCCGGTGCTGCAGAGCACATCATTGGGAGCCCTCTGCAGCATCCTTCAGGGCTGGCCCCGGAGCCCAGAGCCTGCAGATGGCATTAGGAGATGGAAGGGGGAATCCCTGAGGCTGCACCTCGTGTCCCACCTTCCACCTCGCCCCGCTCAGCATGCACGGAAGGCTCAGCGAGGAAAAGAGCGGCCAGGAGAGCCAGGGATTGCTGCAGACAGACTGCTGCCACCACCTGGGCTCCACCAAAGAGGTTTCACAGCATCCTCCTGCCCCGACCAAATCCCATTTCCCTGCTAACGGGATATGGCCGAGCAGAGCAGAGCAGCTTCACGCTAGGCTGTTTTTTTTCTGGTTATATCTTGTCATGTTCCAGGACAGACCCCAGTTCCCCACCCCATAAAAGAGCCATTGGCTTCCACAGGGCCGTGGCTGGGGACACGGCTCTGCTCCCAAACCAAGCAGCACCCCCAGGGTTTGCTGGGCTGCACCCATGGGTGGGGAGGTCCTTGGGGTGCAGGGCAGGTGGTGTCCATGTGCTGTGGGTTCTCCGTGAGGTTCTGGGCTTCTCTGCTGAGGAGTGTGACAGCAGCTGGGATGCGTGGTCACGGCACCGGCGGAGTGCACCAAGCCCCAGTGGAGCTCACCAGGTCCCGGTGGCTGGAGCTGCACGCAGCCCACTCACACCATCACGTAACGAGCCCCTGGCCCCCTCCCCACACCCGCCACCCCTGCAGTCATGCCAATTTGTCTCTGTCACGCGGTAATCAAAAGGAGGGGACAGGCACAGAGCTGTGTCAGCGATTTGCCCAGTGGAATGGAAGAAGGGAAGGGCAGGTTCATGGGGCTGGGGCACCGCCCAGGAGGGTCCCGAGCACCCCAAGGTTGAGAGGGGCAGCACGGGGGCTCCAGACACTCCAGATGGGAGTGGGAAAAGGTTCACACCCCAGTGATGCACTTATGGAAATAATCTCTACAACATCGTGACTCCTTCATCCATTCCCGGCACGGTTTCCTCAATTTCCCTCGCTTACAAGCAGGGACGGGAGAACAGCACCCAAAAACACCTGCAAAGCTCCAGACCCAAGCACCAAAGCGTGCACAATGTCCCCCAGCTCTGCCCTCTCTTTCCATAATGAGCTGTGATCCTTCCTCCTGCCCCAAACCCTCAACCACCCCAAGCCTGGCTGGTGGCCTCGCGCCCATGGTCCTAGCAAAGCAGTCAGCCCCACCACGAACCCCGGCACTGCTGATGCTTGAAAATCAGCCAAGTCCCATCAACAGGATGAGGACAAGCAGTGCCCTGCCTCGCCTGGAGCCAAGCCACCCATGGCTTTTGTCCACGATGTCCCAAGCTTTGCCCATGGTGGGTAAATAAGGGGTGCTCCTCCCAGGCGGGCCGTGCGCCAAGCCAGCACGCTTTATAAGAATAAATAAAAGCTTTCAGCAAAATTAGCAACAGAGGGAATAGATAAACACTAAGCAGATATTGACTTCTGTTGAGGTGAACGTCAAGATTTATTGACCAGGGGAGGTAAATATTGACCGAGGCAAAGCTAAGGTCAATAATTAACTCAAGGGATGATAAATCAACGCACAATGAAACATGAACTCTGCGCGCATTGTTATGGACATTTTGAGTGTCTCCGTTGAGGAAGCTCTTGACTTTCTGCAAGACTTTTGGTTAGCCAGCAAGACTTTAAACTTGTCATGGACTTGTCCGCCAACCTGCAGACCCCAGGAAAGAACAGCATTTTGATGAAGAAAGTCCTAAATCTGGGGACTCTACAACTCTGTGCAAGCTTTGGATCTAGCGTGGGTTTCTACCAGTGCCGATGGTGACTGAATTTAGGAGAAAGCCCCAATGGTACAAACATCTCCTGTCTTATGTGAGCCCAATTTTGGTTCTTTCTTCCAGACTGAGGTGCTGCCTACCCTGTACATTTCCACATCCAGCTCCTCAAATCAGAAGGGCACCGAGGAGGAGGAGCAACCCCTTGGCCCCTCGTAGCGGGACCACCAGCGAGCACATTTCCGTGGGCACATGTGAGGCTTTGAGCCCCCTGCAAGGCAGCAAGGATGAATAGGAACGGGGTCAAAAGCCCATCTGGAAAAACGTGGAGGGGAAGGGAAGGATGTGCCCAGGCATCTCCATGCACCCCAACACCCGTGCTGCTCCTACACAGCCCCACGCTCAACCCCCCGCTCCTCCCAGCTCCCCTTCCTTTTGTCCCCAACCCCTGGGGACACGAGACGAGCATCCTGGGTGCAACACAGCCCACGCTGCAACGCTCGCCCTTCCCCTTCGCTCTTTTCACGCTTGGTTGAATGCAGCACCTGGATCTGCTTTTCCCACAACAAGCCTCTGCAAGCAGCTGCCCCGTAAAAAAACATTTGATTATTATTTTTGCCCCCAGCTCCAGGCGGTGCTGCTGGTCCAGGGGCTCCCTGCAGCCCCAAAAAGCAAGCAGGGACCTCAAGCTGCACAAATGTGGCACCGAGCAGGCTGCACCCACCCTTCACCCTCTTTGCATCCCCAAATCTGAGTGAGGCTGGGTCCTGCGAGCATCGGCAGCATCTCTGCTCTTCTGCACGAAACCTGGTGAGCCCCCAGCACGGACAGACGGAGGGATCCTCCTTTTTGGCATCCCGTTTCCAGCCGTGCTGCTGTCACAGCTCCTCTGCCCCGCTCTGGGTGCTCGTGCAGCCACTCAGAGCCACGGGGCTGCAGGGAGGTGCCGCGGCCCCGGCACCAAAGGGAAACACTGCAGGCGGCGGGGCTGGCGCTTGACGGAAAGCAGAGCAAGCTTGCTCTTGTCAAGAGCTTTTCTCACCCCGGTTCCAGTGCCCTGCACCCTAGCTGACCTCGATGTATATGAGAGTAAATTAGTTAAGATAGAAGAAACACCCTCGTTAAGCTCCTCGGCGCACAAGCAAAGCGCGCCGGTTGTGCCGGGAGCAGCGGAGGGCACCGGAGGCTGGGCTGGCCCCAGGCTGGGAGGATGGAGGAGATTTCCAGCAGCAGTTTGTGCATCAGTGGTGCTGTGGTTAGGGCAACTTCCAGAGAAAGAGAGGCTTTTGCCCTGGGAATTGTTCATCCAGTGCATCCCCTCTGCACGGAAAGCTTCCCGTGCATCCCCCATGCAGCATCCCCGGGGAGCGCAGGGACGGGGCAGCGATCTGGCAGTAATTATGTGGGGAAAGGCAAAACCCTGCTGGGTTGCTTCAAGCATCAACGTGTCACAGCTTGGAGCGGAGGCATTTCACATACCAAATTCAGATGTCATCAGCAATAACCTCACGTACTCGCGAGGGGCGAGAGGCCCGCTGGTGGCACTTCTGGCGCTCATCTTTTTCGGTAGATCCGTGCAAGAAAAGCAAAAAAAAAGAAAACCAGAGTACTTGTGTGCAGGGCAGCAGGCTGCCCCATGCCTCGTGCACAAGCAACCCCAGCAGAAACAATGCAGCAAGGGGCAGCAAATGCTCTCCTACCCAGTCCCGAAGTACTCTCAGCTGGTGGCCATAAAAATATAACAAAAACCACTAATTTCCATGGGTGACTGCAGATATTTGGCATTTAAACACAGTCAGGTGTTTGTTTGCCTCTGGTCTCTGCTCCAGGCAAAGCTGATTTGTGCTGGCACTTGGGCATCTGCAGGAACCAAGGGGTAAGGTGGCAAATCCCCGATGCCTCTGGTGGGGGCAGGAGGGGTCTCCCCAGCCAGGCAAGGGGAGAGCCTGGAGGGTCAGCATTGTTTTTCTCATCCATAAATCACCGCTCTTTGTGGCCCGTTCCCCATGCATTGCACAATTCAGGTTAGGTTATAAATAGGGTCCTGGGCTCTTTCAGGTTGATAAAGGACGAGGGGGGTGGAGCAGCGGGGAGGCGTCACGACTACATAACACTTTCATTGCCCTGTCAAAATAAAGAATACCGGCGCTGCCGACCCCTTTTTTTGCAGCATATATCAGCCAGGCTTCTGACACCACGTTTCAGGCCAAAATAGGGAATCAGAAAAAAAAAAAAAAAAAAAAAAAAAGGAAAAAAAAAAACACACACCCTCCCCCAGCTTCCCAATGTTCGCTACCCAGCCACAGAGCGAGAGCTTGGACCTGGGGACCTCGTACCCAAACTTGAGGGATTTGCACTCAAACCCCTGCCGATAGCCCTGGCCATGAACACGTTGGGTGCTGCAGGGCTTCTTCTGCACGGGCTGCTGCCCAGGCTCCCCTGGTTTGGGGGTGAGCACCCCAAAGCCTCGTGGGCATCACCTAAAGCTGGAGAATCCGCTACGGGGAGCGGGGAGCGCGTCGGCTTCACGCAGATGATGGAGGAGGTGCCCAGAGCTGGGGGAGGGCTCGCGCTCTGTCCTTGGGCGACAATGATAATCAGGGAGATTTATACACGGGAAAGGGCAGGGGGGAACCGCAGGGAGGTTAAGAAGGTGTTTTGTGAGCAGGTGAGGTGGCTTTCGTCCTAATAGATCAGTGCGATAATAAAAATAAATAAATAAAAGGGAAGTCGTGGAGGGGTGCGAGGCTGCGCTTCCTGCGCACCCTTTGGCTGTTGCCTCCTGTAAGCTGCAAATTAGGAAAGAAAACAAAACCCCAAAAAATAACAAGAGCTTTCCTTTGCCTCCCGGGAGCAGCGTGCCAGGCTTGCAGCCTGCACCGCACCCAAGCAATGCAGCAGCAGCGTGGGGAGGTGACACCACGGGGAGGTGACACCGCTGCAGCCCCTCCGGACCCCTCTCCAGATCCACCGAGCTCCTCTCCGAGGGCAGGAAGGTTATCCCGAGCGAGCCCCCAGCCGAGCCGAGGGACAAATCTGACACAGATCTGCCTTTAACAGCTCCAGTGATAAAAATGCCAGTTTATTGGAAACACATGGAGTATTTATAGGGGACATCAAAGCGGGAAGGAGGTTTACATAGCAACAGGCCAGATTGAGCAGAAGGCATCTGCTTTTTCGGCAGCCATGGGGCTCTCATGAGGCACAATAAATTGGCGGCACACTGGCCCTTTCATTCCCTCCTTTGGGGAAAGCAAAGGTTGGCAAAACAAAATATAACCACATGCCCAGCCATGTAAAACATGACAGGAATGGGAGCGTCGGGTTACACGCTGCGCCCGAGCCCACGGCGTGAGCCGAGAGCAGCGACAGCAGCCCCGAAGGGCACCACGGTTCCTGCTCGTCTCTTCTCACCCCTGGCTTCCCCAATCCCTGAATCCAACCCTGGTGGGAAGGGGAAGTCCAGAGGCTGCTAAATACAAGCGTTAGCCTGGCTCAGCTCCCCACGTGCCTCAGTTTCCCAGTGAGGAACAGGAGCTGGTCCCCCCGTGCCTGGTCCCCAAAGTTCGGGATGACGGGGATGCGGTTGGGGTGCTTTGATTTATTTGCACAACGTTCTGACACTGCAAAACCCATAGCAGGAAGGATGGGGCTAATTCTGCTCGGAGGGGACCACCCCGCTCCCGTGGGGGCCCTGGCAATTCGGGTGGTCCTGGGCGCACGGTGCTGGGGCAGCTTTTGGTTCAGCCAGGGATGGCTGAGCCACCCGCGGCTCCGGCTTCCCAGGCAGCAGTGCCTTGGCTTAATTAACCTCCCGAACACCCCCCGCCTGCTATTCTGCAAAATCTAATAAGGCCACGGGGCTGCAGGAGGGACGGGTGATGCTGGGGGTGCCCCGTGCACGGCCGGCTCCAGGAGCAGCTTTGCCGGCTGTGTTTGGACAGCTTTTTGGGTGTGTTGGGTTTCTTTTTCTGGCCGTGGCCCCAGCTGTGTTTCATGGCTTTCTGCAGCCCCCTCCCTTACCTCTCCCCCCCCGTAGCCCCCTCACTGCTGTAAGGAGCTGCCAAGCCTCAGCCCACCCAGTGCTGCCCACCCTACAGGCAGGGGCTCCCCCTTAGCACCAAAAATAATAATAAAAAGGCAAAACTCTGCTTTCTGCCCTAGAAACAGCTTCCGCAAAGCCTTCCCAGCCCCTACTTGCTTTCCTCCGGCAGCCTCAGAACCACCTGCAGGGCACTTTGGGGCAGAAAGAGAGCAAACCACATCCTGCTGCTGCGGGTAGGGTGGGAACAGCAGGGACCCACCCCAAGGCAGCCTCAGAAAGGGTTAACCAAGCCCATACACACTGGGTACTGGGTGTTCGCAGTCCTAGAGGCAGAGGGGCCTGGGGAAAGATGATAAATAGCTGGGGATGTCCTCTCCCCTCCACTAATACTAACTGAGCCCAGCTGGGGAGCGGCATTAGCAACTTCCTATTCATCATTTTCAGCTGGCGTTGTCACATCGTGTAAATCACCAAAGCCCCGGCTCCGTCCCCGGTCCTGGGTCCTCGCACACATCCCTTCCCCGTGGTTCTGGGGCATCCTGGTCCTAGGAGCCTGGGGATGCTTGGGGAAGCTGCTCGCTTCTATTTATTGCCTGCGTGCTCGGATAACCCGACATTTATTGACGCAGAGAGGGACCGGGCTCCTCTGTTAGGAGCCTGCTCACTGCCCCTGAGGTTTTTCTCCAGCCATACGCCATCGAGCGCATTCACCTGCTTCCAAAATCAGGATTTCCAGAAATTTTCTGGCTCTCGGTCTCCTTCCATGCAGCCAGGTCCTTGAGCACAACTGCGTAGTGTTGGCCACCCAACCATCACCCTGCTAATGAACCCCAGACCTGGGCACCCGCTCAGGGGGGGTCACCAAAAGTGCTACGAGATTAACCCAACAGCTCAAGGGGCAGCCGAACGCAGGTACCCGGGAGGGCTGAGGGACGTGGGGACGGGCTGGGAATAACCCTGGGGGTAGCAGAGCATGGGACACGGTGGCCTTTACCTGCCACGTCGTGCCAAAGCCTTGTAGGGGCTTGATGGAGAAGGCTCGAGTTGCAAGCCGGAGCGCCGTGCGGTCACCGGCCCCGACCGCCTCCCTCCACGCGCTGCGATCCATCTTCTTTATAGCAAGGATCCGGAGCCAGCACCATCTGCGGCACCAGAAATACAATTACTGCAAAGGGGGGGGCGGGGGGAAGCCCCTCTCCTTCCAAATTTCATCCAGGCTTCGCAAAGCAACCCTAAATTACCCCTCGCCCACCAGGGACCTGGTGCGGCACCATCTCTCTTTATGTACAATTACAGCCGTGGGATTAGCAAGTCTAATTTTCTGCCCCCTCCTCTGTGCCATGCACGGTGCTTTCCCCCCCCACACTTGAAAAAAAAAAAAAAAAAGGGAGAAATTGAAATTGATCTCTGGCCATCTGTAATTTAATCAGAAGAGCTGCTCTCTTTGGGTTTATTTTTTATTTTTTTTTTTAACCCCGTGGTCCTACATTAAAAAGGACGGGGCTGGGAGGGGCTGGAGGGCATCGCTGGGGGGTTGCTGAAGTCGCTCGTGGAGCCTCGTGGGGGCTCTGCCCATGGCCCTGCCCCACAGAAACCCCTGCCCTGGGGGCTCTTCTCTGCTTTGGTTCCAAAGCCTCAAATTGGGCTGCAAAAAACATGTTCCAGAGCTGTAACCCAAAAGCTTTTTGGCCTGATGCTGGGCTGGTGTCCACCTTACCTGCACGGGGTTTGTGAAAATGTGATTGTGTTAAGGAAAGGAACGAAATCCAGAGTTCGATTTTTATTTTACTTCCAAAGACATCTTTTCCCAGCACCCCTTGTTAGTCCTCATGCCGTTGTGCTGCGTCATGGATAAGTCAGATTAAGGTCTCAGTGCGTGCTCGTAGTAAATCCCAGTGCAATTCCCAGCTCCGGAGCCTGTGCTGGCACCGGGAGGCTGCTCAGCCCTCTCCGACATCACTCTGGAGACCTCTTGGCTCAGGGCTGGCCTCGGTGCCAGGGGCTTTGCAACCTCATCGCCACTTGGAGGCTCAAAGTGGCCTCCGAGCTGGCTTCTGCACCCTGCAGAGCGCGGCCTTTGCTGTGCGTGCAGGAGCTGCACCGATCCCAGCCACAACCACATAACTGCAGCGATGTAAATCATGGATTGAGCCCAGCCTCGTCCCAGCAGCGTGGCTGGAGAGTTGCCCACACTCCTGGAAGCAGCCAGCTTGGATGCTTGGGATGTGCGGACCCCAGCATCCCAAAAACGCAGGCACCCCTGGGTTTCTCCATGCCCCCCCGTGCTGCCCCGTGGATGGCCCATATCTCCCCTTGGGCCAGCAGAGGGAACTCAGCACGTGGCATCAGGGAAGGGCTGCTGGGAGGGATGGACACCCTAAATATCACCAGACTTCCCCCCCAGACCTCTCCCAAACGCCCCACGTCCCCGCAGCCGTGCCCCGATGCGGGGCAGGAGCTGCACTCGGCCGTGACCCAGCCCTGACCGCGGCGAGGCGGGCTGGGGTGAGCAGAGCCCGGCCGCGGGTTTAAATCAACGCCCTCCACTTCCCTTCCATGCTGAGTTATTGCGCCCTGGTTTTGTGATGGAGATGACCGGGCAGTGAGGGATGAGTGACCTGGGCCAGACCACCGGGCTCGGCGCTCCCGGACGGACCCTGAGCGAGGGGTGAAAGATCAGGGCTTCCCTCCAGCCCCTTCCCGGCCCCCCCACCTGCGCGGATGCTCCTGGGCGTCAGCGGTGATTTAGTGTCTTCGGGTTCAGCGGGAGAGCGAGCGATGCTCCGCCGCCACCAGAGCTGCTCCTGGCAGCTCATCCCCAGGCCCCCATGGTGCCTCCGTCTTCATCCGCTGGCTTCTTGGCCTCCGAGGCCAGCCTCGCTCCCTGCCTCGGGCAGAGGATGGGGTTAAGGAATGGGTTCCCAGGCAGCAAGGCGGGGGGATGTCATGGTGCTGGGGAGGATGCCCGCGCACCCAGCAGGGATGCCGTGGCACCTGGGAGGATGCTGTCCCGGCTGGGATGGTTCCACCACATCTGGGAGGACACCTGGGAGGATGCGAGGGCAGCTGGGAGGATGCCGGCACGTCTTTTGCGCGAACTTCTTCAAATAAATACGAGGAATAAAAAAAATCCGCCCGCCCTTCCCACCCCTGCCCACCGCCTTCTCCCACCCGTGCGCTCCCGGTGCCGTCCCCGGTCTCCTCCCGCAGCCTCTTCCCGCAGCCTCCGGCATCCCCTTGCGGCAGCCGGCGGCTCTGCAAAGCCCCCGGGGGGGCAGCAAAAGGCTCTGCAAGGACTCGTCCCCCCCCGCTGTCACCCCACCGAAAGCCCCACGCGTGACACAAGCCTCGCTCGCCCACGCCGCGGAGGCGCAGAGGGTGAAAAGCCACCAGCACCTGGGGACCTCGTCCTTACGCAACCGGCTCAGCGCCCGCCGCGTGAGCCACGCGGGAGATTATGGCCTGGGGTGCCCCGGATAACTCCCTAAGCCCCAAATCTGCTCCTGGCATCCTCCCGAGATCAGGCAGGAAGGCTGCGGGATGGGCGACACCGCGGTGACACCGCGCTGGCCCCGCCGTGCTGTTGGAGCAGAGGGGCGCAGCTTGGCACGGGGCACCCCGAAGGGAAAGGGGTGGCTTTGGGGGCAGTAGAGGCTGTCCCTGGGTTGGGATGGGGCTGGCGATGGCACCCAAGGGCTCAGGGGGGGTCCTGGCACCCTGCAGGGGTGGGCAGGGCAAGGGGGACACGGGGCTTGGGAGGAAACCGTGGGCACGGAGCCCAAACCCAGCGTCAGAGCGGGGATGAGCGCAGCACAGGAGACAGCTGGGATCCTTCTTCTGCTCCCCGCGGTCGCACAGAAGGGCACGAGCAAAGGGACCTTTGGGATTCTGCCTTGGCCGCTGCTTTAAATGCAGAGCGTGGCCTTCCGCGATCCGCCTTGGGACCCAGCAAACTCCCTGCTTCTGAGCCTTGTTTTTTTGCATTTTTCCATGAGAACGTCCGATCCGGAGGCAGAGCGCGCCCTTTCCCGGATCTCACAGCTGTCCCCATGCCATAGAAAACACTTAAAACCAAGCAAAAAAATAATAATAAAAAATAATAAAAAATAATAAATCATGATAAGAGAAGCAGCCGGGCTGCATGGGAAGCTCGGGGAAGGAGTTTTGCAGCTCCTCAGCCAGCGGCTGCCCCGGTGGCTCAGCAATGCAGTGCCCCGAGAAGGAGGTGGGCTGGAGGCACGGCTCTGCCACACCACTCGGGAGGGGATTACAGGAGATTAATTAATGCACCAGCAGACGTTGGGTTATCCTGCAAAGAAGCAGCAGCTCCCCAGGCTTACCCCATCAGCAAATTCACCTGTGCATAAAGGGAGCTGGGAGGGGGCTCTGGGGGCTTTCGCTGGGGCTGGTTGGGGTTGCTGAGGCAGCAGCACCCTCCTGAGCTGTGGTGGGTAAAAATACAGCCCTGGGCTCGCAGCAGCTCCTCGGCTAAGGATCCTAAATCCTGCCCAAGCAGCCCTGATCCTGCTCAAGGTGGATGGAGCCATTTTAAGCAACGGTTTAAATTAAGATGTCCTGACTTGCTGAGCCCGTGGCAACGCGCGAGTTGTCACAGCTTAGGTGCGCAAAGGCTCTCCCCGATCCAAGGCAGAAGCCTCTTCCCCACCAAAAGGGCAGGGGCAATTCCCTGCTGGCTCTGGAGCCTCACAGGGATTTTCTTCCTTGGGGGGAGCCGGGATGGTCCCCAGCCAAGGGGGGACTCGTGGCGAAGGTCTGCGCAGCCCCAGGTAAGGTCAGGGCGCGGAGGGAAGAGCATCCCTCACCCCCACGGTCTGCTGTGGGGTTTTGAGGAGGGATGGGAGAATTTAATGGGATTGCTGAGGCTTTTTACCCCTCTCCCAGCTCCAATCGATTAATGGTTGGCTTCTGCTTCCAAGCACAGAGCCTTCATTGCTGCAGCCTGCCAATTGCCCCAGACCCAGGAGCTGCGATGGGCGCCCTGGGCTGCTCCAGCCTGGCTCCTGGAGCGATTTGGCTGCGGGGAGCAGAGCTGTGTCTGCTCGCTGCCCCTCTCCTGCTGCCAGCAGGGCCTTTTGCAGCTGCTTTCACATCACCCAGTGAAGCAGAGGCTGCAGTGGGACCGAGTTTTTTCTCCTTTCTCCCCCTTCTCAGTCCCATCCTTTTCCCCAGCTGCTTTGCTTGTGCCTTCTCGTTTGCCCTGCCCGGCGGTGACAGGATCCGCTCCCTGCCCAGCAGCTGAGCTCCCAGTGCAAGCACGGGGCTGGGGGGGAGAGGATGGGAACCGCGGCATCGCAGCCACCCCACGGCCCCTTCCCACGCCCCGCTCTGTGTCTGCGCAGCGGGGAGTGAGCGCACGGCGAGCGCTCGCGGTCCCACCGAGCCAGCAGACGCGGCCGGCCCCTAGCAGGGCTCGGTGCCGAGCAGGACTCGCTGCCCGGGCCGGATGACAGATGAGCGTGGAAGAGGAGAACGTGCTGCAGCCTCCGACCCCGAGCTGTCCTACGAGGAGGAGGAGGATGAGTCGAGCGCGGAGTCTGAGCTCTCGGACACCTGCAGCATCCTCTCCGACGACTCCGTCTACCCCTGCGCCGAGCTCCCTGTTGAGACCGGCGGTGGTGAGGACCTGAGCCTCTACCAGTGCTGCCTCAGGAACGATGCCAAGCTGGTGCGGGAGAGGTTGGAGCGTGGGGTGAGCAGGAGGGAGGCCACGGAGCTGGATATCAACGGCAGGGTGAGTGGCTGGGGGAGGAGCGGAGAGGGTGTCCTGGGAACGGGCAAACTCTGGAGGCTGGTGGCTGCCGAAGGAGGGTGAGCAGGGGGCAGAGCTCGGGATGAGCCCCCAGAGCCGTGGGATGGGTGATTGGGGTCTCCTGGGGTTGTGTGGATCTTCAGAGCTGAACCACAGCCTCCTTCCCATCCCGGACCCTTTGGGTTTGGGGTGGGGAGGGCGGTGGTGGTCCCGCTCTGAGCGCTGTCCCCTCCAGAACGGGCTGATGGTCGCCTGCTGCAAGGGTTTCGTGGACATCGTGCCCCTGCTGCGGCAGTGCCCGCACATCGACGTCAACCAGCAGGACAAGGAGGGGAACACGGCGCTCATGATGGCAGCACAAGCAGGTAGGCGCCCCTCATACCTGCTGCAGGGCCAGAACCCCCATCCCTCCCCTCTGCAACCCCAAAGATGAGCAGCCAGGAGAGACAAGGGGCCAAAGCGAAGTGACCTGCCCTGTACGACCTGATGGCTTATGCCAGTGCAGTCTTAAAAACGATTAAATTGTGCAAAAGGCCTGAGCAGTAAATTCCTCTTCTGGGGACCAAAACTTCTGTTCCAATCCCATTTTTCTCGTAGTGGATCAGTTTTGCTCCCCCAGAGCAATCCCGAGCTGATGAGCCGCAGAGTGCACTGCAGTGGGATCGTGCCCTATTCCTGCTTCTAATCATTGCTAGAATTGGCGATTTCTTAAATTTTTTTTTTTGATTCTTTCCTGAATTACCTGCTTGAAGCAGCTGGCGAGCCAGCACCGTGCTCTGCACGTTGCCACCCAGCCTCTTACAAAGCAAACCAGACGGGGTTAGGTCCAGCTCCCCCCAACCTTGCCCCGCGTTCGCGTTCGAGACGCCCCCACCAAGCCCCTTCCTACAAGCGGGCGCTAACAATTAACCCTCGTTAACCACCCAAACGCTAACGGGGCTTCTCCTCTGCGAAGGACACATCACGATAGTCAACTACCTCCTGAATTACTACCCGGCGCTGGACCTGGACAGGCGCGACGGCCGGGGGCTGACGGCGCTGATGAAGGCGGCGGTGCAGGGGCAGCAGGACTGCGTGGCCGCCCTGCTGCTGGCGGGTGAGCAGCCCCAGCCCGCGGTGGAGCCCGAGCTCTGATGCTTTTGGGCATCCTCTCTGGTTCCTGAAGCTCTCTGGTTGGAAAGTTAAGGGCCTGCACTGATGTTCTTGGTTGGAGGGGGGGACACCAGGGGGTCACTGCTACCCGGGGGTATCGTGGCACCAATATCCCAACTTGGATAGCCCAAAGCTGCCTGGCCGTGCCATGGCTTTGTAGAGCCCTTCCATGCAGGGTAGGGGCTCTGAGCCCTTCCCTGCGGCTCCTCTGACCCTAACCAGGCTGTCCGTCTGTCTGGCACGCTGTCCGGCAGTCCGTCCAGTGCCAGCCTGGACCGTGGTGACACCTGCTGGTCACTGCCCCCAAATGCTGAGCCATGAACGCAGCCCAAATGCATTTTTTGGGGGGATGGACGGGTTCTTATTTTGAATTTTGTGCTGCCTCGTGCGTGCACCCTGAGCTCTGGGGCGATTTTGGGGGACGGAGCGGGGACACTTGCGGTGACCTCCTTTGCATCCCGGTATCACCAGGAGCCGACCTGCAGGCAGTGGATCCCATCAAAGGGAAGACAGCCAGGGAGTGGGCAGTCTTCACCGGCCGCTTCGAGACGACCGTTCGCATCCGCAGCCTCCTGCGGCGCCCGCGGGCCGAGCAATTCGGCACCCGCTACCTCCCCGAGTGGCCAGCGCTGGCCGGGCTGGTGGCCAAAGCCCTGAGCCCCAAATCCCGGAGCCAGAAGCTGTCGGAGAAGATCCGCTCCCTCTTCACCTTCCGCTTCCCTCGCGACCCCGAGGAGGACGGCGTGATGGACCACATGGTGAGGATGACCACCGCCCTGGCCAGCCCCTTCGTGGCCACCGCTTGCCAAACCGTCTGCCCCGACAGCCCCCCCGAGGTGGGCAAACGCCGGCTGTCGGTGCCGGAGATCCTCCAGCAGCACGTGCCAGATCCAGGCACCTCCATCCCCGTGGCCGGGGCAGCCTCGTGCAACGGCCAAGCGGTGTCGGAGATCCGGCTCCTGCCTCCACGCTGTCCCCAAAACCGCCTCCTGGGCTTCCTGCCCCGGCGGCTGCTGCTGCTGCTGCGCGGGAACAGCATCTTCCCCGGGGAGCATGTCCCAAAAATCAAGCTGACCAAGGCCTCCTCGCCATCGGCCAGCAGGAGGGAGTGGAGGCATCGTGCCAAGGACAAGGAGCTGCTGCAGCCGCCCAAGTGGAGGTACAAGGAGCTGCAGGAGGAGAAGAGAGCTGCCAAGGAAGCGGGGAATGAGAAGAAAAAGAAGAAAGGGGGAAAGGGACCCTAAGGTGGGGGGTCTCGGGGCGAGGGCCCCAACCGCTTTGGGACCTGCTGGGTGGTTTTGGCAGGGGATGAGCCCACGTTGCTGCTCCCTGCCCAGCCCTTCGTCATCCCACGCCTTGGCTCTGCCCGGCCCCATGGTGCTGGGGGGGATCCTGCCCTCTGCCAGGAGCCGGGGCAGGGTGGGGGCAGAAGGGGCTCCCTCCTGTCCTTTTTTTTTTTTTTTTTTTTTTTTTTGCCTCTTGGATCTTACGGAGATCTGGATCTCGCGGAGTGTGGCGGAACGTGACTGTGCAAATTAAAGTGGAAGCAGTTGCCATGTTAACGGGATTGATTTAATGAATAAACCCCAGGGCTGCTCGTCGGGCTGGCAGCGAAGCCTCACCCGTGCTGCGAGCATCCCCCAGCCAGGGCAGCCCGACTACCCTCATGGCATCGATTTCCCTGCTCCTGCTTTGTCCCAAGACCCCTCACTTTGCACCCACGGGGACCTCTGGTGCCCCCCAGTACCTGCTCCCCTCGGTGGCCCCTCTGTGCAGTTATTTTTTTGCTGGTGCATTCCCCAGCCGTGCTGCACCACGTGCCGGGATGGCAGTGAGCTCGAGTTTGCCGTCACGCTGCAGCCACCCAGATGTGGTTAAAGCAGGATGTTTTCCCCATGCTGCTCTTGATTCGTGCACCAGAATGGTTTGAGTGAGGATTTGAGCTGCAAACAAAAGCAAGGGGCCGTGGGGTCCTCACCCTGTGCAGGCTTGGGGGCGGCAGGGACAGTCCTGGCTCTGCTCCCTGTGCACATCGCGGGTCCCCAGCAGCCGTGTCTGAGTCACGGGGATGCTGCTGGTGATGTAAATATTTCAAGTTCCTCCTAAAAACGCCTCGAAGTGACCCTGTGGTGATGCGGGGAGGTGAAATCCGGATCCTGAGCAGCCCTCGCTGCCTCCTGCAGCTTGCAGGCAGGGAGGGTTTGGTCGCAGGGAGAGCACCTTGGAGCAAGAGGCACTCGAATCACTTAAATCCCCCGGTAATAAATAAAATAAATAATCTTTCCCTGTGGGCAGGCAGAACCTGCAACCCAGAGCCGAGCCCATCATTTACCCTGTCCTCTGGGGGGCACAAAGCCACCCGCTCCCCCCAGTCCTTCCCAGTTTGGGGCTGTGCCTCGCAGGGGCTCCAGGCACCGCTGCCTCCCTCCTGTTCCCCCCCAGCCTTGGCTCGCGCCGGGCTCCCCGCGCCGCCTTCCTCCGGTGCCAGCTTCTGCCACGGCTCGCAGATGAGCCGGGGGCGGACGTGCACGGAGAGACCTTGGCTCGTGCCACGCTCCTGCCGCACAGGGGACGGGGACAGCCAGGGACAGCGGAGGATGGAGGCTCGTGGCCCCTCGGTGACACCTGCAGGGGTGGCTGGCTGCGGTCCCATGGGGGCACAGGGTGCTCTGCGGGGCGAAACTGCAGCACGTGGCCATAAGAAGCCCAAATGATTTAATAAAGGCTGATTTTTTTTTTTTTTGGCTCGGAGGTGGGAGCGGTGGGGAGCTTGCGCCATCAGCCCCGGCGCGGCCGGCACCGCCAGCACCCATCCCGCTGTGATTCAGCGCGGGGCTGGCACCCCCAGAGCCCGGCACGAAGCACAATGGGTAGGAGGCAGCGGCCTCCTGCTGCACCACGAGCTGGGGGTGGCCTCGAGCTGTGCGAAGGCGAGGAAATATTCAGGTCAGGGCAGGGGTTTGGTGCTCCTGGGTTCGGCATGGCCGCGGTTTGTCCGCCCGTAGAGGCGGGCAGCACCGGGCACGAGTCTTCTCCTCCCCTCTCCTTGCTGCTCAGCCTCCATCTCCCAGTTTTTATCATCCTGGTGCTGGAAATCGCTCAGAACCATCCTTGCCCTGCTGAAATTCTGGTGGCAGACCGGGTTGAAAACCCCTTTGTCGTTACAGCCGGTCATGGTCTTGGGGTGAATATTCACGAATTAAAAAAAAAAATCCAGGCTCCCAGCGTGGAAGAGAGCAGCGCCTGAAGCAGAGCCCTTGCTGGACACCGCGCATCCAGCGCCCGGCTGCTGAGGGCAAAATTCGGGGCCGCTGTTCCCCCCCCTTGTTGAAAACCCCCCCCAAAAAAAAAAACGGGGAAGGGCTGGCGGCTGCAATCTGCGCCGGGGCAGAGATGGTCACGGCGATAGCGCGGCTGCGGCACAGACTTCCTCCGGCAGACGGGCGCTGCTATCTGATGGAAACTGCCCGTTTCCCATGCGTGGACGCCGGCTCGGCGAAAATTCCTCCCGCCTCCGCCACGGGCAAGGTCACGCACGAAGGCTCCGCGCGTTTGATCCTGGTTTTGTGCTCTTGTTTGTCTCACTTCCTCCGCCGAGGGCGATCGGGGAGATAGCGGAGGAACCTCGGGCAGGACCTCAAAGCTCCACGGCCGAGCTCTGCCGCCAGTGCCCAGGCGGAGAGGCCGCGGCGGCTCCGGGGAGGGTCGCGCTGCAATTTTGGGCTCGTGATGCAATTGGGGTTTGTGATGAAACGGGGAACGGCGAGGGAAATCAGGCCACGTAGCTCGGTTAGGAAAGAGGATGCGACGCCGGCCCCCGGGGCTGCCGGCTGCCTCCACGGGAGCTGCTCGAGGTGTCTGGAAGGAGCAGCCGGGAGAAAGCTGGGGCTGGGGGGTGCTGGGGAGGAGCTGAGGGGTGGGGGACGGATACGGGACCCCAGCCAGGGTGGCTGAAACTGCAACCCCGGGGCAGCAAAAGGGGAAGCGGCGTTTCCGCTGCCCGCGGTGGGGTTGGCTCCGTGCGCCCCACGCCGTGGGAACGGCACCACCGTGGGTGTCCCAGAGCAGCTGGGGGGTCTCGAGGGTGGTGGCACATATGGGAGACGTGCCCGTGGGTCCCAGCCCTGCAGAGAAGACCGAGCACCCCTCGGTGCAGTGCTCCTTGCGCTCCAAAAATCCTACTGGGGACAGCACTGGACAGCTGGGAAGCCCCTTTGCTACCCCATAAAGTTCCCATCCCCACGGGGGACAAGCACCGGTGAGGTGTCCGGTGCTCTAACGCCAACCCACAGCATCCTCCCTACCCCTGGTACCCCCAAATAAACCCCCCAAACGGAGCGGCTGCGACTCCGCCGGGTGCAGGAGGCTTTGGGTGCTCTGGACCTGGCAGGGTGCAGCCCTGGGGCCTCTCCCGGGCTCAAAATTCAGGAAAATTTGGGGAAGCAGCTGGTGAGGGACAGGGGCGGGAGGAGCGGGACGAGGGAGAGCAACCAGGATGGAGCTGGGGCCCGGTGTGCGGGAGGAAGGGAGGCTGGATGGGGATGTGTGCTCAGCAATAGGAAATGCTTTATTAGCTGGGAGTGGTGGAGAAAAGCCAGGCAGGAAGAGGCAGTAATAAGAAACATTTTTTTGACTTCTCCCACATCCAGACCACAGAGCGCTCGCCAGGCGGCCGCGTCGGGGCAGCGGGGCCGGGCCGGGAACTGAACCTCTTCGGGGTCCCCATGAGGTTCCTTGGGGTGCAGGGCACGGCTGGGAGCGTCCCTGGCTGAGCCTGGTGTGGGACACGGGGGGGGCCACGGCCAGGAATCCTCCCCAGGAGTAGCAGCAGAGCCGGGCAGCACCCACGGGACCGGCGCGGATGCTGTAGGTGAGTCCCAAAGCACCCTCGGGGGAGGCTGCACGGAGCGGGGCCATGCGGGACCCCCACCTCTGTGGGGTCAGGACCCCCCAGCCTGGCCCTGCCTTCCGCTCCCGGGGGTCCCCATCTTCTTTCCTCAAAGCCTCCATCACTTTTTAACGCCCAGAGCAGCTGCTGGCGAGCCCAGGGCAGGGGCTGATCTCTGCCGAACGTCTCCAGGCTCGGAGATCGGCCGGTTTCCCTCTGGATTTTCACCAACGTGGCCAAAATCAGGAGCTGGCCCCATTTCCATGGCGTTCGGTGGGACACCAGGGTTTACGTCAGGGTAGCAGATGCCGGAATCTGGATTTTGGGGACATAAACCTGGATTTACAGCAGCGTGGCTGAGAGCAGGATCCGTCCCCGGGTCCTCGGCAAAGAGCTAAAATATTATACAGCTGCTAGCAAGCCCCTGAGCTGACGAGAGGGCTGGGAAATGGAGGACAGGGGCGCATCTCTACAATGCATGAGTTGCAGTGAGGGAAAGTTGAAACCACAGTGGC